>NC_136697.1:3299835-3897335 GCF_947650265.1 Symphodus melops
CCTCGAGTCAAGTTTGATCGTCCTCTCGTGCTGCAAAGGCGAGGCCACCACCACACCACATTCTCGCTCTCTCCACAACTCCACCGATTTCTTCTCTTCTTCAGTTTTCTGCTTTAAAGTTGGAGATGGAAATGTGCATCCACCAGGTGCATGATGGGAATTTAGTTGTCATCTTGCAGTTACTTACCCTGCAGGATCTCCAGTCTTGCAAAATCTCAGCCTGTGACTCAAATCTCTGAGCTGCTGACACCTCGTCTTTAGCTGTGAGAGGATGTCAGACGTTAGTCTCTCAAAAGTATTTCAGCGTATGACGAGCGTTCGTCTATTCTGTGACATCAGCGTCTTTAAATGATGACGACTTTGCTCAGAACGATGTCACTCACTTCACACTTGATAGCTTCCTTAGAAGGATGTTTCAGTCAGACATCCTGAAGCTGAAACCACTCTCACTATACAGTGAGTTTAATGTAGTGGACTACACTCAGAAACACTCAGAAACATTTCAGACACTCGCTCGCTCACTCGCTCGCCGCCCGCTGACAGTGTCGTCATTGTTGTCGTGACACTGAAACATGCAGCATAGCAACAACTGAGGATCAATAATAAGGTTACATAACTTATATAATACTGAGGTTATGTTCACGAAAACATTTACATGCATGATAAATACATGTGTAACATATCATCATCATCATCAGAAGAAACCGCCGTTACGAAGGTTAACCATATTTAGTCTTCATTTATACTTTATTGTTCTTTATTGTTCTTCTTCTTTATTGACTGATCTTTACTTTATTCACGCCGGTCCATCGTCTCGTCCATCTGAGAGCAGCCGAGTCAAACGCCGTTCTCCGCTCGTCAAACCACAATGCACACAATGGCGTGTTGACTATCGAGCGAACAGAGGGATTTCGGACGCAGCCTGACTGTCCCATCTTTGTCTGTGCTTTCAGGTATTTACCAGTTCAGAGTGCCCGAGTCGTCCAAGTCCGGTACTCCAGTCGGGAGGATCAAAGCCACCGACAGAGACATCGGGAAGAACGCCGAGATGTATTTCACCATCGTCAGCGGAGACGGTATGGACGTGTTCGACATCTCTACTGACAAAGACACTCAGGAAGGCGTCATCACCGTCAGCAAGGTGAGAAGGACTTTACTGCAGACTCACACTGTGAACCACTCTTATCAACACATCAACATGTATCCATCACTAAATGAACAACAAACCACATCTCTCTATGGAGCATGTCCACATGATATGGACGATATTAGCAGGCTAAATGAACAGCAGAGTTCACTTCCAGTGTTTGAACATTGAAAAGTCAAACTACATGTGTCGATCAGAAGCCCACCTTCGAGCCCGTCTCTTCATTATCTTGATATTCCTCTCAAGGCTTTGGTAAAAACCAAATTAATTCTAAAGCTGTGATTCAGCAGATCCCACACTTTCTACTCATAAGGACCCTGCCCACGTAGTCTGTTTTGCACATACTGTTAAATATGCAAAGCCTGGGCATGCTTGACAGATGAAAGAAACCAAATTAAACTTATTCATCTTTACCTTCACATCCCCCCCGTCCCAGCCTCTGCAGCAGACGCTAATACGCAGGACTGAAGCTTTTTATGCTGCTGGATTCAGAGAAATGAATCACAGCGTCCTCGCAGAGTGCCTGTTTACTGATGTGGAATCACAAGTGATATTTAGAAACTCTTTTGTTCATGTCTGGAAGCTTTGACAAAGACGTAATGATATTTTGTCAGCTGGATGTGAGCTGTGGGGGAAAAAAACAGAATACTTTCAAAGAAGTGAAGAAGGCACAGGTGGAGCTGCCGGAGGAAAGCTCCAGCTTTGTTGTGGAAGAAACAGATTTCTTCAACACGTTGACTTTGGAACAATTATCATCATGTCTCATCAGATTGTGTCCAGCAGCTTAATTTCAGACACTTTGTATTCATGTTGGAGCTTTCCCTGTTCTTGTCATTGAAACAGCTCCAAACAATGAAGATGTGTTCTTACAGTGCAGAGATCCTCATCACAGGAAGTCGTGTTACATCAGTTCAGTCCCTCGCTGCATTATATGATACTTGCTACTTGATACTATGCAGAAGTTGAAACGTCGACTAGTTTGAACATAAGTTCTAACTTACGACAGAGTTAAGCTGCACCTTAAATTCAGGTGTTGCACCAGCTGACATAGTTCCAACGTAGGTCAAAGTTAGAACTTAAAGGGATACTTCACCCGTTTACATGAAGCTGTGTATCATTAGAAACATGGTAGTAGTGTTGAATGGTCGTGAATCCAGTCCTCATTTTGCCCTGAGACGAGAAAGATATGCTTATCTTTGTTTGAAAGTTTTCCTCATGTGATGCAAAAAGCGTCATATTGCACTTGTTTTTTTTACTCGAGTGTCCGGAGACTAATGAGGCATGAAGGAGCCTGTAAGCTGCTTTAGCCGGACGACTGGAGCTGCTCTCATATCATATTTGACAAACATCACAGAGTGTCACAATCTATAAACACATCCTCCCAACATGCAAAGTGTCCAGTCTGAACTTAAAGGGATACTTCATTGGTTGAAACATGAACCTGGATTGACACTATATTGCAGTTTGTAGAGATCGCTACGAAATTCCAGTTCGAGCACAAGACCTTCAAAATCCTCTTCATCCATCAGTTTGAAGTTGAAACTTCTCAGCTTTCTCCTCAGAGCCTGTTAGCATAGCTTCCTAACAAGCTGCAGGACGTTACGTTTCAATTCTGGGAGTGAGGTCCCGCCCACTGATCTGTGATAGGTCTGTAGCTTCAGTGGTCGAAAACACGAGGACCTAGTGATGTAGTTTCACCCCCTCTAACCAAAACAGCCTAAATGACGATTTCTGCGTCATCAGAGATTCAAGGATTCATGCAAAAGGGTGAACTATCCCTTTAAACTTTCGGCCCCCTCCCAAACCCAATCATCCAGCTGCAGGTTCTGATTGGAGGGATGAGGTCGGAGCCGAGACCTCGAACATCAAGCTGAGTTCTGCTAAACATTTCACAGCATTATTACAAACACAATAGAAGTAATCGTTTGATGGATTCTCGACTAGAAACAGATGTGTCATCGCTTCCTTCAAACCGGCCAGCACACAGGAGAATCTCGATTGGCTGGTTTTTAAGAGTTGTATTAGAGTGTTTAGAACAAACGTTGTGAAGCAGCAGAAAAACAAGTCCCATGAAAAGAAACATCAATCAATCTTTATTTGTATAGTGCCAATTCATAACAACTTTTATATTTAAGACACTTTACAAAGAGAGCAGGTAAAAGAGCTGACTCATCGCTTGGTTACAAAGACCCAACGTTAGTCCATCATGAGCACTTAGCAACATTTAGCAAAGTTTCAGTGGCAAGAAAAAACATACTTTTAAGAGAAGAATTCATGGGCAGAACCAGATGATGGGATAGAGGGAGATGCAGCAAGGGTCCAATCAGAAGGCCGCTGTGTTCGGGGTCATCAGTCTCTCTCTCTCCTCTTTGATTCTGCAGCCTCTGGACTTTGAGAAGAAGCCGTCTTACACAGTGGAGATTCAGGTCCAGAACACACAGTTGGACCCGCGCTTCATGTCAGCCGGCTCCAAAGACATGGCCACTGTTCGGATCGGTGTCGATGACGTGGATGAGCCACCGCTGTTCGACAAAGCCAGCTACCTGATGGAGGTGAAGGAGGACGCTGCAGTAGGCGTGGCCGTGGGTTCAGTCAGTGCCATGGACCCTGACGGAGCTCGAAGCATGGTCAAGTAAGGCGAAAGCTCAATCTCACTTTCATTTATCCAAAACACAAAAAAGAATCTGCATTTAGATTTATCAACAGACTTTTGATTTTAAAGGGATACTTCACCCATTTACATGAAGCTGTGTATCATTAGAAACATGGTAGTAGTGTTACATGTGAGAGCTATTGTTTAGCTGTATACTAAAGGTCTACTCTGTGTATGATATCCTCTGAATGAAATGACAGTGTGATGATCAGACATGAAGATGCTCTGTTGAAGTGCTGGCTTTGTACCCGAGCTAAAAAGCCTCTGCATGTTTCTAATAAGCTCCAGCAGCAGAAAGCTGCTCAAACTAGGATCAATGTTGGAGATGCTTTTGAAACATGGAGAGAGGTTAGAACGCAGAAAGCTTTACAGACCCATGCAGAGCTGGCTAAACACTGAAGCTACAGTGTCCACCACATGCAGAGCTGGCTAAACACTGAAGCTACAGTGTCCACCACATGCAGAGCTGGCTAAACACTGAAGCTACAGTGTCCACCACATGCAGAGCTGGCTAAACACTGAAGCTACACTGTCCACCACATGCAGAGCTGGCTAAACACTGAAGCTACAGTGTCCACCACATGCAGAGCTGGCTAAACACTGAAGCTACACTGTCCACCACATGCAGAGCTGGCTAAACACTGAAGCTACACTGTCCACCACATGCAGAGCTGGCTAAACACTGAAGCTACAGTGTCCACCACATGCAGAGCTGGCTAAACACTGAAGCTACAGTGTCCACCACATGCAGAGCTGGCTAAACACTGAAGCTACAGTGTCCACCACATGCAGAGCTGGCTAAACACTGAAGCTACAGTGTCCACCACATGCAGAGCTGGCTAAACACTGAAGCTACAGTGTCCACCACATGCAGAGCTGGCTAAACACTGAAGCTACAGTGTCCACCACATGCAGAGCTGGCTAAACACTGAAGCTACAGTGTCCACCACATGCAGAGCTGTGTGAGCATCCTCTCTAGAGAGGAGCATTTTAAACACTAGGGGTCCGAGTACATACTGCTCCTTAAAAACACTTTAAAGTATTTCTTCCAAATGTTCCTATCTTCACTTCCTGTACTTTTATTTTTGAAGCCTCAGCTAAACTGCACTGAAGTCTAAAGTCCGACCTTAATTGAACCCTGAGATCTCTAAAGGCTTGAGATCCTATAGGAGTCTAAAAGGGGGGAAGAGAGGGGAAATATGAGTGCAGGTTGGGTAAAAGAGAAGAGTAATCAGTGTTCAAATGATAAACCAAGCCATCAGTGTGAAAACTGCTGAGTGCATCTACAACAGAGAGCTGCACCTCCTGCCTCTCTGCAGCCCTGTTCATTATAGGGACTCTGCATCAGGATAGTTTGAGCTCCGCTGCTCTCCTCTTGGTAATTGTCCATTACTCAAACGTGTCGGGAACATCCGGGGAATTTCCTGATGTTTACAAAATCACAGTCCTAAAGCCCTGTGTAATTTGCTCTGCTGCGGTGGGTATTGATCAGGATGTTCAAGACTCTTCAAATGAGTTCAAACTTTTCTCAACTTTCCCGAAGGCCAATTTGAGTGAAACAGCGAGGAGAAGGACAGAGTAAGGGACTTGATACGAGTTTGATCGAGGTTGCCAGGTGAAGCCAGAGGAGCGTGCGGTGAGCCGATGAGAGGCGGCTGAATGGGTGTGTGACAGCAGCGAGCAGACTGCGGCTGAGCTCGTGTGTCTCTACATTTAAAGCAGCCAACTGATGGGGAACATATTCCAATTAAAACATGCACGGGAGCATGGAGTGCTCTTAAAATTAAGTGTCATAGGGGGCACCCACACACACCGGCACTCATGACACACACTCGCACACTCGCTCTGACACAATCCCAATTATCCGTGTGTTCGGGCCTTTGTAACTGTGACTGTTTCATCAATTCTTTTACTGCTGAGTGCTTTCTCATCACGATGGAGCGCTGATCCTCTCAAACAATATTTGCTTTCATATTCATCTCTCTTCTTATGGAAATCAATCATTAAGACTGAATGGTGCATAATGAAGAGCTGATAATAGTGTGACGTTAAACACTGTGGTAGTAAAACAGACCCTGAGTTTCACATGCAGTGTGCCTCCACTCTGACAGGCAGAAGCAAAAGCAGAGCACTTCCATTATCTATGGAGTGCTGTGAAGCTGTGAATAGCTGCATTCAGCAACTCGTTCAAAAATAGAGATTGCTCTGTGAGCAGTCTGCAGACAGTGGGAAGAGATTTTCGAGTAGCTCTGATGTTTTGAAAAGGCTACAGTGAGATTGAAAAGGAGGAGAAGGGCAGAAAGCAGCAGCTTCAAACCATCACAATCATTTGATTCGACTTGTTACAATATAAATGCTGCCTGTTATCTAACTCTGCAGATCAGAGTTGGTGCTGAACTTTTTTCGAGGTTTGGTTCACCTCAGGCTTTCACAGAAGCACAGTTTTTGTGTCCTGCGTCTCAGTGAGTTGAACTGTTTTTTAATTAATTGTTTCACGTTGACCTCAAATCCCAGCGTGTAGAGCAGCAACAGTTTTCATCTGACGCTTTCTGAAACGTATTGAACTAGTCAGACCTGATTGAGACTCCGTGTCTAACGCTGCGCTCCATTTAAGACAGGCAACTGCACGAATAAATCCGATGTGATGAAAAGCCAAAGCTCACGATTTATGTGATGAATAAACACGTCGGGTGTCCTGGAAGAGGACTGGAGAAACGTGCCGCCTTGGCCACTTGTGCCATTCTATGAAGTGAAAGTAAAGGCATGAGAGTGCACGCCACGTCTCAACCACACGCTGCAATCATCCAAAATCCAATGAAAAAACCCCATCGGAGGGTTCTCCTTAGAACCCATGGGGAAGACACGTCATCACTTTGTTCACAGTTACGTTCAGCTGACGTTCACTCTGTTAGCATCGTTAGCCGTATGAGGAACAGAAGCAGCAGAGCTGGTGGTGAATGAAGCATTTTCTGTTTTACTTCAGAGGTTGAGAGAAATCCTCTTCCAGCAGTCATTCCCTGGTGCAGGGTCTGAAAACTCACCAGGGACTCTGGACTAACTCTGAGCCCTGTCTCACCTTCCTGTTGTCTCTCTTCTCTCAGGTACTCCATTGACCGTCGCACAGACATGGACCGCCTGTTTAATGTCTACCCTGGGAACGGCTCTGTGTTCCTGCTCCAGAGTCTGGACAGAGAAAGCAGCGCCTGGCACAACATCTCTGTCATCGCCACTGAGTTCAGTAAGTACAGCAGGGCTGAGACGCTGTGATGTATTGATGCTGTATGGAGCCAGACAGAACGCTGCGACCACAACACATCAATCACAGCCACTTAAATGATATGACGCTAAATATAGTATCCATGACTGGCTGAGTGGGAAACAGGGGAGCAGGGATTGGTTTAGAGGTTTTTAAGAGCTAGGTAATCGAAGTCAAGGCTTCAGGAACAGTTTAAAATGTAACCAGAGACGTCGTTACAGCTACAGTGTTCAGGCTTCTCTGGAGAACATGTAGGTACAGAAGCAAGTTCTATCATCAGTGTCCAGAAGAAGCTGTGAAGATAAAGGACTTCTACGCGGAGGCACTTCATGACAGACTTCAGATCATAACGTAACCACACCTCCAATCACCTGACAAGCCGACTTACACCGAGCCATCCCACTCCATCATCATCACTACCTTAGCATATGTTCATCTGTCTCCTCACACCATCCATCGTGGTCCTTGCTAGTGAATCAATAGGCGTAGACGTGGAGCCCCAGGTTAGTATGAAAATGAAGAAAAGGAATAATCTGTGTTGGAGTGAAACAACAAAGAGCAAAACGATGATAAACGCTGGTTCGAGGGCCCTCAATACATTTTTGCTTTGGTCCCCAATAGACCATTCAATCTCCACTGCTCGCAGCCAGTATGCTACGAATTAGCATCCTAACAATCAACTAGTCAAAAGTGAATACTGTGACCTTGATTTAAAGTGTTATCAGAGTCTGCAGAAGCTCAGGACCACACTGTGCAGAGACAGCTGGACTCCAGCGATGTCAAACAGTGAGACCTGACCTGAGCTCGGTGTGTCGGAGGCTTCAGTGTGAAATACGGACTGATTGGTTTCCTGGGCTGAACTGTGACATGCTGTGAAAATGACTGAGCTCTAAAAAGGGAACACTTAAAGTAGATGTCAATCCTCATGCAACATCTTATTTTGACTTCTTTCTTTTTCTCGCTCTCATATTTCACATTCGATATTTATGTCTGTACTTGAAATATACTCATGCGGCGCCCTTAAGCAAGGCAGTGAGTGCTCAGGGGGGAAGTGGTTGTTCCAGGAAACAGCTCACAGCGTGACCGTGGATGATGACGGTGGAGGGGGCTTTGCTTCCCCAGCATGAACTCTTTCCTGTGTTTGCCTTGCAGATAATCCTCGTCAGAGCAGCCATGTTCCCATCTATATCCGCCTGCTCGACATCAACGACAACGCCCCCACCTTCGCCACCGTGTATGAACCGTTTGTGTGTGAGAGGACGAAGGCGGGCCAGGTACTGCAGCTTCTTCACGTGTGATAAGTTTAATGCTCTGCAGTGTTGAGATAATAAAGGAGGGGGTGAATCGAGTCTATGATCATGACAGTGCATTTTTATTATTTGTCATGTTTCCACCTGAAGCATCCAGAACCTTCATCTCTGCTGTCCACATTCATCCCAATCTGAGGAGCTGCAAACTTTGATTAACATGCAGATTATGAGATCAGTTCTAAACGAAAACGATACCTGGCCAATCAGAATTTTACAGTGCTGCAAGCCCCGCCCCCAAAAATCCTGATATGTCAAAAGGATCCGAAAAGAAGAGATTGTTGTCAAATGATCGTAGTGTTTAATATCGGACAATCCACTGGGTTCCTCCCAGTGTTCCCAGTTCAAGCAGAAGAGTCTGAAACAGAACAGCAACAAATCTGAATCACGACTTATAACCAAGATTATCTGAGGGACCAAATATCACGTCTATGAATGGATCCTTTTTAATGTTCATCTTGACAAACGCTCGACTCACACGTCGTCTGGGTTCGGTTGTCACAGTTGTTATTTCATCGACACATCGGATTGTTCTGTGGACGGAGCAGCTTCCATATCACAGGCCGTGTTAGGGCTCTTAACTGGAATGACGAGGGTTTGATCCCCAGCTCCTGCAGCTACATGTCCGATGTGTCCTTGGGCAAGACACTTAACCCGGCTGTTGCTCCCGCTGCTTCGTTGGTGGAGGATGATTGTGTATGAATGGAGTTTATATGGGCTTCTTGTGTGCGAGTGGTTCAAGCTTCACACATGAGGACGAGGAGGGTTTGAAAGATGCATCGGTACATCGTAAAACCCAGAATACAAGTCCAACGGGCATAAAGACGCAGTCAGTTTCTTTGGTGGTCTCGTAGACTGTCCGTCCGTGTGTGATGATTGAGCCGCAATGTGTTTTTTCTACCATCTGTTAATGCCATATTATCAGTTTTTAATCATGTCATTTAGCGTGCAGCGGGTGATGATGGCGGCGGCACTTGTAGTCAAAACGGCGCTTGTCTCAGCGTGCTGGAATATTTGTCCAATAGGTGATCAGGATTGAATGTAACGGTCAGTTTGATGTCTAAAGGGAGGCGTCCCTGAGAGCATGCCTTCTATGGACGGTTTGATTTAAAACGGGACCAGCTTTTACATGAAAGAGATGGAGGCACAGCTGATCTGAGCTGTATGACTCCTGTGGGAGGGTTTTCTCTCCTCGCAATCCTGAAGAGAAAAGAGGAACTGGATCCAGACCCCATCGGGCCTGACTGCTGCAGGCGTCTGCTGTGCCTCTGGTGTCTCTACTTTCATTACACTCTGTTTAAACTGAGATTATTCCCTGCAGGCACATGATGACTTTAAGTGCAGCTGCTGTGAATCAGTGGAGGAGCTGCTAATTATCAGCTCACCTCAGTGTGCGGGGATCAGCACAGACGACGCTCTAAAACACCAAAATGCATCAACCTTTCCTTCCTGCTGACATTAAAGGACGACAAACACTGTTTTAAAGACACTGAGATAATCATAGAAGAAGATCCAATCCAATCCAACTTTATTTGTTTTGCACTTTATAACAACCACAGCTGACCAAAGTGCTGTACAGTAAAATAAAACGCATAACAGTTTACGTGAGATGAAATACAAAATGAATTAAAAGTCATAAAACATGAATCAGTGTACCCACTAAAAGACATAAATTAAACAAAATAAATAAGACGAGGTGTCAAAGGTCAAGGAAAACACAAGAGTAGCCAAGCATAAACTCTTGGCCTTATTATGCTCTGTGACGCACGCCCCCTACAGGTGAGGCAGAGGTACTGGCTGCCTCACCTCGCGCTTTGTCAGTGCGGTTAATAAACACGTGTAATAAACACATGTGAAATACATGACCTATTCTATGTAAGGTGAGGGCGTATAATAATAGTGTTTACAGACATTACACTGGTGACAAAGAGTCAGAAAGCAAAAGGCGTACGCTCAACCCAGTCTGCCTCTCGTCGCCTCCCGCAGAGAAAATCAGGGATTTGGTTCATAAAAATGATTGATATGTTTTGGAATCATTATTGCACAGATCAGTAGTGTGCAATAAATGTAAAAGAGGGAGGAAACTTGTTCAAAAATGGCATCACTAGCATGGTCTGCGTCACTAAGTATCCCAGCATGCTTTGTGCAGCAAAGATTCAGCTTGCGATACACAGGGATTGGGTTTATTTGGGTTCATTTGAAAGTACCACCAGAGACAGACGACATGTCCAAGTCTCGTGTCTTCTGTCTTCTTTGAACAAAGGATGAGCCCTCCGTTTGTATTTTTCATGTTTTAATGGTTCAGTCACAGATGTCCTCAGCTCCCAGCTCGAGATAAAGAATACATGCTGTTATTTATTTTTGATGTTAAATGTTGCTCTTTATCACTAAAAGAATAATCACTCATCAGAATCTTTTGAGCACCAGTTAGGTTCCTGCGCCCACCTTGCTTTTCTTTCCTGACCACCGGTGTATTTCATTTGTTTTCAACGAGGTTGTTTGCAGCAGCAGGCGGTCGGCGCCCAGCACAAGCACAGCGCCCTGCTTCCTTTTTTTCTAAGCGCTCCTCTCTTTGTGCGCAGCTTTGAGCACTTTGAGTTGAAAATCTCTCGACTTCTCAGAAAGGCTCTGTTGTATGAACTTCACCTGTGTTTGTTCTGTATTCACATCTTCTTTGCTCCGTGCCTAAACAGGGAAAAATTATCTCACACAAAACATGCAGAAAGAAACAACCAAGCTGTGTGGGTCATACAGCAGCTGTTGTCAACAGACTGTTGTCATGGAAACAGGAGGGACGTGCAGCACTTTTCGTCTTAAAAGCGTTAGGTAGACAGTATCTTGTGTGCACAAGATAATTTTTCGGGGAACCTACAACATAATATGTTTTTGCATTTAGGAGGAAGTCAAGTTTATTTATATCACACATTTATAACAGCAGAGAGATTCAAACTTCATAAACAAATGTAAAAACTAATTTAAATATAAGCTAAAACGCTAAATAAGAGTTCAAGTTGTCATGGTCTCTGCTGTTGGGCTAAAACACTCAACTAGAGGTAAAATAGTGAGTTTGTAAAAATGTCTTTAAGTGTTCGGCTGTGGCAGCAGATCTTATATTCTGAAGAGTCGCCTGGTTTTGGGCTCGTCCAGTTGCAGCTGGTTGGAGGACCTCAGTGCTCTAGTTGGACAACATCTGCATGAAACATCCTCCACAGAAGTTTGTCTTGGTACACGAGGTCACACACAGACGGAGACGGCTGTTTCCTCAGCGTGCCACTCTGAACTTGAACAACCTGCACTGCAGGATTAGAGGCAGCTGTGTGTCCGCCCCGAGCAGGTGGTCCGGTGCTGTGTGTTCATTGTGCACTGATGCGCTTTTATGAATCACTTATGGGACACGCTGAGAGCAGGGGGCTAAAGTCAGCTGGTAATCTCCTGTTGTGAACAAAACAACACAGTATTTGCACGGAATCAGACATTAGTAGCACACTGACCCTCAAACCGAGACACGTGAATGTAGGCCAACATGTCTCCTGTTTGTAGAAGTTGCTATACCACGGGAAGTGTGGAGCAGTGTCGCTCAGTTCAAGACAAGCTAAACAGAACGGAAGGAGGATATTGTGGAAAAAGTCTGATCTTTCCCTCTGGTGCATAGCAGTCACTACAGTGGACAGCTACTAAAAAGGAATTTTCCCTTTAATGCATTGGTTTCTATGGTGGTACTGCATATCAGCCTCTATAATGCTCTCTGCTGCCATCGTCCATTGAGGTCAATTCAGTGGCCAGTCGGTGTAACTGCAAGTAAATTTTCTCTGAATCCAAGATGGACCACGAACAGCCACACTTGCCCACCACTGCTGGCATATCAAGTCAATCCATCTGTTCTAGAAGAGCCCAACTGGTCTACTGTATATATATGATGATCTACAGTAACATCTGGGGAAGCATATTATCTGTTTGGAATTTGAAATTGTTATGTCCAATATGTAGAAAAGTACGATTAACCATGTGTCCAACAAAGTGGACATCATCATCACCCAGTATATTTTTGGTTAAGGTTGTGTCATTTAAAATGTGCATGTTTAACTGAACCCGACCAATCAGGATGTACGCTACCTAAAGCTCTCTGATTCACTGATTTAACAGCTGCAAAACGTTTCGTTACATGACGTTAAATATCTGATCCAGGGCTCTGAGTCTGATCAGCTGCAACACTACGAGGGCCAATTATCATGTCCTGTAAAACCATTTTATGTGATTCCTCACGTAATGTACGGTATGGGATGCATCTAATGGGATTAAGACGTACAGGGTTTATGAATTCTTACATGCCACACACACACACACACACACACACACACACACAGAGTCCTGCAGCTGATTGGCTGAGCTCCCTGAGACCACTCTCTCTCTCTTCTTTGAGGCTGAAAGCTAATCTGTCATGGACGCTGACAGCAGCTTTCACACATGGAAGATTGTAAATAAGGCTTTACACAAACACAAATATATCATGCATCTCATCTCATGCAACAATTAATGGAATTAAACACAAATCTGCATGTGTAATCATGTAACAGGTTAAATATAACACGCACACACGCCAGCGTCATCCTGACATTGTTCAGCATGGTGGCTCTCTGCCATCGCTGTGCGCACGTCCCTGACATCCCGCCATCCTTTCATCCTTTAATTCCTCTGGCCTTTCATCTGTCCATCAATGGGAATCATCAGTATTTGTTCCATGGATATCCTCGCCGCTTCCCACAGGCTCTGGATTTGTTTCAGTGTACATGTGCCATTGCATATGTGTGTGTGTGTGTGTGTGTGTGTGTTATTGCATCTGTGTTTGAGTGTTCTTGGCACAGATCTTTGTTAAAGCCGTTAATCTCCCAGCGAGTGTCTCCCATTCAATTAAATAAGAAGTGGTTATAAAGTCCGACAGGAATATACAGAGGAATATACAGAGCAGCTCCTGCACTGTATTGATAGGACTTCATTTCTACTGTAAAGCTGCTTGGATTGATTTTTCAATGATGAAACTTTGACAGACGACAGCTGCCTCTCACTCTGCAGAAACAGAACAACATTAACATTCATGTGGAGCATTGTATTCTCTCTCTCTCTCTCTCTCTCTCTCTCTCCTGACATCTGCAGCTGCTTAATGCTGGGAGCCCGCTCCTCTTGTGTTTTATACTGAGAGGAGATGGACAGGAAGTGTAACTTGTTCGTTTTAATGACAGGGGCCCTTTCTCAAAGAAAACAAACAGACTTGCGTTCTCGTGGAGTTGTTCATGGAAGAGCTTTCTTGCAAGCTCACGAGTTGACTGTTTGGGACGGACGATGCAAAACCCGCCTCAGCACCGCAAAGCATTCTGGGGCGTACCAAAGCGTAGCCTGTTGGATACATATCGTTAACAATAAGCACAGCCGATCGCTGATATATCAACTGTGAAATTATTATTTCAAAATACTTGAAATAATCATAAAGACAGACGCTCAATACTGATTGAAGGTTTGTGTGGTTTAATCCTCACGAGCTGTGTTTGTCTATCGGAAACCAACCGTCCTTTTTTATTTGTTGGGTTTAACGGTTGCTGGAAGTTAAGATCGCAAGAGCCGTAAGTCAAGAATGGTAAATCATGGATACCCAACTGCATGCTGGGATATCTCCAGAATTGTCTTGGCAAAATGCTAACTTGTGTATTGGGACAGTAAGTGGCAGATGGCGTTTCATTGAGAAACGGCCACGATTTCTTTGTTGCTTCTGGAAACAAAGTCGAGAGCAGAGCGATGAAACCAAAACAATAAGCTAAAAGATGTTCAGAAAACAAAATGCCCCGAGTCCGGCGAGCAGTGAGAGACGATGTGAATTCCTACAGTTACTCCGGTTACGACGTCTTGCACTTTTGAACTTTTTCAGCTTCATGATGCAGCTCCTCGTCTGAGTGTTAGCCGCTAACGTTTATTAGCATGGAGGAAAGAGAAGCTGTGCTCAGCATGAATTCACTCAGCTCCAGTGGATCCCGACAGTGTTAACACATTTAGACTGAGTTTGAAGAAGAATTGAAACACTAATAATAACTGTCACTGTCCTCACACCTTTACAAGACACAGAATGTTTTGTCAGGTGAGAGAAAAGAAACTCAAAATGTCAGCAATAAACATTTCCTGCAGCCAGTGAGAGTGTTAAAGCAGCCGTGTGTTGAAAACATCGACAGCAGAGAGGAACGTGTTGATTAACAGCAGTGTTAACCTCAGATTCACAGACAACATCATTTGGGCTTTAAATAACTCGTCCTCAATACACGGAGGACTCCGGCTTATTTATGGAAAGAAATGAACCCAAGTCTTCGACTAACTTTTCGACAAGTTCAATATGATGTTCAAATAATCACTTATTGATACTTGAACCCCCCTGAAAGCCTCAACAGCAACATGTTGAAGGGTCTTTAGGAAAAAATCACACGAACAAACTGGTGCATAAAAACAGAATGCAGGAAAAGCTCAACCATAACCTGTTGGTGAACATTATTAAACTCTGATTCAGATCTCACTTTGTGTGTTTCATGTCACTGGTTGAGGATGTTGATGTTGATGTGTCTCACAGAGGATCCAGACTGTGAGTGCAGTGGATGCAGACGAGCCTTCATCAGGACACAAGTTCTTCTTCAGCCTGGCTCCTGAGGGGACGCAGCGCAGCAACTTCACTGTCCGAGACAACGGAGGTAAGCGTCACTTACACTAACCGAGCACAGCCGGGCTTTAGCTTAGCTTAGCATCAAAACTTTGGAATTTTTAGAAAAAACATTGGTGCTGTTCTTGACCTACCAAGACGGGAACAGCGTGTTGATTCTAGAAAGTGTATAAATGTTGTTTATTTATTGTGACAACAGTTCAGTTAATATGTCAACTCTTTATTATTTTTTGGTTTTGTTTTTTTTAACTTTTTGGTCCCAGTCTAATTTGGGCTCCTTCACCCACGAAGGAAATCCAAGTACAAGATCTCTCATTGGTCAGCCCCCGATATCAAGAACAATAAAACTCTTGTTTATGCTTGTTTTTTTTAAATAAAGACATTCTGCAGGTGCTGTCCTGGTTCAGAGTCAGCAGGTCATAATAAAGTAAACTCAAAAATGATTGGATGAAAAGTTAAAAGTGATTGGAGCAGTTTTTTCCACACTGTGACTTTGTTTTCTGACATTATAAATTATATAACCATTTATCAAATTATTGTCCTGTTAAAGCTGTATTCTCTCCTTTAATGCTCTATCTCTGCAGCACTGTGTACTGTGTGTTCTCAATGTGCAACATCTCAAGGACACTTTATCAGAAAGTGACGAACACATGAGCATCACGCCACTTCTGCTGAAACAGCACACAAACACTCCAGAGGAGGCACCTTACTGGAGTAACTATCTAACCCTGTGACTTCTAACATTCATGGTCTGCTCTCTGCATTAGCAACTGACCTGCGAGTCAGCGAGGTCGACCTCACAGCTGAGAATAACCCTCGCTATCTGCACTGTATTTCCTTGTTTTATTAAACCTTCTGGGTTGTTGAATTTGACCCTGAGTCTCTTCTCTCCCTTCTTTAAGAAAACCAACATGCACAAGGTGACAGCTGTACAGTAATTCGATAAATGGTTATATAAGATGAAAGAATGAATGAAGATGACCTTTCTCTTCCTAGATAACACGGCCGGCATCCTGACACGCCGAGCCAGCTACAGCCGCCTCCACCAGAGTGTCTACCTGGTTCCCGTGGTGATCACTGACGGAGACTACCCCATGCAGAGCAGCACAGGCACCCTGACCGTGCGAGTGTGCACCTGTGACCGTGAAGGCAAAATGGAAGTGTGTAATGCTGAGGCTCTGAGCAGCTCTCCTGGACTCAGCACTGGAGCTCTCATCGCCATCCTGCTGTGTGCCATCATTCTGCTCAGTGAGTCAATAATTAATAATACATATGATGGTCAGTGGGCAGACATACTTGGTACTTGGCATGCATCGCACTTTTTACTACTTGTCACATTCACACACTGATGGCAGAGGCTGCCCAACTACTCAGTGATAATCCATAACAAGTATTCACGCGCCGCCCGTGTAGCAGTGAAACATGTCGGGGTTCATCCAGAAACTTTGACATGTCGCGGCTAGGTAATGAACTTCCAGCGTCTGTGCAAGACGACCATCTGTCCATCTCCCACTGATCCACAGGCATGTTCGTGCTCCTTCATTCATTTCATATCACACATGAAAAATAACTCATTCATTTTTGAAATGATCATAAGAATGCATAATGTACATCTAAGTTCATTTTCAATGTGTATGAATGGATGAGTTCATACTGATGGACTCTGTACACAGCAGCCTCTACCATCAGTGTGTGAATTAAATTAAATTAAAAAAACGTCATTTCTCCCCGGGAGGAAATTCAAAATGTGTAGGTGTGACCTGCAGTGTGAAAGGGTTTTGAGCAGTCAGAAGACTAGAAAGGAAATCTACAGACTCAACATCTGTGTTTAATGTTTGGAGGTGTTGTATATGGACTGTATGATAACATGTTGTATTTAGGTTGAATGTTTAAACATGTGCAAAGGTCCTCTAATTATTAGTTATATCCATAATGACTGATAATAACAGGACTGTGATAATAACATGAATGAAATGTGCCTTGTATAATGATGCCGTCTAGTCTTCTGTAAAGTCAAACAACGTTGGTTCAGAAGCTCTGCCGCTGCTTGTCACAATCAGAGTCTGTATGGAAATGAATGCATCTCATCTGTCGCCACATCCCCACTTATCCTCTTATTCAGGCAGCGGTCACAGTCCAGTGGGCGGCTGGGAAAATGAATACATATTTATGGCTGTGAAAGTGCAGTCATTGCAGACGTAGCTGCCACACACCAGGGACACTGAGTGTGCACACAGAGACAGTCTGCTCACTGAATGCTGCCGCACATTCACGGCCTCTGCAGTGTAATCAACAGCAGAGAGATATTTAGCTGCAGAGATATTATTCTTCAGTTTAGCAAACAAACCTCACCGAGCTAGTGTGCAAAAATGGTCCAAGCAAGGACACGGTGGAGAAACAATCTTGTGATCATAATAGTTTATTTAGAGAGATGTTTCATTTAAAGGAGTGTCCCAGCTGAACAGACGCTAAAGATGAAGCTGTCGTCACAGCTCATGATTGTCTTATTCAGATACAAAGACACTAATTAGGAGGAGACGTCAAAATACCACCACAGCCGTTTCGCAGGCTTCATGGCAGAAAAACAGTGAGGGCAGGTGAAGAGAGAGGAGCAGTGCTGATGGTGTTTCTCACTACCTTCAACAATGAATAAAATCAGTGAACACTAACCCAGCAATACAAGTCCATTCACTGTCAGTATATGGTTGTCTGATTCGTTTTAACACAGCAGAATATAATGATGTGATGTGTATACTATATGATACAATCCAGCAGAGTCACATATCCGCCCTCATGGCATGACATCAAAAGAATGATTGACTTCTATCAAGGCTGTGAATCACAGTATGATCTAAAGAGTGAGGAGAACAGAAAAATACTGCACGCTGGTATCTACCTCAGTCTGTTACATGTGAAAGAAAACTTTATAACCTACATGATCAGAATAAACAACACTATGTTGGTGTGATCACACTCCATCACAGTGTGAAATCACACTAAACGTTCACAAATACATCCACAGACATGCGTCTATGAGAAGAAAGGCAGCGAGCATACGTTGAAGCTCGTTCTTTCCGGTTCGCCAGAGAAATCAGATTTTGTTGAATAGCGCTGAACTTGATCATCATTTTGCCTTCAGCTGTAGTGTTTTAGTCGAGCTGATATGCATTTGAATGTTTTATTTGAACCGTCACATGATGATTTGATTCCTGCTCTGCTCTGTTCGTCTCTCCTCCAGCCGACATGTTGGCTTCTCTCCCCCTGTAGCTGATCTCATGTTCACTCACAGCTCTCGGTCTTCTGCAGACATTTTCTCGCTATGATTTGCAGTATTACTGTGTTCCCATTATCGCTTCTCTCAGTTCAATGACCCCGACTCCACCTCTGCTCTTTCTTGTTGCCGCTGTGCTCGTTCTTGATTTAAATGCAAACTGGCCTGCATGAGCTTAGCCAATCAAATGTTCTGCATGATTTCTTATGGATGAGTCCACTCTGAAATCAAAGGCTGCTGTCCTCTCTGTCCTCCAACTAACATTCCCCTCAGTCTGTAAAGCATGCACACTTTGTGAAAGCAGAGATCTGATTCATATCTTCACTTCTTCATCTCTACACAAGAAAATGTTTTTACACAACATGAACTGAAAGTTACTTTAGTTCAGACAACTGCTACATCCTGAAAGTTTATTTTACACTGCGACACGTATCTAATGCACCTCTTAGATGCACTGAAGCTCTGAGGACTCGGCTCCCTCTTTCTCTGCCATGTCTCACCTGCTACAATAAAGATCCCTCTACTAAAACTCTAGTTCTTCATAATCATCTAAACCAGAAGAAGTCGACATGAATCAAAGGCATCGCTCATGATGTCATGAGTTGATATCCACCAGCACAGCACGACTTTGAGGGAACAATGAAGTCATGTTATCACATCCAGTGAGCTACTTAAGGCTGTGTGGTGGTGCGTTAGTTAGCACTAAGAAGGGATCTGATTCCCCGGCCGGGCAGGTGCCTTTCTGTGTGGAGTTTGCATGCTCTCTGATTAGCAGTGTGAATAATGGATGGGTCGATACCTGTGGTTCCATCAATGAAGAGTTGTTATACCCGATAAAACCCAGGAGAAAAATATCCCCAAAACTGTGACAAAAAATAATCAAAGATTCTCCAAAGCACAAGAGAGGAAGGGATTTAAGAGACAGATAATCTCTCTCCTCTGAAGGACAACCAAAAGGTGTGTCCCCAGTTCTTTACAGTACCATCTCTGTGAGGCGCTGGGGCTCGAGAGCATGCTTATGTTTCCACAGCTGTAATAGACTAGCACTGTAACGAGTCCTAAAACCAGGAAGTGAGTTAGCATTTTAGCTCCATGGGTCCTAAACTCTAAAAGTCAAAGTGGATTTTGAATGTGTTTGTGTTTAGACGCCTGAAATAAGGTCTGTGGTTAACACAAGCTGAAGAGATGTTGATGTTTTGTTAGACGAGATAAACTACGTTAGCTAAGACCCCACTTATGAATTTGAAAGTTTTTACGCATTCTTAAAGCGGCGGATGCTAACACGTGGCTAAATGGTACTGCAGTGGTTGTCATGGAGACATTAAACGTCATCACGCAACACAACTCTCCTGTAAATATTAGGTTAATAAACAACTTACTAAGCTAATGTTTAGCTAGCTTGTCAAAATCAACCGACCGCGGTGTAGTTAGCTTGTAGCATAACGTTAGCTTTTTACTTCTCTGGGCTGCATTAACTCTTCTAACTTCATATAAATGATGTTCATCTGTAAAGATTATCCAGTTGAACTAAACAGCTACACATCAGAAATGTGTGTTTGACACAGAGATTATTTTCTGCTATGGTTCAAAATCCAAAAGTCCCATAGGAGGATCCTCATTTGAACCAATGGAGAAGATACTTCTGGGTTAGCCTACAAAAATCAAACCATTAAATAATCAAAGCATATATAACGGGACACCGGTATCAGCTGCATGTTGACTTGTTCCCGTCTCTGTTGCTCGATGTGAAATGTCTAACGCCATATCTCTTGGCTGTCGTGTCTTGCAGTGATCGTGGTTCTGTTCACGGCTCTAAAGCGGCAGAGGAAGCAGGAACCTCTCATCATTTCCAAGGAGGATGTCCGGGACAACGTGGTGAGCTACAACGACGAGGGTGGCGGCGAGGAAGACACCCAGGCTTTCGACATTGGAGCCCTGCGTCATCCAGACACTGCTGCCGCCTTGGAGGAATCTGCCAAACAGAGGCGTGACATCATCCCCTCTGACACCCTGCTGTACCCACCACACCGCCGCCCTGCCCCCGTCGTCCCCAGCCTCATGATGCCACCAGTCGGCATGGCAACGCGTGACAACGGGGACGTGCGAGAGTTCATCAATCAGAGGGTGATGGAGAACGACTGTAATCCGACGGCGCCGCCATATGACTCGCTGGCTACCTACGCCTACGAGGGGGCGGGATCAGTGGCGGAGTCACTGAGCTCACTGGGGACTGTGTCATCTGAAGCGGAGCAGGACTACCACTACTTGAGTGAATGGGGGCCTCGATTCAGGAAACTGGCTGATCTATACGGGGCCGAGGACAGTGACTTCTCCTAACAGAGACACGCACACACAAACACACGCAGCGCCACGACAGAGACGGAATCACTGCAGGGCCAAACACAGCGACGACAACAAACACGGTGCTGAACAGCTTTAAGAAAAACGCAGACGACACACTCTACATGGTGAAGCAGGAGAATGTGCCGGTACATTTATTCTATTTCAGTAAGACACTTGAGGATCAACGGCCTCATCACACAGGATCAGAGATGCTTATTAGTGAGAGGTCTTCAAGTGTCCACATGGACTCAACAACCCAAGACAGGACCTGGGACCTGTATGGCTTTAGGTCCAGATTTAATAGTTGCTGGACACAGTCCTGAATCACTTAACCAGTTAGTGTTACCCAAGGTGATGCTTCAATACACCGAGTGGGCATGTGAGGAATCCCTAAAAACACAGCATGAACCCGGATAGGTGGACTTTGTACGATGTCATAGATGTGCGTGTTATACCTCCTCTCGTGGTATCAGAACATAGCGGGAGGTGTCGGGCTTAGAACTGAGCCTAAAGTCATTTTATACTCTGCAGAAAGTCAACCGTGCTGGCAGTCAAGTTTTATCTACCAATGATCATCAGTGTTCAAATGTCCGAGTTACATTACAAGATTAAAAAGTGACTTCTGTTGCTGCATTCCTGAGAAAAGACGTTAGCATACTTACGGACAATTCAGTCGTTTTTGAGTCTCGTTACACGTCGGTTATATTGTCCAGACAATGTCCGTCTATCAGGTCGAGCGTCATGACACAGCCAATCTTACAGCCCATCGTCTGATTAATCTGCAGATTTAGAACAGAGACAACAGGCTCACTAAATGTTACTGATCTTTATTATCACAGACTACAACACCCACCTTTCACCTTGATGCTGTTTTCAATTATATTCACAATAGAGAGAATTTCAGGAGGTCATCTCGCTAGTTGAGTTAGCTTCACTGGAGGTTTACCTTCTGCTGGTAGGCAGCTACCTGACAAGGTGTAGGAGAGGCGTAGATGACAATAAAGTAATCTGAGGACTCTCTCTACCCCCGACCCTGATGATCACAAAAATCACCTCCTGCTGAGGGTTAAAGCAAAGATTCCTTTTATAAATAATGTCAGGGTTGATGAGACGACCTAATGAGAGTCAAGAGAGCGATGTGTGAGACCTCGAGCCGAAGGCCTCAGCGGGTTTTTAGGGAGTCCAGCAGCTTGAATACTTTTGACCTGTTGTGCCATCATGTGGGTTCGGCTCATCGTTGGAGACACTTGAAGACCTCTCTCTTAAAGTCATTTCCAAAATGCATCACAAGACTTCAACGTCTGATTTTGGGAAATAATGAACGTAGAAATGAGAATCAACCAGCAGAGAACAATGATCCGATGATCTTCAGCTCCCCCCAAAGACTCGTGTCTGGCCTAAATGCAGTTTTGAATCAAGTTTTGTGTGTTTTTGTATCAGGAGTTGGAGTTTTGCTACCTTCAGGCTTTGCTTTAATCTCTCCTTGGTGACCAAATAAGTGTTCTGCAGAGTGTTTCCTGTGGCTCGACTGACCGGAGGGAAGTGTTTGTAACCGGAGCCCGCTCTGTCATTTCCTGGGTGGACCACACACATTTGCTTCTGCAGATTTCGAGTGAAGTGTGTGGCAAAGACTTTTTCTGTTGGTTTTTTTGTTGTTTTTTTTGACTAAGTGCCCTTCTGCTGCCCTTCGCGCTGAACTGTGGACGCCTGAGGGGGCCAATGACTCTCACATGATTGCTTTTTGTCTTTCTTGCTGTCTTGTACAAAGGACCATTCCAGAGGAGCTGTTCGGTAAAAAGAGAAAAAAAAATCGCCTTCCTGGGGACACGGACTGAAAAAAAGAACAACTCACATGCAAAATGCACTGATTCTTTCTGTTGATGCAGGTTTTTGTTTTGTGCTGTACACAAAAAGAGAAATATGTATATTCATGGCTTCATTTCCAGAACTTTGGCTATTGAGTATGTTGTGTCAGAAACGTCGTTCAATGCAGTTTTACTGGATGCACACTAAGTTTCATAAATCAACCAGTCTTTTTTCTAACGACGTATAAGTTGAGCTATAGATACGATTGTAAAATGAAGAGTTGTTGTTAAAGATTTGCTTCAAAAAGGGAGCCTTTAAAGCAGGGCGCTCACTCGGAGTCAACAGGTCAAGTCGCCAAAACTGAAGAATTTACAATGTTTAACTTGTGCCAAACATAAAAGAGAGAGAGGAACGCTTCATTTGATGTCTCATACGTACAAGTCAAAAGCTTCGTTTAGTCTCTGCAGGTGGATCATAACAGTAAAGCATCGTTCATGTCTTTCATGATCATTTACAGTCATCTCTCCTCCTCACCTACGATCAGCTGCATGATAAACACCTCTGATTGGCCAGAGGGCGGGTGGATATGACATGAGCACGTCACGGCCACAGTCACCTGTTTGATTGTCACTGGAACATGGATGAACGTCACCATGTCAGAGTTACAGAGAAACATGAGTCGGCGCTTCACGGGTGGAATTGAGTGCTCAGTGGTTCAAACTTGACCTGAAAAAGTGACAGCCATACTAATGCCCTTAACTGACCACCAGCCTCTTTGTTTAGCTTTACATTATCTCTGCTTTCTCCACTGTACTTTAAACGGGCACAGTGCACTCTTCCTCTGTCTCATCCAGGGAGCTGGGGCTCTGTCTGCTAATGTTGGAATGAACCGTGAGCTTTGATTGTATTCAGAGCGAGGTCGTAACAACAACAGGACGGACTAAACTAAGAATTAAAACCATCAAGACTTTGGTCTCAGTAGATCTCTGAGTCTCGATGGTTCCAGTAAAAACTTCCAGCTGTGTTTAATCGGTTGCTTCGAGGGCTTCAATCGAAAATCTCCTCCCATTTTTATGTTCTGTAATTCTTTTTTATTTCGACCAAATATTTATCGTACACAGCTTTGACATTCTTGGAGGGGGATCAAATCAGAATACCGTCCAGCTTCACTGTTTTGTAGCGTATTTTTGGAGGTGTGAAACACACTGTGGGCAGTCTACCGTCTGTACATGATGATGTATTATCCTGTTGTTTCATTTTGTCAAAATAAACTTTTACAGTGAATTATTTTTAATGTGTTTATTTGTTGAGTGTTGTCTTGAGAACTTGAGGTAAATGTGTGATTGTGATGTTTTCCTCTCCAGGTAATAAATCCTCATAAGTCGCTCTCGTGTTTGAATACAGCGAAGACTGAAACATTCAGGGTCTAATTCACTACGATAGATGGCGAACACTAACCGCTCTAAAAGTGGTTCCTCTTTCTGCTCCATCTCAAGGTTAATTCACAGAACATGAAGCTATAATGATATTCAAACACACCCATGAAGTGTTCCTGCACAGAGCTGCACTGTCCACATTCAGATGATGAGCTGAGAAAGAAGGAGAAACTATTTCAGGATTTAATTTCATGCCTTAAACAATGTAAAATAAGTTTCACCATTTTAAACAGTTTGCTCTGAGAATAGAGCAAGAAAGGGGCGTGGCCAGACCTTTTTTGTCTAAAGTGTGATGTGCACAAAAACACTCCTTGTCCTTTCTAACCTTACCCATGATGTCTACTTTATAAAACAAAGCCGTGGAAACATAAGCTTAACTTCTTAATGACACATGAAGATGTTTATTCAAGCCAAAAACGCTGCTTTTCACAGAATAGAAGGCCTTTATTGTCATTACGATGGTACAATGAAATTATTTGGCTTCACCTTGGTGTGCACGGCTAAAAAGTAAACAACAGAAGAAGAATATAAAAAAGTAACTCTACTTAAGGTAAGATGGGCTACGTATGGTAGGAGTTATTTACAGGTAGCATTATAGTAAATTATGAATAGATATTGCAGAAATATAACAATATAAATATTTGCACTGTATAAAATGTAAACTGAAGCAGAAATATAAAAATATAAATATTTGCACTGTATAAAATGTAAACTAAAGCTGAAATATTAAATATAAATATTGCACAGAAGGAAATGTAAATCCTGTCGTCCCCAGTTTATCAGCAAATTCTGGGAGACTCAATTAGTCCAGTATGGAATTCATGTTCAACAAAGAGCAAAGAATTTAGGATAAATCAGCGTCATTTAAAAAATGCCAATTTTGAAAAACAACAATACCGAGGTCTAACAGTTCCTTCACAGTGTTACTCTTTGATCAGTGACATCATCAAAAACATCAAAGGACCAAAGGATGTGATGTCATCACAGTTTTTACAGACACAGCTACAGACAGCCATACTTTGACATAACTTCATAACGAACAGAGAGCAACATGCCTGCACCCACGCACACAGTTTGGAAAATGCAAGAAGGCAAACAAACAGAGAGATCCAGCCGGCCTCCTCGGTTTGAGAGGTCTGAGCTCTTTACAGCAGACACAGGGGAGCGTTTGATTAGTTTTCAAACAACACAAACTCGTGCAATTAGGAAAAAACTTGAAAACATGAACACAATACATGCACCGTTCTACGGACGGTGGCGATACTAATCCTTATCCTAAACATTGGAAGCTGATCGAGGCCATGCCCCCTCCTCACCACCAGCCCCCTCTGCCCTCCGTGGTCTCCCCGTACCAGTCTCCCCCACTCACACCCGATAAGCTGGCCAGCCTGCCTCGCATTGTTTAGGACAACCTATGGGTTTTCTCCTTGAGCTTAGGTTTGTCCCATTACTTAAAATAAAAAGTCGGAAAAAAAGATCATATCAATGTTTTTGTGTTTGCAACATCTAAAATGTAAATTGTATTGGAATAAATAATCTGCACTTATATAAAGCTTTTTTAGTTGACCACTGAAAACACGTTTTACTGATTCATCCGTTTGATGATATGGTGAGGTTTCATTTCATTATCTGAGTTCGTGGGCAGTGTGGAGGGTTAAAAGCTAAGCTAAGGGTGGAACATGCCTACTATAAGATGACGGACAGCTTGTGGACATTTGGGCTGTTGGGGGGTTCTATGTTCTGTGGGGCAGGATGATGAGTTCACTATAAATGTATGATTGAACTTATTTTCTCTCTGTTGTTTTCTGATTTGACGTTTTTTGTTATTGTTGTACAGTAGTTTTTGAAATGGTTCATTAAAGGGATTTTGAAAAGCATTTCATCTTTTGTTCAGTGTTTTTTTCTCATTCGTCTTATTTGAGTTTTTAAATTCCCGCTTGTCTTGTCTTGTGTCTCATTTTGTAGTCCAGGAGGGCTCACCTGAAACTACCTCCATCTCCTAATGAAGCCTCGAGTCGTTCCATGAACTCAATGAATCAGAGTTGACTAAAGACCGACTTACAGTCTCACTTTGAGCACACACACAGAAAAATACAAGTTTCAGGTTCATGTGACAGACTTTATTATTCTGAGCTATTTTATTGAAACGTCTTTGTCTGAACTTCACTATTTTTGGCAGACGGACCAACGGACCGCCACCTTTTTGAAAAGTTTCACAACATGATCGGCTTAATGGGAAGGTTTTAGTCTCCAAAACCAAAAATATAACTTCATACTCAGAAGTACGTGACATACAGCTGATGGTGCTCCCTGCCTGAACACAAAACAACAGAGAGAGTGGAGGAAGGATTCTTATTTCAGCCGTTACTCCGGGCTGGTTATCACCGCGTCCTGAGATTTGATGGCTCCAGATAAAACAAGCCTCTCTGTCTCTTTCTGACACAAATTGTTAACAATATGTCCCTGAAAAATAGGCCAGATGACATAAATATTTAAGCACACATGACGATGTTTTTTTGTCAGTAATTGAAACAGAGGAATAACCTACATAGTTAAATAAAAAGGAACATAATAAAATATTCACACTTTCTATTCTGGGCTGAACTTAGACTGAGTGTGGGAAAGTTTGTGACAGATTCATTGTGGAGCGCCGAACGCCACAGCTGGACGGGTTTGACTAACACGACTGGACAGAATTTTAACCTTTAACCCTGCTCCTGTTCTGTTTCACCATCTGTCAGCACACTCTCAGGACACTGTTACTGTAGGCGTGTGTGTGTGTGTGTGTGTGTGTGTGTGTGTGGTTAGCCACTGGCAGCATTAGTGATGACAGCTGTAACTTTCCGATGCCACGAGAACACCATGTGCCTCCATTAGTGCTTCATATTTTTTTCACTGTTAATCTTTGATGGGGCTGTCGTGTAAGGAGATAAAACATGCCTGTCAAACTTACAAACCCCGCCCACGCACCCTGCATGGACACGCGCACACACTGCATTTGAGAAATGAACACACAAGTAGTCTCAAAAATGTATGACAGTCTGTCTTGAAGGTGTGGATTGACACAAACATGCACAGACCTACACACACACACACACACACACACACACACATATAATCAGAGAAGCTGCAGGAGGACAGAGAACCAGAGGAGGTCTTTGTTGTCTTCAGAGCAAAGAAAAACTAATGAGAGTTCAGCCTCCAAACACCACATTGTGTTTTTCTTTCTTCGCAGTCAGGCGGGAAGAAGTGGCATGGTTTATATATTATAGATGTCGTCGATGTGGGTTGAGACACATCGGTCTCAGCAGGCGAAAGGCACAAGGAACTCCTGGTTCTGGTGCTGCTAAAGGGTCATGAGGAGGTTCTTTCTCTGAATAATGTGTCTCAAACTTCAGACACTGCACTCCAGAATATGTGCAACTCTGCTGCATGTGAGAATGAAAACATGTGAATCTGACCCCCATGTTAGAACATTCCTGCAGTAAATTTAGTGTAAAGTTGTGGATCAAGATGATGTGTGAACGCAACAGGAACGTCTGAAACATTCATGGCGAGCACGTGTTTTTTACTGTTAAAACCTCAATATAAGTGATGTCATGATACTTACATAAAACTGCATAGTTACATAGAGAGTGAAAGAAAGTATAGATCATTTTAAATGTTTCAATATCTGTTAAATGCTCAACTAAAGTGAAAGTGCTAAAAGGATGTTAAATAGATCTGATTTATTGATTCTTTATTGTTCAAATTAAGACTGAGTGATGTTAATCTGGGATCTTGCTTGGCTTTATTTTCCATCTTAACTGTTTAACTGCACCAAGACACCAAGACAAATTCCTTGTGTGTACAAATGTACTTGGCAATAAAAAATAAAAAAAAGATTCTGATCTACTGAGTTTACCGAGTTAGAGTATCTGGGATTCAGTGCTTTTGTCTCCGCCTACATACCAGGAGAATGTGTGGTGTTTTCCCTATTCTACTAATAGCTCTTTATGGGGAGGATTTTTCCTCTTTACAGGGGTCTAACACGTGTGAAAGGTCCTGAATGTCCTGAAACTATCTGGAAAAGGCCAGCGCTAATGTGTGAAGTGTACGTTGGAAAACATGTGAACCTGACCCACAAAAGCCCCGAACGATGAACAAAGAGGCAGAACATGCAGCACCTTCAGATACAAAGCCTCGTGTGACGATGAATTCCAAGTCAGGTCCCTCAGTGCCCGTCTCTATAACACACTGATCCAGTGGGCGCCCCGCAGGCCTGAAGAGCTGCAGAGTCTTGCTTTCACTATAATTTCACGTATGTGTTATTCTTGTTGAATTTAGCTGTTTATTTTTAAAGTCTCCATAAAACTGAGCTTTAAGATGAAATCTAACTACTGAGTTGACATATTTCCCACTGAAACGGTATAGAATAAATAAAACACAGGATAGGCGGCGGGACATGGATGCATTTTAATGGATAATTAAAATTAGACAAAGCTTTTTACAAACGTATGAAGAAATCTCGAGTTGGTGTTTTCGTCTGTGGAATCTGCAGAGGTTTAAAAAGATGAGACGTGTTATCAGCTGCTTCGAGCAGCAGGGAGGAAGAGGTTTAAAAAAAGAGAACAGGTACATTTGACAATGTGGATACACAGTAGAGGGTGAAATATACGATTAAATGAGAGACAGAAAGCAGAGTGAGAGAAAATGACATCTGAATGTTAAATTCTAAATATTTAATCAGATACGCTCCGATTAATTAGGTTAATAACATTTGCTGATGATTAAAAGATTATCCTCCGCTTTGATTATCTTAAACTCTGAACATAAACATGATTAGATTTTCTAATTAAACTTTGCCTCCCCTCCTTTAACTTAAAGGGAAAAAGCACAATGAAGGAATTAGGTCTATGAGCTCATCGTAATGCAGAATATTTAAGTTTAAAGCTGCCAGTCTCTGAACTGAAAAGTCGCGGGTTCGATCCCCAGCTCCTGTGAGCAACATGTCCGATGTGTCCTTGGGCAAGACACTTAACCCCAATTTGCTCCGTCAGGGGTGTATGCGGGCCGCTGCTCTTGTGATCGACCGCTTGGTGCATTTGATTTGCCCCACAGGGATAAATAAAATGTATTAAAAAATCCTCATGTAGTATGTGGAGGATATTTATTTATTTTACTGCTCCTATAAGAAAGTTGATTCATATTTGTTTAGTAGTTGGTACCAAGTTAAACAGTTTAATTGGTAGGTTTTCTTATTAGAATTTTTGGATCAATGTTAAAATGTTGCTGACGTGCTTGTTGACCAACTTATCGAGCAGCTACTAGAGCATAGATACCCGCCACACTTATCTGCTATAGACTGGAAAATTAATTATGCATTTTTGTAGGCCAAACCCAGAAGTATCTTCTCCGTGGGTTTAAACGGGAATTCTCCTATGGGATTTCATCATTGGATTTTGGATGATTGCAGAAAATAATCTCTGTGTCAAACACACATTTCTGATGTGTAGCTGTTTAGTTTCGCTGGATAATCTTTACAGATGAACACCATTTATATGAAGTTTAAAGAGTTAATGCAGCCCAGAGAAGTAAAAAGCTAATGTTATGCTACAAGCTAACTACACCGCGGTCGGTTGATTTTAACAGGCTAGCTAAACGTTAGCTTAATAAGTTGTTGTGACCTACAATTTACAAGAGCACTGAAAAACATGACTAGAGGAGGATTAGGGAGAGAGTTCCCGGCATGATGACGTTTAACGTCTGCGACAACCACTGTAGTTTCAGTTAGCTACTCATTAGCAACCGCTGTTTAAAGTTTGTGTAAAAACTTTAAAATTCACAAGTGGGGTCTTAGCTAACGTAGTTTATCTCGTCTAACAAAACATCAACATCTCTTCAGCTTGTGTTAACCACAGACCTTATTTCAGGTGTCTAAACACAAACCCATTCAAAATCCACATTGACTTTTAGATGTTGGAACCCATGGAGCTAAAATGCTAACTCACTTCCTGGTTTTAGGACTCAAAACTTTACCAGTCTATAGGGTCAAGTTTAGGTAGCTGGGTTTGTTTCAACACAGTCGCACAGTTTGCGTACAAATAACACGACATTGTAAAGTCGTGCAATGCATACGCCAAATTGCAATTTTACGTGCATATGATACGCCAAGCAACACATACCGGCTGGTTAAGGTTAGGAAAAGGGATTGGGAGAGGATAGAATAGTTGTCTATGGGTAACCCCTTGACTCCTCCTGACGAACGTTAGGGATTGACGTATCATATGCACAAAATTGCTAAAATGCAATTTGGCGTATGCATTGCACGACATTACAACGTTGTGCTATTTATACACAACTGTGAGATCAGGCTGGTTTGTTTACATGTTGGGAAAATCTACATTTTGTTGAGGAGTGTTCCTCTTGGAGCGCAGAGGTTAGTGTTTCTGTATGTTCTGGTTTCCATACATGCTTAAAGCTGGCAATTTTTTATTTATTTTTTTCCAGTTGTTTGTCAAAGTAATTGTCACTAAAATGTCTGAAATGTGATTATTTATTGCTGACCCATCTTAAGAATACCTGGATAAATGTTCGATAAACACTCTTTCGTGATTGCAAAGTATTTTTCACACATTAAATTAAATCAGTTAACTGAGGAACAAATAATATAAGATAAAGAAACAACACCTTATCCTACTGCTTTATTTTTTCAGTTTGGCATTCAAGCAGCAAAATTATATTTTGTTAATGCAGATGGAACATGACAAAATTTAACATGACTTAGACATTTTAAAAAAAACAGCTGGAGCTCGAACAAATCTGTCAACAGTCTGAGAAAGCTAAACTTGATTTGGAATAATTTGTTTGTCTTTGGTGAGTGATGAAAAGTTGACTCGTGAGGAGCAGGGCACACCGGCCCCTGGCTATTCCACGTATTGCTTCGATGTTAATTACTTAGACGTCTTACCACACTTTGAACAAAACCCATACTGTTTTATCTTGTTTGAAAGAGTGTCTGGAGTAGAGCTATTCAATTACAAATTCAGTTGGGCCAGATTTTAAATCCAATAAATGTTGCAGGGCCAGACTTTTTCAGTACTGTCACCTGTCCCCTCCCCCCTGCTCACTTATCAGGTCAGTTTATTTAAGGCACCTGGATGTCTGATACATGGCTCAGCAGAAAAAAATACAAGTATTAGCTGGCTGCCCTGAGAGGTACGCTGAAGAAAGAATAGGGCACCGACCAGCAGCGTTACTCAACTTAGGTAAGAGGCAGCAAGGACATGCAGCCATGGCAGATGTAGAATCAGAGCTTGAATCGGAGTGCAAAGTCAAAAATGGAGACACTAGAGGACATTCAAGCAAAAAGAAAAGGAAGAACAACGATAATCCGAATGATGGGAGTCAAGAAACAACAAAGGAAAATAAGTTTGTGTCACAACCAGACAAGAGACTCAAGCGCACAACTCAGGGTAAAAACAGAATCAAAATCCATTTATTTAACAGGCAGGGTTTGGTACACTGTGATCAGTCAGTCCAAGCAAAAGTACAAAAACGGCAGGCAGAAATCAGGGTCAAAAACAAAACGGATTCAGATCAGAAGGTTATACAAAAGAGTGCTGGTAACGCTGCTACAGAGAGACAAGACGAACTGGCACAGAGTGAAGCAGACATTAAATACTGGTGGAGTTAACAAGACTCAGGTGAGACACATCAGGTAATCAGCAGGCTGGGACACACTGGGGGAAGGGCATGCAGCCAACTGACCTGAAACGAGACACAGGGTAAGTAACAAGTAAAACACAAGACATGATACATGAGGAAAACAGAAGTAAACAGACACTTAACCCGGGGATGTGACAGCTTGTTGTTGGAATGATTGCTGAATCCAAAATTGACGTGATTTTAAAAGACCCACATGTTGTAGGAAAGTTTGTGTAAGGAAGAATCGGAAGCCTGTTCAGATCACTAGAAGAGGAATGGTTGTCATTGAATGTACGTCCAAACGGCAACAAGATTGAGCTTTAAACATAAGCGTATTTCAGGGTGGACACAGCTGTGTAAGGTGTTTCCCACTTGGAACTGAGGTGAAGAAGAAGGGAGTTGATGCTGGAGTGCCACTGTACATTGAAGACCAATCGTTATTGGAAGTGGAAAGAGTGTGTGAGTCGAGAAGATTGACATGGTTTTGAGAAGGAGAAAGGGAGGACACAACATCGGCCCGATAAAGTATTAAGGGCCTGATTTACTAAGATCTCAATTAAAGAGCACTAAATTCATTGCAATAAGTTCATTGCAAAAGTTTGCACGTTTGGCTTGTGGGCGTTTTGCGGGTGATTAAGAACATTTGCGTGAATGACGTCAGGTGCAAACCTTGTTGAGGCGGTAGTGTTTCTGTCAGGCTTTTGTGTGTTCTACTGGTTTACATTACGGAGAGTTTGGACGGAAAGCTGGACGACTGCAAACGCAAAATAGATATTAGTGAGAGGCAAATGAATATCCAGTATTTTCAAGTAATAGCAGATCAATCTGAATATAACAAAAGGAAAAAGTGGCTTATAAGAAAACCTCGGTATTAAACATGGCCTCTGTTTACTTCCCTCCCTCTTTTGAATGAACTGTAATACATTGCGCAGGAGGTGCGAGTCCTCTGTGGCACTGGTGCTCAGTGTGCTACTCAACCCGAGAAAAGGAAATACCCAGTTTAAAATGTAATGTTGGAGAGAAGAGGGAAATAGGACGACATAAGTGAAATTCTTTAGAATGCAGACGCTGTGAATGTTCAGTTTAATCATGGCATTTCTTTTAAACTATTATTGAAACAAGATACAAAATAAATGCATAACATTTATTTTTCTGTCATTGAAACATGTTAACACGTCTTTTATTGAGCCTATGTCTCCTCCTAACTGCAGCCTGCAGTGCATAACACTGGGGCTCTTGGATTAGCACGTTCTTTTCAAAGGTGTTAAATTCAGACACCGTCACAACCACAGCAGTCTTTACCTGGCTTGGTAAATCACATTGTGTACTAACTTAACTTCTTTACATTTTCTCCTCCCAGTATTTTACACGCTGAGGCAGAAACGCCTCATGTTGCATGTTCATTAAGGCAAACATACTAAATGAACAGTACGTGTTGTTTTGCTCATATGAAGACACAATCCTCACTGCACGCTGTTAGTAGATCAGATAGCACATTTTTTGCTGGTGGTATCAAGTTTGCACACGTTTTAAACATGCAAACGTTTAGTAAATCAGGCCCTATGTGTGTTACCGAGTTCAACCGTTCAACTTCCTCAGTGTTAATCTGCCGCTTGAGCTCAGTTTTGGTTTATCTGTGGTGTGATAGTAAATCTCAACTTTACATTTTACCTTCTTTAGACCATTTTAGATTTATTTTTGGCCTTTCTGCCTTTATTATAGATAGGAAAGTGGATAGAGGTGGAAATCAGGGAGAGAGAGAGAGAGTGGGGAGAGACATGCGGGAAATGAGCCACAGGCCGGACGCGAACCCGGGCCGCCCGCGTGTGGATTGAGCCTCAATACATGCACCACCAGCACGCCTAGACCATTTTAGATTCTATAATAAAATAAACACATTTTGATTCTCCTTGTTAGTATTTGCATTCTTTTGTTTAACCAGTTTTCGTTGCCCACAGCTTCAGTTCACCTTAATTTGCATTTTTCCTTTTTGATTTATTCAAATGAATTCCTTTACATTCTTGTGAAACACATCTCTGCATCTTCAGTTTGCAAACCTGTGTGTCCAGAGGGAGGGACGCTGCTGTAGCGCTCTCTTCGGCTGTGCATCACAGCACTATAGTAGCTCTGGCAATCAAAGTTTGCACTTTTGCAGCCCTTGTTTTGTTTGGAAAGTCTGGTGTTTCTCAAAGTAGTGCCTCCCAACATTAGAATCTTTAATTAAACACATCAGTTTGGCAGCAAAATAAAAAGGTATTTGTAAGTCAGAGCAGGGTTAAACCAATGTTTTTATGTTTCAAGGTCGAGAAAGACATGTTTTACAGGTTGTATTATATAGCACTTCTAACGTTAGCATTAGTAGATGTGTTTTCACAACAACGTGCTGCATTCTGGGTAGAGTGTTGCTCGGCTACTTCGAGTGTTGCATTAACGATCTGAAGAACTGTAGAAATATCTGAAGGCTCGCCAAACGGTCCTCCTATTTTTTTGGTCTTCTCTGGTTGGGCCACTGGCCAGGGTCACTCGGGGATTGTTTCTGGGAACAGTCCGCCCCTGTCATGGCCATGTAGCGTTATACTGCCGCCTAGTGGCACTGGGAATAAATGTGTCTTTTGTTTAAGTCTCACTTTTGTTTTTGAGTAAATGAACAAATGGCTACGCTGCAGTCTGTGGAAGGACATTGTTTTTTTGGAAGCTATCAAGAGGTCATATCAGAATCTGTTTTTATCTCCATTCACATATACAAGGAATTTGTATTTGTGCGAATAAAATCCGTACGGAAGATTTGATTGGTTTTGGTCAATGAACATTGGAGAAAATAGACATTTACATGCTGTATATTAAAAGAGATGTTTCATTATCATTTAACAATTTATTTAGCTGCTGTTTATTAGTGATTAGCATGTCTAATGTGCAGACTTTAAAAGGTTTTCATATGCATTTAAGTGTTAAAATTACAGTATATTTGACATAGGTTGTTTGATAACATCTGTGCACTTTTACATACATCAGGCTGGAGGACAATCTGTGTTTAAGAGCTTGTATTAATTTATACTTTATCGATTTGTGTTTCAGTCAACTCATGTCCCTCAGTGAACTTAAGGACAATGCAACCTTTTTGGTCTAAGAGTCTTCACTGAGCATGTTTGATTGTTTGGCTGGCTGGATAAACTGCTTCAATCACGCAGAGGGAGGCCAGTCCCAATCATCCCAAGATTGGTTTATCTCTGAATTGGGATAAACATTTTGCATCGAACACTTTTATGCAGAGCAATCTTGAATGGATACTCTGCCAAGCAAAGTGTACTCATTGATGCCACCCTCTGTGCTTACAGGTGATCTTCAACAGAGGTGAAATGGCCAGGCTCTGTGCATGACTCCAGGATTTCTTTCTGGTTGCATCCAGTATGGTTTTAGGAAAAAAGGACTACATGAGGCAGTACTTGATCGCTTTGGATATATTAATGAAGCTATCAAAAAGTCGGCTGTTGCATCTGCATTTTTCTGGACTTATCGAAAGGCAGGTTTCAGTTGAGTTTGAGAATGTATGAAATGAACTGCAGCATGAGAGGCATTGATCTCCGCTGGTTTAAAACTTATAAGTGTTACAACCCTGAGGTTGTCCTGATTGGTGTGTAGTTGTTACTAAGCTGGTGTTTCTTTTTGGCCTGCAGATTGTGAGTACAGAGAGGGGTTGTTAGGTCAATCAAGCACCTCTGGCTCATTCACTCACTCTCTGTTGTTCACAACATGTGACTGCCACAATGCTAAATGCTACATAAAGTGTTGCCATTTTGAGTAAGTAAACACTTTCAGAAGCACAAACAAACTTTCTGTTCAGTATCAGTGATACAAACTATTTTATACCTCGTTCTTACAAGAAGCAACATAAAGCTAAGTATGCTCCTCTTAAACATATATGGGCAGGATATCAATACACAATTGTTGTGGTCTATTGATGATCCTTTAAACTGTTCCATATTAATGATTTAAATTTGTTGACTTATTCTTTGAACTTAGATATTCCCCCCCCCCTTTATTTACTCTTAGCATTCATAACTTCATCCTTATTTTAAGCTCCTGTAAATTACACAAACATCACATTGTACAATGCTTTTCCTACAGCCACCTTAAAGTATTTCAATCTGCCCGTTTCTTTGGGCTGCTATGTGTGGTCGGACTTGAACTAACCCTTATGCTTAAAGGCTCATGGTCTCGTCACACCCTGGGTTAAGTGTTTCCCACTCTGCTGATTACCTGGTGTGTGTTCGTCTCAGTGATTTAGGCAGAAATGGGAAAACGGGGTGCAAAAAAAAAATACAGGGGGTGCACATTTTTTTTAGTGTCACTCACAGCGGCGTGGAGGTAATGTGCTCCCTAACACACTGGTTTTGAAGAAAACTGAATAAGTCTCTAAATGGTGCATTCTGTTCAATAAGATGCATTGTTACACATTTTAGTTTTCCCAAGCTTGATAATGTTGATTTACTGTACAGCCCCTGCCCTGACACACCCCTTCATCATTTGACTCACTTGGTTCATGTTGTCTAACCCCTTTGTTGGCCCACTACTTCTATCTGCACTTTCTTTAAAAAACCAACAACAAACAAATAAATTCATAATATTACATGTGTCATCCAGTAATAATAGATCCCTAGACCTTGATAAGTCAATCATCTGTCAGCATATTCAAATGTGGCGCTGACCTGAGAAGGTGGAGCTAAACCCTGCAGTCCGTTGATTGGTTGAAAGAATCGTCACTTCCCGTGTTACGTCGGTAAACAAAACTCTGCCGTGTTTAAAGCATTGACTGTAACACAGCTGATTGTTTGTGTATTTCTCCTCGCAGCTCACAGCCTTCACTGAAACAAAACTGGATTGAGTTCTTGTAATAAAGAGTCACATGCCAATGACAAAGTGGATAAACTGCTGGATGTCTTCCAGCGTTGGTTTTGTTTATGTAGCGTTTTTCTCCTTTGTTGAATTTATTAGTTAGTGGTTAGCTGTCAGCGGTTAGCTGCTATCATATGACGCTATTTACATAGCAGCTATTGTCATCCGGCTGACACGCCGTCTACCAAATAGGGCACGGGTGGCTGTAGAAACGTAAACGGGATCGGGTTTAAGCTTTTCAGTACTGGTATTCAGCAAACATATTCTTTGCCAGAATTAGAATGTAGCCTAATCAGATACTTAGCGCACCGTATAGAAACCCGTCTAGTAAGCACGTCTATTAAATGTAGATATTTGCACGGCCTAGGTCAAGCCGTGCAATAATTTCAAGGCTGTGTTTTTTTTAAATAGGCCGTGCAAAAAGCGGTTTCGCGGCAGGCTACCTAAATCTATGGTAAATCTTGTTCTCCAGCATTCTTTGGTCTAGCCTTTCTGATCTGATCCTCGTTTAGTTTTCTGACCTTGTTTTTGCCTGCCGATTTGGATACTTGGATTATTTGGATTTTGTGAACCAACCTTTGCCTTAATATTCTCACTTCGAAACTGCCTGTCGTCTTGAGCTGTGCTATTGGGTTTTCCGAGTCACAGTACGAACTGGCCAGAAATGGACCCAGCCAACTCGTACCACGTGCTCGGCGCTATTCAAACGCAGGGTAAAAGGATTGCCCAGCAGGACAATCAAATCAGAGTCCTTTGCCATCAAGTGAAGGAGTTAGCAGAACGACAGGATTCTGTCATGTCCAGTTTAGGTACATCAATAAATTCTCTGTATCAGATGATGCAAGGATTGACGGTACAGCGCGGAACCACCGCCTGAAGTTGTCGTGGAGGTACCGTCGCCATTAGCAGTCTCTGGACTCTTGAATTACAGGCTGCCTCGTTTTCCTCTGACCGGGCTAAAATAGCCTTTATTATCTCCCATTTCAAGGGCGGAGCTGAGGATTGGGCCACAGCAGAATGAGGAAGAAACTTGTGTGTATGTCCCTGTCCGTGTTCACAAAGACTTTCACCCAGGTCTTTCAACACACCACACCTGGTCGGGAGGCTTCCCGAGCTCTGATGAAGTTACGACAGGGGCAAAGACGAGTGTCGGATTTCGCCATTGAGTTCTGTGTGTTGGCTGCTGAGAGCGACTGGACCTGGTGGCGCTTTTTGATGCCTTTTTGGAGGGTCTTTCCGAGACCCTGAAGGACCAGCTCGCTCCTCTCGATCTTCCCTCAGATCTGGACAGACTTATTGCTCTTGCTATCCAGATCAATAAAAGACTCTGTGAGAGAGAACGGAGGAGACAGAAGGAGCGCACATCTCCTTCTCACCAGAAGAGGGAGCCAGAGGTTGCACCACCTGGGGTCCAGGAGGAACCCATGCAGTAGGGTCGTACCCATCTGACTCCCGAAGAACGTCTACGTAGAATGAAGGATGGTCGCTGCCTTTTGTTACATTGTGGCTTGTTTTGTCTCCCTCTGCTGGCAATCATGTGTAATAGTTAACCTGCCCACTAATTGTTTTTTTGTGTCTCCCTAGGGTGGGTGTAGTTGGGGGAATGATTGGAGAGGGTTTATAAGGAGGCAGAAACTCGCCTGCTCTCTCTCACACACACTTTCTGTTTCGGCTCCTGAGAATAACAAACCTTTGTTGATTTGCTGCCCCGCTGATGGAGAACCCTGTTTTTCAGTTTACCTTTTATCGCGGCTTTTGTTCTGTTTTAAGGGATTAGGTAATGTATTGTTCAGGTAATTGAGGGGTAGAGTGTAAGTGCCCAGTCCGACGGTCCTTTGTGGGCTGGTCTGGGTGACTTACTCTTCCATTTTAGTTTTTGTTTAGGAATCCATTTTGATGTTTGGTATCCCAGCTTTTGTGTGAATAAAATAAACTGGGGGGTTTTTGTATTTTTGATTAAAGTCTGCTGAACTAGTGGTTTTTATGTTCGATTCCATGTTAAAACGGGTCTTAGTTAGTGGGTCGTAAACACGTGCACAGTGGGCAGTTGGGACTTTTAGTTAATAGCTTCCACATTAAAGAAAAGAACCATCCTTTAAATGTGAGTCGCAAATCAACCATTTCTAATCCTGCTCGTCTCCAGCCTAAAGTTAAAGTTAAATCAGCCTCTAATTCTGTGGAAGCGCCTGTTTTCATTAACTCTGTTTCTGAAGCTAATTTTATAAACTCTCCTTATTAGGAGGCTCGGTCTAAGGGTTTTCAGACTCACCCATCCCCTGGAGGTCAGCGCCGTTGATGGTCGCTCTTGGATTTAGAGCTTACCATAGTACTGAGACTGCACTTGTTAGAGTAACAAATGATCTTCTGTTAGCCTCAGACAGGGGACTTCTATCTGTGCTTGTCCTGTTAGATCTTAGCGCTGCTTTTGACACAATTTACCATCAGATTCTGTTACAGAGACTAGAACAATTGCTTGGAGTTACAGGGACTGCTTTAAGTTGGTTTAGATCCTATTTATCAGACAGATCTCAGTTTGTGCATGTTCATGATGAGTCCTCTATGCACACCAAAGTTAGCCATGGAGTGCCTCAAGGATCAGTGCTTGGTCCGATTCTATTTACATTATATATGCTTCCTCTAGGTAGTATTATGAGGAAACACTCCATAAACTTTCATTGCTATGCAGACGATTCTCAGCTCTACATAGCAATGAAGCCAGAAGACACCAACCAGCTTCGTAAACTAGAAGCCTGCCTCAAGGACATTAGGACCTGGATGACCAGAAACTTCTTACTGCTCAACTCAGACAAGACTGAAGTTATAGTGATTGGACCCAAGAACCTCAGAGAGACTTTCTCTGCCGATATGACGGCCCTTAGCAGTATCAGCGTAGCCTCTAGTACCACAGTTAGGAACCTAGGAGTTCTGTTTGATCAGGATATGTCCTTTGATTCCTACATTAAACAAATTTCAAGGACAGCTTATTTTCACCTTCGTAATATCTCTAAGATCAGACAGATCCTGTCACAAAATGATGCTGAAAAATTAGTTCATGCATTTGTTACCTACAGGTTGGATTACTGTAATTCTATTTTAGCAGGGTGCTATGGTAAATCTCTAAAGACCCTCCAACTCGTCCAAAACGCTGCAGCTCATGTTCTGACTAGAACTAGGAAAAGGGACCACATTACTCCTGTATTGGCTTCTCTCCATTGGCTCCCTATAAAATCTAGAATAGAATTTAAAATCCTCCTGCTCACCTACAAAGCTCTAAACGGTCAGATCCTATCTTAAAGAGGTAATTGTACCGTACTATCCGACAAGAACATTACGTTCCCAGAATGCAGGCCTGCTCGTGGTGCCTATAGTCTCTAAAAGTACTATGGGAGGTAGAGCCTTTAGTTATCAGGTACCGCTCCTTTGGAATCGTCTACCAGTCGGGGTCCGGGAGGCAGACACACTAGGTACTTTTAAGAATAGACTTAAAACTTTTCTTTTTGATAAATCTTATAGTTAGGGTTGGCTTAGGACCAGCTCATAGTTATGCTGCTATAGGCCTAGACTACCGGGGGAACTGGCACCAGGATCTCTTATCTCTCTCTCCCTCTCTCTCTCCCGGCTTTCTTATCTTATAGTAATAAGATATGTCTATAGTGACAAGCAGTAGCTTGTCACTATCTTTATATTCTAACCTCTCCCTTTTCTGGGAGCTCCTGAGCTCTCTTAGGTTCCTTGGGACTGTTGATGAGGATGGCCTGCCCAAACAACCCCCCCCCCAACCTATCCTATCCTATTCTTCTTTCTGCATCTTGTCCCATCTCCCCCATCCCATTTTCAAGTTTAGCAGATGGCTGTTCCGTCATGAGCCCGGGTCTGCTGAAGATTTCTTTTAAAAGGAAGTTTTTTCTTGCCACGCTTTGACGGATTAAGCTGGGCTCTTGTAATATAGCCATCAGTAAGGTCCTTTACCTGCTTTTTGTAAACATAACAATGAGCATGGTCTTGTTACCTGCTCTTTGTTAATGTTAACAGACAAACAGTAAGGTCCTTTAGCTGCTTTTGTAAAGTGTCTCGAGATAACGCCTGTTATGAATTGACGCTATATAAATAAAGATTGATTGATTGATTGATTTGGGTAGGGTTACTCACCGTACACAGACTCTCATTCTGAAAGAATCAGTTTCCACATGTTTGACACCAAACAACTCCAGCTAGTACTCTGTCACCCCTGGCTAAAAATTTACATTCCACATATAGACTGGACTACAGGTCAGATCATTTCCTGGGGAGAATATTGTAAGAGACACTGTTTTCTCCCAGTTAGAGCCACAACTTTTATGAATGCTAGTCTGACGCTTGAGCGCTTCAGTGATCCTGTTCTAGCTAAGGTCTGAAGGAGGTATTTAGCAAAGCTAAAGCCAAGTCTCTGCCTCCACATCGACCTTACGACCGTGGAACAGATCTACTTCCTGGGACCACACCACCGAGGGTAAGACTCAACTCACTATCCGCCCCGGAAACCAAGGCCATGACGGATTACATGGAGGAATCTCTGGCGGCAGAAATTATCCGACCCTCTTCAGGGTTTTTCTTCGTCGAGAAGAAGAACACGTCCCTGAGACCATGCATCAACTACCGGGGTTTGAACGAGATCACCATTCGCAACAGATACCCTCTTCCTCTTATTTCTTCTGCTTTTGAACAACTCAATGTAGCCAGGATCTTTACTAAGCTAGATTTACGTAATGTTTATCATCTGGTTCAGATAAGAGAGGGGGGTGAAGGGAACAACGCTTTTAATACTCCCTCCGGACACTGTGAATATTTGGTGATGCCTTTCGGGTTTACCAATACACCAGCAGTGTTTCAGACTCTTAATCAGTTTGGTTTTGTCTCTCTGGATGACCTCACCGAACATCACTCGCGGCGAGTACTCCGTCGCCTTCTCCAACACCAGCTTTTTGTGAAGGCTGAAAAGAGAGGAGACTGGTAGCCAAAAACCCACTGAAAGGGCGAGAGAGCAGATGACTAAAAGGGTAAGGAATTGTGTGCATACTCAACCCGGGCAAGGTGTTTGGTCCAGGAACCCGGATTCTAAGAGGTCAGGCAGCGTAATCCTGTTCCCAGTTCCTGGTTCAGGCATTCAGATTGTTGAACTCATTTCCATAGATTGAATAATGAACTAATCGGCAGTATTGTGCTGTAGTGGTTTCGTTTGTGGTATTTTGTGTTGTGCTCTACCCGTTATTTGTTCTTTGTCTAGGCCCCTTTCTTAAAGCTTTTTGAAGCTGATCTGGGGTGTCCTTTTCATGCGCCTTGTTTTATTGTGGTTGCAAATAAAAACGTGTTTTTATCTGCTGTCCTGTTTATGTTTGCTTGTATTGCACTTTTATGCTCCGTACAATGAAAATTCCCCTGGTGACAATAAAGGTTTCATTCATTCTTAATGTGTTTTTGAAATATGAAATAAAATCCATCAATGACAAAAAAATCTCCCAAGCATCCTCGCAGACATAGTGTAGAAGGAAGAGAATATTATCATTGGAAGCTCTTAGGTGAAAGACTGATTAGTAATAAGACGTCTTGATGTGACGTTAGCCTACAGATTATCAGCCTGTTACCATCTTTCTGCATCATCAAATACCTGAAGGAGGTGAGGAAGGTCATGTGAGAAAAACAGAAGGAGAGAACAAGAGGTCAGGTGCTCCAAAGTGCTTTCAGGAGATGGAGAAATGGTGTTCTCAGGTGTGCGAGTGAGTGAAGTGGGTGCTGCCTGCCTTAATGGATTCCAGTCAACCTGCCAGGAGAGCAGGAGCATCTCCAAGTAGCTCAGATAAGAGAGTGTGAGACAGAACAGAAAAATGCTCTGCCAGCTCGGATCAGCCTTTACATCCCCATGAAAACTGATTTCTGTTTACGTATAGCCTCACAGAGAATTATGACGAAATGACCTAAAATGTGTCTGTAATAAAATAGATAATAGAATTGAACTAAAAAAATGTATGAATGAAAACTTAGAATGAAAATGGAAAGAGGCAGCAGTCTAGTTCAGCCTGTAGGGATTTGGATTGGGAAGCGAAGAGACGCCGGTTTAAGTCCCGATGCGGATCAAAATATGGAAGCTGGTCTGGTAGCTGGAGAGGTGATAGAGCACTGCCGAGGTGCCCTTGAGCAAGGCATAGAATCTCTACCAGGTCAGGGGCGCTTCCAGTGGGGTTGCACTCTGACATCTCTCCATTAATGCATGTCCACAGGTCCTGCTGTGCATGTGTGTGAGAAGCATGTCTCTACAGTAACAGAGTGAGAACCACAATGTCCCCCTCAGGCATTAATAAAGTGTATAACATTCAAATACAATTGATGTTGATAAATGTCTAAAGATACCCTGTAAAACGGGCTAATTCAGCACCACGATGTACAATATTTAACTCTGCAGTGGTACTGTCCATATAATTGTAGAGACGATGCAGTCTCTGTTTAGAATTGGCAAAGCCTGAAATCAAACAGTCAGAAAAATTCTTCTTCTGGATGTTGATAAAAAATAAAAAGTTTGTGATTTGATGATTTGTTTCCAAAGAAACTGGGCAGATTGAGATACTCCACAGATGGTCAAAGAAAAACCATGAAAAGAAAGAAAAGGCAGAATGCCTGACGAGTGTCCCTCAGTATCCAGCTGCAAACAGAGATCACGAGGGAGACGTGAAGAGAATCGGATGAAGAGGAAAACTGTGTCATGTCTCATCACAACTCCTCAGCTCAGCTTTGAGACATTTCTATCTATCTATCAAATCACAGTTCAAATATGGGTTGGAAAAGCTCAGAGACCCCAAAATGACAAACGCTGAGACTCAATCCAAGCACAAAGTCTGGAGGTGATCTTTGACTCAGGTTTTCATGTGAAGGCTCACTTGAGATGTGTCACAATAACAGCATTTTATCACCTGAAAAAAACATGAAGTCCAGTGTTAGGCAAGTTCAGTGTTCAGTATTGAGGCTCTGCTGTTGGTTCTGATGGATTAAGCTCCATATTGGTGAGGAAACTGTAGTGGGTGTTACACCACCTTTTACAACCATGAGTTTGTCATTGGACCAGACGGAGACAGAACAACATCCCTTTATGTGCTATTTTTATGTAATATCTATTCATGTGATATTTTCAAATAAACGTTCTCAACTTAATTTAGCATCTAAATGAAAGCAGAAACATAAAAAAAAAAAAGTTTTAATACTTGGAAACAAATTCAGGCGTCAAGGGGTTAAAGAGGAGAGTCGAACAGTTTGAGAAGTTGTATTTAAACTGCAGCTCTGAGCATCAAAACAGAGCAGCATGGAGACTCATTCATATGAAGATATCATTCAAAGTCATGAGAAGATATTCATCATTTAACATCTTCAAAACAACTCAAAGCCTTGAAGGATGAAGGATATCAGTAACAAAGAATCAATCATTTTAAGGACTAGATGTAAAATCATGCGGGACACATGAAGTGTCCTCCCCCCTCTCCATCAGCTCCGGGAGCTCCACCATCTAAAGATCTGATTGGTCAGTGGGCGGAGCTTTTCAAAGTTTGATCTCTTATCTTGAACCGGAGCAGGTTAGGTGTGCAGTGTCGGTTACCATGGTGATATACCCAGGTAAGAAGTGGACGACCCTCGTAGGAGTGAAAACCCAGAGTGAACCCTGAAGTACCGTCTCTACGTTGTGAGACATTTCATCACTTACTTTGGACATTTTAGAAAACCAGCTTCTTCATATGTCAGAAATCTAAACCACAACTTACAGAGTGGTCCCAGCTTTATGGACTTCCTGAAATGTGACCATCTCATCAGTCCGGCTGGAACCAATCCACAAGCTTTGTGGCCTGCTTGCCTCCGTCATGAACAACAAACCCCCCAAAGCTTGCCTGGGTGATGATGAGCCTCTCCCCCCTTCTTACTGAAAGAGAGCCCTCTGCAGGCTCTCTGAAACACATCGATAAGAAAGAAGTTAAAGTGTGCTGATGGGCCAAAGCTAAAACAGCAAGAGAATCAAAATCGGCGGCGGGGGGGGGGGGGGGGGGGGGGGGGGGGGGGGGGGGGGGGCATTGGGGGGTTTGCAGACAGAGTGAAATATTAGTGTTGTGGAGAAACGTGCTGAAGTGTATTTTGAAAAAATACGCAAAAAGTGTCATTTTGCATCACATGAAGAAAACTTCCAGGCAAAGAAAAACATGTTTTTCTCGTCTCAGGACAAAATGAGGGATTGGATTCACGGCCATTCAACACTACTACCATGTTTCTAATGATACACAGCTTCATGTAAATGTGTGAAGTATCCCTTTAATATGTGAGAGAGAAGGACAAAGACAACCATTCTCAGAGTAGACATTGTTCATGTAAAAACTCGATGAGCAGCGTCTCTGAGGGTAAATTAGAGTTTTTGATAATGGAGGCTTGAGGCTGCTATGGCTGTATATGGTCAAAGAAAGCTGCTTAACTTTCCAGTCAAAACACCTAAAAATAGATTGTGAGTTCAGACAGACCAAAGAGGAGTGGAGCCTTAATGTTCCAGTAACACATCGATTAAGGTCAGAGTGTTCTCCGTCTAAAGATAGACGAGCTGATCAATACAGCACTTGAAGTAAGACGCTCTTTAAAGATTCTCACTTCTTCAAACACTCATCAGAGAGCGCTCGGCTGTCACACAGGTGACTAAACGTCTTGTTTCTGTTCACATTAGAGATGAATACAGACAGACTGTGTGTGGAGCTGCTGCCGATGTAAAGCAGATCCGTCTTTGTCTTCAGAGCTCATGTTTAGGATGACAATGTGATTCTGAAGCAGCGAGACGAGATCTGAGCTTGGTAATGGGATAAGATGATCTATTTATGGCCAAACAGCAGCACAGCACACATGATTGTTTTTTCAGAGCGGCATGTGTGACGATCACATCGAACAGAAACACACACTGCAGATTTAGTGCATTAGTCTCTGTGCCACATGTGACTAAAGCCTCAAATATTAGATGAGCCAAACATGTGCATTAACAAGAAAAGAGCTCGATGATTATTACACTCCAAAACAAGAAGCATTGTAGTCCACAATGTGTCTGAAAACTACAACATTAAATCCACTAAATCTGTCCTTCAAATTCATTCTTACACACATATTCAGTCTAATCAGTCCAGATGTACTAATCAGACATCAGTTTGCAGTGGTGTTGAACGTCATTGTATTTACATTCAAGAGAATGGCGTCTCTCTTATGTCCACACTGCGCCGCAGTCGCCTGGTTTCAGCACAATAACCTCTTCAGCCAGTTAGCCCGTCTCTGTACTGTTTGATACAACAGCTAAAAGGAAGAGAACGCTAATGACTGAAGAGAGAGAGAGAGAGAGAGCGAGCGAGTGAGAAGCCGGATTAGAGGAAGTATTGGACAGGAGGCTTTTACACGTTAGTGAGACAAAGAGATCTGAGGGAAAGCAACAATCAGAAGGCCGAGTGAACCTGCAGATATCATTCAGACCTGTCGTAACGTCAGGCTGCATCGTCATCAGAAAGTCGTCTAACCCGAGTCACGTCTCAGGTTTAATACAAGTAAATAAATAAGTCCATCTGACCCTCTCCAGTGTAGCCATTCAGCCACTGCCTAGTCGTCATGGTTACAGTTAAATACAGAGACACGTACTCCACATGCTAACAGTCTGATAACAACGGCCTGTGGTTGACTTCAGCCACATCTGGTCATTTCACTGACCCTCTGTGGCTCCTCCCCTCGCCTTGTCAACATGGAGAAGGAACCATGTGTGTTCATAGACACGTGCACTCAGACCCCGTTTCATGAGTGTGGAAACACTAACCATACTTAAATAGATTTTTTTCGCCAGCTCCCCCAAAAGAAAATTTCGAGTCAGGTTGAGTCAATGTGAGGCCGCTCTGTTTGTGATGGTCAGAGCTGCAGTTTACATATAACTTCTCCAACTGTTCTCCTCTTTAAAGAGTCAGAGCAACACATTCAGCTCATTATCGTCAGCTTGAAGGTGAAATAACGATGGAACAAATAGAAACTTCCACATTTAAACTGATGTTGTGCTTCTTCCTGCAGTTGTTGCTGTGGCGATGTAACTTTAGTCTTTTTCTTCAACTTCTTCAAATTAAGTTGTTACGAGTTTGTAGATATGACAATCTGCTGACTCGTGATAGGTTAAATGAAGATAACTCCGCCCCTTTTATGTGTTTATCTATCAGGTTGGTAACCAGCTTCGTAGGTCTGTTCATCATGATCTCTCATGTTAGAAAGTGATATGTGGAACTCACTCTGTAGTACAGGCTCCTGGTGCACATAATGAAAGTGCTTCATTATGTTGTGTGTGTGTGTGTGTGTGTGTGTGTGTGTGTGTGTGTGTGTTCTTCATACCTGCTGACTCTCTTCACTGCTGTTAAATTATAGAAGCCAGCTGCTGCACTGTTACACTTTTGTTTCTCTCATGACTTGGTCGAGTTCGAGTGTTTCTCACTGAACAATATAAATCCATTTGAAAAAAGAGCAAGGTTGACATATCTTATCGTAAGATGGTAGTTGAGTCAATGAAACTATTTATAAAGTTATTAAAGCTGCTCATGTGATTCCTCCTCTTCATTTGACGCTTCTTTAAAGGTCTTAGGTTTCAGCTCTTCAGTGTGTCTCCAGGTGTCCTCTGCATGTTTAGACGTGCGTCCTCTCCTACCTCCTCCTGTTAGCTGTAGCTGCATGTAGCGCTCGCCGCCTATAGCCCCCCTGGATGAAATTTATCAGTGTGACGTTTTGCCAGTGTGATATCAATGATCCAAGCCCATTGGCTCGTTGTAGCAAGACCAAGCTCGTGCTGGCCGACCAATCAGATCAGACTAGGCCCACGAGGGGACCCTGAGAGCCTGCATGGAGCGGCAACAGACTCTGTTTTTGAACATTAGTGATTGTGACCATACTTTAGGAGACTCATAAATTAGATACAAGAACCTCAAAAAGGGCAGAATATGGGACCTTTAGTAGGTTACACGCCTCCTAACTGGAGAACGATTCAGATCAGACAGGAAGTGTGTACGTGCCTCTGTGAACTGTTCCGCTCGAAAAGCCAAACATGTTGTGTGCATATGTTTATAACTGAGCTGTTCCCATTTTCTTTTTGTCTTTAGTTTTGTCTTTATCTCTGTTATTCCTAAAAGCTTCCCGTGGACGGGTGCTTCTAATTAGCATATTGCTAAAAACACTAAAAGCAGTGCTTCTGGGACTTGTGCAAGGTGAAATGTTACAGCACCAATGTTATTGTTTGTCCATGTCAAATAAATAAATACATTGACCTGTGATGTGTGTTCAGCTGCTCATGGCTGAGCCAGTGGGGCGGGGTCAGCGTCCGTCGAGATTTTAGCGTCTCTAAGTCGTCCTCAGACGAGCCTTCCATCATCGCTTCCAGTCGTTCTGATTTTTCACACTTCCGGGGAGCTCGTTGGTGCTTTGCACTCCTGCGTCTTTCTTAATAACATACAGAAATGTTATTGTGGGAAGTCCTGGTGACCGGTGCCCATGTGCTGGTTCCCACAGCACCAGTTTTCTGGTTGGCAGCTCTTGGTGTCTTTGGCAGTGTCTTGCAAGTCTCATTCTCCCGGCAGCTATTTTGTCCCTCACCCTGGATACTCCAGTATACAGAGTGTTGTTGGTGGCATGTGCGCTCTTGCTGATGTTCAGCACTACACGTATCAGCCTGGTGTAGTTGGCTTCAGGGTCCAGCATTCACTGCCATAAAGGAGAACAGAAGAAGCTGAGTTTGATTTGTCGGGGGAGATTGGAGTTCCATACACTGGTCATGCCATTCAGGACTCTCCATGCAAGTGCCCTCTTGAATTTGGGATCAATAAAGTATCTATCTATCTATCTATCTATCTATCTATCTATCTATCTATCTATCTATCTATCTATCTATCTATCTATCTATCTATCTATCTATCTATCTATCTATCTATCTCACTTTCAGATCTTGCTCTGTCGAGTTGACCCATGAGCCCAGGTACTTGAAGTCGTGGACTTCCTTCAGAGCGGTGCCTCCTGTTGTTGTAAGGGGTGAGTGTTCTGCTTGGATATTATAGATGATCACCTCCGTTTTCTTTTCCTGGAGCAGGTTAGGAGGGACACCATAGGTCTTCAGGATCTTCATCATGCTGCCTCTGTGCACTGAGTCAAAAGTTTTTTTGAAATCAATGAAGCACAGTACAGCCGTCAGGTTGTTCTTCTTCACCTCCTCGATTAATCTCCTCAAGGCCAAGATCTGGGATAGTGTGGTCCTCTCCTCTTGAAAGCGTTTTGGTTTTCCCTCAGGTGAGGGTCGATGGCATGCCGAATCCGGTTTAGTATCATGTGGTTGTAGACCAGGTCAGGCTGATGCCTCGGTAGTGGTCTGGTTTTGAGAGGTCTCCAGATTTGGGCACGGGGACGATGTTTGAGAGAGACCAAATGTCAGGCAGCTTGTTGTTGAGGAGAGCAAAGTCTCAGAGCTCAAGGAGGATGTTGTCCAGACCACACTTCTTTACGACCTCTGGAGGTATGGCGTCCGGCCCAGCGCTCTTACCCTCTTTTAACCTTGGCAAACTCAGTGACATGACACGTTAGGAGGAGAGAGTGAGGGACGACATGCTCAAAGGGGCCGAGGTGGGATTTGAACCCACGGCCGCTGAAGCGAGTACAACATAACCGCTAGGCTATCATGCACCCCGCATGTGGAGACAGCTAGTCAGGTGAGACACATCAGATGACAGGAGACGCAGGAGGGAGGGAAAACAGGAAACACGACGTGTGAAACATGCGAGGGACTAAAAGAAGTCACTTTACTATCCTGGAGACGCGACACACAGAGTCTTTTTTTGTGTTGAAACAGAAGAAAAGAGGAACTAGTGGATCTATATTTCCTCATAATAAAAGATAATATAACTGATGCTAAGAGGAAGCATCAAACATGCTGAATGTAATCATGTGAGTTCGATTATTTCATTCAGCACTGTGAACAGATCCTCTAAGTGACAAGCTTATAGCTCCCAAAACAAATGAACCCAATCTCCATCTAATGTTTTTCATTTCCTCTGTCCATTCTCTAATTAACTACCAACACTTTCTCTCTGATCCGACCTCGTTCTTCCTCCTGGGCCTCGCTCATCAAACCTTTATTCAGCAGCAGAACAAGAAGAAGAAGACTCAGCACTGACCTGATTTTATGAATGGGAGTGAGTCGTATAAGAGGAGCAAACAGTATCAAAACGACTTACAAATGTGTGACGTTCACAACCGAATTCAATCATTCAGACTGAACTAGAAACGTATGTAAGTGCGAATGTGATGCGGCGTTTGTGTCTTTTTGTTTTGAGATGATTAGACCGGTGAGGTCACAGTGGACGCTGCAGGCTGCTGCCAAATGTCTCACATTTAAAACTGCATGTATCTCGTTTGTTAGCTTCATGCTAACACATCGTGGAAAATGCCATTACAGGTCATATAGAATGCAAAATACACTTCACCGTGTTTACAACACAAATACATACAAACCCCCCAACCATGCGTCAAGTCTCTGGTCCAAAGAAATCCAGAGCATTCAGGAGCAGAACCTAAAGTTAGAAGGAGGACATACTTGATGTCTGATCATCATCTCTCTACACAGATCACTGATTGGTCCTTTTAGTGTTGAATGTTTTTTTGCACAAAGTAAAGAGGAGCATGAAGGCTTGAGAGTTTGTGTTCTGTCAGCGTTGAACTCATTACTGAGGACACACAAACATGTTGTGTGTTTGTCCCACAGTTTGTTGTGTTTGGAGGCTCTGATCCGGTTTTCCTGCTGTAGTCCTGGTCCTCTAAGATGTGTGACAGTCTGCAGCGTGGTCGAAGCTGCTGCTCTGTGATCCGCTGGCTAACACGCTCACACATCCAATGTGTGTGTTCACAGCTGTGTGTGTAGCCACATAGAAAATTGGCTCTGATCAGCCAGGCCTGCAAAGGTTTAAGGGCTGAGATGTGTCCAGAAGCACAAACACACAAACACACATACACCTACACACACACACACGCACACACACAGAGCCCTGAGCTGCAGGCTGTCCGTCCCCAACCAGGCCAAACTTTATTGATCTGTGGCATTATCTCTCTCGCTCCACTTGACATTTGTGGGCACGGTCGAGTGTGAAACACAAAAACTCAAACTGACAGATACACACACACAAGAAGTGTAACACTTAGAGAGGCCGACACACACTTGTCCTCTGCTCTCATGCTTCCAAAAGAAGTCGGATGATAAGGATGTGCCCCTCACGCACACACTTTCATGTTAGTCACTGCATAATGCAAAGCCTTGACTCGACACACACACACACACACACACACACACACACACACACTTCCCTCCCCCTCACACTCTGAGCAGCCTGTGTGGGCGCCGCAGCCTGAAGCTGTTTGTGAATCCTCGGGCTGCTCCGTCCAAAAGTCTCTCCTCCCTCTGACTGCTGCTGCCTCCAATACACCAAGACATTCAAACACACAAAGACAGCCAGCTTCTCACTCTCATGTAGAATGTCACATAAACCTTGTTGTGGAATTCTTCTATTTTCTATGTAGTTTATGAACATTGACAAAACATCTTGCTTCATATTCATCCAGCTGCTCAGGACATTCAGTCCTCTCCTGTCGCTCACTGAGCACAAACAGCCTTGCAGACCATGAGCAGAGCACATGCTCTCGAATCATTCAAGTTTACACATGTCCATTTAACAAAACCTGAATATGTATATATATATATATATATATATATATATATATATATATACTCAACAAAAATATAAACGCAACACTTTTGTTTTTGCTCCCATTTGTCATGAGATGGACTCAAAGATCTAAAATTCATTCCAGATACACAATATTACCATTTCTCTCAAACATTGTTCATAAATCTGTCTAAATGTGTGATAGTGAGCACTTTTGCTTTGCTGAGACAATCCATCCCACCTCACAGGTGTGCCACATCAAGATGCTCATCAGACACCATGATTAGTGCACAGGTGTACCTTATACTGCCCACAATAAAAGGCCACTCTGAAATGTGCAGTTTTGTCTCACAGCAAAATGCCACAGATGGCGCAAGCATTGAGGGAGCGTGCAATTGGCATGCTGACAGCAGGAATGTCAACCAGATCTGTTGCTCGGGCATTGAATGTTCATTTCTCCACCATAAGCCGTCTCCAAAGGCGTTTCAGAGAATATGGCAGTACATCCAACCGGCCTCACAACCGCAGACCACGTGTAACCACACCAGCCCAGGACCTCCACATCCAGCAGGTTCACCTCCAAGATCGTCTGAGACCAGCTACTCAGACAGCTGCTGAAACAATTGGTTTGCATAACCAAAGAATTTCTGCACAAACTGTCAGAAACCGTCTCAGGGAAGCTCAACTGCATGCTCGTCGTCCTCATCGGGGTCTTAACCTGACTCCAGATCGTCGCCGTAACAGACTTGAGTGGGCAAATGCTCACATTCGATGGCGTCTGGCACGTTGGAGAGGTGTTCTCTTCACGGATGAATCTCGGTTTACATTGTTCAGGGCAGATGGCAGACAGCGTGTGTGGCGTCGTGTGGGTGAGCGCTTTGCTGATGTCAATGTTGTGGATCGAGTGGCCCATGGTGGTGGTGGGGTTATGGTATGGGCAGGCATCTGTTATGGACGAAGAACACAGGTGCATTTTATTGATGGCATTTTGAATGCACAGAGATACCGTGATGAGATCCTGAGGCCCATTGTTGTGCCATACATCCATGAACATCACCTCATGTTTCAGCAAGATAATGCACGGCCCCATGTTGCAAGGATCTGTACACAATTCTTGGAAGCTGAAAATGTCCCAGTTCTTGCATGGCCAGCATACTCACCGGACATGTCACCCATTGAGCATGTTTGGGATGTGCTTGACCGGCGTATACGACAGCGCGTACCAGTTCCCACTAATATCCAGCAACTTCGCACAGCCATTGAAGAGGAGTGGACCAACATTCCACAGGCCACAATTGACAATCTGATAAACTCTATGCGAAGAAGATGTGTTGCACTGCATGAGGCAAATGGTGGTCACACCAGATACTGACTGGTTCTGAGTCCCCAGACCCTCAATAAAGCAAAAACTGCACATTTCAGGGTGGCCTTTTATTGTGGACAGTCTAAGGTACACCTATGCACTAATCATGGTGTCTGATGAGCATCTTGATGTGGCACACCTGTGAGGTGGGATGGATTGTCTCAGCAAAGCAAAAGTGCTCACTATCACACATTTAGACAGATTTATGAACAATGTTTGAGAGAAATGGTAATATTGTGTATCTGGAATGAATTTTAGATCTTTGAGTCCATCTCATGACAAATGGGAGCAAAAACAAAAGTGTTGCGTTTATATTTTTGTTGAGTGTATATACATATATATATACATATATATATACATACATACATGTGCTCCATACACACACATGCATACATTGTACAGTGTCAGTGTGTTTCTGAAAAAAAGAATATTTGAATCTGTCTTCAAATCATAGAAATAAAAAAAAATCTTATATATGTATATATTATATCATTAAAATTATACATATATATGTGTGTGTGTATATATATATATATATATATTTATTTATTTATTTATTCAAATTCGACTTTCAACAACATTTGTTAGAGACATTAGAGGAGTATAACGTCCTCATTAAGTGAATGTACAACACATTCTGTGTTCACATCAAACTGTGAATCAAACACGGTTGTATGTGTCAACCATCTAATCATCCTTTCATGGAAAGCCTTTAGGTGTTTCACAGTTTTTCTGAAGTTAATGATGAGCTCCTTTGTTTTTGACACGGCCTTGAAGAAGAGACGAAAGAGCAGCGTCCTCAGCAGCTGTCTGCATAAAGAAACAGTAGGGGTGAAAGACATGACTCTGTTCACTAAAGCCTGCTGTTTCCTCTCTGTTAAAAGTTTAAAAGCAACAACAACTGCTGGTGAGCTAAATTAAATGAAGCAACAAATCCGGCCAATTAAAATGTGAGATTGTGTCTCGTTCAAAGCTGAAGACAAGTCAGCATATAAAAGTCTAACGTGGGATTTGGGTTTCTTCAGGTGCCTATAAGCCCTGTCATGGATGAAGAGTTTTTTCATCCTCTTGATAAGCAAACTGCAAGGGGCCGAGTGTGTCATACTCTAAGGGGATAACCTTGTCTTTTGAAATTCTCTCAAAAGTCTTCATTCCACAGATCTCAGTCTTTAAATTCAGGAATGGGAACAATAAATGAAGTGTTGTCTGCTGCCAACAAGCGGCACACATTCAGATAAGAGTCCATGAAGACGGTGGGTCAGTCAGCAAAATCTGAGCGTTCAAAACGGGAGAGGAAGGAACACAAAGTGTTTGACAAACCAGCTTTATCCGCCCCATTAAAGCGGCCTGCTCTCTGGCCGTGGATGGGATTCCTTCCCCAGCTGCTCGAATGTCTCTGCTACATTTCTATTTGATTCTTGTAATTTATTTTGGCCTTGGCTGTTTCGCTCCTCACTTCTCTGGAGACAGACTTCAAAAGGATGACCTGTGTAGAAAGTCCTTTTTGTTGATTTGAGCTTTCAAATCTACGATCGATAACAGCCACTTTCATCGGGATAACAAAGTCTACACAAAAAGAAATGATGAGACAGTCACACTGTTCATTAAGGTCCTCATAAGCATTGTAAAAACGAAGCCTGTGAGTGCATTTGAAACACACCAGGAGAGAGGAGGGGCAGATTTTTCACCAATGGATTTATACACGCTGCTCACAGAGGCACAGCTCACAGACTGCTCTTAGGGTCTTGTTTAAGATACAATCGTTCACAACACAGAGGTCGAACTTCAGACAAAAAGAATCCCGTCTGCAATGATTGTCATCGTGCCAGAAGTACAAAGATGTTGCAGCATAAGAGAGTGTTTTCAAAGGACATTTTATTGATGTGATCTTTGTGTCTCCCTTCCAGCTCAGGCTGGCTGCCCCCTGACATCTTCCTGGGTCTGGAAGAAGAATTAAAAGCAGTTTCATTACAGTCATGGCGATTACAGCAGATGCACGCCAGTCACACAATATGAGACTCCGTCGTGTCCTTCTGTTTTCACCACGTCTGCACAGGAAACATCACTCTGGGTATGCAGGACCCAGATGAATTCAGGTTGAGTTTAACTGGAAAACGTTGTGTTTGTGTAAAACCAGTTGTTCCTTTGCTGTGTCTTAATAATGGTCTCTTGTAAGTCTGGCTTTGAATGGCACAATCATTCAGCCAAATTAAAACCACTAACACAGTTTGCTGAAAGCCAACGATCATTTATTATTTTATTAACTTTTATTTAACCAGGAATAATCCCATTGAGATTCAGAATCTCTTTTGCAAGGGGGCCAAGAAAGCAGCACAGTAGGTCCAGGTCAAGTACACATTTGGACAACATCAACAAAACAAACTTAAAAACAGCTAAAACAGTTTGGCAGATCACATCAGTACAGTATCATCATTTGCTCTCAGATAATCCAATTTAAGATGACTGCAGTTTATACCAGGACTATGCTTTGAAGGCCTTTTCCCCAAAAACAGTCTGTGTACTAATGGACATTACCAATGTATCGTGCCTGAGACTTTTGGTGTTGACTTTAGGAACCAAGAGAGAACACAAATAAGGGGGCCAATCAGACAGAAGAAAACAACAGCAGTGTTCCCATCTACGATTGTACAAAGAAGGCCAGCTAACACTCTCATAAAGACTACAGATAAGAGGCGGTACACTGGATATTTGAGTTTTCATGCTGGGAGGATTTATCCAGAGTATTTCAATTAAAATATGACTGATGGATTTAGCTAGATTAAAAAAATTACAAAAACTGGTGTCCAACTGGAATCATTACAAATGTATTTTCCTGAAGGACGAGATGCAACACAAACCTCAAACAGACCCACAGAGACCTGAGCAGACTCTGTGGTAGAAACAAGAACCATATTGTAACCTCACGAGCCTTATAGCTTTCACTGGCTGCAGTTTAATTTTGACACATAACTTGTGTATTTTGAAAAAAATGAAACATTATTAACTGCAGCACTTACATACATGAGGTGTTACACAAGCAGTCACAGTAGATCATAAAACTCTGGCACCATAATAAACAATCACCGAGGCTGTAATTAGATCTTTTCATTCTCGGCCTGACCCTCCTGACCCAGCGTGCACTTCATTAAGTAATAATGAGACAGGAAGCAGCCTTACGCCGCCTACAGCATCCCTGACACTACAGCACACCATTAACTGTCCACTTCTTCCTGTTAATTACCGACACTATCTCTTAATGAACCAAACATGTTGTTACCCCTCATGATGCCATGAAGATGTCAAACATCCTCACTCTGGGCTGCTAAACATTGTTACTTCAATTAACTTTAGCCAACTCAGGTCAGCTGACCTTGTTGGCTGAAGACAAAGCTGCCCACCTTATTGTTCTCTCTGTCTTCACACACACATCTGTGTCATGTTTAATGTAGGCTACGGAGAGAGAAAACGTTCTGTTTCGAAGACTTTACAAGTCTAAGGTTAGGGAGTTAAATGTCCTGGTTGGTCAAATGAGGTTTGAATCAAAAGGTATAAAAGAGTATATCAGTGCAGAAAACAGCTGCAGAGGTTTTGTAGTAATTTGTGGCTCTTTCTGGATGTCTTGCGTTCAGATTCAATCTTTCACTGGATCTGTATCGTGGAGACCTTTGCTGATGCAGCTGTTTGTTCTTTTAACATGATGACCTGAAGAGTTAAGTCGAACCACCAACAATAAGAGAAATGAATCAGTAAGTGTCACGGTTCAGAGAAGACCCAATTGCAGAATAAACGAGCAGAGGCAGGAATAAGGCAAAAAAAACCTGAAACTTTACTTAATCTTTCAGGCAGAGTACCATAAGTCCATTAACAAAAACAAGAACAAGAAAAATCCAGAAAACCAGTCCCAAGTCATCCGGGGAGATATCCAACAGGCAATATTGAACTGGCTGGAGGCTATGCAGGCAGCAACACATATGACGATCTGACAAATAAGAGGGGAGATTGACCAAGCTTATATATAGAGGATAATGAGCAGATGAGCAACAGGTGCGTGGCAGGATCCAGGAGGCTGACAGATGATTGGCTGAGACGGCACAGGAAATGGGCGGAGACCAAGAACAGGGGGGAAGGCTGGCAGGTGCAGAATGGACGGTGAGCAGAGGAAGGCGGAGTATCAGGAGCAGGAAGCTCCAGCAGACTCCATGACAGTAAGACCTGCTTGTTTGTTGGTGGTCTGACAAATGTGTCGATTGTGGTTGTTGTTCTTGGTTGTATCTGGAAGTGGTTAACACTCGCAGACAGAGTCCTGGAGGACAATGTCTATTTTCGCACTCGTTGACCAGGTGACCTTGTCCACGATCGACTGTTTCTTGCATCGACACCAGCTGAGAATGAAACCAATGTTCAATGTCTGCCTTTGCTCTGATAGGTCATTCACCCTGTTTCAGAGAGTTGATGCCAGTGTTGTTTCCAATCAATATATCTTCATCGATGAGGCAGTTATCAGGGGGAGGAAGTTGATACACAGCAGTGACATTATCAATGTCCCTGGGCAGCGAGGTGGAAATGTCACCATGTGTGCTGCTATTGGACAGAGTGGGTTATACACCACCAAGCACAACTGGGCTCCTATAAGACTCCCAGTTTATTAACATTCCTCAACAGAGGAAGAGGGACCAGAGCCGCCCGCCTACAAAGTCCTTTTGGCTAATGTAAGTCTCCCTGGGGCGGCTCTGGTTTGTTTGCTAACAACAATTAGCCCCGTTTCCACCGAGCCGTCCGGTATGGATCAGTACAGTTTGGTACGGTTTGCTAGGCGGTGTGTAAGCCGGATGCTGAAAGCAGCGTCAGCTACATCATAGCGTGACATGACACAGTGTACAACGCTGATAAAGTAAACAAAGAAAAATGAGACGCAGGAAACAAAAACCAACATCCAGAAATTCATTCACTTTGTCACTGCAGCGTTTCCCCTTTATGCATTTAGCTGCTACGCTGCACGCCTCCTGAAATATGACCGCCGCTTTGTTTCAGAGAAGTGTGTGTGCTGTGAGGACAAATGCAGACCAATAAACAATCGACTGTTTGTTTTAATGCAGCGGTCTTACAGGACCAATCAGAGGACTGCTGTGTTAAGCTCCTCCTTTCAGGGTCAGATCGATGTTCTTGGCACCCCAACAGAAGGGTCCCAAAAAGTAGGACGGTACGGCTCGGTAACTTGGGGATCTTTCCCGCCTTTAGTCTATGAAAACACCACAAAACGTGCGAACTGAACTACTGGGTGGAAACAGGTTTTTTTGTGCAGTGTTGCTCCTTCCACCATATTCCCCATTTCTAAATCCAATAGAAGAACGCATGACAATGAAAAGTGTAGGAACGCGGACCCTACGGGCGTGTGGCGGTACTCCAGTCTATGGAGGAGGCATGTGATGACACACATGCAGATGAACACCAGGGATGGATCCAGGTGTCTCCTCTCCAACATCACAGCCGGTGTGGATGAGGTCCTCTGGTCTGACCAGGATCAGGATTTTCTTGTCATGTTTGTCGTTGTACTGACAGGTAAAATAACACTTTCATATGAACTACGTAAAATACACGTCATGCTTTAAATACTATTTCAGGATGAAAACCTTCCTAATAAGGAACACGTGCTCTGTGAGACATCAGCGTGTGTGTGTGTGTGTGTGTGTGTGCGTGTGCGTGTGCGTGTGCGTGTGCGTGTGTGTGTGTGTGTGTGTGTGTGTGTGTGTGTGTTGTTTTGGAGGAAGGAATCCGGTTTAAAAAGAGATGATGTGGTTTCGAGCGCTGTGGTTTGTGGTGTTTTCAGTTTGTGTTTTGACACCTGAGAAACTGAGCTGCAGCTTCCAGAAGTGTCTTCAGAGTTTGGGAACTGAAACCAATAAATAGTTTTTTTCACTGTGATATTCTGTCAGTCAACATGGTGTTTTATGTTCACTTCCTGTTTTATTTTGTGACCTGGAGCTTGTGTATGATTTCTAGTCTGTGTCTCATGTCCAGTTAGTCCTGCTCATATACGTCTGTGTTCCCACCAGCCCGAGATCGTCATCGTACAGCGAGTGTTTCCTCTGATTCTTCTGGCTAAATCAAACCATCACATCAGTGTTATCACATCACACACATCACAGTGAGAATAACAGAGTCGTGTTTACTCCACAAATAAAGTGACTCAAACTTTAAACATTCCTTACTGACTGACTTACTCCTTCCCGTGTCTCCGCCCATCTTTCATCTGTGCACTCTTCAGTCACATCATTAGAAACAAGTGTTTCTAGTTTTATGTCAAAGTGTGACTTGGGCATAATTGTGCCAGAGCCAAACGTGATCTATTCCGACCTGACTTAGACCATCATGACGGTCTTTACCGTGAATGGATGACCTGCGTTCAGACTCAAGGTCAACTTCCACAAGAGCAACATAGAGCCACGACAGGAGACGATCTTCTTGATAGAGTGCCTGAATTCCATCCCGATGAGCGTGTGTCTTCCCCCTCAGAGGGTTGCCAGAATCCTGAGGACCCTTCGCATCTTTCGTCCAAGCCAACGCCTTGCACTGTTTCACTTTCAGAGGCTGCTGGGGTTCATCTCAGCAGCAGGTAGTGCTGCTTCTTCTCAAGGCTCGACCCCTGGCTGAATGCACTGAAGCTCCTCCCACAGAGGGACAGAAACGTGAAGCTTAGCGCACAACGTAACGCTACACTGCTGTGATTGGTCGGGTGCAGACGTTGGGAAGAGGTGCATTTACTGTCGTCTGACAGTAATGGTTTCACTGTCTCATGCTGCATGAAGGTAGAAGACAAAGAAGCACTGTAGATACTTCCATCAGTGTCTTCATAACAATGTTTGTATCTTTGTGTGTCGCTTAGATGGCGTGGGGGTATTTGGAGCAGCCGGGTTGGAGCACTCGGGCACACTGACGTTCAACATTTTGACTGTTTTTCCCAGGCATGTCAAGATTGCTGATTTTGTGATTTTAGTTTTGGCTGGAGATCACTGATAGTCCTATTTCCGGTCTTTTGATTCCTTTAGGTAAGACGTTCCTTCTTAGGTAGTTAAAGGGGGAAGTGTGACAGCCATGAGGTCTTTTGTACACGAAGGAGACTGTGACAGCAGGCGCTGAATCAATGTGGTAAAGATAGTGTCTTGATTTGGAAGTTTGAAAACATGGCGACCCTGCGTTAACTCAAAGTGTTAACAAGGTGTATTAATAAAAACGATGTGTGCAACAAGCATTTCTTCTGCTCAGTTTACACTGAGTGAACGTGTCATCAGAAAGCGTGATCCTCATTGGAACAGATCCTTTTTTATTTTGAAAGACTCCACTCGCTGCTTCGTCTCTCTAACCGGATGTGACAGCTCAAAGTGAACCAGCCGCGCTCTCCATTCAGTCGCTGCCTTTGAACTCTCGCGCCCGATCTTGTGTTGTGAGGAAAAAATGATTCAGGAATTTCCAAATCTATGTCGCTCTATTCACTCCCAATCTAATGCAATCAGCAGAGGCGCACATATCCCTGCCTTCATCCTTTTGATCATAAGAAAAACAATTTACACTTTTTCATTTCAGAGGAGTGTGAAATGAGAGCAGGATAAAGGACGCGCAGCAGAAAGGGCGAGAGACAGAGAGAGAGAGAGAGAAAGAGAGAGGGGGGGGGAAACGGTGCAGCGTTAGCAAACATGAAACACACAGAGGACATTTCATTAAAGTGATCCATCATAAACGTGGCCAGCACACACACACACACACACACACACATACATGTTTTAAAGAGCCTCTCTGCTGCTCACTAAATTGGTTTTCGGTAGCGTGCGATTGAATTTGGTTCACAGATTAAATAAGAGCTTCAAACCTGGAAAGAAAAAGAGCAAACAGATTCAGCTGCAGTGAATGAGATCACTGCTACACACAAATCACAGCCATCTTAAATCCCCCAAAGTGAGACCTCATTACTGTCAGAACCTCTTCTTTTATTTGTATGAGAAGGGAAAGAAAGCATGTCATGTTATCCTGTAAAATCCGCTCTGATCATAAAATAGCTAATTACATCTGACTGTGGATATCACCGGGAGCTGAAGGGACAGCCGGCTTCACGTCTGCACCAAGGGTCAACTTTTTATGAGACGTAAACAGCCATAAAGTTGTCTGCTGCTCGTTCGCTTGTTAGCACGATCAAACTATCTGAACGACAGCACATCAGTACCGCAGCTCACTGATCGTACTGCTGTTCTGCTCAACAGACTTCAATTGTTTTTTTAACCACAGCGCTGCCTGTTAAAAAGACAAACGCATCAGGAAAATAAAAAAGAGAGTTCTGCTCGGCAGCAGGTGAATTGCCACTGGGGGATAAATAAAGTTTTTTTTAATTGAATTGTACAATAAGAGCCCCTGTTCTTGATGTCACAGACATGATATGACTCTTCTGCTGGAGTTTCATCTCTCTCTCTCTCTCTCTCTCTCTCTCTCTCTGTTGAGCTTATTTTCCTGACTTCCTCCATGCCTCTGAGACCAGACACAGTTCAGCTCCGTCAAGTTCACCTGCATCCTCACTGGACCAGTTCTGTTGAGATAACTGGATATTTCAACATCTATAAGTGTGTGTGTGTGTGTGTGTGTGTGTGTGTGTGTAGGTGTGTGTGTAGGTGTGTGTGTGTGTGTGTGTGTGTGTGTGTGTGTAGGTGTGTGTGTGTGTTTGAATTTAAAACAGAACAGGGGGAGGATGCAGCCAGGACTCATCCTTTCACGCTCCATCACCTGAGTGAAACCAGCCCCTCCTGTAATTTGACTGCTTTGTATCTACATCATGTTTTCTGTTAAAAAATGGAAAGCTGATAAGGACAAAAAAAATCCCTCTAAAAAAAACTTGAGAGTAATGTCTAATGAATAATCTGCTAAAAAATGCAATGAACAAAAGCGTTTGATGGATGCATTACTATCACCGAAGCATCAGAGCTTGATGAAGGATGAAGGCGTCGACCTGTTTTGAGACTGACTCTCCTCCTGTGATGTTTGGTGATGAACCGTCTGAGGCTGTGAGGCATTCTCCCTCAAACAGAGGTTTCCATGAGAAAAAGTTTCAACGTCATGTTTTAAAAGATATGAGGATGACAAAAAACAGCATTTAATGGGACCGCAGAAGTCCTTTGGGTGAAGTGACCCTTTCAGGCAGATTTAAATTGAAGTCACTTAATGCAGGATTGCTCTGCATGCAGAGTGCAGCTCGGTTTTGTGTCTTTTCCATTTGCTCTCTGTACTCTCCTCTTTTCATCTGCAGAAAACTTCCTGCTGTGTTTTGTTCGTCTTCTGTCTGCCCCCTACCTGAGCCAAACACGCTGCTGTACTTTTTAATCTTTTCTGCTTCTCCGTCTTTCTTCTTTGCTAACATTCAGCCTATTCGCTCTCTGCTGCTACCAGCACTCATTTCCTGCTGTCATCTCCGATGGGCTGCGGTTCAAACCAAAGGAAGCGGGATCAAAGCGCCTTGATGCTCTCAGAGGCCAGGAGATCAAAGTGAGGATATATGAGCAGACTGTCTCACATCCCATCACAGACGTACAGAATCGCTGCATCACACTGCTGCAGCTCCAAGGCGACAGTGTTTCTACATGTGAACGTGTGTGATGGATGGATTAGACATGGCAGCTTTAAATTGTCTTTTTTTTTTATCGTAGTTCCTCCTTTCCTGCAGCTGTAGACGCATTCACTCCTGTACTGTGCTGAAGCACTTCGTCCCCCACTGGGGGTCTGATTATCTGATCATCATTAAATTGTCAGACAAGAGACAATAAATAAATATATATATATATATATATATATACTTTAGACTTTTTTCAGGTGTCCTGTAATTGTTCATTTGTTTTATTTGTTTAGTACCTGCAGGTTTAGGGATGAAATGCTTTTGTGCTAATTCATATATTGACTTAAACGCTATTTGATGATGAACACTGTCCTCATTTATTTAATAATAAATAAAAATAAATGTTCATGTCTGGGGACATGGATAAAGAAACTGTCTGTTATATCTGATGTACTCTTTGATTTCTGTGAAGTTATTGCCCTTCATATCCTTGTTGCAGTATAACAAGGTTTTTACACATCGTACAGTTTTATATCAAAGGAGAAAATTTATTTCTCTACCAGGATGTACTCTAAAATAGCTTCAAGGAAAACGTCCTTTAAATTGTCAGAAAGTTTGTGTTGATTCACCCACATTGCAATATTTAATATGACCAATAATTAAAGTGGGAATTAAAAGAATCCCATGTTTAAGTGTATCCAAATGTATATTTATAGCTTTAAAACTAAGCTGATCAATACCTTTAAGTAACTTTCAATAGACTTCAGTTTGTGTCTTTCTTTTTTAGGCTGATAACTCAAAGTTCTTTAAAACCACAAGTCACACATACACATTCACACACTGATGGTAGAGGCTGCTGCAGAGTAAAGAGTCCATCAGTATGAACTCATCCATTCATACACATTCACACACTGATGGTAGAGGCTGCTGCAGAGTAAAGTGATCATCACAAGTTCACACGGGAGCAATTCAGGGTTAATTGTCTTGCCCAAGGGCACATCTGGAGCTGGCAATCAAACCCTTAACATTCTGGTTGAGAGATGACTGACTCTACCACTGATCCACAGCTTTTTCCTCCATGTTTCTATAGAAACATTTCTATCAAATTGTTCTTAGAAGTCACTGACGTTTCCCTGCAGAGCCACTAGGGGGCTCTCTGTTGCTGTTGAATGAGGTGACGGAGCAGACGGAGCTGATGTAGAAGGGTCTGTGTTTTAGATTTAAGACACTAAAGGCAGTGATCTGACACACAGCCGATTTACAGGTGCAATATGACAGGTTCTTCAGAACAAGCCTCTTTTTTTTATACCATGGACTTTGCTTTTAAAACCTGACCTGATGCTTTGACAGATCCAGAATCTTGTACATTTACACATACAAGGAATGTATCTTGGTGCACCCACCCACTAGAACAAGCAAGAACTACAATGACAAAATACAAGAAACAATTACAAATAAAAAAAATAGAATTTTAGAAATGTGAAAAATAATAAAAAAGCACAAAATGTCCAAAACAAATCCCTCCTGAGATCTTACTCAGAAAAGCTTTTGCTAAACATAAACAATTAAAGAGAAACTTTCTGTTTCATTATTTAAGCAAACAGGCTGCATGAGAATAAGAATTAATCATTGAAAAGTAGACTTAAAAGGGGTTGTATTAATGTGCTGCTGTTACAGAAAACAAACAACGGGCAGATAATGGGCTTTAATTTAATGTGCGATCCTTTTAATACATCTGAAAATAGAAGTGTGTGAGGATTTTAGAGTTATACGACTTTGCTTCATTATACTTTAACAAACTTGAAGTATTGATCTGAACATTTTAGTTGTTTCATTAATTAGATTTAGAGCACATGTTTGAGGCTACAGTGCGCTGCTTTGATTCTTTCGTACGTTTGATGAATATGTAACTGAGAGCTGAACACTTAAATTGGTTGCACATTTTTTTCTTTGCATTTTTCTTGTTAAACAGTTTTTAAATGAAGCCCGGTCTGTAGCAGCTTGTATCAGCTCGTCTGTCTGCTGCTTGTTCGTGAACAGGTGAAGTAAAGCTGCTTTTTAACTATCAAATCAATTTGCTTCAAAGGTCCTTGAAACTGTTCTCAAAGAGCTTCTACAACATTCACTGCCGAGTACACCATTACTGATTTCACATACAGAAAGGATAATCTTCTGTTCTTCAGAGACACAAACCTTTAAACGCTTATTTATGACTTTTCTCTTGTTGTGACTGATAGTAGAAAGTTAGTAAGTTATAGGAACATTGTCTAAATCATTTCCCTTGTCTCCTGTCTTGCGATTTGTCAGCTGCACACATCATCACGTCATCGTGGGACACATGCACTACTCTCTTCATGAACTGCCTTCTAATATATGTTCCTTACTGAAAAACTGTCTGTTGCTGTCACCTTCAGCCTCATCCTGTTTGTTATTATTATGCTCTACCTGCATAATTCTAATAAACTTCAGGTTAGAACGCAGAAAGGTTTACAGATGTCGATGCAGAGCTGGCTAAACACTGAAGCTTCAGTGTCCACCACATGCAGAGCTGGCTAAACACTGAAGCTACAGTGTCCACCACATGCAGAGCTGGCTAAACACTGAAGCTACAGTGTCCACCACATGCAGAGCTGGTTAAACACTGAAGCTACAGTGTCCACCACACGACCTCGAGGGGGGGGGGGGGGCAGCTCTCTGTGATGATTAGAGTTTAGACTGCAGTACCCATTTTAAACACTAGAGGCCATAGTTACATACTGCTCCTTTAATTAAAACATGTTTGTGATTTAGTCATTCACTATGGAGTCAGGGACCTCGACTTTTTACAATTAAAGTGCAATTAAAAACACTAATTTAATAGAGAGATTTTTATCATGTAAAATAATATAATAATGATAATAATAGTTCTCACCAAAACGTTCTTTATCACCTGCTAGAAAACACCGAAAAGCAAGAAGACTGGGAACGTTTGTCCGTCTCTTCACTCTCGTTTCTGCCCGGACATAAAAACAAAGCTGGACTCGTTTCCGGTGGTTCTGGTTGTCAGCTATTTTTGCCGGTGTAACGTTACATTTCAAACTATTTCTGATCAAAAGGGGTTACGGTGCGTGCTGGACCGGGAGCGACGATGACGTGACGTGAACGCGCCTTCAGACTGACGTGAACGCGCCCGTTGTTCTCCGGTACCATGAGCAAAAGACTCTACTCCGAGCTCCCGGTGTGGATCGTAGAGGACCACCACGATGTGAGCCTCGCGTGCTGTCAGGTGTCTTCATTTAAGTCCAGAGGAAGTGACAGGTGTGTCGTCACGTGCGTCCGTGTGTGTGTTTCAGGTGGTGTGCCACATTTATCGAGCCATCGCATCCAGACACCTCCCGCTGAAGAACATCAAGATGGTCCACCTGGACTCCCACCCCGACCTGCTCATCCCGGTCAACATGTGTGCAGACACCGTGTTTGACAAGGACAAACTGTTCAGGTACAAACACACCTTCACCTGTGAGCAGGATCAGGCTCACAGGACGGCAGGAGGAGAGAGGCTGCTGGGGGCAGGATCCACAAGGGTCCACAAGGATCCACAAGGATCAAGTAATGATCAGAATCTAAAAGTTCACCTAGTTGTTTTAAACTTTGTGAAGTCGGCTGGTTCTCCTTCACTTGTTCGTCATTATGCAGGAAAAACCCTGAAGGGGATAAACAACAAATCCAGACTCCACTTTATATTTAAATGAGACTAATGCAGAATGAATATTTATAGAGTGTGTGTGTGTGTGTGTGTGTGTGTGTGTGTGTGTGTGTGTGTGTGTGTGTGTGTGTGTGTGTGTGTGTGTGTGTGCGTGTGTGTGTGTGCGTGTCTCAGTGAGCTGAGTATCGAGAACTGGATCATGCCCATGGTGTACGCTGGTCATGTGTCCTGTGTGGCCTGGATCCATCCATACTGGGCCCAGCAGATCAGGGAGGGGGAGCACAGGATGTCTGTGGGAAGAGACTCCTCCACCACCACCATCAGGTAGGACACACGCACACACACACACGCACACACACACACACACACACACACACACACACACAGAACAGTAAAGATTTAAACCAGTTTCCACCCAGTAGTTCAGTTCGGTTCGTCTCGGTACGGCACACATTTTGTGGTGTTTTCATAGACGAAAGGCGGGAAAGATCCAAAAGGTCAGCAGCAGTGGTCACATTTGAGCCTTTAGTACAAATAATATGATGTTAAAGAGAGAAGCTTTTACTTTCCTTCTCCTCTCACAAACAGAAAGAAAGAAATCAGCAGCAACAGTTCTCATCCCTTCTGTTTGGTTTCATGCTCTCCCTTAAAGAGACAGTAACCACAGGGCGTCACGTGACATCATCACCATCACCGACCTTTATCAGCCATGAGCTGGACGTGAGTGTTTGTGCCCTGTGCGTGGTCTGCAGGGTGACGAGCGCCGATCATTACTTCCTGAGCGACGGCCTGTACGTGTGTGAGGAGCAGCTGGAGAACTCCAAGCCTCTGCGCCTGAGCGTGGTCAAAGTGAAGCCGCTCAGACCAGGTGTGTGGTGAAGCACGGAGTGGGACGGGGTCCTGGATTTCTCCTCTGCTGGTCCAGCTGTTGGACAGCTTGTGCTGGTCACCTTCATGTCTCTGTGCGTCTGATGTTTTAGGACAGGAAGCAGACGGGGACTCACAGAGACGGCCTGTGAAGAAACAGAAAACAGACGCTGACACTCCAGAGGAGGCCGGCTGCTCGGAGTCCCCCCTCACATGTACGGACACCCTGCAGCCAGCAGGGGACAGCACTGAGACCGGACTGGGTGCTGAGGAGGAAGATGATGATGAAGGATCGACCGGTTATGTTGTGAAGAGAATATCTACCATAGTGAGTGAGACTGAGCCGTACATCCTGGACATCGACTTAGATTTCTTCTCCTGTAAGAACCCCTTCAAAGAGTTATACACACAGGTGGGTCCACACACACACACACACACACACACACACACACACACACACACACACACACACACTCAGAAGGAGCAGAGGGATGAGGACCTTATGAACGAACATAAAATGACACTTCCTGGAGTTTTGGCAGAAAATCGGACCTGATTTTTTTCTTACAGACTGTTTTGAATCAGGACAGAAAGTGAACATCTACTTGTTGTGCTTATTACTGGGAGATTAAACAGCATTCATACTGGGCTGTTAGGCAGTTCTCCTGACAGCCATGCGGTGTCACTACTAACACAGTATTTTTAAAAGTGACATCCAGCCCCTTTATAAGAGTGCAAGCCTTAAAGAACGAGGCCTTTTAAAGGACCAATCAGAGAGCTGTGCAGTGAAACCATGACGCTCTCTTCCGTACTTCAGCTCTCTGTAATGTTTAGAATTTAGACACCAGGGGTCAGAGTTACATACTGCTCCTTCAACATGACATTGAAAAAGAACCTGGTGTTGTCATTGTCTTCATGAAACAATCAAAAGATCCCGATGAGTGGAAAAGAGGTGTGAGTGGAGGGGACGCCCTCTGCAGCGGACATGACCCGCCTGCAGCCTCCACTCGTCGGCCAGTCGAGGAGCCTCATGAACAACATGACACGCACGCATGATCATTCCTTTTATGAACATCCTGAGGGTTTCTGTTGGTCTCACTGAGACTCTGCTGTCCACATGTGAGTGTGTCATGACTTTGATCTGCTTGTACTTTAATACATAATAACTAAGTGTACAGTTGGAGAGGAAATGATCCCTTCCTGTTTTAACAGGAAATCCATCACATGGTTGAGACTCAGTGGAGCTGTTAAATACATGTGAAAACAACACGTGAAAAACTCAAAGTCCCGGCCTCCCACTTTCTCTCCTCTTCTGTTAAAGTCAACAGAAACTGCTGTGATCGCATGAATAAACAAACAGGTGATAAACCTGTAACATGGTGAGTAAACATGGATCCTTCATCTGCAGCAGTGAGCTGAAGAATCAACCTGATCAGAAACACCAGATGGTTTCGGACCCAGTTTGGACCAAAGCAGGACCTTTTCTCTCAGCGGAGCTGTTCTGTCTGACTCGTGATGCTGATGACGACTCTTCACATCATCATTATTATATTATTATTATCCATGTCACAGCGCTCACCAGGGACAACACGTGAGGAACACGCCCCTCGTTACGCAGGACAGGAAGTGTGTACGTACTCCGCTGAAGACGCCAGAAACAAAGCTACATTTAAATATTTCTATGTTTCGACTTTATCGGACACCAGGTATTTTTCAGGGAAAAAGACATTTCCCACCTTTGTCTTCGTCCTGCATGTCCTCCTCTCTCCACCATTAAAGCAGCTTCACAACCTCTGCTTTAAGAAAGATGACCATGGCCTCCGTACATGGAGCAGGACCTGACCACGAAGCCATGAGCGCCCCTCATCTTCTTTCTACACAGTGGTTGATCTGAGCGTCTCTCGTCTGTAGGCGTTGAGCTGACCGGAGCTCCGTGTGCTCTCTGTGTGCAGGAGGAGTACGACATCCTGAAAGAGCTCTTCAGCTTCACAGGACCTGGACCTGAAGCCACTCAGGTCAGACACGTTCTCTTATCCAACAGTCAACATGTTCAGGTGTTTACCTTGTTTACCTGCAGTCACTCCAGCTCAGAGTGGAGCTTGTCCGTCCGTCTGTTCTCCAGCACGTGAGGAACAGACGGACTGTTACTGACACACACTCGCTGGTTCGAGTGAGGACGCTGCAGCACAGCCAGCATGTCAGGGCTGGGGGGGTTTGGTGCCTTGCTCAAGAGCACCTCAGCAATTCTCAGAATTCTCAGCTACCAGAACAACGTGTTAGTGACTGGCGTGTAAACGTGTGCATGTGCGTGTGACGCTGCTACATAGTGAAGCTCGTCTGACCACAGGAGCTTCAGTCTCACCTGCGTGTGACACATTTTGTTAGGTGTCATGCAGGTGTGGCGTAGGTGTGCACACGCTTTAAAGTGTGGCGTTAGGTGTGGCGTCTGCAAACATGTTAACACGTTAACATGTTAAGGCGCATCATGCCTACATGCAACGCGACATGTGCTCTGTGCCCATGTGACCATTCAAAGTGTGTGTGTGTGTGTGTGTGTGTGTGTGTGTGTGTGTGTGTGTGTGTGTGTGTGTGTGTGTGTGTGTGTGTGTGTGTGTGTGTGTGTGTGTGTGTGTGTGTGTGTGTGTGTGTGTGTGTGTGTGTGTGTGTGTGTGTGTGTGTGTGTGTGTGTGTGTGTGTGTGTGTGTGTGTGTGTGTGTGTGTGTGTGTGTGTGTGTGTGTGTGTGTGTGTGTGTGTGTGTGTGTGTAGGAGGAGCTGGAGGAGTGTGTGGATCGGCGTGTCCATCAGTTAGAGGACCTGGAGGCGGCGTTTGCTGACCTGCTGGAGGATGATGGCGAGGAGACGGTGACGCGCTGGGCGAGTAACCCGGGGTAACGTGTTAAAGGTCGTTCACTCGTTCACACAGAACACACACTGTGAGATCCACCTTCACGTGGCTGACAGAGCACGGCCACGCAGAACGGCTTGGAAGGAGACTGAGAGACCACAGATCACATCTACGTCTCTGTGACCGTCAGACGACCTCTGATCAAATGTTTTTATCCTCCAGCCTCATCTAAAGTCTGAAAGTATATCACATGTGCTTCTAACACTCCCAGAATGCAATGGGGCGTCCTTTTATATTAATAATAAACTGGATTTGTGAAGCACTTTACAAAGCAGGATGACAAAAGCCCTTCAGCGGCTCGAAGCTCAGCCGTCATGTTGATTGTGCGACGGCGTGGTTTACAGCGTGACAGAAGCACGGCACAGCGGGAGCTCCACATACACACACACACACACACACACACACACACACACACACACACACATGCATATGGATCGCTCTGGATCCCTTCGTCCTGCCATCATGTCTCCAAGACATTCAGATTGAAGACGAAATGTCGCTGAGACGTAAATATTCTGAGCACAAACAGCAGTCTGAAGAGAGCCTGTTCCCTTTGTGTCTTCTCTCCTCCGTCACACTGACGACCTTCAGTCCCAAATGTCAGAATCATGAAACCCGGGACGTGATGGAAAACGGTCCACTGTGCCAGTGGGTGGTAAACACATGAGGTTTGTCTTGATGTTGAGAGTGGCGTGAGAGCTGGATCTCAGACGAGGGAAAGATGTAAGTCTTGGGACACATCATCAGTGGTCTACCTTTGAATCAGGGGGGACCCGTGTCCGATGTGTCCATGTGTCCCTGATTTGTTCCCGCTGCTTGGTCAGCGGTGTATGAAAGGTCACACAGACGAGTCAAAGCTGTCTCACTCTGCTCGTTGTTTCTCCTCTCACGTGTTCCCAGCATGGCTTCATTAGTCCAACTGGTTTCCAGTCTGAAGTCTCGGAGTATCAGCCCCGACTATGAAATGGTAAGAGTGCCCGTCTGTGGCCCCTCCCGCTGTCTCAGCTGCTCATGTTCAGGACCCGGTGTGAGCTGAAGTCTCACTCTTGGGGCTCGTGTGTCCTCAGGTCCATCAGGCCGGTCTGACCTGTGACTCCGTGGAGCTGCCTCACCACGTCAGCTCAGAGGACGAGATCCAGAGACTGGTCTCTGCTGTGCAGCTCTTCCTGAAGGCTCTGCCCAAACCTACGCTGGTCACCATGTCCAGGTACAGACCCACAGAGTCCACCACAGACCCACAGAGTCTAACACAGACCCACAGAGTCTAACACAGACCCACAGAGTCCACCACAGACCCACAGAGTCCACCACAGACCCACAGAGTCCAACACAGACCCACAGAGTCTAACACAGACCCACAGAGTCCACCACAGACCCACAGAGTCCACCACAGACCCACATAGTCCAACACAGACCCACAGAGTCCACCACAGACCCACAGAGTCTAACACAGACCCACAGAGTCTAACACAGACCCACAGAGTCTAACACAGAGTCCACCACAGACCCACAGAGTCTAACACAGACCCACAGAGTCCACCACAGACCCACAGAGTCCAGAGTTCTGGTCCTAGCTAACAGGTCTTCATAATGGGACCTGGTACTGATCCTAGCTAACATGTCTTCATAATGGGACCTGGTACTGGTCCTAGCTAACAGGTCTTCAGACTGGGACCTGGTAATGATCCTAGCTAACAGGTCTTCAGACAGGGACCTGGTACTGATCCTAGCTAACATGTCTTCAGACAGGGACCTGGTACTGATCCTAGCTAACATGTCTTCAGACAGGGACCTGGTACTGATCCTAGCTAACATGTCTTCAGACAGGGACCTGGTACTGGTCCTAGCTAACAGGTCTTCAGACAGGGACCTGGTACTGATCCTAGCTAACAGGTCTTCAGACAGGGACCTGGTACTGATCCTAGCTAACATGTCTTCAGACAGGGACCTGGTACTGATCCTAGCTAACATGTCTTCAGACAGGGACCTGGTACTGATCCTAGCTAACAGGTCTTCAGACAGGGACCTGGTACTGGTCCTAGCTAACAGGTCTTCAGACAGGGACCTGGTACTGGTCCTAGCTAACAGGTCTTCAGACAGGGACCTGGTACTGGTCCTAGCTAACAGGTCTTCAGACAGGGACCTGGTACTGGTCCTAGCTAACTCCTGCTGTTGGACTGAACACAGCGACAGCGTGCAGATAGCAGAATAAAGTTATTGTGATCTCTTAAAGTGTTTCTTTCTGCTTGCAGGTCCAGTCTGGATGAGTACTGCCCACTAGAGCAGGTGGACTCAGTCCAGAGCAGAGTACTGGCTGTGCTGGAGAGTCTGTATGGACCGCTGGACCTGCACAAAGACTACGAACAGAGCAGCACAGAGACTCGAGCCTGCCAGCCTCAGGCCTCCTAGCGCGCACACACACACACACACACACACACACACACACACACACACACACACACACACACACACACACACACACACACACACACACACACACACACACACACACACACACACACACACACACACACACACACACACACACACACAGAACACGTCAGAGGTAAATGAACACCACATGTCCAACAGAAGCAGCTCCTTTAAGGTGGTTGGCCTGACTGTGTGATGTTTCCATGGAGACGCAGGACTATAAACATGCACTGACAGATTACAGGTTTATGGTGAAGCATGGTTGATGTTTGGACACGTATTTGTCTCGTATATGATGGACACATTTTAGACCTTACTTCGACTCGATTCTTAATAAACTGTTTAAAAACCCAGTGAAGTTTCTCCAACACATGAAGTCCAGATTTTTCTTTATTACTCAGCTTGGTTTATTTAATTATAGTCCCTGTGTGTTTCTCGGCCTGATTTAACCTCCTCTAAACCAGCAGCAGATGTCTGCGTCCCATGTAGAGAAGTTCCTCATTCCTCAGCTGTCTTTAATATCTGAGACCACAACTTTGTGTAGCAAGACAGAGAACCACATTCTCACTGCAGCAGACGGGGAAACACGAAGGGTTGTTTGTGAAACTTCTTCAGAGGGGTTTTTAATGGTTACCCACTGATTTCTAAAGATTAGAAAGTGTGTGAAGTGTGTTGTTGTAAATCCACTCTGATCCTGTATTTGATCATGTCTATAAACCCCTCTATTTCAGCCCTGCTCAGAACAGGCTGTTTCTGTGTCTGTAGCTTTAAATATGTAAATGAGCTGTGTCTGACCACGCCCCCCTCTCTGGAAGGGCTCGGGTGTACTCCGTGCTTTCTGGCTCCATGTCCTATTGTTTACGGTGAGAAGGCAGACTCAGAGGGCAGAACAAACACCTAGCTGTGGGAGTGTCACCCACCTGGGGGAGGGGCTACAGCCCTTTGTGATGTCATGAAGGGAACATCTCCACACAGCCTGTTTGAGCACACATTTTCTGAACAGTGGAGCAGGCAGAAGACGGACAGGATGGACTTTTCTCATCATTGGGGGGTTTGGTAGATAGACTAGAGACACATGTTAGAGGAACATGGGGAAGTGAATGAATATGTGACTTCTAAACTGACTATTTTTTTAAAATGGTTTTTCAATCATTATTCTTTCTCTCCAGTTTGATCAGGGCTTTCTTTGAAGTCTTACCAAGATACAAAAGCTTGAAAAATCAGTTTCTCAAATAAAGTACAACAAACAATTCATTCAATCGAACAAGGTGTCGTCTGAAATGAACTTCATCAGTATAATTACTAATGATGCACGTGACGTCTTCTGCAGGTATTTACCTCCAGGGTAACAAAAGAGAACAGTTATGAAGCATGAGAACACGTGTTCATCATGAGTAAACCTCTGATGTATCATCAGCCATTTAAAGATGTTTGATCAATCATCCCTGAGGCATCAGGTTGTCACATTTTTCTTTACTTTGATAGTTTAGTAAGAACAGAGTTTAAGCAGAATCACTCTGCGTGTTTACAATGTTCCTGTCAAGCAGGAATTCACAAACCTTTCAAAATAAGGGTCCAAGAGGCTGAGGACAAATAAACTGACAAAATAAGGATGAATAAATCCACTGAATTGATAAAAAAAAAAAAGTTAACATATTGGTTTCTTTTAGCCACTAAAGTCCCAAAAAGCTTTTTTAAATTTAAAGTTTAGGACTCCGTAGATTATATTAATCTTTTTCTTTAATAACATTCATTTGAAATGTAAGTACTTTTTTCTTTATATTTTTGTACAGAGCTCTGAAGTCAGAAAAAGTAAAACATATTGTGTGTGCACGCTATATTTATTATATTGTTGATTATCGATAACTTTTGGGACTTGAAGCGGCTTAAGCGGCTCCGTTTTTGTTTTTGTTTTTAATAGTGGGCAAAATAAACAATTTAAATTGATTTGAAATTGGTATTAGTTTGCATCATGTGCCTTTCAAAACATCCGCTCCCTCCGTGGGGAGTCCTGACTGACCCCCGCACATCTGGATCCGCTGCTGTTGAGCAGCCTACACCACTAAGCCTTAAATGCATCTCACATGTAAACCAGTGACCCTGCTGTGGAGCTGCTTAATGTCTTTATTCATTTCACTAAACGTGTGCAGTCACACAAACTTAGACAGAAAACTTTGTTTTCCTCTCACAATAATGGGCCGTGCTGGGGGCGTTAACGTAGAGCACGTGAACGCATCACTCGGTCAACGTGTTTGGTGTGTCTCCGCCCTCACTGACAGTCACAGCAGCAGCTCAGCTTTAACACACACAGACACACAGACACACAGACTGGGTGAGCACAAAGATCACCTTCTCACCTGCGGACATGAAGGAGAACAGTGTACCCCGGATCATCGTCATCATCCTGTGCACCCTGGTGTTTGTCGTGGTGTTGGTTTTTAACGCTTTGGCTGGAGTTGGTAAAGGTGAGTCCGTGACACCCACGTCACTTTTGTGACACCCCACGACACCCAGCTGTTTCGTATGGATAATGTGTAAATGTAAAAACAAAAGTGGGAACAAATTACGGTGTTTGTGTCCCGTTAAATGTTACATGAATGTTGTTTTTGTCTCTCAACTTACACAACCGTGTTTAATAACTGGTTACGAAACTGCTTTAATGGGCGACTCCCAGTTAAAGATGAGCTGCTGCTGCTGGGAGACGAGGATAGCGCACGTGCAACCATCAGCAGGCCCATACTGTTTGTTTGTTTGTTTGTTTGCTTGTTTGTTTGTTACATAAGGAGTGACAACACTGAAGAGGAAAGAAGGCGCTTCTAGTTAAAGAGGAATGGTACGGAAGCCCAAAGCGGACAAATCAAAACATTTAATTTAATGAGTGTAATAATAATAATAATAATACATTTTATTTGTAGAGCACTTTTACATTGGAGAATCTCAAAGTTCATGTGTTTTAATCAACAACGCTGGTTTTCCCATGGCGACTTTATTTGGTACATTCTATTTTATTCTATATTCTCCATACATATCTATAGTTCCTGCTTCTATATGAAGAACAACTGTAACAACCGAATTCTCCCCCGATTAATAAAGTATTTCTGATTTCTCGAAACCTGGAGGAATCATGTTGTTGTCACAGGAAACCATCGTTGTATAGATTATGAGATAAATAAGTTGTCGCAATATTGGGGAAATTTAGTGAACCAACATGTATGGATCATAGACTGTATGGATCAATGTCCTTCAGGGCTTCCGTAGTATAGAGACTCACCCTTCTGCATTTATTTAGCAAAAAGGACAACACGTTTGTTCTGACGTGTCTGCCTCACACCGTTAACACAGCGCACACATCTGTAAACAGAACGTATTGGAGTAGTTCATATTGTCACGATTTGACACCATGCAGAAAAAGAAACGAATAAAAGAAGTTTAATGGGAGTGCCTGCGGCGTCTCTAAGAGGAGGACGAGGAGACGTGGGTCCTTCGTTTCTGGGTGTGGTAAGAACATGGAACCATAATAGCTCCCGGGATGATGAGAAACTTTCCTTTCTGCGAGCGTCCACTGATGACTCACATTTTCAGTCTTATTGTGAATAACTCTGATCCTTCATCCAATCAAAACTGATGAGTCATCATTCCCCCCCCGTACAGTGTGTGTGGATGGAGACATGAGCTAATCACACCTATTTGTTTTTTTGAAGCAGGCTGTGAACATGTTCATGTCTGCTGTAAAAACAGGCTGTTTGAATGGGTGTGTATGTGACTTCCTGTGCTGCTGCAGCCAGCCTCTAGTGGACACTCCAGGAACTGCAGGAGGTTACACTTCATCATGGGTTTCATATTTTAACACTGCTTGATCTTGACTCACTTTACTGCTGCTCCCAGCCACTACAACTGAAAACACATTAAAAGATTATTTTTAATCACCTTTATTTAACCCGCTGATTTACCGGTTGACATTAAGATCTCTGTCCCTCGGGTGACGTGGCCATGAGGGCAGCAGCACTCGTCATTAATAAACATGACGTGGTGAATAAACAAGAAGGACTTCACAAGAAGTCAAGAACAGGTTTGACCTCGACTTCAGTCCAACAAACAGGTGATGACCAAACTGCGTGATTTGCCCGGTGTGTCTGCAAAACAAGACGGGTGAACACCTGTGGAAGGTGTTTTTTATTTGTGGAGTTTAAATGGACCTCAGAGTGAATCGGTCTCGTTAAATTCTGATGCAACATCAAGATGTCAGGAGGAGGACGATGGTGAAAAACGTTCACGGTTCAAGAGCTCAAACAGCTCTATCAACACTTTATTAGAGTAACCTTCACTTTGTTCTGTCTTCCAGGTCCCTTCCGCTCCACCACAGGAAATGTGTCGGCTCGCTATGAGACCGACATCACCCCAGCCGGCTGGACCTTCTCCATCTGGGGGGTCATATATACCTGGCTCACCCTGATGGTCTTATACCTAACGTCATATGTATTCAGAGGGTGAGCGAACAAGTCACTACACGTCTCCTGAGTATTTACACACATGCAGATTCTGTCTTATATCTGTCCCCGGTCTGAGCTCCATAAACCTGATATCTGTCTCTCTGTGAATAGATCCTGGGCTCAGAGCCTGCTGCCCTACGCCTTCTATTTCTTCTGGTTGGCCAACATGGTGATGAACATAATATGGCTGGTGCTGTGGGACAGAGAGTACGTCTTCAACTTCTCCTTATTACTCGAACTCGCACAGAAACACACAAACAACAAGGGCACTAAAAACAAGAAGTAATGTCACTGTAACGTAGATTTGATTTAGGGAAACTACCGGAGAGGTAAAAGTAGGACGAGAAAATCAACAACCAGAGTTTATACGTAGCAGCCAGGAAGGACTGCTGCTTGTATCTGGGCTCAGCAAACTGTCACTACCAAACCAGCAGCGAGCCGAGTGCAGCTTGTGAGCTTCATATCGATCTCCAAACCATCGACACCCAAAGTGCACCTCAGAAAAATCAGCACAGTATTTACTGCCTTCTAAAGCTTTGTGTTTGTGAAGTCTCAGTTTACGTGTATTCATGTTGTCATTGTGGTATTATTACGTGTCTCTGAAGTGTTTCCTCCTCATGAACGAGTGAAGCATCATGGTCCTCTGTCTTCCTCTGTCTGTGTTGCAGGGCCATGCTGGCAGCCATGGTTCTGTTGATCCTGATCACCATTTCCAACTACTGTGCTTTGTTCTTCTGTTGCTTCGCCACCGACTACTACGGACTGTGGCTGCAGACGTACCATCGCAAAGACCTGTTCTGCCTCAGAGCGCTGGTAGGCCACAGTGAGAGAGAGCGAGCGAGAGAGAGAGAGAGAGCTCGTCTCATTGAATGTAATACGTTGACGTTTTGTTAGACAAGATGAACTACGTTAGCTAAGACCTCCACTTGTGAATTTTAAAGTTTTTATACGTACTTAAAACAGCGGTTGCTAACAAGCGGCTAAATGAGACTACAGTGGTTGTCATGGAGACATTAAACATCTTCCTCCTTACAGCCTCTAGTCAGGTTTTTCAGAGCTCTTGTAAATATTAGGTTAATAAACAACTTATTAAGCTAACGTTTAGCTAGCTTGTTGAAACCGCTGATTAGATCGATGAAGTATAACGGTCGTGACGTCAAAATCAACCGACCGCGGTGTAGTTAGCTTGTAGCATAACGTTAGCTTTTTACTTCTCTGGGCTGCATTAACTCTTCAAACTTCATATAAATGATGTTCATCTGTAAAGATTATCCAGCTGAACTAAACAGCTACACGTCAGAAACGTGTGTTTGACACCGATTATTTTCTGCAATCATCCAAAATCCAATGAAAAAATCCCACAGGAGAATTCTCGTTTGAACCCGTGGAGAAGATATTTCTGGTTTGGCCTACAAAAATGCGTCATCACTTTTCTATATTTGTGATTTTTATGCTCACAGTTGCAGAAGAAGCAGCAACCCTAATGTACCCACTAATGCTTCAAGAAAAAATGAGCCAATCAGAATATAAAGTGATCAAAAGTGACTGGTGATGCAATCTGCCATTTAAAGGGCAGACAAGGCAATCAAGCGTTCGTGCACAGAGATCTCGTGTTTTAAGAGGTTCCAGTTCTACGTAGTGAACACTAACAGAACTATTCAGTAAACAGCTGATTAAAAAGGGTTTTCGATGTCTGTGTACTCAGGTCCAGAATGGTCTGGCTCTCTACACCACGTGGACCTCCATCGCCTCGCTCATAAACTTCTCATTGGTCCTTCACCTGTGGGGTGTGGATAAGAGCACAGCGGCTACAGCCTCTCTGTGCATCCTGTTTGGAGAGGTGGTGACATGGTAAGCTCTGATTGGACCAGCACAATGACACATCCAGGTGCATGTCGGTCAAAAAACGTTTTAAACCAACAGAAACCGCCGGTGTTTTGAGAAGCCGGTTGGGAAGTGCAATTCTTTGAGTGTCCACTAGAGGCTGGACAAAATCGTCTTAATGTGGGACAACACTGTTCTCTGATTCATTTCTGACTTGTTGCTGATCCTCTGATGTGTTCAGGTTCATCCTGGAGCATTGGGTACTGGACCGCTGGGTGCGTTACATCCTCACCGTCTATCCCGTGGTGATTGTGGCTCTGGTCGGAAACATTCTCAAACATTTTAACCCCGACGATCCAACTCCAAACTCTGTGTTCATGGGTGAGTTTGTCGACTTGAACTTCATTCATTCTTAGACTCTGATCCTTCTTTAGTGCAGTGCTGAAATAACTGAGAGACATCTGACTTATTCGGTTCAATGGTCCTGCGTTGAACACATTATGATGAGAACCAAGAGGGGAGAACTTACACATGTTGTCTTAATGACAACAGAGGTGTTTTATCTGTTTGTGATGTTGTTTGTTGAAGTGTTTCCTGTCCATTAAATCTACACGACTCAGCTTGAGAGAAGTCATAAACCATTAAACTATTAGATTAAATCATGAATGAAAAAATAACAATGACAAGAGTCGTCACCAAGTTTGTTTTTAACAAACACCAAACATTGAAAGTGTCGCAGCGCTTTACTCAACTTGTTTGTTTTCTATCTGTACAAGCTTTACATTCTTCTAATCTTGATTATCTACATTTATTTAAGTGATGAATCCAATACACCAGCTGTTTTTATCTTAAATGGATTTTAAGCTAACTAAATGTAGCACCACGTTTTAAATCATCATCAACTGACAACCTCATGATGGCAGGAAAAACTTCAGCTTTCTGTCAAATACAAGCCGGTCTTCATTTAACAGGATAAAACAAACATGCAGACGACCTTCACCTCTGTCAGAACAGGCTTCTCAAATAATGCACAACATGATCACAGGAAGTGCAGAGGCTAAGGAGGTTTTTAAGGTGCTGTTCACGTTAAGTGCCTCTTTAGGTTTGACAGGCTGAAATGTGAACGTGAGGAGAATAGCTCCTTTAAATCTTTTATATTATTTGTGTTATAACAATAGTCCTGGTGGTTCTTTGAGGACTCCCTGAGATTACATCTCAAACATTGACTTTCTCACTGTTGTCTTTTGTTTCCCCTCGGGCTCCTCCTGTGTGCTGTCAGTCGTCCTGCTGGTGTTGGCGTGCGTCCTGCTGCTTTTCCGGCTGTGCACCGTCATCTGGAGAAACTACTGGCGGCCTCTCCACTCCCCAGGCTCTGCACGGCTCATGATATCGCCCCTCGACAGCAGAAAATTCAGGATGTTCTCCTAAACGGGACTTCATGTGCCTCTGCTGCCTGAAAACCTCTTTCTCCTCTTCACTTTTCTCACCGCTTTTGGCTCTTAAAGTGTTTAACAATAAGGATTTTTTTTTAAACGTATGAATGCAACAACTTAATGCCACTTAAATAATAATGAAGTCTATATTTGAAGTACTTTTGTAGAAATAAACTTGATATTTGATTGTTTCTGTCGTTTTATCCAAACGTTCATCATTCTTTAAAAGTCTGTAAAGGAGCGGTAGATTCAATGCTGTCCACACAACTTTTTGAGATGAATGATCCCACTGACTTTCTGGGGTGGCTGTGGCTTAGTGGTAGAGTCAATTGTCTCTTCACTGGAAGGTTGGGGGTTTGATCCCCTGCTACATGTCCGTTTTGTCCTTGAGCAAGACACTGAACCCTGAATTGCTCCCGCTGCTGCGTCAGCGGTGTGTGAATGTGTCTGAATGGATGAGTTCATACTGATGGACTCTTTACTCTGCAGCAGCCTCTACCATCAGTGTGTGAATGTGTATGAATGGATGAGTTCATACTGATGGACTCTTTACTCTGCTGCAGCCTCTACCATCAGTGTGTGAATGTGTAGATTTGGCCTTCGTAAAAAAAAAGCTTTGAGTAGTTAGAAGACAATAGCTTGAGTCCTTTTAGCATTTACGTCATTAGATGTGTTCGGGTCTTCATGTATTTGTCGATGGAGGGTCAGTGTACATTAAACACTCAGACGGATGTAAATATACCCGAGGTGGGTAGTTTTATCAGCAGTCCTTTTGCCAGATGTCTCTGGGTGTCATAGAAGTAAATATAACCTGTGAACACACTTTCAGTAGTTTAGACACATGTAGAGGGAAAGGAAATAAAAATATAATAATAATAATTAAACACTGATTCTGTTGAGTGTATAATAATAATGATCCGATCAGGGAACCTGTGGAGTCATGGTATGTATTAATAACTGTGCTGGTCCTCACACTACAGCATGAAGGCAGTAATAAGCCCTCCTTCAGGGATGAAGACAAAGATCAAGAACAGATGTGTTCACTGTGGATCATGTGCTTCTTGAATGTAGAGCGGAGGAAAGGAGGGGACTGGTATTTAAATAAAACAGAGGACACATCAGTGGTTTTAAAATCACCCACTGGCTCCCACTTTCGACTCCCAAACGGCCTTAATTTAGGATCTCAAAATAAACGGTCTCTGTGTTGAAAACACTTTTGTGTTCAGTGTTTTTGTGAGCAGCCCTTCAATAGCCTCAGTCTGTGCATTTATTCTGTTACACATGCATTCTTACTCATGTTTAATATTTCAATCACACTTTTGAATTGCTCAAATACAAAAATGCAAAAACAAAATAAATGCAGAGAACTGAGAACAAATCCCCAGAACAGAACCAGAACTCTTTAATCAATCATCTGCTGTCTCACTCACATGCCGCCTTGTTGGCCAATCCAAACAAAGTCCTATCACGAGCAGAGCTGGGGTTCAACACTTATGATTCACTACAAAGCATCGGCTCTCAGAGACCCATCTTCTGCTCATGAAGCATCACTAGTACCAACCGGGTATCCAACCGTAGTCTTCCAGTTGAGAGACAACAACTTTGTGTTACAACGTTACTTATCAACCTTTACTTATTGGCTTTTAATTGTATGTTAACTGTTTTGTACTTTATTTTGAAAAGTGCTTAACAAATAAAGGTCATTTAATGATTATTATCATTTCATTTCTTTGTTCGTCTGCCATTCTTCATGTTCTATTTGGGGTGGTAGTAGCTCAGTTCGTAGGGACTTGGGTTGGGAACTGGAGGGTTGGTAGTTCGAGTCCTGGTGCAGACGAAATAAAGAAATGTATCTAGTAGCTGGAGAGGTGCCAGACCATTGCTGGGGTGCCCGTTGTGCATAAATGTGCTTGTGTTGCATTGTTACCACCAAAGTGAAAACATCAGAGGGGATCAGTAAAATAAATAAATAATCCGGTAGGTGGCGGTAATGCGCACTCAGGTCAGGTCCTCCCACCGCCCTTCAAGTCAGAAGAAGAAGAAGAGCAGAAGCGGAAGTTTAGAAGTGAGGAAGAAGCAGCAGGAAGTATTTGCGTCTCAAACCTCGACATTAAAGTTTGTATCCTGTGAAAAATGGCCAAAAACACGGACTCGGCCCGCTTCAGGAAAGTGGACGTCGACGAGTACGACGAGAACAGGTTTGTGGACGAAGAGGACGGAGGGGAGACCCAGAGCGGTCCGGACGAGGCTGAAGTGGACTCTCTGCTCAGACAATATCCTTCATGATGCTTTAAAGTGCTTTAAAAACACTTACAGACCCCCTGCGGGGGGCTTCTGGAACTAACAGAGACTAACATGCAGGTCTGTGATGAGTCTCAGTGGGAGCAGGCTGCGGAACCAGCCGTCGCTTCCGGGTCTGAGGTCTCTGCAGGGTGTGTCAGGTCTCTGGACGGTGTGTCAGGTCTCTGCAGGGTGTCAGGTCTCTGGACGGTGTGTCAGGTCTCTGGACGGTGTGTCAGGTCTCTGCAGGGTGTCAGGTCTCTGGACGGTGTGTCAGGTCTCTGCAGGGTGACAGGTCTCTGGACGGTGTGTCAGTCTCAGCAGGGGGTGTCAGGTCTCTGGTGGGTGTCAGGTCTCTGCAGGGTGTGTCAGATCTCAGCTGGGGGTGTCAGGTCTCTGCAGGGGGTCAGGTCTCTGCTGGGTGACAGGTCTGCGGGGGGGGGGGGGGTCAGGCCTCAGCAGGGGGTCAGGTCTCTGGTGGGTGTCAGGTCTCTGCAGGGTGACAGGTCTCTGCAGGGTGTCAGGTCTCTGGTGGGGGTCAGGTCTCTGCAGGGGGTCAGGTCTCTGGGGTGCTGACTGTTTAAAGTTTGAGTTCCTCTGCTGAGAAGTCTCTGGACTTCCTGTCTTCATAGAAGTGTTTCCTCCTTGACGGTTGTTTCTAAGGGCAACATGAACGCAGCTCTCCTCGCCGTGCTCAAGAATCCCCCCATCAACTCCAAGAACCAGAACACCAAGGTAAGACCAGTCAGTGCAGACCAGTCAGTACAGACCAGTCAGTGCAGACCAGTCAGTACATAGACCAGTCAGTGCATAGACCAGTCAGTACATAGACCAGTCAGTGCATAGACCAGTCAGTACATAGACCAGTCAGTACATAGACCAGTCAGTGCATAGACCAGTCAGTACATAGACCAGTCAGTGCATAGACCAGTCAGATGAGGTCACTCTCCGCTTGTTAGTTGTCATTGATTTTCTTTTATTGGGTCAAAAAGACACAAACACTAACAGTCTTTACACTGTGTGTGTGTGTGTGTGTGTGTGTGTGTGTGTGTGTGTGTGTGTGTGTGTGTGTGTGTGTGTGTGTGTGTGTGTAGGAGCGGGCGGAGCAGCTGGTGGTGCGGGTGCTGAGCAGCTTTAAGAGCAGTGATATTGAGAAGGCTGTGGGCTCTCTGGACAGAGCCGGAGTGGACCTGCTGATGAAGTACATCTACAGAGGCTTCGAGAAACCTTCTGACAACAGCAGCGCCGTGCTGCTGCAGTGGCATGAGAAGGTAGTGTGTGTGTGTGTGCGTGTGTCCCACTGACTCATACCTGATGGTCATGTTGTCAGGATCTAGTCCGTGGTGTCATGACCTGGCTCATGAGTCTGCAGCAACCGTTCACCAGGATGTTCGTCTTGTGTTTCTGCTGTTTGAATCCTCACTTCTACAAGTTTCTAGTGATGCCATTTCTCCCTGTGTGTGCGTCAGGCTCTTGCAGTGGGAGGAGTGGGATCTATAGTCCGAGTCCTGACTGCCAGGAGGACCGTGTGATGGTATCAGAGTCCACCAGGGAGCAGCTGTCAGCCCGACACTCGACCATGGGAGCTGAGTGCAAGGACCTGTTCTTCTTCTTCTTCTTCTGTTTTTTATTTTTATACTGAAGCTAAGTGTCTTTCCTCTTTTTATTTGTCCTCTCACACCAAGCTGTGGGACTTCCAGTCAGTCGGAGAGGGAGGTGCTGGCACCTTACGCTGACTCTGTCGCTTCACGACTTTCTCTCCTCAGCAGCTCTGACACCTCCGAGTTGTCCCGGTTCAGGATATGGAAAAGCCGGATGGAGGTTGCGTGCTGGGATTGGAGTCGTGTTTTTCCTGATCATTCCTTGTTACTGTTTTCTACTTGCATCATGTGGTGTGGGGCCTGCTTCTGGTTTTTTATATAAAAGAAATAAAGTGCTGTATCTGAAAATGGACGGCTGACTAACCTGCGTGTCGTGTTACTTTAAGAGGATGGTGGTGTTTAAACATAAATCACTTCAAGAATCAGAAATCACAGAAAGCTCACCTTAAAACCATCAAACTCCACCAAGACATATTCTCATTTTACCATCCAGAATGAGACTCAATAGAGTCACAGACTTCAGTCTCTTTGTGCTTTAAGTTTCACTGATTGTTTCTGATTTCAGACATGGAAAGACCGCAGGACGGCCGGAGACTCTCCTGTGAAACACGTTAGAGCGACTGTCACTGAAAGATGGCGGCTGTGAAGAGAACGGGTGCGATTCTACTTGGGAATTTTCAGAACTTTATTTTACCTTCGAATCGTTCAGATCCCGTCTCAGCTTTATTTAAAGGAGCAGTCGGTAACTCTGCCCTCTAGTGTTTACAATGAGTACTGCAGTCTGAACTCTAATCATCACAGAGAGCTGTCTCCCCCCCTCCTCTCACACAGCTCTGCATGTGGTGGACACTGTATCTTCAGTGTTTAGCCAGCTCTGCATGTGGTGGACACTGTAGCTTCAGTGTTTAGCCAGCTCTGCATGTGGTGGACACTGTAGCTTCAGTGTTTAGCCAGCTCTGCATGTGGTGGACACTGTAGCTTCAGTGTTTAGCCAGCTCTGCATATGGTGGACACTGTAGCTTCAGTGTTTAGCCAGCTCTGCATGGGTCTGTAAAGCTTTCTGTGTTCTAACCTCTCTCCATGTTTCATCTCCAACATTGATCCTAGTTTGAGCAGCTTTCTGCTGCTGGAGCTTATTAGAAACATGCAGAGGCTTTTTAGCTCGGGTACAATCACTTCTATCTGAAGCAGTTCCACTACCCGCTTCCATCGCTGCAACACCTGTTCACCTGATAACTGCTCTCATATCTGGAAAACCCAGGGGCGTCCAAAACGGCCTTCAAAGCCCCGCCTACCTTCTCTGGTCCAATCAAATCCAGAGCATTCAGGAGCAGAATCTAAAGTTAGAAGGAGGACATACTGGCTGCTGCACACAGCAGGTTTCCTTCATCGTCACAGAGTCATCTCTCTACACAGCTCTCTGATTGGTCCTTTTAGTGTTTTCATGTTCCCACACAGTAAAACACATCCTGTTGAAACATACACCTGTTTAATGGGTATTTGTCCAGCTGGGTTGTCGTGGACACATCAGTACCGAATCAGATTCAAGAAAAAAAAAAAAAAAAAGATAAGGCAGTAAAAGACAACTATCACAGTTATGGTACAAACACTTTCAGACCCCTCGATCTGCTACATGGAGACTGAAACCAAGTCATCAGAATGTACAGAGATCTGTGCGTGTGTGTTTCACATGGTTGTCACAGGTGGGACTCTTTACATCAATGAGAGAATATTTCTGTCACAGGAAGCAGGTTCGTGGAGAACTTTTAAACAATGTAACTCTGATACTGCAAAAAAAGGCTCCTCCCCTCTGTGTTACAAAAGACATTTATAAAAGGACGAGCAGCCACACACGTCAGAGGACAGTTTGTCCCTACAGGCAACAGATCAACACAACAGCTAGCAGAAGGTGTCACAGCTCAGTAAACCTGGAGCCCGTGAGCCGGGCTGAAGGAGCCGCTCAGGCTCCTTCTGTTGCTTTAGCACCCATACTTTCACAGACTGCAGCCATCGTCACTCTCCTCCAGTTTTATTGGAAAGACTGCACAAAACAGAAGTTCAGAAAACACTTGAACATTTTGGAAAAGAAAACAACTATCCGTCCTCCGTGTGATGACACGCAGCTCTCTGTCCCGTCATGTGACTTCTCTGAAGAGGAACACCTTTGGAAGCGAGGAAGCAGCCGATCTGTGACTCTCAGGGAGCGTGTCGAAGACATCCAGGTCAACATTTTATCTGACTCCACAACGAGGCCCCGTCTGCAGCTTGCGCCTATTTTTTTTTTTTTCTTCCAAAGAGTGCTATTGCAGCAGCAGACAGCCTGGTGGTAGTCATGGAGACACGACGAACGTGCAGCGCTTCCCCCCCCCCCAGTGCTTAAACGCTTCATGCAAGCACGTTCAAATGCACAGCCAGCGCTTCGCCCAGAAACAAAGACGCGAGGACACGAAAAAACAAACCCCTCCCGATCACAATGAGTAACTCTGACGAAGGTGGACGCAGTGAGGAGGACACAGCCGTCTTCACATCGTGGGAACAGAGAGCCATCCGCTGGGATCAGTGGCTTCTAACCCAAGAAGGAGACCAGGTGACGCATGCTTCAGAGCTGTAAAGAAACTACAACCACTTCCCTGAGCTAGTGTAGGTCATAGTGAACAGACGGTTGTCACGGTGATAAAGTCTGTTGTTGTTTAATCAGCGTCAGCTTCCGTACGTGTCCCCTCATGAGAAGCACACTCCGGTTCAGGTAGTGGACATGGACACGGACACACTGCAGCTGCAGGCCGATGAAACACTTGTGAGTGTGTGTGAGTGTTTGTGCAGCTGGTGGTGAGTGTCCGAGCTGCTGTGCTGATCTGCTACCTTCTACTGAGAGAGAAGAGATAGAAAGACACAGGAAGATACAGAGAATATAAAACAACTGTTTTCTCTTTACAAGAGTCCTTCAGAGGGTCTCACTGACCTCTCTCACACACACACACACACACACACTCCGGTCCTCTGTGTGTGTGTGTGTGCAGCTGTAACCAAGTCCATGTGTGTACTTAATGTGTGCATGTCGTGTGTGCGTGTGTGTGTGCGTGTGTGTATTTGTTTGTATGGGTCTACTTGTGCTCTTTCGTGGGAGCGAAATAGAGCTCCATGGGTTTGTTGACCTTCCAGTACTTCTCGCTGACCAGCTCCAGGGAGAAGGACCCGTTCAGAACCTGCACACACAAACACGCCGCTTTAGTGACCACGAGGACAGACTGTTAACGAGCCGTGTGTGTGTGTGTACTCACAGTGAACTGGTTTCCAGCAGTAGGTATGTAGATGGTGTACTGTTTCTCTGAAGCGGCCTCCACGTTCACAGGACTGGCCTCTGCGTTTCTCCTCAGCTCCTCCAGAGCCAGCCGCACCGCCAGGTATTTGGACAGGTGGTCCACTGTGGCGTTTCCTGATGTCTTGATGTACCGAGGAACAAACTCCACACTGAACACACAAACACACACACTCAGCACCACGTGTGCAAACCGCCAGCAGTGTGCACGTATGTGTGTGTGTGTGTGTGTGTGTGTGTGTGTGTGTGTGTGTGTGTGTGTGTGTGTGTGTGTGTGTGTGTGTGTGTGTGTGTGTGTGTGTGTGTGTGTGTGTGCCGACCTGTTGTGACCGTCGTCCTTCTCCATCAGCGTGGGATGCGGCCTGAACACCAGCTCTATCTCACTGGCACCGCCGTCGATGACGGAGTCTCCGCCCCCGTTCTCGGCAGCGTTGTCCATGTCCAGGCCGCTGTCGTCGCTCGTCTTGGTGCGCTTGATGCTCGGCCCCGCCTCCTGCAGGGAGATGCCGTAAAGAACATGTGTTTTTTTTTTTATCGCCCCTTGTCTGAGCTGCAGACGTGTCGGGGGGGGGGGGGGGTCGGCGGGCTCTTTTCTCCACGCCGGGTGTTTTTGACCTGTGGGGTTTGGGGTCGTACCTGGTTGCTGTGGACGGAGGCGTTGCTACAGTGGGAGGAGTCTCCGTTGTCTTCTGCTCCGCTGCCGTTCTCCACCGTGTGTCTCTTCCCGCGCTGCAGTCTGACACACGCACATGACAGCGTTTAAACAGACGCACTCGTGTCTACTGGCGTTATTGGCGTGCGTGGCGTGTGGGGGCGTTTACCTGGTCATGGCCTGGATCTTAAGCCCCTCCTCTATGCTGTGGGACAGCGCCTGCTGGTTGTTGTGTTTACTGATACGCGCCAACACTCGCTCCTGGTGGGCTTCGTACTCGTCGCGGCTGGGGTAGATTTTGCCTGAAAGGGGAGGAGTGAAGGTTGAAGTGTTGGCGCTGAAGCGTGTTTGTTCACACGTCCTCGCGGCTCACTTACTGATCAGGGCGTCAAAGTTGGGGTCTGGACGCAGTGACCTCTTGGACACCAGCTTCTTACGACAGGTGGGACACTCTTTATTACTGCGGAGACATTTTCATCAGTGATCCAGATCAGCTCATGTTCAAATGACACCAGGCGCTCAAATCAACACCCGCCAAGCGCCACACGCCGCTACATTTTCCACCCATTCAAAAAAAAATAAAGGCCGGCAAATATATTTTTGAATTTCTGAATGTCCTGGTCTGATAGTGTGATTGATTCAACACAACATGATGCTTCATGATGTGACACAGAAACACGATTTGTCATTCAGCCGGTGATTTTTTATTTACGCGCCACCTTTGGGACCCTGAATGCAACACTTTGGGAACCTTTCACTCAGGCTTCGTAATGCGAGAGAAGCAGATCCTCTCTCCACATGGCAGGGATCATGCCGACACTCACCCGGATCTCAAAGCTGTGATGATACAATCGGCGCAGAAGCGGTGCAGACATTCTTTGGTGGTCATTGTGTTCTTCAACATGTCGAGACAGATGGGACACATGAGCTCGCTGTGCAGAGACCTGGGCGACACGGCGATCTCCAGTCCATCTGTGATCGCCTCCTGTGTCCAAACACATCAACACAAAGGTCAGCACACACACACACACACACACACTCCTCATGCTGGAGGGGCCTCGCTCTTCAGGAGGCGGCTGGAAGTGTGTCACAGGAAGGAGAAACACAACGGTCTCTCCACAAGGTTAGGACAGTTTCCCTTCAGCTGATGTGTCAGAACAGAGAGGGGAGTGTGTGAACGGATACCTGTGGCGTTCTCTGCAGCTCGTACAGACTCAGCTCCCAGGTCTTACTGAGCGGCTGAACCCCGTTGGTCTGAACCGTCTGAGTCATCGCTGCGACACTGAAACACACACACAGAGAGAGAGAGAGAGAGAGAGAGAGAGAGAAGGTGAGCTCCTCTGAGACGTCAGGACGACCTCCTGTGCTCCGTTAACTCATCCACACTCGTCGTCTGTTTCCAGGCTGCTTTGATAAAGTCATGAGGAGCAGAGCAGACTTTAACAAATCCATCTGATGTGTAAAATGAAAGTTGTGACGTCCAAATGAAGTTTTTTTAAATGGTGTCAAATCTACAAATCCAAAAACACTTCATCAACTACCAACTCACACTCCTGACTTCAGACGTTTCAGCCCGCTTTGTGCGTTTTGGTGAAAGGACTTGCTCACCAGCTGGCTCACAGACGGACGCCCGACCTTCTCCTTACGGAGAGCGCGTTATGTGTCGACTTCCTCTTCACGCTTGTGTTCAGGGAGAGTGTGTGTACTTCAGGAGATACAGAGCCTGGTACTGATCAATATTTACCCAAACACCTGATTCATTTTACTGTTCTAAAACTATTTTCATGACAGTGAACAGAAGGACGCTTCATACAGCTTCATAATAAACCATCGACGGCGGCTCAGACTAAACTTACAGCCAGTGAGCGGCCACATCTGGAGCCAATCACTCAGGCGCTGCGCTCCTGTCCTAAGACTGTGAAACAAGACCGTCTGTTGCTTCTTTACTGAATATCTGCCATGACGTTCAGGTTGTACAGGATGGACACACACACACACACACACACACACACACACACACACACACACAGACACACACACACACACACACACACGGTTTCCACGAAGCCCAAGTGAATGGATGAATAAAAGGACGATCAAATGAGTCCCACAGAGGGGAGAGTTAGAGCAGAACCAACGCTGCTGATTGAGCCATGACAACAATTTAAAGATTTGATTAGTAACAAAAGTCAGACTGAAAATAATAACATACCACAGAGGATTTGAGAAAAACTAAACATTTTAGAGATCAGATTAGTAAATGTAGGACTTCATTCTTGTAAACGAACGAGTTTAATCTCAAGAGTTTTATTATATCCTGTGCATACTGTAAGATGTCAGTGTGGTCATATATTCTTCAACACGTGTCAGATGTGGAGTCTCCATTATATCACAAACATGTTTAAAATGTGTTTGTGGGATGCCAATTATTGATCAGTCCGTTTTATTTCCTCACGTGGAGCTGCATTAGATTTTTGACATAGTTTTTATTTCTGGTTGATTTTTATGATCTTTTCTTTTATTAATAAAACTGGCCCCGGGTGCACTATCTTTTATGAGTCTGTAACTAGTGGGGGTCAGGGTTAACCTGGTCCGGATCAGACGACTTCACCAGCATGAGTTGCCATGGTAACTCAGCCAGGACTCACTTAAACCATGTTGATGAAACAAACTTAAATAAACCAGATTTACTGGAATAAACCCGGATTGAGCTTAATCCTGATCCACATACATCATGTTGGGACTAATCTTAACACTAAAGATAAATATGCTAATGCTAATAAATAAACTCTTCACAGATGTTATTATCATCATGCTAATGAACAACTTGCTTCTCAAAGGTTACCGTTTTAATACACGTGTTATTTGCGTATATATTTGAGATTATCTGCGCTGTAGCTCCAGGTTCAGTCTTTTTTATTCAGACATTTATCACGGAACATGTGAATTATATATGTCAGGCTAGGCTAATGCTAGCTAGCAGCCTCTGTTCGCTAACATTAGAAGCTAAATTAGATCCAGACAAACATGAGGCCGAGAATGACAGGCAACAGCTTAGCGTACATTGAAATACTGTAATTGAAGAGTTTAGTTTGAATAAAGAGGAGGAGGAGGAGACCTGGCGGTGATTTGTCTCCTCACAGCAAGAAAAACAACAACAGAGCAGGAGCCTCCGCACTGCTAGGCTAAGCTAACACGCTTTAACCCGCTTTATTCTGACCCGTTCACACAGCAGCACATCCAGCGTGACAGCGAGCAGAGAGCACAGTCACACATAAAGTTCATCTCACCCCAGCTCTCCGAAAAAAATCATCTAATGTCTACTTACATTTTAATTGGGAGAACGAGCCGTCCTAGCTAGCGCGTTTAGGCGAAGGCAATATGGCGGCTGCAGAAGAAGCAATGCACTGTGGGAAATGTAGGCTAATCGTGTAGCCGGAAATCAAACCTAATCAAAGACAAATAATCACGATGATAATAATAAAAAAAAAGGGGCAGACAGTCTTTATACCCCCCCAGCAACTATTAACATTAATTAACATGTTTGAAATATTTATTCTTAATATGTTAACGTGAGGCTTCAAATACGCTCTTTGAGTATTCTGCCTCCTCCTGCAATAAATATGATAGATTCTGTTATTTTTGTAAATACTTTTTAATGTGCAAATAAATGAACAATTAAAAATAATACATTTTAAATAAAGACTAGCTTCACAATTACGGGATCTTTAACAGGAGTTCGATTAAAATAAAATAAAGCCGCGATATATCAAGAATTAAAAACCAAGACATGTACTAATACAACAGTCGTTCATTTACATTCATTTTAATATTGTATAGGGTTATTTCTGTCTTTAACTGTTCATGTAAATACACATTCACATTTATTTTTGTTGATGTCAAGTGTCAAGTCAAGTGTCATCTGTCTTATTCTTTAAACATAATTATATTACTGATGTATTTATATTCCTTCATTTCTGCCCATTCTCTTGACTATTGCTTTTTCCTTGAAGGGGCAAAGCTGTCAGTAAAGTGTCCTGCCAACACTTATGTAAAGGCATCATAAAGAACGAGGTAAACCAAGGGTCGCTCTTTAAAGAACGATTAGGAGTGTTTCTTATCCACATTCACCTCTTCATATTCAATGTTATTTTAATGACTCAACCTGGGATCATTATTCCCTCAATCACCAGATCGATAGTTTGATGTAGTTTGGCATTTTTACCACTGGAAGACGCCAGTGATCCAGAGTTTTTTTTAATGGACTTTTCGAAGTGTAGCAATAAAGTAGTTGTGTCTGTTCAACCTGTTTCTGTCAGTGTGAGGTTTAATCCTGAGGTCTAAGAGGAACAGAGCAGGATGTGAAGTGTCTGTTCGTTACTTTATTGGTTCATTTCTGACTCTTGATATGATGCTGTCTTGATAAATTCTCTCTGGTTTAAGGTAGTTCATCTCGATGGGATTATTCAGGGGAAATAAAGGTTATAGGCTGAATAAAAATCACATATTTCACACGCAGACCGGGTTCCTCAGATATGGAGGATTACTTTTTAAACAGTGTTTTATTTGCTAAATGGTCTAAATGTTTTTTCCACTAATTTAACTTTTCTCTGACTTAAGACTAAAAAGAACAAAAACCTAAAACACAACATTTTCTCACCAAAAGTAACCGACCTTTCACATCTCTAAACATGTCATTTATTAAGTGAGGACATTAAAAACATGTCTTCATCACGCTGAGGTTACCTGCGATACAGTATGCAGGAGTAAGGAATGAAGAGGATTGACAAAGGATTGTCTTTGATTTACATCATTTCCACGTTTTTTTCTAAACAATGAACACATTTGTCATCAACTTTCAAACATTTGTTCTTCTTGTTTTCGGGGTGCTCAGATGAAATGTAGAGGTGCTGAAGCGATGAAAAGGAAAAACTCAAAACTAAAGTTTGAATGTTAGAGGTTGAAAAAAGGAGGATTTTTGAACTTAACATAGTTCACACTCAGCTCTTTGAAAAGACAAGCTAAAGGAATCATCTTTATTTGACCTTTTCTTGAAAACATTTGGTACTGACATCTCTCTCTCTCTATCTCTTTCTTTATAAACTTGCTCAGTGTACAAAAAGTGGGACTGAAACAAATTCATTAGCAGAAATAAATCCTACAAACGAAGAGGAAACATCTCGTGAGGAGTCACCAAAATGGTGATGTCTCGTGCAGTGTGCGTGCGCACAGTCGTGTGTGAGCGCGAGACAGAGCAGAAGGCGTAGCCACATCAGAAGGGGGTCGAAGTGGGAGGAGGAGGAGGAGGAGGAGGAGAGGGGGAGCGGAGGTAAGGGGAAGGGAAGTGTTGTCGGTTCGTGACATGAATGAACCATGTTCGGTAACGGAGGCTTAGCTCTCCCGGTCTGCTCCTTCCTCCTGCTGCACCTCCCGGTCCTCCCGCTCAACAACAACAACAACAACTGGCACTTCAAGGTAAACAGCTCGCCGTTTGTTCACCTCTTTGTCGCTGTTTGTCCTTTTTCAGACTGCTTGGTGGGGCGGGGGTGAAAGTTACGGAGGGGGTTTGAAGAAGTCTGTCACACAGTGCTTACACGGCCATGCACGAGCCTCTCTTATTATTCCTCCTTCGCCGGAGTTATACTGAAGCCTGCAGTGATAGTGTCTGCATGAAGACACTTATGACAGTGTGTTCCCCCCCCCCACATCAAATAACCTGCCTATTCAAAGTCTGCTCACTACATAAAACAAGTCTGTGCTACGGTGGCTGGGAAGTGCCAAACAAACTCACAAAGTCAGAGACAAATCCACATTTTAGAAAACATATTCACCAGATGCAGAACAGTGTTAGTAGAGCCGAAGCAGGGGATCCACATCCTTTTCTTTCTTACTCTTATTTTTGTTTATATTTTAATATTAGTATTCATATTAAATATGTGTTTGACAGCGCACAGACATGAACACAAGGAGCACGACTCCTGTTTTGAAAAGTTCCCCTTGATAGACTTGTCCATCACCCAAGCCGAAGTCACCGAGGTGGTTGGTAAGCTCCTTGGTGGCAAGGCACCAGGGGTGGATGAGATTCGCCCTGAGTATCTTAAGTCTCTGGATGTGCAGGGGCTGTCATGGTTGACACGTCTCTGTAACATCGGGTCGAGGTCGGGGACAGTGCCTCTGGACTGGCAGACCGGGGTGGTGGTCCCTCTTTTCAAAAAGGGGGATCGGAGGGTGTGTTCCGACTACTTGGGAATCACACTCCTCAGCCTCCCTGGGAAAGTCTATTCCAGGGTTCTGGAGAGGAGGATCCAGATGTTAGTCGAACCTCAGGTCCAAGAGGAACAATGGGGTTTTCGTCCTGGCCGTGGAACACTGGACCAGCTCTACACTCTCCACCGGGCGCTCGAGGGTTCATGGGAGTTCGCCCAACCAGTCCACATGTGCTTTGTGGATCTGGAGAAGGCGTTCGACCGTGTCAAGTGGGGGGAGGATGGAGCGTGAGATCGACAGACGGATCGGTGCAGCATCCGCAGTCATGTGGTCGCTGTATCGGTCCGTCGTGATGAAGAAGGAGCTGAGCCGAAAGGTGAAGCTCTCGATTTATCGGTCGATCTTCATTCCTACCCTCACCTATGAGCTCTCTCTCTCTCTCTCTCTCTCTCTCTCTCTCTCTCTCTCTCTCTCTCTCTGCATGCAGAAATTTTGTGAACGAGTGAAAAATGAAATCAAAAATCAGGTTGGAGATTTCCTTTTGCGGCCTGAAACCTGGGCGGTCTGTCCAGTTATCATCTCTGGACTGGCTTGCGTCACGGCCTGAATGTTGAGTGACCATTTGGCTCCACAGTTCACAGTTGGGCGACACGACCACCTGAGCAAAAGGTGTCCACGAGAGCTTGGCTGTCTGACGGACTGAAGAAGAGCAGAGACGTCCGGTCACATGACCTGCTGTCTCGTCCTCAGAGGAGACCCTGTTCGCTTCCTCTAAACATGAAAGCCACATGAAGCTGATGTAAGTCAGCGCTGCATTTATCAGTCCACTTACTCGTGTCGATGGATGGGTGGAAAAGTGACGCAACAAGCGTGCGTGTCTGTGGGAGTGAAGTGGATGACACATAAAAGTGATGGCAGCAGTAAAAGGAAAGTTGTGTAGCGCTGGCAGGACATCTGAAAAGCTTTACTGGCAGAGAAAGCTTTCTTCTTTACACATCATGATGCACTGTGCTGTAATTCTCTCTGAAGGAGAAGCAGCTTGTGTTTAGTGCAGACGACGACGTTCAGAAGAGCAGTTTAGGATGAATTCATCAATGTGTGTACCAAGACTGTTCTGATGTTTGGGACCAGGACCAGTCAAACAGATACTGATGATACGTCACATGTCAAAGGGAGTCCATGATGTAAGCAAATGCATCCTGCTCTTATAGAGGAGGAGCCCAGAGTTCTTCACATTACCTCTTCTTCGTCAACCCAGAGACCCCAGGCCCTGTTTCACCTAGCTCTCTGTGAACCTGCTGATTTACCCTCAGGTGGGAAACTCTCTGTTTGGGTTCCAGATCAGCGCGTGTGTGTGTGTTGCCTCTCTTTTTGGGTTTGAGTGAGCGCTCTGTCAGAAACCAACAATCCCTGCTGACTCAGCATGTTTGTGCTGAACCTTCTTTCTGAAACGGGCCCCAGGTGATGATGAAAACAATGTGTAGACTCACACTGAGGCTACATGAGGACGAATGTTTGGGCTCATAGAGACAGGTCAGTGGACACAGAGAGAGAGAGAGAGAGAGAGACAATGACACGCGGCAGACGAGCTACATGTCAGACTGCATGATTGAAGAATGAATTATTGCTTCTATGAAATAAAAATGAAGTGATAAACACTAATCACATGTTCAAGGAGCCTGTAGAGACGTCACTAAATGACTTAATCCAACTCAAAGACCTGGTTAGTGTGAGCGCCACATGTTCACAGGCTGTTGTTCTCCAAGCAGGGACACAGTCACACACTGATGGTAGAGGCTGCTGCAGAGTCCATCAGTATGAACTCATCCGCTCCATTGTTTATTATTGATGTCTGGGTGGCTCTGAGGGTCTGAGGCAGGTGGAGGACCAGCATGCACCTGTGCTGGTCTCAGGCCTGTGTAGAGCACATCCCCATCAGGGGCTCTGTTCATGTTTGGAGATTTGAGCAGCCGCTCCAGTATCCATTCAATGAAATGTATTACATGTTAGTGTGTGTGTGTGTGTGTGTGTGTGTGTTCTGCCTGCCAGGACAGAAGTGGAGGGAGGGTGGAGCAGCAGCAGCCTCACACTGTTGGAGGACAGAATGGGAAACAGACAAGCGACAAGGTAAGCACACAGGTAACACCTTCTGTTTCACCCCGCTGTGTGAGCAGCATCTGGCTGTCTCTGACGTGTGAGACGACAGGCGCCACTTCCACACCTGCTGCTGTCAGTGTGAGCACACACACACACACACACACACACACACACACACACACACACAAACACGCACACACACACACATACACACACATGCACACACACACATACACGTACACGTGAAGACTTTTACTCAGCTCTGTCCCTGCACTGTGTGTGTGTGTGTGTGTGTCTGTGTGTGTTGTGTGTGTGCGTGTCTGTGTGTGTGTGTGTGTGTGTGTCTGTCTGTGCGTGTCTGTGTGTGTGTGTGTGTGTGTCTGTCTGTGTGTGTGTGTGTGTGTCTCTCTCTGTGTGTGTGTGTGTGTGTGTGTGTGTGTGTGTGTGTGTGTGTGTGTGTGTGTGTGTGTGTGTGTGTGTGTGTGTGTGTGTGTGTGTGTGTGTGTGTGTGTGTGTGTGTGTGTGTGTGTGTGTGTGTGTGTGTGTGTGTGTGTGTGTGTGTGTGTGTGTGTGTGTGTGTGTGTGTGTGTGTGTGTGTGTGTGTGTGTGTGTGTGTGTGTGTGTGTGTTCTCCCAGGACGAGGTGTTTCAGTGGTGGGGGGAGTGGTCCAGTTGGTCGTCTTGTTCCAGGAGCTGTGGAGGAGGAGTGAGGAGTCAGGAGAGACACTGTCTCATACAGAGGTTTGTCTTCTGTCTTCTGTCTCCTCACATCATCTTTTCATCTCTTTTCACTGACTTTGAATGTTTACAGTCGAGGATGCTGGTTTGTTTATGAACTTCAGTCCAGGTACGAGCAGGACTGCTCTGCTGTTCTTCCACCTCCCAGTCGTGTATTAAAGGTTTACCACAGAGAGTTCAGTGTACCGTCCGTCTGTCAGTCCTCTGGAGATATTTAGTCTTGAAACAGAGCAGCCTGCACTCAAACAAAGCAGACCTCAGCTGAAGCTCTCCAGACACTTAAACCACCCGCTTGTTGAGAGAAAAGAAAAACAACTGGGAGTTTGCTGGTGAAACCAGGAAAGTGTGCGTGTGTGCGTGCGTGGGTTAAGCATGTTTGTAGCCATCTTGTCACCTTTGACCTCCTCCTGTCAGACCTGCGGAAGTTTCTGTCATCTCTGATTAACACCGGCCTGCCCTCACTTTTGGCCTCTGCCTTCCCCCTCCTCCCTCTTTCCCACTTTTTCCCCTTTATGTCCGAACCTTTTACTCCTCTTTTCATTTTTTACCTTTTTTTCCCCTCCTCTTCACTTCCTTTTCCCGCCCCGCTCCCCCTCTTCCGCCCCACCGCGTTCACCTCGCTCCCCTTCCCCTCCTGTCCTGTCCTCATCACCTTCTGCCAATTAGATGTGACAGTCAGCATAGTGACCTCCAGCTCACCTCCTCCTGCTGTCTCCTTCTATGTTTTCCCATCCAAACAGGGGAGGAGGATGGAGTGAAGAGAGAGAGGCAGTGATGGGTGGGGGGTTCACATGCTAATGAAAGACAGATGCATTAACTCCATGTGTGACTTCTTCTGCTCACTCCTCCACAGTGCAGAAGGCTTTCTGAATAATCTGACGTGCATGACACGAGAACAATTCAAAGAACACAAGCGCACCAAGACAGAACAGCACACATCACGTGTTCTGATGAGCGACGTTGGCTCTGAATGATTCTTCCTTAAACAGAGCTCATGTTTCAGTGGTTCCTCATTTTCCCATCCTGACGTCGATGTCAGGAATATTTCCCAACAAGGTGTTCATGATCGGAGTGTTATGGATGACGTGGAGGCTGCACGTTGGTTCCCTTTAGCCAATAAGAATCAAGTATTGTCCTTGACCACAGCGTAGGTCACTGGCGGTAGAGGCTGCTGTGTAAAGTGACCATCAGAAGTAATCCCATTCATACGCTGCCAGCGTAGCCTCAGACTGGGGTTAAGTAACATGTGAAAAGTTGGATTCTGGTAAATAAACCTCCTCCCCTGGTATCTCCCCATGGACTCCACCTCCAGCCTGGAGTGAAACTTTTGCACATGTTTGCCATTGTTATTGTCTCTACAGAGGAGTGATGTATGCTGGGTAAACTCAGGAGCTCTCATTACATTTAAAGAGACACACACACCAAAAGAGAGCGTTCAGAGAGAGCTGGTTTCTACAGGGTCACAAACCTCCTCTGCTGCTTGATTCATGTTATATTTAGAAACACAGATGTTTCATTTAGAGCACAGGGGGCGCTGTTTGAAAAGGTGAAAAAAGGTTTTAATGTGTCCTCTTTAAGGCCCGCCTCAGCTGCAGGTCTGATAGCAGGTGGTTGACAGAAAGTTGGACTGAGACGTTTCCAGCGTGGTGACAGCACCACTGTGTTGTGAAGGGAGACATCTTATTTGGACAAGTTCCCTTTAAATAAATAAACCCTCTCGATTCCCAGGTAAATTGTTCCAACACTCACCTTTGGTCCTGAACTGTAGGTAGTGACGTGTTTCACCCTCCAGAGGGCGGCTGGGCTCAGAGAAGAGCTGCTCAGATAAACAGAAGAAGAAGAAGAAGGATTGGACTTCTCAGACTGTCCTGTTGGTTCAGAGTACTGTTTATGTCAGTGAGGATCCGACGCAGCTGGAGTATTTCCTTCTGTAAACATGTTGTTGCTACTGGAGAGCACACTGAGGAGAGCGTGTGAGGCTTAAAAAGGAAAAGCTCTTCTTCTCTGACACAGCTTGAACAGGACGCAGTTTGGAGCTGAGAGCGGCACTTTGAATGTGTTGGAAGAGATGTGCATCTAATCACTGCTTACTCGTGGTGGCAGCTGCTCATTACTGAGTCAAAGTCAGCTCTCATTATGAGTGCTAAAAGTCAGGGAGTCACTGTTTAGAAGAGACTGAGATGAGGGGAAGCTGATAAAGGTCCAACACGTGTCTGCTGGACTAGAATCAGACCTCCTACAGCAGAGACTCTGTAAGTGGCTCTGTGAACCACAGCTTAGTATCGTATCTACAAACTGGGACCTCGAGCACCAATAAAATCAGCTCCTCTGATGAACACTTTAGTTTTGTGCCGACGGATCAACGGACAGAACTCTGACGTGATCGTGACGTGTCCTTCACTTCATAGTCACAACGATTAAAGAAGGAAAAACACCTCGGAGCCAACAACAACTTTATAGAATGAATGACTCGTAAAGTATAAATGTGGCCTCATTCTATCATTGTACAGTACTCCATAGTACAGGAATACATTGTATTAATATGTTACAATAATGAGGGGGTCCTTTGAAAAATGTCTCACCTGAAAGGTGAGAAGCCCTGTCCTACAGTATAATCCCACACATCATCAGATCACCTCAACACTTTAAAAACACGACCTAATCCCAGCTCAGCTTGAACACTTCTTCTCTCCCTGAAAACATTGAACCGACTGTCGGTCACACAGTCCCTTTTTCGATCCTGTTATCATGTGTTCGTCCTCAGGATCCTTGAAAGGCCACTTATTGATCCAAGATATTATTAATATAACGTACCGTCCTGTGTCTGTTTCAGGCTGTCCACCACCCAGAATGTGAACAGCTCTTATTGTGTGGGCTCTCCTAAACAGTACCAACTCTGTCCAAACCAGGTAGGACACTCACAAGATTAGATAGATAGATAGATAGATGATGGATAGATGGATGGATGGATGGATAGATAGATAGATAGATAGATAGATAGATAGATGGATAGATGGATGGATGGATAGATGGATGGATGGATGGATAGATAGATGATGGATAGATGGATGGATGGATGGATAGATAGATAGATAGATGGATGGATGGATGGATGGATAGATAGATAGATAGATAGATAGATAGATGGATAGATGGATGGATGGATAGATGGATGGATGGATGGATAGATAGATGATGGATAGATGGATGGATGGATGGATAGATAGATAGATAGATAGATAGATAGATAGATGATGGATAGATGGATGGATGGATGGATAGATAGATGGATGGATGGATAGATGGATAGATAGATAGATAGATAGATAGATAGATGATGGATGGATAGATGTGCTACTTGTGAAACGTGTGTGCGTGTGTGTTGTGTTTCCCAGCCGTGTCCCACTCCCAGTCTAAGCTTCAAACAGCACCAGTGTTCCCAGTTCAACTCCAAAGCCTTTGGAAGAAGATACTTCCAGTGGATTCCTCTTTACCCAGGTAAAGTGTCAGCCAAGCTTCCCTCCATCCGTCGAGGTCGTGCAGTGAAGACTCATTTCCTGCACGTTGAGAGTTTGTTGAGCTGGCTCGAGTGCAGCTTTGAGTTTGTGCAATCCCAAATGATAACCACATGTAACTAATTCAATCTAAAGACTCCATCCCACAGAGATCCAACTCTGCCATGTGAATCAAGTAAATATGCTTTTAAAATGTGTCATTTCCTGTGCAGCTGATTACATCAGCATCTCCAATAAGCCATGTGACCTGCAGTGTACAACCATCAGTGGTGAGCGACAGCTGCTGGTTCCCGCCCACGATGGGACTTTTTGCCGGGACACTAAATACCACGGAGTGTGTATAGAGGGAACGTGTCAGGTAAGCCCGCGCTGACTCTCACATGGACTGATGAGTGTTGGATCCATGGGTCCGTCCTCTGACGGGTTTTCTGTCCTCTTCTCCTGCAGCCTGTGGGCTGTGACGGGCAGCTGTACAGCAGTAAGACTGTGGACAGATGTGGAGTGTGTGGAGGAAACGGGACGTCATGCCAGCGTGTGTCTGGATCATACAGGAAGGCACTCACACAGTTAGGTAACACACACACAAACACACATGTAAACAAACACAAATCAAACTGAACTCACTCGAGGAGGGCTTCACTCCTCACAGCGGGGGGGGGGGGGGGGGGGGGGGGGGGGGGCAGTCTCGTTTCTATATACTATACAAGCGTACATCCACCTTACCCTGAAAACATCAGGAGCTTTTGAAGGCTCTCAATCGCCTTCGAGTATCAGGAGAACGTTTCTGTCTTTATACCTTGAACGCATCATGAAGCGGTGTACAGATAATCCCTGACTGTCTGAGGTTCGTTAGATTAGGATCAGTCCATAACGCCTGTATGAACAGTCTGTGTTTCTGTCACCAGGCTACATGTTCATCACCAACATCCCAGCTGGAGCTTCAGACATTCAGATCATAGAGAGACACAAGACGGAGAACGTCCTGGGTGAGAACCTACAACTTCTTTAAGGTCAATAAACTGAATATCAACATCTGTACGTTTCATACGTGTCATGAAATGAGATGTTTGGGAACCGTGGAGGCTCTTTTCTTATCTCTGCACACCCTGGTGAATGATTGAGTAATGCGTTGGATGCTCTCCCACGTAGCCCTGTCAGACGAGGCCGGACACTTCTTCTTCAACGGACACTTCGTCTTTGATCATCCTCAAAACTTCCGAGTGGCAGGAACAGTGTTTAAATACCGACGTCCCAGCAACGTCTTCTCTGATGGGCTGGAGTACATCATCGCCCAGGGACCCACTCTGCAGGGCCTGAATGTGATGGTACGCACACGCACACGCACAGGCACACACGCACAGGCACACACACACACGCACACACACACACACACACACACACACACACACAGAGTTTGTGTGAGGTCAGTTGCAGACTAACATATGTCACTTTTTCTCTGTGGACACGCAGTACTACAACCTCAACGGGAAGCTCCCCCACATTACCTACGAGTTCACCATCCCGTCTTGTGATGTCACGGCAGAACGCCTCCCCACAGGCCCCTCCCACTCCCATCCTAACCTAACCCAGTCTGCAGTGAACGAGGGCGTCAGAGGGGATCAACCTGGGACGTCTAATCAGAGCCGAGGGAGCGCAGCATCTTTTCATCACTACGACACGCCGCTGGGAGGAGAAGAGCAGGAGGAAGAGGAGGAAGAGGAGGAGGAGGAGGAGGAGGAGTTGGTTTGGGAGATCAGGACCCCCAGCCCTCCCCCACCAGCAGCCATGTTGGTCTTCAGGCCTGCTGATGTCACCAGTCATGTGATTAACCACAATGATGTGGAAGAGCAGGGACCTCCAGCGCCCTCTGGCTACAGTGAGTCACATGTTTATCTCTCCGATCAACATCTTGAATTTCCCTCGGGATCAATAAAGTATCTATCTATCTATCCGTCTTTGCATCTTAACTGAACGGCTGGGTCATGTTCTGAGTCTGTCAATGACATCTCAAAGAGCCCAGTCCAGTCCTGCAGCAGAAAGTTCCTCTGTGGCCTCCAGGAGGGGGCGCTGCAGCACAGACTGAGACTGTGACAGAACATGTTAGTTTAAAATATCATCCTCACCAACGTTCGTTCCTCTTCTTTAAGTGTCAACATTTATTTCTGTCTCACAGCTCAAATTGAAAAATTCAAATTCCAAAAACTTTATTCAAAGGTACACAGAGCAGTAAATGAACGACAGCGCAGGTGTGTAGTAGTGAACTCAAGCTGCTTCTCTCTCTGCGTATTTCATCATCTTTCATGAAGGAGGGTCCTCCAACTTGATCGATGAACCGTCCACTGCTGATGACAACACTCTGCTGCTCTCCTTCCCAGGTAGGAGTCACCGAGACACTCGTCTCTCTGTCTGATTAAAGTGATGATCAAACACAGTTCAGGTGATCTCGAGTGTGAAACAACTTACCACAGATGTCTGTGAGGATTTTTAATGAACACACAGTGAGATCTCCACGAGGCCTTTAAGTGTCTGAATGGAGAAAAAGCCCCGAGCTGTGGTGCTGCTGTTGTCTCTTCATGTTCCCAGTTACACCAGCTGTGTTCAGGCTGCCCTTTCAGGGTGCAGAGGTTTGTGCCGTGCCTCCGAGACGCTCGAATGCAATGTGACGTCACAGACTGGGACAGCAGTAATACCAGTATGAAGGTGTAAAGCCGTGATGACGGCTGAGCTGGAGTTGCTGCACCTCTCACTGTCTCTGTCACGCTAAATCAAGGCAGTGATTTATCGGACTAAAGGTTTTGAAAAGTGTGTCCATCTGTTCACAGGCAGCCAGAGTGTTTCACCTGCAGCTCTCCCTGAAGACGCCCCCTACCTGCTACTGGAGGAATTACACTACAACCACACACACACATACACACACTCCCTCACACAGTCCAACACACACTCCGTCAACCACACGCTCACTGACACGCATGTTGATGCACCCTCCTCCACAGTTCCTGACAGACACACAGACACACACGCTGCTGTCCTGGTGCGGCTGCAGCAGGTGTCAGCGGTCCAGGCAGCCGGTGCAGAGAGGTGGGAGGACGCGTCATGTTCGATGATTTTACAATGATACTACAAACCTCTTTGTAAAAATGATTCCGTCACTTCTTGTCATTGACAGTTGACATTTGTTTTACCGTCGCTTAAATGACACAACGGTCCTCTCCTCCTCGGAGCAAATAAAATGTGCCTGTCTGTCTCTGCAGTAACGACTTCGATGTGGGTCTGGATCCTGATGTGAGTCTGGCAGACATGTATCGCTGGAAGATTTCTGCTTACGCTCCATGCAGCTCCACCTGTACAACAGGTAACCATATGAGAACACCGACGGGACATGAAAACAGACTAGTTACAGTAAAGTTACATGACACACACACACACACACACACACATGATTGCCTGTATTATTCAGCAGTCATTCTGATGTAGTGTTGCGCTGAAGCTACAGTGTGTGCAGCAACACGTTGTTTTTTGTATCTCCAGGTATCACCACCAGTTATGCCCTCTGTGTGCGCTACGATGGAACTGAAGTGGACGACAGCTACTGTGACTCTCTGGCCAGACCAGAGCCCACGCACGAGTTCTGCACCGGAAAGGAGTGTCCTCCAAGGTATGACTTCATACTGACCTCTACCATCAGTGTGTGAATGGATGAGTGCATACTGATGGACTCTTCACTCTGCAGCAGCCTCTACCATCAGTGTGTTTTATCCATGACTGCGTGCACGCTCCCTTCCTTTCCTCAGGTGGGAGACGAGTGGATGGAGTGAGTGCTCCCGTACCTGCGGCGAGGGCGTTCAGTATCGAACCGTGCGCTGCTGGAAGATGCTTTCACCCGGCCTCGATTCATCCGTCTACGATTCACTGTGTTTGTCACATGACCTCCACAAGCCAGCCAATCGGAAGGTCTGCCTGGGCCAGAGCTGTGGACCCCAGTGGGAGGTGTCTGAGTGGTCAGAGGTAACGCAGCAGCGCAGGCTCGTGTTTCTCAGGTCACAGGTCTGCTGGTGTGTGAATAAAGTTTCCATCAAACTCAACTTTAAATACAAGGCTGAAAACAACAAGAGTAATCCCCCTGGTATCCAGCTGTGGGAGTTTCAGGGAAATAGCACAACAACACCTTAGCAACAGGAACACTTATTTAGGTGTCCCATAAATATCTCGCTCTGGGATTCAAACCTTTGAATGTATTTCTAGAATCTCCGAGGACCTGAAGACGAGTTTTTAATCTGTAGCATCGTTACGCCTCTGCTCTTATTCTCAACAACACAGAGTTCATCACGTACCGTGGCCTCGGTATCAGCACACACATCGAGTCATGAGCTTGTTAGAAATACTCTGTGTGTGTGTGTGTGTGTGTGTGTGTGTGTGTGTGTGTGTGTGTGTGTGTGTGTGTGTGTGTGTGTGTGTGTGTGTGTGTGTGTGTGTGTGTGTGTGTGTGTGTGTGTGTGTGTGTGTGTGTGTGTGTGTGTGTGTGTGTGTGTGTGTGTGTGTGTGTGTGTGTGTGTGTGTGTGTGTGTGTGTCAGTGTTCAGCACGGTGTGGCTCTCGGGGGGTTCGTACTCGAGAGGTCCGTTGCTCAATGGAAATAAGACTCTGCAACAGGTCCTCTCAGCCAATAGAAAGCCAGGAATGTGAAGGCCCGCCCTGTGACAGAAGATGGACCGTCACTGACTGGGGACCTGTGAGTAATGAAACACACACACACACACACACACACACACACACACACACACACACACACACACACACACACTAAAGATACAATAGAGGAGGTCATCAACAAGTTCCATCAAGAAACTTTTTGATTTTGTGTGTGCACGCACGTGTGTGTTCGTGAATGTGTGTGTTTGTGTGTGTGTGTGTGTGTGTGTTCGTGAATGTGTGTGTTTGTGTGTGTATGTTTGTGTGTGTGTGTGTGTGTGTATGTTTGTTTGTGTGTGTATGTTTGTGTGTGTGTGTGTGTGTTTCAGTGCTCGGGTGTGTGTGGGGAGGGACGGATGGTACGTGCTGTGATGTGTCGCTCATCAGGCGGGGTAGTGATGTCAGAGGAACAGTGTGACCAATCCCTGCGCCCGCTGGCCATCCATCCCTGTGGAGACAGAGATTGCGCCCCCCACTGGGTGGAACAAGAGTGGCAACAGGTAAACATGAAACATTTACTAAAACCAGTTTTAAAATAAAGAGACAGGCTCGCAGACAGAGAAGAGCAGAGCGCAGTGTTGGTTCGAACACGGTGAGGTCACAGGCAGCGTGTGAACATTTATTCTGTCTCACTCAAAAAGCTTTCTGTTTTAAACTGAAGGAGGGGGAAGTCATCACACTGAGTCACCTGACCTGTGTCTGTGTGTGTGTGTGTGTGTGTGTGTGTGTGTGTGCCCCAGTGTAACGCCACTTGTGGGCGTGGCCTGCGGCAGCGTCAGGTGGTGTGTGCGGGCCTGGAAGGCGGTGTGTTCAAAGAGTTCCCAGAAAGCAGCTGTGATCAGAGCGGCAGACCAGAGAGCAGCTCGTCCTGCTTCCAGAGACCCTGCTCCAAGTGGTTCAGCACGTCCTGGTCCCAGGTAACCATGACGACCCAGCCACAGTGAGCGTATGCTCAGATTAAGGTTCATGTATAATGTGTGCTCTGCCCCCGCAGTGCAGTAAGACCTGTGGGAGCGGCGTCCAGGTTCGAGAGGTGAAGTGTTACCAGGGGGAGGAGCTTGTTACCCGGGGCCACAGCTGTGACTCTGCTCTGAAGCCCGAGGCCCGACAGAGCTGTGAGATCCAGAGCTGTCCGACAGAGGCTCCAGGTGCTACAGCACACACAACCTGACGCAACATCTGTGCACACGCCTCACTCTCACTGACTGTTTTTCTAAGTGAGCACTGTTTTTCTCTTCTTCCTGTGTGTGTGTGTGTGTGTGTGTGTGTGTGTGTGTGTGTGTGTGTGTGTGTGTGCGTGTGCGTGTGCGTGTGCGTGCCATCAGCAGCTGTGCCGGCAGCGTCAGTAGCCGTGGATGACTCCTGCCAGGACAAACCTACAGCAAACTGTGCCCTGGTCCTGAAGGTGAAGCTGTGCTCTCACTGGTACTACAGGAAGGCCTGCTGCCAGTCCTGTAAGGCACCGAGACCCTGAAGTCTGAACTGAAACCACTCACCTCAAACCACTGGTACCCCAGGTCACATGGTGCTACAGAAAACCTGCTGCTAAAAATGTACGGCCTCATGACATTTTCCTTTCCCTCCTTTCTCCTGCCTGGTGTCAGAGGTTACCCTGTGGTCACTGTCCTAGAAACGCCCCTGACCTCCAGCTGGACCCAAGTGTAACGTCTGCTTTTGTACGAGGTCGCGTCATCCCCACTTATGTTTAAAAAGTGTATATTAATAATCCCAGTGCTTCCTCGTAGAGTTCTCAGTCCAGTCCTATCTGAAACGACTGCACGTCTCTTCACTGCTCCGCCCTCCTAATGTGAACATAGACTCACTCCAGGTCTGCTCACCTGTTTGTGTAACACCCAAGAAGTCAAGCACTCCGACTTTAGAAGCATGAATAAATCTTAGAATTATTCTCCTTCTCTCTACACATATTTCTTTAGTCCACGTTAATCCACTCTCACACGTCCCTGCAGATTAACCTCCATCCATTTCTACAAGTTATTTCACTTTTTACTTTTTCTAAACATCTTGTTTTCAAGTGAAGAAGGGTTGAAGAATGACAGCAAGGAGCAGCAGTGAAGCCTGCCATGATCCCATTCTGCTAACCTGAGAGCTGCTGACAGGCTCACTCTGCTGCTGTGTCTGTCTGTGTCATCAATAACTCCCCCCTCCCCTCCACACGACGTGTACAAAACCAGTCCTGAACTCAGGACGAGTCTTTAGTCTGTTTAATGTTGAGTAATGCCAACACACTAACTGAAGCAGAAATAAAACAGTAACTTTTATTTAAGTACACAGCATCTTTTTTGTACCTCCTAAAACAAGGAAACAAACGAATGCTCCTTTCACGAGCAGCTGATTCTGCCTGACCTTCATCATCAAGTCATCACATCCACCTCAAAGGCTTTAAAGGCCCACTCAGCTTTCCTGAGTGGGCGGGGCCACCTCTCGTCCTGCAAAGGGGGGAGGGGTTTAACTCAAGGAAACAAACAAATCTGAGCCTCTGACTGAAACGTTAACAAGCGAAATGATTGGATGTCATTATTAAAGCAACAATAAGGAACTTTTCCACTTTAAAAAACCTGTTTTTAAAGATCGAGTTAAAAGAACAATAACTTTATATATAACGTTTGTAGGATGGCGCCTCTCCCGTGTCCACAGAGCGCCATGGTCACCTGTTTTCTACACGACGTGAGGTCGTCTCGTCAGAAGTGTGCTTCACACAGCAGCCTGCGGTTAGCCGTCTCTGTCCTCGTCCATCTTCAGGTTTGATCCGTACGGTTGGAAACTTATGAACCAGCATAAATCAGCCTCTCAGATGTAGACATTTAGCCCCCGGCCATCGTCGTCATGGTAACAGTTTGGTAACAAGGAGCTGAAGATGCTAGCAGAGTCACATCTGCACACAGACGGGTAACAGTAGTGAAGCTCGTCAGTGCACAGGTGAGCTCTCTGATTGGTTGCTCACTCAGTCTTTCAGCGATATGTGAGAAGATTGGACGTCGATGAAACCCTGAACATAAATTGGCTTTCGTCCTCTGGTTTAACCTTGACATTTTTAAACCTTCAGGAAGTCCAGATTACTTGAGGAGAACTTTCCTCCTGAGGGATTTTGTCATAAATGTGGTCTTGGCTGTTTGTTTTGTGTCTTTTTTAGTCTTTCACACATACAGAATAAATTCATCAGCCCATTTGTCAAGCGTCTGTGTCTGATTGAGGAAACAAAAAGAGGCTCTTCCTGAGAACTTTCAGGAAGATGAAGATCGAATAACGAGGGGAAAACATGAAAACCAAACAACACAAAAACAGATTGGTTTGAACCCAAAATGGCATTCATCGAAGAATTCATAAAAGCTACTAAAACATGGATCGCTGCTGAACATGAACACTCTTCTCAAAAAGAGGATGATGCTAAGATTGACCCCCAAGATGCTGTAAAAGACATTGACAGTATTTCTCAAGCAAGTCGTAGAACAGCTACATCACGGGTGTCCTCGACACGTGTTAGACAAGAGGTAGAACATGCAGCTCTGCTTGAACGTGCTGCAGCACAGAAGAAAAGGCAGCAGCTTGAGTTTGAAATGGCCAGAATCAAAAGTGCAAAAGAAGAACTTGAGTTGGAAACAGCATTAGCAGAAAGCAGTGCAAAACTAAAAGTGCTCAAAGAATACGAAAGATCAGAAGATAGTTCAAGTAGAAGTGGTTACAGTAGTCACGCATTATTGAGGTGGGGACATGAAACAGGAAGAAATCAGCGTAACGCTTCCTCAGCCAGCTGATCCAGGTTTTTATGCTCAATCGCAAATGTTGCACTCTCAGGTACCAAATGTGACTCAACAAGATTACAACAATGCTCGAGCCAACAGAGGTGACGAGATACTAAAAGTGATGCAAAATCAGAATGTTATCACGGAGCTTCTGGTAAAACAACAAAAGCAATCTCAGCTACCAACAAAGGACATTACTGTCTTCAAGGGCAACACGTTGCACTACAAATCTTTCATTAGGTCGTTTGAGCACTCAATAGAACAAAAGACAGACAATGATCAGGACAAATTGTTCTTTTTGGAACAGTTTACAGCTGGTGAACCACAAGAGCTAGTTCGCAGTTGTGCTCATATGCCACCTAGCAAAGGCTACTACAAAGCAAAGCAGCTGCTTCATGATCATTATGGGGATGAACTACAGATCGCCAGCGCGTACATTGACAAAGCACTGAATTGGCCGCAGATAAAATCTGATGATGGAAAGGCCTTAAATGCTTATGCAATGTTTTTAGTTGGATGTCTCAACACTATGGAAGACATAGAATATCTAGAAGAGATGGACAATCCGACCAACTTACGGACAGTGGTATCCAAACTACCCTTCAAGATGAAAGAACGTTGGCGGGCTGAAGCATACGATGTCAAACAGCGAAAAGGCAGAAGAGCAAAGTTTGCTGATTTGGTGAACTACATAGACCGCCAGGCTAAAATAATGATCGATCCACTTTTTGGTGTTATACCAGGCGGCCGCCCAACCACATTTGGAAAGATCGAACAAAAGGAAAGGCCTCCACCCAAAGGAGAGGTCCGTGGAAGCAGTTTTGCCACCAATGTTTTCACTGAAAGTAAAAGACCTCAAGAAACAATGTGATGTCAGCTAATTTGAGCAAAACCAGGATTGCCTTTGAGAAGCCATGTTTGTACTGTAAGCAGTTTCACACACTAACTTTGTGCAACATCATAAAAGATCAGCCACACAAAGAACGTGTTGAGTTCTTGAAGTCAAATGGCTTGTGTTTTGGTTGCTTAACCCCAGGTCATCTCAGCAAGTTCTGCAAAAGAAAAATGGAGTGTAAAGTATGTGGGTTAAAGCATCCAGACATTTTACATATTGAAAAAAGAGAAGATTCTGTCTCATCTGAGAAGAATGACGGTGCTCAGGGAAACAAGCTGTCGTGTGCTCAAGTTTCTGTCACGCAAGAGTCTTGTAGCCTAACAGGGGCCGGAAAAGCTGAATGTGTGCTGTCAATAGTACCGGTGAAGATTAAATCAAAAAAGAGCAACAAATATGTTGAAACGTATGCCTTCATGGACCCGGGAAGCACAGCAACGTTCTGCACAGGAGACCTGCAAAAGAAACTGAATGTTAAAGGGAAACCAACACAATTACTTCTCAGCACAATGAATCAAGACGAATCAGGAGAACAAAAACTAATCAACAGCTATGTGATATCAGACCTGGAAGTGTGCGGGCTGGAAGACACCGAACATATTGAGCTACCAAAAGTGTACACTCACAGCAACATACCAGTTCACTCTGAAAATATACCCAGGCAATCAGACATTCAACAGTGGCCATATCTCAGCGAAGTGCGTTTGCCTGAATTAAAAGCAGATGTAGGCCTACTTATCGGAGCAAACTGTTCAAAGGCTATGGAGCCATGGCGCATCATTAATAGTCAAGATGGAGGCCCTTATGCTGTTAAGACAGCCATTGGATGGGTTGTGAATGGACCCATGAGAAAAGAACTGGAGGACACAGAGAACAAACCGCCTCAGTGTTCAGTGAACAGAATCTCAGTGTTGGAAATTGAGAAGTTACTTGTCCAACAGTACAATACTGATTTCCCAGAGCGCAACTACGATGATAAAGAAGAGTTGTCGCAAGAAGACAAACAGTTCATGCAGTCTATGCAGAAAACAGCAGTGCTGGAAAACGGACACTACAGCATTAGATTGCCACTCAGGAACATGAAGGTCCAGATGCCTAATAACCGTTGTGTGGCAGAGCAGCGCATAGCCGGTTTGCACAGAAAGCTGAAGAAGAATCCAGAGTTTTTTGAAGAGTACAAAGACTTCATGGACACTATCATAAGCAAAGGCTATGCTGTCCAAGTTCCAGCACACCAGCTGAATCGGGACGACAACAGGGTGTTCTACATACCACACCACGGGGTATATCACCCTAAGAAAAGAAAACTACGAGTGGTCTTCGACTGCACAGCCTCATATCAGGGTCGGTCTTTGAACTGTGAGTTGCTACAAGGACCCGACCTGACCAATACGTTGGTTGGTGTCCTCTTAAGATTTCGTGAGGAGCCAATAGCCATGATGGCGGACATCGAGTCGATGTTTTATCAAGTTAAGGTTCCAGATGAAGACGCAGATCTCCTCCGCTTTCTTTGGTGGCCCAACGGCAATTTGAATGGGCCAATGGAGGAATTTAGGATGGCAGTGCACCTGTTTGGGGCCACCTCATCGCCAAGTGTTGCTTCGTATGCTCTTCGGAGAACTGCTGAGGACCATAAAGCTACTGCCTCCCCAGAAGCTGTCCAAACAGTTCTGCGTAACTTTTACGTGGATGACTGCTTGAAAAGCGTAGCAACAGAAGAAGATGCAGTGACGTTGGCAAGTGATCTCCGTACTTTGTGTGCCAGAGGAGGTTTCAATCTGGTAAAGTGGATGAGTCATAGCCGGAAAGTGTTGATGTCCATCCCAGAAGTATACAGAGCAAGTGGAGCAAAGGATCTGGATTTAAGCCATGACGCTCTACCAGTAGAGAGGACACTCGGCATACAGTGGGATACAGAAACGGATACCTTCACTTACAGCATGAAGTTGCAAGACAAACCGTTGACCAGGAGGGGCATTTTATCCGTCGTCAATTCTATCTACGACCCCCTCGGCTTTTTAGCTCCAGTCATCCTGCCAGCCAAACTTCTGCTGAAAGAGCTTTGTAAAGAGCAGCATGGTTGGGATGAGCCCATTGGTGAACAACATGCTGAGGAGTGGAAAAGGTGGAAAGAAGACATTACTCACCTTGCTGACTTCCATGTGAGTAGATGTTTAAAACCTTCAGACTTTGGATGTGCTTCCACAGCGCAGTTACATCATTTCGCAGATGCTTCAGAGTATGCATATGGCACTGTGACTTACCTGCTGCTAGAAAACGAACAAGGCAAAAAACATTGTTCTTTTTTGATGGGGAAATCAAGAGTTGTCCCACTCAAGAACTTTACAATACCTCGGCTTGAACTGACTGCTGCAGTTGTGGCTGTGAAGATGGACAAGATGTTACGTCAAGAACTTCAAGTTCCACTTCAACCATCTATTTTCTGGACAGACAGCACTACTGTACTCGGGTACATTGACAATGAAACAGCTCGATTCAAAACTTTTGTTTCGAACAGAGTCACTCTGATCCGTGAAGCCACTAAACCATCTCAGTGGAGTTACGTCGGAACAGCAGAAAATCCTGCAGATCAAGCAAGTAGGGGTCTGAAGGCCAAGAGTTTGAGACAAAAGGGAACATGGATTAATGGACCAAACTTCTTGTTGCAAAATGAACAGGAATGGCCCAAGCAACCAGTGCAAAGGAAGGAAAGCCTTCAAGATGACCCGGAGGTCAAGAACACAGTGACAGTCAATACCATCAATATTGAAGATGACATGGAACCAATGAAAAGGTTGATCAACCACTACTCGGACTGGCATAAACTAAAAAGATCAGTGGCCTGGATTTTAAAGCTGAAGGAAACCTTGCGCCAACTGAAAGATGAAAGAAAGGAGTTCTCGAGAACAGTCAATCAAACTGAAAAAGACCCTGAAAAGCAAAGATCAAAGTTAGCAAAGCACATGAAAAAATACAAAACAACAAAAGAAAAGAAACCACCTACCTTAGAGGATTTAGTCACTGCAGAATCCATAATAATCCAGTTCAGCCAAAGACAACACTACAGAGAAGAAATTAAAGCTCTGCAAAAAGGAAAACAAGCCAGTCGAAACAGTCACCTGTTCAAACTGGATCCGATTCTGCAAGATGACACATTGAAAGTTGGCGGAAGACTCAACAAATCGGCCATGCCAGAGAACGCCAAGCATCCAGCGATGCTCTCTAAGCATTGTAGAGTCGCCACATTGATCTTGAGAGACATACATCAAAGAACTGGTCACTGCGGACGCAGTTACGTCATGGCACGATTAAGAAGCAAGTATTGGATCCCACAAGCCAATTCTGCCATCCGAGCAATAATCAACAAATGTGTAATATGTCGCAGGATAAGTGGAAAAGTTGGAGAGCAAAAGATGGCGAACCTGCCTGAGGATCGCCTCTTGCCTGACAAACCTCCCTTTACGAACACTGGCGTTGATTATTTTGGGCCATTTAATGTTAAGCGGGGCCGGAGTACAGTCAAGAGATACGGCGTATTGTTCACCTGCCTTACCCTTAGAGCCGTGCACATCGAAGTGGCAGACAGCCTTGATACCGACTCCTGCATCAATGCAATTCGGCGTTTTGTGTCCAGAAGAGGTCAAGCCTTCTCCATCGCTGCCCCCTCCCTCTGGAACTCACTCCCCAAACCCATCTGTTCCTGCACACACCTCCCAACTTTCAAGACCATGCTCAAAACCCACCTCTATAAACTAGCTTTTAATACTTAACTTCTTCTTTCCCCTCTTCTCTTTCTGTTTCTCTGTCTTTTAATGTTTTTTACTGTTTTTAACTGTTTACTGTGATTTCTTTTTTACATGTAAAGTGCCTTTGAGCCCTCGTAAAAGCGCTTACAAATTAAATGTATTATTATTATTATTATTATTAAGTTACCATCATGCGCTCTGACAACGGCACAAACTTTGTCGGTGCTGAAAGGGAGATGAGGGAAGCAATTCAGCTCTTTCATCATGACAAAATCGAAAGATTCTTGCAACCAAAGGGGATACAATGGATATTCAACAGCCCAGCAGCTTCCCACCAGGGCGGGATTTGGGAGAGGCAGATTCGGACTGTCCGAAAAATCCTCAATTCTCTGTTGAAAGAACAAGTTGTGAACGATGATTGTCTTCAGACAGTATTGTGTGAGGTTGAGAGCATCATCAATGGCAGGCCACTCACATGTATCTCAGATGAAGTGAATGACCTCGAGCCTCTGACACCGAATCATTTGTTGCTGTTGAAGTCACAACCAATCATGCCTCCCGGCATTTTCAGCAAAAACCATGCATACACAAGAAAACGCTGGAAACAAGTCCAGTATCTAGCTGACTTGTTTTGGACCAGATGGACCCGCGCGTACCTCCCACTCCTCCAGGAACGACAGAAGTGGTCAAGACCGCGAAGAAACTGAGATGTTGTGTTGTTGATGGATAATTCGTCACCTCGTAACTCCTGGCTCATGGGGAGAGTGGTAGAGACCTTACCTGACTCCAGCGGAGCAGTTCGTAGAGTGAAGATAAAAACCAAGAGCAGTCTCTTGGAAAGACCTGTTAACAAACTGTGCTTGTTGGAAGAAGCAGTATCAGAAAGGAGGAAGATTCATAAGGAATAACTTAATAAGTTGGACATTTCATAGACATTTGATTTAATTTGGCTCTTAAGGTTTTGTTTGTAATTGTTTAGTCCGCCTGCCTAACCAGTTAGGGGCCGGGTAATGTAAGAGCCAATATGCCTATTGTTGATTTGATTATAAATATTTAGTTAAAAATGATTGAAATTTGATTTTCAGTACGTTCATGTTAATTCATAATGTTTAAAATGGTTTGTAAAGTCATAATTTAGTCAATATAAATTATTTTTTATGTTTCTAAATGTTTTTGGTCATGACATCACTGCGTATTTAAATGTGACGCATGTAACGTAGGTAGTTGGAGTCAAGTGTTGATGGAAGCAACACAGTTTTTTGACCGTGCTTTCGACCTTTGTTGTACTTTTATTTTACTTTGAATTTTTTACAGTAAACCTTTTAAAACGAAGAAAAAGTTGTCATTTATTCGCTCGCGTTGCAAATACTGTGAGTTGACTCCAACAAGTGGTACAAAGGACAAAGAAAGAGACGGATTGCCACTACACAGATGAAGAAGTGAAAAGCTTAAATTTCAAAGTAACCACGGAGACCCATGTCGGGGTTGAATGGTTACCTGGTAGAGGAGGTAGACGATAGGCTGGTTTACCTGAAGGACCTTCTAACAGAACACACTAATTACTACTCTCACCTGTAACCTGACCTGGTTCCCTGTTTGTGTCTTATAATTTACCATCGTGTTGTTTACTGTGAACTATTCACATTGCCATGGTTACAGGAAGTGGGATCCCACTGGATGACTGCCTGATGAAAGCACGTTACACACCTGCTCAGGTGTCTTACCTGATCAGCTCTCAACAACACGCCAGGAGGCAGTCACTTCATTTGATTTTCTATAAACTCAAATTAAAGTGATCAGACCTGAGTGTGTGTGTGTGTGTGTGTGTGTGTGTGCAGGAGACAGCTCCAAACATGGTGAGTACTTTGTCTTAGTCTGCAGAGATATGTTCACACTAGATAGATAGATAGATAGATAGATAGATAGATAGATAGATAGATAGATAGATAGATAGATAGATAGATAGATAGATAGATAGATAGATAGATACTTTATTGATCCCGAGGGAAATTCAAGTAAGAGACAGGATTCTTAGTCAAACTCAGGCTGTGTTGATGTGTCCATGATGGGATACTACATTGAGGTTACATCCAGGCGGAGGCGAGTTTACAGACTTTACTCTTATTGGTGCAACAATGCTGTCTGTTCTGTTCGTTGAATGTTTAAATAAAATAAATGTCAAATATCGTCACCTTGTGAAAATAATCGCCTAAATCGTTTTTTCAAGTTTTTCAGGAAACACAGAACTGAGCCAGATGTTGAATATATGATATTTTTGAATTATTTTACTGAACAAGGTAATGAAAACAGATCACTAATGACGTACTAATAACAATGTTTGTCAATTATGTAACATGAGAAAAAGAAATGACTTTTTTTAACACGCGTCTGTGATGTAGGCTGTTTTATTTTGTCTTCTGAAAAGTGTGATCACATGATCTGTTTAACTGAGGTTATAGGCAACTTTACCACAGGTGGGCAGCATCATACAGAGTTGATTTAGGCACAATTATTTTAACAAGGTGACGATATGTGTTAATGACATATACAGTATATATAGCCTAATATTCACTAAACAAATCAACATATGTATTTGTATTATTTCTAAAGTATGATGAAGGTATGATGGGTTACAGGACAGCTGTGATCTCATTTAAAGGTTACATTCAGGTCCTTCATTGTTTTTTTAAATCAAATGTTGAGACATCGTTTGTATAAACGGAGATGGTGTTGCCGAGGAGCCGTCAGCGTGCTGATGACGTTGAGACAGAAAAAAGCGACTGAAAGCTGCTTTTAAAAATCTGTTTCTGTCAGCATGATGATTCAATAAAGTATGAGACATCGTTTCAAGCCTCACAGAAGTGACTGGAGTATGAGCAGAGCAGAGCACGTGACAGCCGAGTTTAAATCCTTTCTTAAAACATTTAGCGGTCAGCCTCCTGATATTTACTTGAATTTGTATTTTGAGTCATTATTTTACGAGTGTTGTCCCCGCACTATGGGACTGTACTGATCCTGCCAGAAGGATTAAAAATGTAAAAATAAAAAAACAATAGTTTTTACATTTTACATATAATTAGGTGAAATATTTCTGAAATAATTCAACATTCATATCCTAGATTTAGAGCAGTGGTGTCCAAACTTTTTTTCTTGCGGGCCAAAATTGTCGCGTTAGAATCGCTCACGGGCCACAGGTTGTTTTTTTTTTTTTTTATAAATATTGGAAGGAACTTTTTGTATTTTGACCTCTTCAAAAAATAATGTAAATACACAATAACTAATTGCAGTGGGAAACTGTTGTGTTCTAATTTTTTGGAAAGAATAGTCAGGCTTTTATAGGTCTCCCTCGCTAACATGAAAAATAAAAAAAGAATGAAATATGCCATCTGATGAGGCCTGGGGCCAAAATCTTCTGATTCTTCGATTGAAGTCAAGGGCCACAAACAATCCACTCAAGGGCCACAAATGGCCCCCGGGCCGCACTTTGGACACCCCTGATTTAGACTTTATGGTAAACATCTGTGTTGAACTACTTCCTGTCTGTCTGTTGCAGGTCTCTCTCTCAGCCCTCAGGTTGTTTGCAGCGTTGGTGTGTGTGTTCTGTGTTGAGGAGTGTGTGTGTTTCCCAAACGGCTCAGTGGCGTTCTCTTGTGGTAGCTTGACGCCGGTACACCCAAACTTCACCCCCTCCACCAGCAGCCCCCCCTTCATGGTGTCCACCTCCAGCTCCACCTACAGGCCTGGAGGAGTCATCACTGGTGCGTCGGATTAGATATTCTGTTTTCTTCACCTCTCTTCCCCCTCTGACCTCCACATCTTTGAATGTGACCCAGTTCTTCCTGGGGGGTTTATGTTTAACACTTCACAGGTCAAAGGACACATGTTGTCCCCCCTGTCTGTATCATGTTAACCCTCTGTCCTCTCCCTGCAGTGATGCTGGAGACAAACAGCTCCACAGAGTTTCAGGGTTTCATGTTACAGGCCAGGAGCAGGGACGGAAACGGTAAAGTATACAAAGTGTGTTTAAATACGGGCATCACTGTGAAAATCCCTGAGAAAGGATGGACTGCAGTGTGATGTTTGTACGTGGATTACTGTTAAAACCTATAAATGTGGCTGCAGTTCCTTCAGCGTGCACTAGAGGGTGTGTCCTGTCGTGAGTCAGTCTCCATAGAGCCCCATGTTAAAGAATGAGCATGTGCACAGCTCAGCACAGAAACACTTTGGATCCTTATCTCTCTTTAAATGACTGTACACACTTCATTTCTATACAACTCGCCTGTTTACATTGTAGTGAGGCTGAAAGTGATGAATAATTAGGGGCGTGGCCTCTTTAAGTGACAAGCAGGAGATGCTCAGTGTCTCAGCGTATTGAGCCACTGAACTTTAAACTCTGTGAGTCAGTTTAACTCTGAGTGTTGTCTCATCATGTTATGTCACCGCCCGGCTCTTAGACTGCGACAAGGACCAGAACCACGCAGGTAAAGTCCTTAATGAAGTCATTGATCAAAAGAACATATAAAGAGTGTAAAGTGCGCCGTGGGTGTTGTTGATCTAAAAACAAAGACGCCAGAAGCACAGGCGTGTGGTCAAGCGTGGACTCTGGGCCCAGGATGCTGCTGTAGGACAAATCATGAGAATGAGTTTCGTATGATTCAGGGAGATTCTTTATGGTCTCTTTGTATCTGGCTTCCAGTCGTGCGGTGGCCTGTGGGGAAGTTCACCAACATCGACCTCTCCCAGTTCACCTCTCTGCACTGTCAGAGTCAGCAGGTGAACACACGACGCATTCATGTAATGTAGCCGTAGTCTACATCATACAGGTCTATCAGTGTGTGTGTGTGTGTGTGTGTGTGTGTGTGTGTGCGTGTGTGTGTGCGTGTGTGCGTGCGTGTGTGTGTGCGTGTGTGCGTGTGTGTGTGTGTGTGCTGTGTGTGTGTGTGTGTGTGTGTGTGTGTGTGTGTGTGTGTGTGTGCGTGTGTGTGTGCGTGTGTGTGTGCGTGCGTGTGTGCGTGTGTGCGTGTGTGTGTGTGTGTGTGTGCGTGCGCGTGCGTGCGTGCGTGCGTGCGTGCGTGCGTGCGTGTGCGTGTGCGTGCTGTGTGTGTGTGTGTGTGTGTGTGTGTGTGCAGAACTCGACTGTCAGTCAGGCCACAGGATCGAAGAAGAAAAAGGTCCAGGTGACTTGGGAGGCTCCTGATCATTCTGCAGACATCTACTTCAGGTACTCGTGGTCCATACCTGATCACAGCAGACGTGCACTGACTCTGGCTGACCTCCATGCTGTGTTGTTGTTGTTGTTGTTGTTGTTGTTTACAGTGCGACTGTGGTCCAGGACTACAGCACATTCTGGGTCGGGCTGACCAGCAGCACTCTGAGACGGGAGAGCAGCTCTGCAGCCGGACGAGTGAGTACTGACCGACCTTCACTCACTCAACCACTTTTTTTATTATCCTCAGTTTCCTGAGCACTGCCGGGCTGCCCTTGAGCAAGGTACCGAATCCCAAATTATTCTGACTTGAATGAAAGAAATAATAATAAACATCTGTCCGTGTGCTCTGAATCTGCTGCTTGGCGTGCGTCGGCCATGTTGGCTGCTTCACCTTCATCCATGTGGCTCTGAATTCTCCCGCTCGCTCACAGACATCACGCTCAGTGTTTCTTTCCTTGACATCTGTCCTGTGTGATATGTCCCGGGCCGTGATGTAAAATGATTGAAATGCATTTCAGCGAGGTTAATGAGCCTGTTATGGAAGGAAGCTGAAAACATCGAGTGACATGTTTGAACCTTTTTAGATCGCTGCACTCGATGACGAGCTGCACGATGAACCTGAAATGTTTCTCTCTCTCTCTCTCTCCAGGTCTTTTCCCCCTCAGCTCTGCTCTTCATCAGTCTGCTGAGTCTGCTTGTTTACTGCTAATACACACACACACACACACACACACACACACACACACACACACACACACACACACACACACACACACACACACACACACACACACACACACACACACACGCGCACACACACACACACACACACACACACACACTGTGATTTGAAATGCTTTTTGGTGAACTGGACGACATCCACAGAAGACTTCTCGGGTGGATTAAAGTGAAGGCGAAGCATCATTGATCATTGATCTCGCTCTGACTGCTCTCGTGACAAATCATCGAGTCCATCAGCGAGCATCATCGACCTTCAAGACCTCCGTTCAGACAGCCGGTGTCCGAGGCTTGTTGCTCCTTTTCTCTCTTTTTCAGGTTTATTTCAGAGAAAGAGCAGAGAGAGTAAGAAGTGACATGACATGAACAGGGCTTAGCTACAGAGGGCTACAGCCGCCGTACATGAGGTGCCTGCACCAACCACTAGGCCACCAGTGTCTTTATTGGGTGGGACAGCTGAGGAGGATCAGGGATGTGTGGGGGATGACATGCAGCTGGGGCCGATGCCAGATTTGAACCCAAGGCTGCTGCGCTGAGGACGATCTGCGTGACATAACCGCTCGGCCCTCATCTTGAAATTAGAAGCAAATATTTGGTATTTTAAGGTTTAAAAACGAGCGCTCGCATGTCTTTAAGACTGTGTGTGAATAATGGAGCGGTTGTTTTGCACGCTGTGATTGATTCCTTCTTCACAGCAGCATGTTGTCAGGGCAGGTTTGGTGAAGTTAAGAACTTTAAAATGATCCAAATTTAAAATGAGAAGTCAAATATGGAAGACTGTTGAGAAAGTTTGTTCAGCTCTGTAACCTTCAAAGAATAATGATGGAGAAGAACGGAGGAGAGCTTTCTTCCTGGACGACTCGTCTCGTGTGTTCATCATTAAATACTAACTTTATGACTTTTCAATCATGTAGCAGATTCATTAGAGATGTCTGATCATTGTTTAATCACCACATAAAGCTTCCTGTTTCAGCTCCATGTAAAAGGCTCTATAATAAAAAAATCAATGCAGCTGCTGCAGTGTGTCCTCAGTGAAGGTTTGATGTGGCAGGTAGAATAAAGGACTGAAGACTACATCTAAAGGGGGGAAGCGTCTCTCTATTGTGGTTTACAGTTACAGGTCCAGCTCCTCTGAACCTCTGAAGCACTCTGGGGAGGAAGAAGCAGCCTGGCAGGACCTGGAGAACATGCAGCCACGTGAAGGTCGCGCTGCTTTGCCTGTGAAAGAAGAAGGATGTCACTATATGGTTTAAGGACAGGGGAGGCTGAGCCCCCAAGAGACGCACAGGATGTGAGCGTGTGAACACAACATTTCACAAACACAAATAAAGACTGAGAAATGATCTATTATCAATATATACAGTGTATGTCTTGGCTTTTTCCACATTCTAATCATTACTCTCCTTAATATAAGCTCAAGTTAAATGAGTCTTATATGGTGCACCTTGATTAAAATGCTTCATATCCATATTGAGTTCCATCATATTCAAAGACTGTCTGCATCTCTAATGACTCTGTGAAATCCTTTAGACTCACCTTTCCAGTTGTTGAGTCGCCGGAGAAAAGCTGCTGTCGTGTCTGGACAGTGACCCTTTTGAGTTCAGCTTCCCTTTTCGACGGGAGGAGCTACTGTTGCGTCTGGAAGGTGGCCTTCTTTTATGTATTTTTTAGCTTTCCCTTTTTGCGCTCCCCACTTTAATTGCTGTTTTTTGGGCCGAGTGTGGATTTGTAAGCAAATATAAAAAAAGCTGTTTATCTCCTGTAAGTGAGAAAAGGTCTCTGCTTTTGAGGATGAAAAAGGTCCCGGAGTCCGGGGTCGGCTGCTCTCAAAAGCTCTGACTCTCATGTCTGTTTCAAGCGTGACTACATGTGTATCATAGACATTTGCATAAAGCTACTGTAAAGGACCAATCAGTCTGCTGCATAGGGTGGGGTAATACACGTGCATCAAATTAACTCACATAAGATTTCTTGTGAGAGACAAAATCAACTTGCATATGTGTACTGCAAAGGGCAGATAAGTCCCCCCCCCCTTCTCTAAGCACAACATAACACTGGGTGGTTGCCATGGAAACGAGCAAAAAGCATGCACAGATATGTATTTCGTTTAACAACTCTTTTTAAATGAGACAAGACAAATTTCCCCCTTGTGGTTTTTCTTTAGTAGGCCGGGTGAACTTGTGAACTTTCCACTTGTTTTTCTCAGCAGGCCAGATGACCGTTCATTTTTTCATCACTGCCCTGACTCCTACAGGTCAATGGGGTTGCAGAGTGATTATTATTATTATTATTATTATTATTGTTATTATCCAGAGATGATAATCTAAGTGAATGAGCTCAGCTCCTGTTTCAGCTGTGTATCCATGCATAAAGTGAGAAACACAGGTTATATTGTTATTTATTTCAGCTCATATTCTGACCACTTTATATTGAATTTGTCGGCACTTTCTGTAAAAAAAATAAAAAAATAAAAACATCAAATTATTTATGGGGGCTTAAGAACATTTTAGGGAGGCTTCAGCCTCATGACGCCACTGCTCCCGTTAAAGATCCTTGACAGAGGAGAAGTGCAGCGACAAGGACTCGAGTACACGAGGGAACTGAACATGACTTAAATGGGAGACTGGAGATGTTCTGAACAACAGGAATTAAATAAATGTTAGATATTGTTAGAATTTGGTGTATTGAAATGTTAATTTATCTTTATTGGTATGTAGTTGATCATTCATCTTTATTCCATGAACATTACTGAAAACCACTGTTTACATTTTCACTATTGACTTGTAACATTCAAAATGTTTTATAACAATAAATAATTGTCTGGGACATTATTCGCTTATTTAATCAAGTTTATATATGTACAACTCAGTGTTGTCAATGACTGCAGGAGTTTACAAAAACACAGATAACCATGTGAAACTGAAAACGTGATTTTTTAACCCATCAAAAAGGTCATTTGAACCCATTTTAGGGTAGAAAATGGAAGTCTATGTGCTGGGTCAAAGGTCAACCCAACCCTGCCGCCCCACATCGCTTCAGTAAAGAGAGAGGAGAATCTGACGGCTCCAACTTCTGTTTCTAACTAATGATTTCTTAAATGACATCTTCAGTGGTCAAACTGTATATTTGTAAACAGAAACCAGCATTCATTGATCTGTGTGAATGTTCTGCAGACTTACTGTCAATGTTAAAATGATCAGCTCCTTCTGTTATTCAGGACTTGATTTTAATCTCACAAAAAGAAAAACATCCGAGTTATGTAACCGTTTATTCAGCATGGGGACAAACAACAACAACAACAACGCTACAGGAAGACAGACGCCTGTAATAACATCTAAACTAATAGAACAGTGTAAATGACTGGACAGTGTACAGAGAGGATGTTACTGTATGTCTGAAGTGTCACTGTGAGATGTTTGCTTGTGTTGCATTCAAGGCAGCAGGATTTTTAAACGTCCAGCGACAGAGGAACTTTCCTGCTGATTGTTTTTACAAGCTGTGACAGATGAACGTCCTCAGCAGAGATGTACAGACACACACACATTGACACACACACACACACACACACACACACACACACGACTGGTTTTTAACATTACACAAACAAACAGGTAAATATTAAACTCGGAGGCGAGGCTTGAAAGGGAGCAGGTTACAGATTTGATGTAGTTGGTATAAAGGCTTCAGGTGGAGGTCTTAGTAAAGTTAGCTGGATGTTAAAGGTTCTTTAAATGCTGTCACAGTGATGGCTGACCTGAGGTCAGTCTGAGCACCTGCTCGAGTAGAAAAGTGTTTGTCTGCAGGATCAAAGTGCGTAACTCTGTAAGGGATTTAAAATATAAACATTAGACTAAATCATGTTTAAGTGAGTGAATTTAATGTGGCGCTGTTATTTAGGCTCATCTCTATCAAGGTGGATAAAATCTGAAGATAGTCTTCCTGTGTTCTGTGTTTAAGGTCTGAAGATCGTTTTAGACGATAAAAACAAGGAGAAGAAGAAGAGCTGACGATGTGAGGAGCAGAGTGGTACCATCAGTCAGACAAACAGGTCAGCTCAGGAGAACCGTAAAACTTCAAGTGACAGGCTTTTATTACTTCCTCTGTGTGGGACAGACGTAAATACAAGATCGTCTTCAATCAAAACATAACAAAGATGGGAAAGGCTATTTCCCGGAGTATTTATCTGTGTACAAGAGAAAGATACTGAACACATGAGAAGACTAATCTCTAGTTTGTAGCTTTAAAAGAAGAGTATTTTAACCTGCTGGTATATAGTCACTGTTATTCTGTCTTTGTTGGACAGATGCTGAAGCCCATCTTTACGTTTTGAGACTATTTCAACACTAAATGCAAATAGTGGCGTCGAACTGATTTTATGTGTCTCAACGTGCGGCGACATCAGGCCAGTAGAACGGGCCGGGCCTTGAAATGGGATGGCCTTTTCTTTGGAGTTTTACGGTAGTCTGAATCGATGGCTTAACCAGGAAGTAGACGTCACAGATCGGAAGGTTTAACATGAACAGAAACAAGATTACATCAGGACCTCAGGAGGAAGACCATACTCCACTGAGGGAGAGTTGGGGGGGGTCTCTAGAGGTCACGTAGGACCTCGAGGACAGTGGCCAGAGACCAGGCCTGGGTCTCACAGCTGAAGGGGCAGAACTGACCGTTCTCATTGGTCAGCTCAGGGAGACCTTTCCACGGAGACCTGAGGAGGAGAAACACAGCGAGTCATGGCGTGTTGGACGACATCTCGGAACGTTTAGGATCATGAATGATTTAAAGCCTTCGTACCTCTCCAGGTGGGTGTAATGTCGGGACAGAACATTTTTCACCAGTGTCACTGTTTTACCGTACTTATCCTCTCCCAGCTTCTTAGCAAAGTAGAGTTTAGCACGCAGGAAGTAACCTACAGGCCACAGCCACTCCTACACACACACACACACACACACACACAGAAAGTTACTAATGCAGTTCAAAGTGCTACACCTCAGATCTAAATGGACACCAGGAAACCACGTTTAAACTCCTCCCCTCAGCTACAAAGCGTTACCCTTCAACTAGAAAATACAGGCAGCCTCTTCATCTCATCATCCTCTCACTCACTGACTTTAAAACCTGGAACTTTTATTTTGAAAAGACCTTATCGGATATAGGATGAGTTTATTATCGAGTGGAAGACGTTTCAGCGGCGCTCCGATGAGTGAAGAGGCCGTGCGTGAGGAGTGAAAGTAGTGACCTTTTGATCGACTGCCTGACTCTTCTCATGAAGTCAGAGTGCACGCAGCGATTCATCTCACAAAGCACTCTGTTATGTTATTTCATTCACCCGCCACCGTGACAAAATCACCCGGATTTGGTGGGTGACAGCCGGGCGCTGATTTCCAACCTATGAGAAGGGACTATTTTCCTCAGCTACCTGTTAGTTAGTGCCTTATTTTTATTTATCATTACCATGCACATGTCTTGTTGCTGCTGTTGTTTTTTCAAAATGCACAGTATTTTGATTTTATCCTTTATTTGATTATTTATTTGTATCCTTCATATTTTGTATATATTTTTAAAAGTGTGGCTCAGAGGTAAGAAGTGACTTTGACTGTTCTTGACCGTGATGATGCCAAACATAAGAAGATCAAAGAAAGCGAGCGTCACACTCACTGGTCCCTGGTGGTAGTTGAAGCCTTTGGCCAGGTTGTAGTTCTCATTGTCCAGAGCGTTGTCATAGACACCGCAGTACACCATGTCACTATGGCAACAGACAGACTGCATCAGTATGAAACAAACAGGACAGTCATACAGAATCTAACTCAAAGAGTTGTGTTTGTTACTCGGGGTCCAGCGTCTTCATCCCGAGTGGTCCCAGCAGTTTCTGCTCTGCCACCTCCAGAGCTTTCCACGCCTTCTCTACGGTGAACAGCTCCGGAGCCTGAGACACAGACAGCCAATCACAGCTCAGAGATGACAAACTGTGAAGCAATAAAGTCACAGACTGTCTGTCTGCTTACCACCACCATGGCGATGGTGAAGTTGGGTCTGAGCTGGTAGTCACACCAGGAGCTGGAGGCTCCGTAGCTGTCCTTGTAGATGCCTCTCTTGTGGACCAGTTCAGGGCTCCTCTCTTTGGGGTCATTGGGGTCAACAGAGACCCAGAAAGCAGCTTCGAAGGCCTGCTGGAGCTGCTGGTTCCACTGGGAGTACGAGACAAGCACTTCTTTACCTGCCAGGAAAAGAGATTCATTCAGGACGAGAGGAGGAGACAAAACCTCAGAGTGTGTGTGTGTGTGTGTGTGTGTGTGTGCGTGTGTGTGTGTGTGCAGTACCATCTCTGTGCACTTTGGCTCCATCATAAGGGAACAGTCCTTTAGCACGGAGCTCCACCACCCAGCGAACAGCTGACTTACTGAGACCAACGATCTCCACGGCCGCTCCATCTCTGCACACACAAACAGGTCAGACTGAAACTGGAACTGTTTATTATTAATAACTGTATTGATCATGATGATCACTATTTTGTATAAAAAAAAAAAAACGCTAGATCACTGCTTCAAATTCACTGCCTTGATTCTCCCTTTCCAATAATCTTAAAGCCGCTCCGATCATTGTAAAATAATCGTATAAAATAATCCTGCCGTGTGTTCAGACAGCACGTCGGGACCGCTCCCATCTCCAATCGGGGATATTCAACATGTTGGATTGTTTTGGCCTGATTTCTCATCGTGTGTGGTGTTTCCCCCCCCTGAGGGGAAAACGAGCACGAGCCTGTTGACTGTGACGTGTAGCCAATCAGAAAGCGAGGTGGCGTAGTGGGGATGAAACGCAGGGAGCATGCGGGGAATCCAAACATCAAAACATGTTTGATCTCGAGAGGGGATTTGTGAGATTTCCCGTCTGATCGGGGGACATTCACGAGTGAAATCTGTTCATGTGTGGTGTGTTGATGTTGCCGTGTGGCTGCACACCACACACTGTACGACCAACACACTGAAACCTCTGATTACTGTTCGCCATGTGTGTATCTAGGGTTTGAAAAAACCGCCTGACAATTTTAATATCCTGCCGTGTGAACCGGGCTTTAGTGATAGTAGTGTTAGTGATTAGTGCTTTACCTGGGAGTAGCAGGCATGCCTTTGTTTCGGGCTCTCTCGCTCTCTCCCATCTTGTCCATCCAGGTTCCACAGTTAAAGCGGTTTCCTCCGCTCACGAATCCTGTAGCTGGCTCCACTTTAGCCGTCACGTTGAACCCTGAGGATATAAGGGAGGGGAGGTCACACACACTGTGCACCGTGGAGCGACAGACAATGACTCTCCTCTGTATTATAATTCAGTGATGAAGACATGAAGTCAAACACTCGTTCACCTTCGTCTTTCATGTGCATGTCTATCTTGGGTCCAGCGTTTCTCTCTCTGAAGGAAATCCCCTCCAGGTGGCGCTGCAGAGCTTCCTGAATCACATCATACAGAGGCTGCTCCTACACACACACACACACACACACACACACACATTTGAACATTACAATGGCCAAAGTCATGACCTCAACATGTAGCATGTAGCATTAGCATGTAGCATTAGCATTTCCTTGAGTTGTATATTTGCAGTACATCAGCACTGATCGTTTCAATAATCGTTTGAAGTGACCTTTGACAGTAACGTGCATTTTCAATCCGGTGAATAAATCAAAGACGGACTCATCACTGAATGGAGTACGTACATTAAGCACGTAAGGACGACTGTTACAAAGGTCAAGAGCAGCAAAATGTTTCTTCAGTTCAAGGATAAGAATATCAACTGTGATCACATCAAGAGCAGTGTGTGTGTGTGTGTGTGTGTGTGTGTGTGTGTGTGTGTGTGTGTGTGTGTGTGTGTGTGTGTGTGTGTGTGTGTGTGTGTGTGTGTGTGTGCTCGTGTACGTACCACCTCTCCAGGCTTGCAGGGCTCACAGTCATCCGTCGGGTACATGCGTGTGACAGGGAAGCGAAGGATTTCAAGGCCGTGAGGAACGTGGGTAGCGTAGTCCTGAGCAGGAAGTACAAGAAGAAAGTCGGCCATCTTAAATTGTACTGCAGGTGACATCATCACACCCTGAACACACACCCCTCAGGTCAGCGTTACGGAGCGTTGTACGTCGCTAACAGCGAGTGTCAGAACTGTTCACCCTGCGAACACCATCCCTGACCCGTCTTAACCAATCAGAAACCTCTTTTACTGAGCACGCAGGAAAAACTATCATGTGACCTAACGACATTATTTATCACCATGTTTCTGTCAGCATCCATCGCACTCTTATCTGCTGTGTTTATTCGTCCAATGATGGTCCGAGAGTCTGACAATAACAACACGCTGGGTTCACAGTGTGCTGCTTTCAAAGACCCCTGAGGTGTTCGCTCTGCGGCCCCTCTCTCTCTCTCTCTCTCTCTCTCTCTCTCTCTCTCTGTGCTGCAGCAGCCTCCTCCTACCTGGATGCACTGCAGCCACCACCACACGGCGTCGCGACAGTTGTACCGAGCGCAGCGTCCTTCACCCAGCAGGTTCGGAATCAAACCGTGACGCAGCGTCCCTGCAAAGGCCAGGATGATGTTGCTATGGAGACCGTAAGACAGAGACAGTGAGTCAGTGTTGGGATAGTGCAGACTGACGCTGTCATACATCTTTAGGGAGAATACATAAAAACACACACCGAGCCTCGATGTGTCTCCCTGTGAGCAGTAAGAGTCCTCTGAGAGCGATGAAGGTGTCTCGACCCCAACACCGGAAGATTCCAGACGAGAAATGAGGAAGGCCTGAAGAATATTTAAATATTGATTTTCAGGGAATCGATCTTGCACAAGACTAAAGACGAAGAAATAATTATAAAAGAAATTATAAGCGACACTGCTACCTGCAGCCAGTGAGACGCAGCACTGCTCCTTCTGGCCTGTGATTGGACTGAGGCGGTAGGGAACATCTTCCAGTTTGGCAGAGAGGGGCGGCAGAGCGGGGAAACGTCCCACGCCACACATCTGAACTGAACCCAGAGCCAGGTGACGCACAAAGGTGGAGCCGTTCTGGACAAAACTTAATAAAAGAGACAGGAAATCAGCTAAAGTTCAGAGTGATAAGTTTCAATTTGAGCCTTCAGTCTGCAGGATTACCTGGACATGAGTTTGTTGGTGGCATCCAGGGCTGTGGTGTAGGTGGACACCAGGATGGCGTCAAAGTAACAGGGGATGAGGTAGCGAGGGATGTGCTTCAAGTAGCTAAACATGGCCGCCAACCACTGACCCACCTACACACACACACACACACACACACATACACACACACCGTTAGTAATCAGCTTGACGATCAGGAGTCAGGACGACCTGGTGTTCTTGAGGACTGACCTGTGCCAGCGGTCCTTCTTTGTGGATCAGTCTGTTGGACACGTAGTCGATCAGCCAGTCTCCCTCTCTCAGGTTAGCGCACACGGGATGGCCCAGGTCGTTGTTGGGACGGATATCTGCGAATACTGACATCAGACCTGCAAACACACAGACCAACTCATCATCATCATCATCGTCCCCATCGACTTTAGTTTAAACTTAATCTGATGTCAATGTCAGAAAAAGTGGAGGACAAAGCTTCATTTACACGTTATAGTAGCTATTTTTTTTCCTCCTGGGGGAGAATCACCCCAGACCCCCCACCAGTCATCACTTTAGACTCTTATATTTCACATCTCTAAGTTTGTTGAAACAGACAACCAGCTGACAGTTCATTATTCTCTAGAAACTCTAGAGAGCTGTCTCCCCTCCTCCTCTCACACAGGTCACCATGTGGTGGACACTGTAGCTTCAGTGTTTAGCCAGCTCTGCATGTGGTGGACACTGTAGCTTCAGTGTTTAGCCAGCTCTGCATGTGGTGGACACTGTAGCTTCAGTGTTTAGCCAGCTCTGCATGTGGTGGACAGTGTAGCTTCAGTGTTTAGCCAGCTCTGCATGTGGTGGACACTGTAGCTTCAGTGTTTAGCCAGCTCTGCATGGGTCTGTAAAGCTTTCTACGTTCTAACCTCTCTCCATGTTTCAAAAGCATCTCCAACATTGATCCTAGTTTGAGCAGCTTTCTGCTGCTGGAGCTTATTAGAAACATGCAGAGGCGTTTTAGCTCGGGTACAATCACTTCTATCTGAAGCAGTTCCACTACCCGCTTCCATCGCTGCAACACCTGTTCACCTGATAACTGCTCTCATATCTGGAAAACCCAGGGGCGTCCAAAACGGCCTTCAAAGCCCCGCCTACCTTCTCTGGTCCAATCAAATCCAGAGCATTCAGGAGCAGAATCTAAAGTTAGAAGGACGACATACTGGCTGCTGCATTGTTGTCAGAGAAGCTTCAACACAGCATGTTTCCTTCATCGTCACAGAGTCATCTCTCTGATTGGTCCTTTATGTTTAAATTATTTTAATCTAGCTGCTCTGTGACCTCATGGTTCATCCTTGTGTAACACATAGAGCTTAAATCGTGACTTTTCTGTTCAGGGAATCAATCACAGTCTGTGTAACGGCAGTATTTGAACACACCTTGCAGTCCAGCATATTTGAAGGTCTCCCAGCCCGGGATGCTGTAACAGCCTCCGCCGCCTTCTTGTTCTTCAGCGTCACAGCAGAACAGCAGCACGTTCATGTCGGCTAAGGTCAGCTTAGACATCAGCCTGACACACACACACACACACAGTAAACACTTTGAGGGTAGAACAGAAAAGAATCATTCCTCATACTTCCTCAGAGGTGTCAACTATCCTGCTTCACTATGAACTGAACAAATGTTGATTTTTTAAATCCAGACATTCAGCATCTTCTGACAACATATGTGAGTGCACTGAAGACATGTTTCCTAATATGTAGCTGATGTCCCTCCAAAGCTTCATTCACAGTTTAAAGTAATTTTACACAGATTTATTCTATACGGTGGTCCCTCTGAGACCACCTGAAGCCCCCCCCCCCCCGTACAGAGTTTTAAATGTAGAAACAGGCAGTAATCCTGCCTCGCTCCTTGCTTTGATATAAACCCTTCCTGTAACGCGTGTTAGACGAGTCCTCACTGTGACAGCGGCTTCTGCAGGGCCTCAGGTGGGCTGTCCTCGGCCACGCTGCCTCTCTTGTATTTGGGGCTGAACTGGGACAGATAATACCTCAGCATCCCCACCAGCTTCTGAGCCTTTGGGTCCAAACTCACCCTGAGAGGAGGAAAGAGAGGTGACCAAACAGTCCGAGCCAATCAAGTGTGTGTGTGTGTGTGTGTGTGTGTGTGTGTGTGTGTGTGTGTGTGTGTGTTACCTGAAGGCGATGACACTGCCTGGTGTCAGCTTCTGGAAAGTGATTTCCTCCACAAACTCTGAGGGACCTTTAGATGTCACTCCAGATTTCTTCACCAGGACACTTTGTTCTAACTGTGGAAGAATATACAGCAGTTTTATTATTGATTTGTTCCTTGAATGATTTCAATGATCTGCTCAGTGATAAGTTGGATATTTACTGGTATGTGCTCTCTGATTTCCACGGTGTACTCTGGCAGGCCGGTGATGTATCTGTCGTCTCTCTTGTAACTCCCAGCTTGCCTTTCTACCGTCCTCGCCTCCAGCACCACTTCCTCTATCTTCCCTGCAGAGACAAACATGTGCAGCTTTAAAAACAGAGATGAAACTAAACATTTGATTTGAAAAATGAAAGTGATGTGAGAGGTTTACCAGGTATGAACATGGGCGGGACGTTGGAGTCGTACGGGTGGGTTTTGGGGTCCCAGAAAGCTGTCCTGCACACAGCCACCACGGACTGGTGAGTGCTGGGACAGTGACGAGTGATAGCAACGATATCTGCGTCCACCTGGTCCACGTACACCTGCAGAGGGAGAGGAGATTAAACCAGGTTCACTGATAAACCAATCACAGAGGCCCTGATGGTACCTGTATGAAGCCCTGTGCAGCCAGCTCCTGGTGCAGCTTGTTCAGGGCCCGTTTCCCAGCGATGATGCCGGTCTGCGGCCCGACCTCTGAGGTGGAGGTGGGGGGCGCAGAGGGGTTCCACTTGGGGTAAAAACGTTCCTCCTTTACTACAGATATCTGCAAGCAAAGCCACACAGTCAGAGTAATAAACAAACGTGTTTACAGCCTGACTCAAAAAACTACTTTCCCCCCAGACAAACATTTTAAAGAGTTAAAAGCAGTGAAATTATTTTTCTAGAAGTGTGTGTGAGCACCTGGTGTGGGACTAGTTCATCGTATCCTCTGGTGGATCCGGTGGCACAGCAGGCCATGGAGACCATAGCAGAGCTGGGGAGGGAGTCCAGGGCTGAACGCAGCTGAGTGACGACAGTAACAACGTTACAATCATTGTTCTCTCTCTTTGAGACGGACACCCTCATACCCTGACAGAGACCCACCTGTATGGGACACTCGTTGTCATGGGTTACATCCAGGAACATGGCGTGAGCGATGGAGGGCATCAGGGGGCGGAGACTAGGCTGGACAAACGCGCCGACCGGCTCGCCTCCGTATCGATGCACCAGGCGCCCTTCTTCGTGGCTGTCAGCGGCTGACATGGCCTCTGAGCACGGAGAGGAGGAGTTCAAGTTCAGTTGAGTTTTTTTAAAAAGAGTCCATGCACTGTGATTGGTTAACACGCTCATACTCCCTGTGCATGCTTTAGTTAAGACATTTAGTGCTCAAGCTCACAGCCAGGACTGGAATTCATGTCAGATATCTAACCAGCATCCTTCCCTTTCATCTGCTAACGTTTTAGGATCAAGTCCCTGAGCAGCTCTGTGTTTGTACTCTAGATATACAGACAGGTGACAACAACTGGAATCACTGCCAGGTGGACTTCAGGACAGGAAGTGCTCAACAACACCCGACTTACATTCATCAGAGGCTTCAACCGCTGCTACGACTTTTCAGAATAAAATCTATTACTTTTACTATATGAACGTCCAGCGTGGACACAAGCCGGGCACCTTCGAGCCCCTGAAACCGACATTTACATGAAGACCACGTTCACATTTTCAAACTCAAGGATGGATTCCATCCTGTGGGGTCAAAAACGAACCCCCAACCCTAAATCAGGGGAAATGTGAGCAGACTTTCTTAATGAATGCAGAAACCTAACAGACTGAATTAAAATCTTGTAAAAATCTTTAAATGGTGCTTTTACTTGTTTTCTGACATATTTTTGTAATATGATCTCAGGTTCTGACTAATACAGAAATAAAACATCTTCTCTGTAGCAGGCTCAGGGTTTAAGTTTAAAACACAGTACTGTATAAAACATGGATGTAATCTCAGTGATGTCACCGACTGGTCTCTGGCTCTGGTTTTGAAGCCTAACAATAGAAGCGGCCATTTTGGAAATGCTGCATCAACCACACTTTAGATGTAGCTGAGGCGGGCTTTAACCCTCCTGATGAAGAGCTACATCATCATATCAGTCATATCCTTCATAACACAGGAACATTAAAGCCCCGTACAGCGTGTGCTCATAAAGACACGAGTGATTCAGAACGACATCTTCTCTGTTTCAAAACCTGCTTTAACAAGTGTGATTTTCCTTACATTCATTATCTTTGTATAATACTTGTCATCACTTCTGATCATTTAAATGCCATTACTACTTTTCAACACAACTAACTTTTGTTTTTGAACCTACTGTTTATGTACCTGTGAAAGGGCCGAGGAGTGAATCTCTGTGTTGACACCGTGTCTACTCTCAACTATTACAATTGTCGGCATGTCTCAGCGGTGCTGAGTGTGCTTACATACCTACCTGCAGATCCTGACAGTCCACTTTGCCATGCTAATGAGAGAACTGTTTAGTAATGTGTGTGTGTGTGTGTGTGTGTGTGTGTGTGTGGTGACTGTACCTCGGATGAGTGACGAGATGCCGAGCTTGGTAACGAAGATGTTATCCAGCTCCTCGCTGCCGGTGAAGAGCTCAGCCACCACATACAGGTTAGGACAAACTGTTCTGGCCACATCCAGCATGTACTGGTCAGACAGAGCAAGGCAGCGCACACAAACCAGTCCAGACAGGACAGAAGGGGGGGGGGCAGAAAGAGGAGGAGGCGTTTATGGAGGAGACAGTCAGTTAGTGGTGAGTAACCACAGCATGCAGTCACACCAGCCATGAGAAACAGACAGACGGGGTGGGGGGGGGGAGACGACAGAAACAGAGTCAGTCCATGCCTGAGAGTTGTACCTCGTATCAAGCTGCATATTCCCAGCCGGTTCACAAACACATTGTCAACCAGCTCACTGCCTGTGAACAGTTCAGCGATCACAAACAGATTGGGTCTGACCCGCCGGGCTGCATCTAACATGACCTGGACCAGACGTGCAGCAGCACACACACAGGGAAGAACAAGAGTCACGCTTACACACAGAAGGAATCAAACCTTTGAGACTTTTTACTGACGCTCATGAACTGATGCACTGCAGAGTACTGTTTTCATTTAGTATTAAATATGATGAAGAATCTGAAGTAAAGGGAGATATTTGTTCCAGTTTTGCCCTCATCAGATCGAGGTCAAGACGCTGAGATGGAGGCTGTTTAAGTTTGAGGAAAAGATTTTAACATGTATGGTTGTTCACATGCCAGAGAATCTTCACCTCCTCCCGTTTAACAGCATGATAAGAACAGACTTTACATCATGTGTTCAGGTTCTCAGTCAGGCAGGTGAAAAGAAGATTGATCCAAAGTAAACAAGTCTATGGATAAAGCTTTGATTTAAACTGAAAAAAAGATTAATCACTCATTTGGATTTTTTTGGTTTGACCCATCTGTTAACATGGAGGACTTTTACTGCATCTATTCATTGGAGAGAGCTTCACTCCACTTTCCAGGAGCTGTCATGTCTTAAGTTTCTCACAGAAAACTCTGCAGGTGCAACACAACATCTGTTTCATACACTCAGCAGACACTAAAAGCTTTGTCATATCAAGGATGCTAATATACTGGCACAGGAACGAGTCCTAAAACCAGGAAGTGAGTTAGCATTTTAGCTCCATGGGTTCTAAACTCTAAAAGTCAAAGTGGATTTTGAATGTGTTTGTGTTTAGACGCCTGAAATAAGGTCTGTGGTTAACACAAGCTGAAGAGATGATGTTTTGTTAGACCAGATAAATTACGTTAGCTAAGACCTCCACTTGTGAACTTTAAAGTTTTTACGCAAACTTAAAGCAGCGGTTGCTAACACCTGGCTAAATGAGATTACAGTGGTTGTCATGGAGACATTAAACGTCATCACGCCAGGAACTCTCTCACTAATCCTCCTTACAGCCTCTAGTCATGTTTTTCTCAGCTCTTGTAAATATTAGGTTAATAAACAACTTATTAAGCTAATGTTTAGCTAGCTTGTTGAAACCGCTGATTAGATCGATGAAGCATAACGGTCGTGACGTTAAAATCAACCGACCGCGGTGTAGTTAGCTTGTAGCATAACGTTAGCTTTTTATTTCTCTGGGCTGCATTAACTCTTCAAACTTCATATAAATGATGTTCATCTGTAAAGATTATCCCGCTGAACTAAACAGCTACACATCAGAAACGTGTGTTTGACACAGAGATTATTTTCTGCAATCATCCAAAATCCAATGAAAAAATCCCATAGGAGAATTCCCGTTTAAACCCACGGAGAAGATACTTCTGGGTTGGCCTACAAAAATGTGTCATCACTTTTCCAGTCTATGTAGTGAGAATCAGTTACTGTACAAACATCACGTAGATCCTTCATTTGTGATTGATTGCTACATCATTAAATTACCTCTGCGACGTGTAGCGGTGTAGAGTGGCAGTTATCCAGCCTGACTCCATGGAAATACTTGGCCGTTATCTCGGTGTATTTCTGCATGTGTGCCCACAGGTATGGACAGTCCTCAGGACCTCGACCATACCGCAGCTTGACACTATCTCCCCAGCAGACCAGCTCCCGACGCAGGTACACGTTGGAGCCTGAAGGTGGAACATGTACTGGGTCACTGTGTCATCAGCTCAGACTCTAATGTCTGCACACTTTGAATGTACACGCACCTGGCTCGGCAAAGTTACGCAGCGGATCGTCCCCCATGACCCAGCCGTTGTGAGCCAGGAAGTGACACGCTTTGCCCGGCTGGTCCAGCAGCTGCATCTCCTGCTCCAGAGCCATGTCCTGATACGGGTAGGTGAAATATCTGAGGCAGGCAGGTGAGAAGACGGAAATGAGATAAACCTGAGGTACAGGTTTGACCAAAAAGCTGCAGGAGAAGGAACTACAAAATAACTTTTGTGGAAAAGAGAGGTTTTGTAGCTTTCGTTAAAGGGATACTTCACCCATTTACATGAAGCTGTGTATCATTAGAAACATGGTAGTAGTGTTGAATGGTCCTGAGACGAGAAAAATATGTTTTTCTTTGCCTGGAAGTTTTCTTCATGTGATGCAAAAAGCGTCATATTGCATCACATGAAGAAAACTTCCATGTTTCTAATGATACACAGCTTCATGCAAATGGCTGAAGTATCCCTTTAATTTAAGGTCAAGATCTGTTTTTGTTCTTTTGGCCTTTATTTGATAAGATAGTGGATTGAACAAAAAACAGGAAACGAGCCAAATGCCAGACTTGAACCAGGGCCGCCTGCTTGGATGACTCTAGCCTCCTACCTGGGGTGTGACCTTACCACTAGGCCATCTGCACCCCGTACTTTATATCCTGAAGAGTTTATGAATCTCTTTGAAACACCCATTTCACATGGCACCTTTACTATCCCCAGTTATTCTTCGAGACGATCCAGAAAAAAAGTTGAAAAACTGTGAATGATCCTCTGATTGGGTACAGGTACCCTAAAGGTGACTTTGAGGAGGTTTGACTGCTGCAGGCTCGACTGAGGCCAAACTGTTCTCCCAGTTAGTCTTCATCATAATACGTTTAAAGAAAACAGGTTTACGAAGTCTGAAATTAAAGAGGTTACCTGGTCACCAGAGGGTCCTTCCTGGTAACAGGCCCGAGTTTGGGGCCATGGTCTGCCAGACGCTCATACACGATATTTCCCACAATGCAGTTGACCGCCTTGAGAAGAGAAGAGGCAGAAACATATTGAGCACTGACTGACGTGTATTTTTCAAACTTTGTTGTCGTGTTATGAATACATAACCAAGCTTGTCAAATCAACATCTCTGAGAGCGTACAGGCGTCAGGCCCATGTGGACTCGCACATTCAGTGTGTTAAGATAATGAATGGTGGGGTCAGCAGTGACCGTGTTGATGCTTCGTCACTCGGCGGCTCACCTGCTCCTGATGTTGCTTCATGATGTCACACTGCTCCTCATTCAGCATGTTCAGCTTCTCTCTCAGCCAACCACAGCACTCCTCGATGTGCTGCGGGGACGAGCTGTGCACAAGGGGTAACATGAAGCTAAAACACAGCCCCTCTACATACAGCACATATAGGGTGTGTGTGTGTGTGTGTGTGTATGTATTCTATATTTATATACTGTATATATATATATGCAGACCTATATAGTGTGTAGGAATAGTTCAGTAGCTCAGATCTCTTACTGTGGGCGTCTCATCTTGTTCACACTCGTCTCTCTAGTCATCAGCTGTGTTCTGTGTATGTTCACACTTCTATAGTTTTTCATCATTGGTTGAAATCCTTCCACCTTAAAGCTGGTACTTTTTTATTGCATTGATTGTGTTGAATGAATGTTCGATTTGGTCCATGAAGCAAAATCGAACAAGCAGCACTTGATTGGCTACAAAAAAAAGGGCACTGATGAGGGGCAGGCACCTCCTATCAGCTCAGACTCTCATTGGCCGGTTACCACCAAGCGGTCCACTTTGGTTCAGTACGGTTTCGTGCGTTTTGGTAAACTCTCCTCTTACCTTTACTTGGTAGGCGGGATGTAAGGTAGATGGAGATCGCTGCCTCGGCTACGTAATAGCATCACAGCAGGCAGCTTTTAGTGCCAGATCAGATCCGTACCATACCGGACTGAACCGGACCACAAGGCTTTATATGCTGGGAATACTAAATGGAAGGTCTTAACTGGCCATGTTTCAATAAAAAGGTCAAAGTGAGGCTGGCCTTTGGATTGGTCACAGTCAAAAAAGAATCACTGACAATATGAATCATTACAGCTCCGGCACATTCAGGGTTAAAGCAGTCTGTGGATCTTTATGTTGGACCCTTACTGATGCAGCAGGGTGACGGGGAGTCAAAAATAATAGACACCAGCTGATGAACACTTTGACAAACCTGTGAGGTACAAAAGTCTCCAGAGCCGAGTCCATGTCCACCATGTTTCCATAGCGACGGTAGTTTGGGTCTTGAATGATCTTGAGGCCCTTCTCTCCTCCGGTCTTGGCCAGGTTCGGTCTGCTGCCTAAAGACACACAAACACGGAGGACGTTTAAACGTGTGATGGCCTGCAGAGCTGTGAGAGCACACAAACAGCTTTCTCAGCGATAAACTTAAAACTTCCGTTCTATATGAACACCTTACTTGCATGTTCATTTAGCAGCCAGGTATTAAAGCTAACAAAGGTTAGCATTAACTTCTCTCAGATGTTTAGTACCGACCTTTCTGCAGCAGAGCCCTGAACTGATCCACAGCACTGTCCACCCGGACCTGGAAGAACTCCCACAGCTTCATCTGAGGAAAGATGTCCTGCCACAACACGCTGCGGACGGCCTGACACACACACACACACACACACACACACACACGCACATTAAGAGAGAGGCACACAAACAAAAGCTAGGACTTACTAAAATAAAAAAAATTATATCAAGATTGATAATTAAAGACATAAGAAGTGTAGCGATATAGCCGTTAAAGTCATACACATATATTAACAGTTAAATGACTCAGGTACCAGATGAGTCTTCAGCCTTGATCGAAAAGAACTCTTTTCTGTTTTTTCAGTTTTATTGAGAATCCAAAGTGCGTCTTTACGTTTGGCACATTAGTTTGTGACTCCAGGGACAGAAAGCAGACCTGTCCTGGAGTCAAAGATACTTTCATCGTAAAGTGAATGTAGTCATGTGGAATATTTCCTTAAACTATTGAATCCGCGTTATGGTTACACGTCAGTCCTACGACCGAGCTGTAAACAGCTGATGTTTCCTTACATTCAGATGGCTCTCGTTGGTAATGTTAGCAGGAAGTCCTTTAGCCTCGTAGCGTCCTTCTGCCACCCTGGTGGTGAGGTGCCAGATGGCTCTGTCTAACACCCAGGCTGGTCTGAGGTGGGGCGAGTTCACCAGGTTGTAGCCACACTCGGGATGATCCTTGATCCACACGCTGTTAGAAGCTGCAGAGAAATTTAAAATCATAAAAAATAACTGAATTTCAACGATGACCTAGACATCACTGCTTGCTTTGCTAAAAGAGCTCAGAGCATTGTGAGCCCTTCCAGAAAGGGGGCGTGGTCAGACACAGCTCATTTACATATTTAAAGCTACAGACACAGAAACAGCCTGTTCTGAGCAGGGCTGAAATAGAGGGGTTTATAGACATGATCAAATACAGGATCAGAGTGGATTTACAACAAGACACTTCACACACATGATGAAGAGGAGCTCTGAAAGATAAATAACCTGAAGAGAAGGAGATGAGACCTTTAAGTTAACGTTTTTCACCTTCACATTCCTCAACACATCTGAACATTTCAGATCAATTGAACAACCTTTTTGTAAAGTTAGAAATATGTTAAACGAGGAAACATCAGGACTGAGTGAGCCTGAGGAGACTAGGTCGTGTTTTATGTATTTTCTTGCATGTGAAGGCCGAATGTCCGATAGGAAAAACAAAACCATGATTACATTTATAATATTGGCAAGAACAAGGTGTACCAGCGTTTAGCTGTCAGGAGATTTCCTCCAACATTTTCCTGTGAACCTGAATAAAAACAGATGTTAAAAGAGGCCTCATTGAAAATCAATTTCAGGTCAATTTCCTGTCAGTAAGAATTTGATTATTATGTGAAAGACAATAAAGATGAACAGAAAGACAGACATACATGGTCAGACAGACCAGAACATAAAACACTCAGTACCACTTTAACCTTTAAATCAGGCTAATTTTACTGATCTGTACTGACCTGTACTGACCTGTAATGACCTTGTACTGACCTATACTAACCTGTAGTGACCTGTAGTGACCTGAACTGACCTGTACTGACCTGTAGTGACTTGTACGGACCTGTACTAACCTGTAGTGACCTGTAGTGACCTGAACTGACCTGTAGTGACCTGTACTGACCTGTAGTGACCTATACTAACCTGTAGTGACCTGTACTGACCTGTAGTGACCTTGTATTGACCTGTAGTGACCTGTACTGACCTGTAGTGACTTGTACTGACCTGTAGTGACTTGTACTGACCTGTAGTGACCTTGTATCGACCTGTAGTGACCTGTACTGACCTGTAGTGACTTGTACTGACCTGTAGTGACCTGTAGTGACCTGTAGTGACCTATACTAACCTGTAGTGACTTGTACTGACCTGTAGTGACCTTGTATCGACCTGTAGTGACCTGTACTGACCTTGTATCGACCTGTACTGACCTGTACTGACCTGTAGCGACTTGGACTGACCTGTAATTCCAGGACGCCCTTGACATTGACTGACCTTGTAGTGAACTTTCCTGTGGGGAGGGGTCGGAGTACAGACATTTTTAACTGATGTCTTCACATGTCCATACTCCACTGTGTGTTGAGACATATTTAGAGATGTGGACATTTTCTCACTATAAACACAGTCAGAGTTTCTGAACGTGTTGCTGATGTTTCCCTGTAAGTCTCCTCACAGCTCTCTTTGTTATTGTTCTCACTCTGCTCAATAGCTCAAGTGAGCCCTGCTCCTGGTTTAGCATGCTGCTCACACACACTCACACTTTACAAGTCTGTGTGTGTGTGTGTGTGTGTGTGTGTGTGTGTGTGTGTGTGTGTGTGTGTGTGTGTGTGTGTGTGTGTGTGTGTGTGTGTGAAAGAGAAACCACACTATGCAAGCAGAATCTAATCTCACAAATCTTATGCAGAGTTATTTGACAAAAAAGGAGAAGAAGAATCTTTGAGCTATGACCCAAACATCAACCTGTCCGTCTTCCCCAACAGGGTCTTTTCTCCCCCTAAAGGAGATCCTCCATGAGAACAACCTGCTCTTTGTCAAAGTACAGGGCTTTTAGCCCTGAGCATTTCTGATTGGTCTACTCGCAGTGCTCTTTTAAAGATCATTTGATTTAAACTGCAGAACAAACAAACAGTCTCTTCAAAGCAGATGTTGAAGACAAAGTGAGGAGTGATGAATGTCAGAGAGAAGGCTCCATTCAGTACAAACACAGAGGATGCATGAGGGCTTCATTTTCCATGATTAAAAGGTGAACGTGCTCATCATAAAGAGCTGAAGGAACCTCTTAGTTTCAGACTGAACCTTCTTGTAACCATTGTAGGAAACGTGGCTCAAGTCTGAATTTAAATTCAGACCAGTTTTTTTTAAATAATGGACCAATACGTTTACACTGCTGCGGTCCAACCAGAAGTTTAGTTGTTGTTCCTGGTGTCTCCTGACCGCAGTAACCCTGACAGATAAGCTCCTGTAAACACACAGGTGAGTGAACTCTGTGTGGACTCCTGACTTTACATGCCAATAGAAACACAAACACTGGAACCTATACTCTGTAAACAAAGTGATCAATAACCATAGGAGTGTGTGTGTCATCCGTCCTCACACTCGATAAGAGACTGTGTTTGTGTACTCACCGGTGTGATTATACACCACGTCTGTAATACACAGCATGTTCCAGTCCTTCTTCAGCTTCTCCACCACAGCGCCCACATCCGCCCAGCTGTAGTTCTGACCCGGCGAGCTGAACTCAGGGTTAAAGGTCAGCTGGTCTGCCAACGAGTAACAGGACCTGGACTCTCCCAGAGTCTGCAGGGGCGTGAAGTGGATCATGTTGTATCCTGTGACACACACACACACACACACACGCACACACACACATACACATTTTAACACAGTACAAAGTGACAGTAACATGCACAGTGTGTGTTTGCCATGCAGGCTGCACACCTGACTCCTTGGCGACCCTCAGCCTGTCCGGCCAGTCATCCAGGTATCCCAGACATTTGGACAGGTAGGTCTGGATGGTGATGCAATCTAAAGGGAGCACGTGGAGGTCTGCTCCAACGCGAAGGACCGGGTCAACAACGATGTATCCAGTTCCTGAGCGCTCCTCGTCTCTGTCAAGAAAAATAAACTTCAATAACCACAATCATTGTTTGAATGAACACAAGACAAAGAGGATCCAAACTCCAGGAGCTCAGCTGTTGAATCCTTCCTAAAACATGTCTGGGCGCGTGAACTCTGACCTCAGCACATGTGTGCAGAGTAAAACCCAACATCTGTCACGTCAGGGAGCAGAGCCTGGGAACCTTTAACAAGCGAGCCTGGTTATATTCCCTGTCGGAGTTGTTGATGCTGCTAGTTCAGGTGTGTAAGGCACCTGACGACAGCGGACATGAGTACAGCACCTTTAACATCCTGAACAGCATAAGGCTGCGTGCACAGCTTCACTCGATTCCACCTACAGTGAAAATACTGTATTTTTAGACGTTTCCGAGTGACACTGTAACACACGTCTCAAAGTCGATTCTGTTGTGTTGCGTTTGTCTTTTCGGGGAATTGAACGTTTTCTTGGCTTTCTGACGACACTCTGTTATTATGCCCACTAGAAACAGCTCCGTCTCCGTCACCACAAGTGTGAGGCTTATCGCTTGGACAGGAAGGGGTTAAATCCTGTTTGTGTGAACGCTGCTGAGTAAACAGGTCTCATAGTCTTTAATGATCAGAGAAACTCCTTCTCACTGCATCATCATTAGTTTTCCTGCTTTTTAAGTCTATCCGCTGATCTGCTCCCTCACATTTATCAGCCTCTTCCATTTCTGTTCCACGGGCTCTCAGCTCCTCTGACGCTCTCTCAAAGATGAGCACGCTCCCTCAGCTGCAGGCGCTGAACTCAACTCAACACAGCTCAAAGCTTCCTTCTCCCCCCTGGCCTTTGATTATTTACAACACCTCTCACTATCAGCTCTGGATGTTTCAGAAAGCTCTCCTCTATGACGAGGAAGAATCAGCTCGTTATAAAAGTTGAAGAATAGACGACACGTCACCAAGGAGGATCTCAGTGTGCATGTCAAGTGAACACAGTCAACAGTCCTTTAGTCTGAGCACAGACAGACTGATCTCGCTCTGTCTGCAGTTACTCTGCACTCATTCACAGAGGACTTTCTCTTACCCATATCCAAAGAAGTACTCGTAGGACCCGGCCACCTGCAGGTCCAGAGAGCAGAACTTGTCCGAGTCATCCTCCCTTCCCGTCGGGTAGTTCCACGGTAACACTCGGAAGCTGTGTCGTTCAAAGCGCTGACCGTCCAGGGGATAGTTGGTGTGCAGCGACACCCTCCTGCCCTGAAGACTCGGACCCAGGCGGAACTGGAGCTCGAAACCTGACGGGACGCAGAAACGTTTGCTCTGTTTCAACATGTGGCAGAATGTCAAAGCCAGCCTGCAGACTAAAGGACCAGCAGTCCCAACATCTTCAACGGACTGAAATACACAAAAGGGAGACGCCACACATCCAGTCACTCAACGGAGGATTAGCTCAAAAGAAATGTTGACGAGCACAGGGTCGGCTATATTTAGTCCAGTCCACAAAGAAGTCCCTATCAGGTTCACTGTGCTGTAAATGTCAAACGCTCCACGCTCCCCGAGACAACGAGCTACTTTACCTTCATCCAACACACACACACACACACACACACACACACACACAGAGTGAAGACATGAATTAATTAATGACTCACTCTGACTTCTGAAAACAAATGTACATATCTTTTACTTCTCTCGCTCCCTTGTTTCCTTTCCTTACCATCCTTACTAACCTTCACTGTGCTGAACGCTGCCACAGGTGGTCACAGCTGTTTAAGTGCATTTACATGATCATGTCTGTGACGAGAGCAAACAGCAGCTACATCAGAGTGTATCACTTCAACATGCAGGTTAACACTGATCCTTGTTTGGTTGACTCATGGTCGGGTGCAGACAGAGAGCGGGTCCACTGAAGCTATCAGACCTTGTTTCATGGTGACGTCTGCCCATGTTTCTCTACAGCTGAAATAGAGGCGCTGCACTGCAGACATCCCTGCGCTGCATGTTGACACACCTCTGGTGTGTGGAAACATCTGCCTTAACAGTTGTTAATGTTTGAATTTGATTGTGTTTTTTTTTAGGGAGCCCTTTATAAAATCTAGCCAGGGACAACAGATGAAAATTAGCCTTTTGGCTAACTCTGGCATATTTACAGAAATGTTTATTAATATGCACTGTCCCTGTAAAAAAAAAAAAAAAAGAAATAAAGAAAAAATAAAGTTGTGTTTGTCTAAATACGTCCAGAAAATGTCAATAAAACCGACTGAGAGCTGCTTCCAATGAAACTGTTTTCCAAAGTAAAGAGTCAGGAGTCTCCCTCACTCATGAAGACGTGAAATTAAAAAACAAAGATGTTTACCTTGTTCGAGTCTGAACAGAGTTCTCTCTAAGTTTTGCTTGTCGTTCAGCATCAGGACTCGGATCTGCTTCAGGTGCTGAGGCAACATCATGGGAAGGTCAGCTCAAAGTGAACGGACGTCTGGCCTCCTGCAAACAGGACAAAGAACAGCTGAGTGAACAGTCACAGCCCTGTTTTATACTCTCACTGAGACACACTAACTGTTTCCTCATTTCTCATCGGCAGCAGCACATCCATTAACCAAGAGGAAATGCTTGCACTATGGAGCGGTATGTTGGCACCGGCATCGCTTCCACCTGAGCCTCGGGTTGAGCGGAGCCGAAGAACGCACACAGCATGGTCTGAGTGACAGCTGGGACAGATTAGGAGTCTATAGAGTGAGAGCAGGCAGGAAATTCAACCTTTATCTGTAATATCTCTGCAATAACTTTCTGACTCCACATGACCCGCGGTGAACCCTCCAAACAGCTTCTTATTCACTTCTTTATTTTGTGGGCAGCTCTTAATTACTAAATATTAAAAGCAATGAAATGCTTCCTGCTTCTTCAAGTCTCAACTTGATGCGACTAAAATGTGAAACGACCCGGAAAAGAAGGCCGCTCGGCTCTCTGAGGTAACACGCACGGTTACAAAACCTGCAGCAGCAGAGTGTCACAACAAAGCAGGCTGAACCTACGAAGGACTTCTGCTAACAGGCCGACGACGGTGATCATAACAAACCTGCATGGACAAACACAATGAGCCGGAACAGGATCACACTCAAATCCTGCCTGAACGAGTGGTTTTGACACACGTTCTGAAAAAGGACATAAATCTGAGAAACATTTCACGAGGGCGAGTTTTTAAGATATATCGATACATTTTCAAAGAAGAAAACGGGAAAGACAACATGGTTAATATCAATATAGTTTACACTGCATCAACATGATGTTATTATGTCTTCTGTGGAGCTTCATCTGACTGTCGAAAGGACAACTAAACACACAACACTTTTTATTTTGTGACGCAGAAGAGATGTGATTCAGGTACATGTTGAATCATATTGATATCGAGTATCGCCATTCAGCCCAAAAATATGGGCATATGAGTTGTGGTCGATAAGCCTTTAGTCTGACAGTCAGTCAGGACTGTTCTTAACTGGTCTTTTATAGGACTGGTCTTTTATTAATCCACAGTAGTTCTGTGACGCCTGAATTTAAGGTTCTGCCATTCTCAGGTTGACTTTAGTGTTGAAACAATGTTGAGAAATATCCAGAAGAAATTAAGAAACGTTCTCGTTTGGAACCCTTCCCACGATCATGAAGATAATCAGGTTGAAACGATGAGTGTGCTGCATGAGCATGTCATCTGTGCTAAGTGTTTCATCACCCCGACAGAGGAACCTGTTTTTATTTCATTATATTATTATTATATTTGTCCTTTTTCTTTGACTCATTTCCAGGTGTTGCTTGTTTTACAACATTAAAGTGTTCAGAGTTTTTAAGTTTGATAAATGTGTGGGATCCAGATGTTGTAAAATCAATCAGTAATTATGTTTAATGATGAATCAAATAAAATGTGCCTTTTGACATAATCAAGCAGCTCTACTTTTCACTTCTTACTCTGCAGGTTTAAGCACTCAAACTGCACATGCAACACGAGTTGTAATCATTTGGTCCTCCTAAAGGTTGCACACTGAGGACAGACAGCTCTGTCACACAGGCAGCAGCAGGTTACTGCACCCACAGTCACTGAACCCCTCTGACTGAGTCTGCGCACTGTGTCGAGCCCACCGGAGCAAGGTCAGGAATCCAGCCTTAATGTCACCATCTCTATTTATAATACTCTTCCCAACACAGCGGCTGTAACATCGTGATAAACACACATACTTAATGAGCACAAGTAGCTGCAAAGATCACGTCCTGTGTGGCTGCGCGCCAGCTGCCGTTCAAAAATGTGATCATTTAAGGTTGTCTCGGTCACCAGCACACCGTTATTCGCAATAACACATAAAGAGGAAGCTCAGCTGAAGGGGCTGTAACTTATTATGCATTCGGCGTGCATATATTACACTAACTGCACTAACTTTCCTGCCCAGCTGCAGATTGAGTTTGTAGTTTTTGTTGCAGCATACAGTCGCTCCTGCAGTGGGCGGTGCAGGAGGAAGTAATGCACACTTGTCATGATCATTTCAGTCTTGACTGATGGTTGTATTTTATTTCTCATGGTTAATTTCTTCGTCATCACGCACGTCAACGTTTAAAACGTTACCTAAACTCATGACATCTATCCGGAGTGGCACCTTCTTCCATCTGCGAGCCGCGAGCTGTGATAAACCTCGTAACATCATCTGACAATATGACCCCGACAATGAAAGCACAGCGCGTGCACAGCGCGTGCACAGGTAACATCCCCGCTCACCTGTCAGTTGTGTGTTCAGTCACAGCAGCAGGAGGACAGTTTGTGACGGACAGAGTCACAGCTCCAGCTCTCCTGCATGAAGTGGGAGGGGGCGGAGTCCGGACATTACCGTAATCACTCGAGTAGGACTACAAGACGACACAACGTGATGATGTCACTGAAGCAGCCGTGGAGGAGCCTGTGATAAAGCTGAACAACTGGAGACACAGCTGACGTAGCAAATGATGCAGATACTGATGAAGTCTGCGTGCCAAGCAATAATGCTGAAAATGAATCCTCAGATCCCGTTGAAGCTGTTTCTGAGAGGCAGACGCTCTCAAAGAAACCGCAGCAGCTACCATTCAGAAGAAACCTGTTCAAGGCCGAAGGGCATCAACAGTGGAAACTAAAGTCAGGGAGAAACACAAGCCGGCTGTCCCTGCTGCAGTCAGAGGAAGAAGAGCGGAGAACGCTGAAGCTGCTGTCAGACAAACAACAAGAGGCAGAAACACAAACATCATAGGAAAGCACCTCTGATGAACAACCTGAAGATGAATCAACCCAGATAACCATGGGTTCCTCTGACGTGTTGACTGATCAGACTTCTACCATACCCGTGAAGAAGATACAGATTCTGAACCCCTTGCAGAGGAAGCTGCTGTTTAACAGGCCAGAGGGAGGAAAACTAAACAAACTCCTGTTGAACAGCAAGACCGTTCCTGCTGCTGTAAAACCCAGAAGAGGAGGGAAGACCAAACCAGACAGTTCAACAAAATGACCACCGTGGAGACCAAACAGCCCGCTCAACCTGCAGTCCGGGCTAAGAGGGAAAGAAACACCAAGAAGGAAAAAAAGCAAGAGACCTCTGAGTCCACAGAGCCCGCTAAAAAAGTTATGAGACCCAGGAAGGGAGAGCAACTTCTCAAAGGAACAGAGGAAGAAGTCCAAACAGTCGTACCAGAAGAAGCTCAAGAAGCCATACAAGATACGAAGAGTAACTCAACCGAGGCCCGTGCAGTCAGCAGCAGACAAACCTAAACGGGGCAGGAGAGAGAACAAGTCACTGAAGAGGAGGAACCAGAGGAGGAACCCGAGGCAGAGGAGGAGGTCAGTGCTGAGCCTGAAGCCCGGGACAATAAACGAAGGGGAAGGCACACGAAGACCTCAGTGAAAAATGAGGTTTCAAAAGCCATTCCAGCAAAGAGCGCCAGGCGAGGTGCATCTGCCCCCCTTCAGGAGCCCAACACTGTGACATCCAGCTTGACAGAGTCTGCAGCTATTCCAGTGGAGCCAGCCACAGGGGGAGACGAGCAGCAGCAGCAAAGCCGGATGATTCCCAGATGACCACTGAGCAGGTAACTCCTGAGGAGGAATGGAGTAGCTGCCAAAGGCTCCAAAAGATCAGCGAAGTGGAAACCAGACTTGAAGGTTGTTGAGATTCTAGATAGATAGATAGATAGATAGATAGATAGATAGATAGATAGATAGATAGATAGATAGATAGATAGATAGATAGATAGATAGATAGATAGATAGATAGATACTTTATTGATCCCGAGGGAAATTCAATAATTCATGATTCTAAAACCTGTAAAGGCAGCGCGAGGTAGGAAGTCAAAGCTTGATGAGCAAGTTGAGGCTGGAAACAGAAAGATGGCGTCAGTGCAGAAGAGAAGGTTCTCTCAGATGCATCAGACGAAGCTCGGCCCACCAAAGAGGCGAGAGGCCTCTGAAGAAGCCCAGTCCACACGCCGGGAGGAGAGCGTTGAGGCTGAGACTCTAACCCTCAGAGGAAGAGCAGCAAAGAAATAAAAGCCTTTGTACATAGTCTGAATCTTTTTTTTTTCATTTCTTTTTATTCTTTTACGTTTTTCGGCATTTTATTGAGTAGATTCAGAGACTGAAGATAATGCACTGCTTTTGTTTTCATTCATCATTCGTTTTGTTTTAGACAGTTACTTTGTGATGAGTTGTGTGTTACTCATGTCTTCTATGTTCTACAGATATTTTTATGGTTAAAAAAAAGGTTATTACACTTTTTTTTTGTACAATGGGGGAAGAAAAAAGACACAAATATATATTTTTAAAAAGCTTATTGATGTTCGCCACCTTCTGTTGCATAATTTCAGTTGCGCAAGTTCTAATCTTTACCGGACCCCAAATGGACAGACTCAAACAGACAGGAGAGAGAGAGAGTTACATAACATCACACTGCAGTGCAGCTGGAGGCAGACAGGGGGCAGCACAGCAGCACTGTTGTTACCACACAGCCAGGATGATGTCATCACTGACCAAATCCTGTAATCAAATGAAGAATTGTTTTTTCTATTTATATTATTTACATCATTTCTGCAGACCACACCAAACCTTATTAATAAACAGCTTAGGGAGGCTGTGGCTCAGTGGTAGAGTCGGTCGTCTCCTGCAGCAAAACATTTATCACCAGGTTGCTCCTGATGGACTCTTCACTCTGCAGCAGCCTCTACCATCAGTGTGTGAATGTGTATGAATGGATGAGTTCATACTGATGGACTCTTTACTCTGCAGCAGCCTCTACCATCAGTGTGTGAATGTGTATGAATGGATGAGTTCATACTGATGGACTCTTTACTCTGCAGCCTCTACCATCAGTGTGTATCAGAGTCTGAATATCTTGCAGATGCTGACGGATATAAATGATGTAGAGGTACAAAACATTTTTGAATTACTGCAGCAGCTGATTTCTTGAAACTGCATTGAAAATGGCTCTGCCACCTACCCCGAGGACAAACGCTCCTGGTCAATGTATGTCCTCTAAAAGTTCTTGTTTTCACTGACAGGCTCAGATTGTTTATCATAGGTCTTCTGCACTAGTTCACACAGTAAAGCAGCCCGTCTGCTCTTCTCAGCGCAGCTTGATTCGATGCTGAGAGCCTTGCATTTGCACTGTAGGGAAACAAGTAGTTTACATATAATACACCTTAAACAACTATCTGCTTGTCAACAAATGCACGCAGTGGTGATTTTAGAGTCTGTCGGGGCCCGAAGCAAAAATCTTTTTGAGTGGCCCTCAAAGCGGCGTTCATCTGACAAACCTTGGTTTTCACAGAAATCAGGCACGCAACGCTGAGCAGGTCTACAGGAGGAGGAGCTTACAGGTGGAGGCACTTTAAGGAAGTTTGTGCACATTGTTTCGGTCTGAGAGTCTTGCAGAGTTATACTCTGCATATCTATATACAGAGTTATATCAGTATTACCCAATCTGCAGCCCTCAAATTCATCAAGGGTCATTAATGGGGGACATTTAGCAAGACCTTACAGGGTCAAAGGTGGCTGTAGTTTTTACTGTATTTGTAAAGGAAGCATAGTCACGGTGCCTCCTACAGGGAGAGAACGTTTATTGTTTGAAATAAACAGGGCGTGGTTTCCACATGACTACAGGAAGTAACGTTTGTGCAAAACACAACATAATTCAGAGCCTGGTTGGAATAATTCACACTTTGACAGATGACCTTAAATGTCTGCAAGAAAATGAAAAAAAAAACCCCAAACTTTATTAATCCCACAAAGAGTATTCAATTGTCTTTATACTCTGCAGTGGACCAGAGAGAGAGAAAGAGTCTGCTGTTTGGTCTTTGTATTTTATTTCGATGTATTTTCTTGTTTTGTGCAGCTGCTTGCTGCAGATGTGATTTGGTACTCTGCTGCAGATTGATAAGAAATGTCCCCACACGCAGGTCCGGGATCAGTACTATTTAAAACGGGAGTCCTGTTTTCTTGCACAGAGCCACCAGACACACTCCAACACGTCCAAACCATTGGACATGAATTCTTTACAGCACAGGCGACTGTCACAGAGCTCAGTGTGAGTGTGTCTGTCATTGAAATAATACCAAGACAAAACTTTAAAACTCTCCTGTTCCCCCCTCTCCCCCCCCCCCAAAACCACCGGGTATTTTGCACCCTGGTTAGGGCTAACGTAATAGCTTCTACCCTCCTAACGTTACCTGCTGCATATAGCTGCTGTGAAGGGTCAGGGGGTCAACTGTAGGCTGGAGACTGTCTGTGAAACCATAAGAGTCATGTAATGAGCTCTGCTCCTGTCTCCTCCTGTTCCTTTCTCTCCTGGTGTTTTTGACTTCCACTTTTGTGTTTGAAAGGCATTTTGATTAGTCGGCTCGGAGGTGTGCACTGTGCTCGCCTCAGACATACAGCTACATCACATGATCACATATTACCCAGCAATCATCACTGCAAGACTTGGTTATGAGAAAAATGTGAAATGATGAATTTAATGGAATCGTTTATGGTTTGTTGAGATTGTGACGGACTATAACGCACACAAAGAAAACCACGATGGAGATCGGTCTGCCTCTCTAAGGCAACACAGAGCCAATGTGTTGACATCATTGAGACAAAGAATCAGACACAAAGGAGTGTGACTCTGAGCCACATGTCCATGTATGTCCAGGTCCATGTAAACACACTCAGTTTATTTTATATTCAGAATACATGAAGGATGTGAAAGGTTACACACCTTTACTCATGGATGTGAAGTATTCTGAGAAAAGATTTATCAAAGAGTCAGATCAAGCTGTTCCAATAGTCCAGCATGTTGTAAAACTGCTGCTGCACTTTGAGACACACACACACACACACACACACACACACACACACACACACGCACACAGAGGAAGTAACACACATACTAATATAGAAACAGTCAGACTTGGAAATGTTTTCTCACAGTTGAGTGTGTTTGGTCCTCGTGCAGCAGTGACGGATGGTGAGTAAAACCTCGTACACAGACTGTCATTGTTCTTTTGTTGTAAACAGTTTTTATAAAGAGAAGACATTTTTTATTTATCTTTAATAATGAAAAATCTAATTAACAGCCACTTTACAGAAAGAGGTTATATTCAGCTGTCAGTGATTGACCTCATTTCCATATTGTTTAATCAGCAGCAGAGTTTGGACTTTGACAACAGTGATTAGATACATTAAGTTTCAGAGTGTTGTCGTGTGCCTCCGTGTGCTGAAGACAGCAAGACCCAGTTTTATTAAAGTTTTCACGTGCATGGTGGTGATAATATGGATAATGGATTTACCAACTTGGGTTCTTTAATCTGAGACGCCCTTTAAACGTCTGGACCCGCTTCATCAAGAGTAGTCCAACAGGATGAAACCTTAAAATCAGAAGGAAAAAAGATGGTTGACTGAGGATAAAATCAAGTAATCCATTCCTGGTTTTAATCCAGATCAAATCTCCAGTTTATGTTGATCCAAGTCTTTGAGTAGGATCAGGATCACTTTGTTCATCTGGATCATCCACATCCCAGCAGAACGCTGGATTCAGACTGGATTACAAGAACAACATACCAGAAAAGATGCTCAAACAAAAGAACATTTTTATACATCTTTTGTATTGTTTGTCTGTATTAAAATGATGTTTTATCGTAGTGCAGAAATACATTATCAACAATTTAAAGTTGCTAAACAAAGTAGGACCTAAGAATATTGAAGGTCACATATTCACCTTCTATCAACCTCTATTTCAGCCCTGCTCAGAACAGGCTGTTTCTGTGTCTGTAGCTTTAAATATGTAAATGAGCTGTGTCTGACCACGCCCCCTCTCTGGAAGGGCTCGGGTGTACTCGCTGCTTTCTGGCTCCATGTCCTATTGTTTACGGTGAGAAGGCAGACTCAGAGGGCAGAACAAACACCTAGCTGTGGGAGTGTCACCCAGCTGGGGGAGGGGCTACTGCCCTTTGTGATGTCATGAAGGGAAACTCTCCAAACAGTCTGTTTGAGCACACATTTTCTAAAAAGTGGAGCAGGCAGAAGATGGAGAGGATGGACTTTTCTCATCATTGGGGGTTTGTAGACATGAGACACATGTTAGAGTTAGAGGAACATGGGGAAGAGGACTTTACAGAACATGTGACTTTTAAATATCTAATTCAAAGCAGCTTTGAGGATCTTGCTGCTGTGCTCAGTTGGTGGATTCGTATTCTCTCAACTGGAAGGTTGAGGGTTCAATTCCCACCTCCTGCAGCTACATGTCCGACATACTGGGGCGGCAGTAGCTCAGTCTGTAGGGACTTGGGTTGGGAACCGGAGGGTCGCCGGTTCAAGTCCCGGCACGGACCAAGTCCGGAAACTGGTCTGGTAACTGGAGAGGTGCCAGTCCATTTCCTGAGCACTGCCGAGGTGCCCCTGAGCAAGGCACCGAACCCCAAAAAACTGCTCTGGAGCGCTCGCTGTGGGCAGCCCCCTCACTCTGAGACCTCTCCATTAATGCATGTCACTAGAACCCTGTTTGTGCATGAGTGTGTATCTCGGCCTATGTGTGTGTTAGACAGAGTGTAAAAACTGAATTTCCCCTCGTGGGATTAATAAAGTGTAAATTATTATTATTATTATACAGATACTTTATCAAAAGTCATCTGCTTTTGAAAAAGTATACTCCTGAGTAAAATAATCCAGATTTATTAGTCCAAGATCAACTGATCCAGTCTGATCCAGTTTATACAAAAACTGGACTGGATCAAGCAGATTCAGACAGAGATTTACCGAGTTCTGGATTACCATGGCCTGTTGGCCAAAAACTTTAATCCCAATAATCTGGATTTAGTGATCAGTAAAAGTACCTGAATCAGGGTGATCCCATCCAGTTTGCCTTTGAACAACCAGGATAACAGTGAGCTGGATTACACGATCATTTGTAGAAATAAAGTGGATTAACAAATTCGGATTTTTTTTCTTCTGGATCAAACCTTTTGAAAACTAGATCCAGAGGATTTTATAAGACAGCCCACAGTTTGAAGACAATTCATTTCTGAATCTACAAAGTGAGTGATTTATTCTTTGATTTTTTGTTGTTTGGTTGAACGTGCATGTAGATTAGTGCAGCACAGACACTTTTTTTACATATTTATCTTTTTGAACTGTTTTGATGAATAGTCTGATGCTCTTTTATTTCAGACTTGGTTTGTGGACGTCCTGTAGTCACTGATGTCTCCTGCAGGCTTTAGTTGTCTTCTCTTTTTGGCTGTCCTGGTTTGTTACTGGGTGCCAGCAGACTGCTATGCCAACGGCAAAGTCGCCAAAGCCTGTCATGGCATGAAGCCAAGCCATCATGCCCATGGTCAGCCCACTCCCAGCCCCTACCTCGTCACAGTCAACGCCACTACGTACGGACCAGCAGACCAGATCCTCGGTAACACTGTGAACCACTAAAGCCTTTAATGTTAGAAATAGAGTTCAGGAATCCAGTAGGTTAAACAATGTCACCTCAATATAAAATCTGTTTAAGAACAGGCCGCAGGGTTCTGCTAACGAAGTCTATGAGTTGTAATAAACACAAGAAGTTGTTACCCCTGGCTTAAATGGTTTGATTCGACTCTTTGTAAACTCCTTTTCTTTCAGTCGTCCTCTCTGGACGTACATACTTTACAGGCTTCCTGCTTCAGGCAAGAGATACAGCCAATCAGGGCTCTGCATCCACAGTGGGTACGTTTACCTTGATCGATCCAAAGAGGACTCAGCTGCTCACCTGTAATAATCTCAAGGTAAACATGCACATCGACTCAACTTCACTTCCTGTTTATAAAACAATGCAGTTTTATAACATTCCTTAAATTAGAGTAAAGTAATTATTCACAAGCCTAAGGGGATGCACTCAAGTAAAGAGGAACTATATGTCCTTTATGGAATCATAAAGACAGACAACAACGGTCCTACCTGCAGATATTTGAACGTTGCTTCTGTCCTCTAACTTTCCCATCTAAACAAAAAATGTTGTGGCTGTTCTCCCTAACGCGTCAATAATAAACCAATCCAGCGAGCGCCCTGGAAGGTCATATCTTCACTCATGCTCCTCTTACAGTAGATTTGGGGAATTCGCTGCACTGTGGGATGTCCTTGCTGCATAAATAAATGAGAATGTCGATGTTGCATGTGTGTTTGTCTGTGTGTGCCCAGGGTTCAGCGGTGAGCCATACAAGTGCTGTCCAGAAGAAAGAGGTATCTTTCATCTGGACCCCTCCTCCCTATCCTGTAGACCAGGTTCAGTTTTTGTGAGTTTTTTCACTTAATCGTCAAATGTAAAGCTTATCAAAGAAGGCATCTCTACTTCCTCCCATTGCATAAAAGTGAAACCAAAATAATCCCTCACAACTATTCTGGCGTATGACATCAGAGTCTGAGCAGTAGAGATCAGCTGAGAGACTGAACTTACTGATAAAAGGACAAAGATATCGCTCTAGTCTGCAAAGTCCTCAACAGTCTGGGGTCAATGTTGAAGCAGAGAATCGTTGTTTGACAAACTCAATGACTCGTGTTTGTTACATTTCCTCTCACTGTTCCTCCACTCTGATAATCTGTTTCATTCAAGCTTCAGTAGCTGCATTTGTCAACACAACTGCCAATCAACACATTTGATACCATTTCATGGCATCATAAACGAGAACAGCAAAAACTCATTAGTTTGAAATACAAGCAAAACTGAAGGTGTACACTTTAACTTTCTTTCAAAGACAGAGAAAAAAAAGTTAACAAGATGCTAAGCTTCTATTTTTTTACATGACTTAAGGGGCGTGTCCACGTCAGGGCATTGACTTCTGTACGAATGGCCTGAATTTTGTGTCGACAAATAAAACAAAAGATAAATACAATTAATTTACGGTCTCTGCCTCTAATAATCTACTTCATTAACGTATCATCATATTCCTGTTTATATTGTTTTAACAGCGTATCCATCTCAGCCAAATTCTTTAAAGGCTCAAAAAAAAGTCCTTCATTGAAATGCAAAGAAAGCTTTAGCAACATAGTAAATATAGTTTATTTTAAGTCCCGCCTCTGAAAAGGCAAGTAGCCAATCATAGTTTAGGATTTTTGGGTTTCCCCTGGAGGAGCCAATCAGCGGTGTCACAACAAATGTTAATGCTTGTGTTTCATTGGTTCAGTGTGACTGTAGTTCAACAGTTTAAAGTATTTTGGGAGAAGCTTCCTGGACCAATCATCAGTGAGGAAGGTTTTACTCCGAACCCGACACAGCCGGTGAGCAGGACCACCCCTCCTTCATCACAAACAACCACGAGCTCCATCCTGCCCGAGCCCGTGAGTCTCACATCTGGATGTTTGCAGCAGATTGAACATGAAGTCTTTGATAAATTCACATGTGGTATGAGGTATAACGATCACTTTATCACACACTTAAGATTACCTCACAGGGATGTGGCCAATCAAAATCCTGCCTGCAGGATCCTCCAGGGTGCGATCCAAAAGAAGACCATCTCTGCTTCTTCTTGTCAATGACAACAGACGGATCAAAGGTTTGAACAACAACACATGTATTCACTGGTTCTTTTTATACAAATAAAGGTGCTAATGTCGTGAATCCTTTACAAAGGTGCCAGGTGCCTTTCAAAGCCAGGTACTCTGCTTCTTTGGAGCATGAAATCAGGATATTCTTATTTCACCAGTGGAGGGGAGGCTTTGTCTGCTCTGGAGCTGTCAAATAAGATTTCCACTTGTTCTTAATCGGCCTTGAGCTCACGCTCTCTAGAACAAGGTGCACAACACATACACAGATCAGGGTCTTTGAGCGACCTCTAGTGGTTAAATAAGGTACATTTTAAATCACCTCATAGATGCTACCTTGTGAAATAGTTTAGAAACTGGAGACACATGTTGACAGATGTGGTCACGTCGACTGGACTCTGAAGTGACACCAGTAATGCATTCACAGTCTTTCTCTGCAGTCGGTGATGTTTGAGCTGAGTGGGCCGGCAGAAGGATACGTTGCCTTTGCGCTGTCCTTGGACACATGGATGGTAGGTGCTATAACAATCTGTGCAGAGTCCATACATCCTGAAATGTGTCTGCTGCTTTGCTCACTGTGTTTACCATCAATAACCTGGGTACAACAGTTAACGGCATCTTTATTTTGTATGCATGTTTTTCTCTGTTCGTGTGAAGGGCAATGACGACGTGTACATGTGTGTCAAAGAAGGGGATAGAGTATCAGTGAGCGCTGCCTTTGTACTTGGACGAACTCAACCCGAGGATGAGTCACAGGTGACGAATTAAAACTTTCTCTTTAGTCCACAATGTTTTTATTATACCCGTGTCCGAGACAAAGATAATCAACCATTCAGTGTGTTAATAAGAATAGATACATAGTATTTTAGATAAGGGTATGGTTAGCCTAGCTTAGCATAAATGGCTTAGAGCAGGAGGGAACAAGAAGTGACTCTATCAAAAACTCTCATCTGGGAGGATTTCACAGTGGGGCTGCCTGCAAAAGACCAAAACCTGATCTGATAGACTGTATCAGGCAACGAGTGCCGGAGCAAAGTCCAGGTACTCTATATAATTAGCGACGTCACTTCTTCCCCCAAAATATTTATTTTTGCTTGAAAATGTTAGTCAGCAAAGCAACTGATGCTCATGTTATGCTAAGCTAGGCTAACCACATTATAATTCTTATGTCTGTGTGTTTGCAGACTGGTCTATCCTCGGTGTCATGGCGACTGGCAGACGGAGCAATTCAGTGCAGGTTCAGTAGACCAGTCAGACTGGCCAATCAGGAACCAGCTCGCTACAATCTGGACAGAGACTACTATCTGTTTCTGGCTCATGGAGATAGTCACTACGGTAATGCTCACACACACACACACACACACACACACACACACACACACACACACACACACTGAAACTAGCTTTCTGTGTCTCAAGTACAAACATGACTGTCGTAAGAATCAACAGTGAAATACCTCGCCTCGAGTGAAGCCACCTGAGGGACCGTTGCTGTTTCGTAGGAAAACTGTGTGTAAGCAGAAGTAGCGTGACGTCCACACTGCAGCTCGTCCTGACAATCCCTGCACAGACTTGGTGGAACATTTTTCCCACAGAGGCATTTTGGCTTCATCTATTTCCAACAGAGAAAGGTTTCGGCATGCTGTCCACTTGTATACGTTGTCTATGGGTAACGCCAGTGGTGCCAAATCGACTACAGCTAACATCTTCAGTGTTATTTAAAGTAAAAAAGTGACGGGATGAGAATTTGATTTTTTGTTTTGAATTGAAATCAGTTAACAATCAATTTCTTCATGAGATGAAATATGAAATAAATAAATAATAACACTAATAACTCATCAGACCATACTGTCACAGGAAGATTCAGTATAAAACATGTAATAGGTGTAGATTAGCAATGATGACACTGAGGTGCAGTAACAGTGACCTGTTAGCATCAGAGAAAACAATCTGAACGAACACGGACGGAAACAAAAATAATAATAATACAAACAGCAGATGAATCTTCTGAACCACGTCAGGCTACGACACAGCTACCTCTGTAAACTGCTGGTCTGATCCACTCTCCACACAGCAAGGACTGAGACGACCTGGAACTAACCATGCTATTTGTAATCACACTACTTTCATCATGTAACACAGTTTTCTGTCATGTACAGTTTTTGTGTTTCAAACTCTATGTATTCATGTCATGCAGGCATATTATTGCAACACAGCCGGCAGCCATTAATCTCCACCCAGAGTAAACTCATCACTGGACCCCCTGAAGTCCTGCGGGGATCCCGGGCACCCATCCTAATGAAAACACATGGTGGGTACAGTTCTTCATTTTTACATTTTACAGGCAGAGTCGCTGGCCACCCATAGATAAATAGTGTAGGGTTGAACTTTTCTCCCTTGGTGGCTTTAATGTAAAACAATGTGATGATCATCAGATATCTTCATGAATCCAAGTGTCAGACAAAACATCATCAGAAAACCTTATTTATCCGAACATTTAGATTAAACAGTCAGAAGCAGGTGATGCAATCGAGAGGCAGGATTGTTATTGAACTAGTTATTTACATATGTATCATTTAATGGCAAACATGTTACGCTTATTGTTGATACCCGCTGGTTATCACTGGACAACAACAGAATGACGGCTAATTTTTTATGACTCTGGTTGTAGCCAGCAGTTATTAAGGGAAGGATCATGTCTGACATGGGTCCAACAATCTTTACAGTCTGACAAAGAAGTTGAGGAGCGTTCATTTGGTTGAAATGGTCCAGGATCAGATTGTTAGTTAAATGCAAATGTTACTTTACAGAGGTTTAAAACGCTGCCTCTGCTTCTCCAGGTGCACTAATGATGCTAGCCTGGATGCTAACAGGAAGTGTTGGTACACTCATCGCTAGCTTCTATAAACCTGACTGGCCAAATCAATCTCTTCTTGGTCAGAAAGTGTGGTTCCAGGTAGCTGTTACACACACACACACACACACACACACAGAGTATGATTAGGAGCTGTTCCAAGCCCAAGCAGGTGGTTACAGCTGTGTGTGTGTGTGTGCGTGCGTGTGTGTGTGTGTGTGTGTATGTGTGTGTGCAGGTTCACCGCGGACTGATGATGCTTACCGTGGCTCTGACCTCGGCATCGTTTTGCCTCCCGTTTCTCTACAGGAGAAGTTGGAGCAAGGTACGATTTACCCACAGAACCGCACGCGCTCACGTTTCGCTTGATCGTGGCGTCTTCACGGGAGTTTGACCTTTGACACAGAGACGTTAGGATTCAGACAAACACATCTTAGAGTTTGATTTACCTCTTTGTGTGTGTCCCATGTTTGTGTTTGAACAGGGTGCAGGTCTTCATCCGTACCTTGGGCTCTCTGTTCTTGCATTGTCTCTAATTCAGCCACTAATGGCTGCAGTCCGACCCGCCCCGGACTCAGCAAGGTAAGTACTCACACTTTAACATCATCCTGAATATAAGAAGTGAGCATATAGGCTGACTCACCCCTGTCTGTGGAGACGATTTTCAGAGCCTGAAGCCCCGCCTCCTGGAGCTTCAGGAGCTTCTGATTATCAAAATAAAAGCTCACGTCTGGTCCGCCTGTTCCTACTTCTTTGTTTTTGAACTACAGGATTACCGTTGCCTCCTGCTGTGAGCTGGCAGTATGTCTATGTCTAATGTCACCTTTTCTGGTGAATGAAAGTCCCAGTGAAACCTCTTTGTTAATCATGCCACTCATTCATTTTTGTCCATTTGGCTGGTAACCACTGCGTGCCGCTGCTTTAAATACTGTTTTGTCCTTCTGGGTGAAACACCTGACCAGTATAAAGGTTTCTACCTTATATAGACAAAGGTGACTCACACAAACACCACATATTATGTTGATAATCAGCTCCTAAAAGTCTGACATCTATAATTCTCTTAACTAGTCCAGGGTCTCCTGAGGGCTTTAACAAGGGCACACGTTCACACTTTGTCAGCATCGCTGCAGACGATCTGGAAGCCATTACATGTGACAGGGATGTGAGTGCGTTTGTCTGGAAGAGCGGCTCTCGCTCGCTCCAATCAGGGAGAAGTTTTTGTTTTATCACATCCGTGAGGTCTGTCCCTGTGTCCCCTCTTCTCCCTGCTCGTCATCTCTCCGTGAACAGAGCTGAGCTCAGTCAGAGTGAAGGTGCAGATAGAGCTTCTTTCCTCCGTCACACACAAAACAGCAGGAAACTGAACGGCTCGTGTTTGTGCTTGAGCAGCAAAAGTGTGAACTGGACCTTGAGACGGCGCAGACAGGGGAGTTCATGGTGCTGTGAGCAGAACCACAGCGTCCTGAAATGAACAGTCACACAGTCTCAGATAACCATCCATCAGAGCGAGTCCCTTTCAAAACGATTGACTTGTGAGTTTTTAAAATATCTATTTTTTCGTCCGACAATAGGGGATTGAACCCCCCACTGTATGTTTGAAACACGCAGAATATGCAGGGGCTTTTGGATTCATCATTTCTCACTCGCCTGCTCAGTGAGCTTTATTTAGAGCTGCAGGCTAGAGATCAAGATGTAATCATCATGATCAGTTCAGTGAGCACACTTTGAAGAAAGCTACAGTGCTGTCAAGAAGGCTGCAGCGCTCTGACCCGTCCAACTTTCCTCTCATGCAGGCAAAACTACATGTCAAGGGTAAAGCTGTCACACAGCTCGACACTGCACGTTGTGACGAGCAAGTTCAGAGCATCGCGTCAGAATTTCAGGAGCGCCGTGGAGCTCGTGGCCAGATTCCTGTGTTTTACACAGTAGATATAAAGTAGCATCACGAGCCCCGTCGTTTCAACGGCCCCGGGACTTTTCACCTTCAATCTGAATGTGGTAACAAGGGATCTTACCTCGGTAGAGTCGTCTGAGGTCGGCCTGGTAATAGAGGTGTTACAGAGGTGAGATGGTTTCTGCTGAGCGAGCAGAGCTGTGTGTGCGTGCTCGTCTTGACTGTGTGTGTGGAGCTTCCACATCCTGAAACAATATCAGGCCGTCGTGGGATCAATTTATAAATCTACAAAGACGGGATTACGGCTGAGCCTCGTTAAGGCACAGAATAAAATGAGTCAGTATCCTGATGTCAGAAGACGTGCCTTTGAACCTAACATCCCTTTCAAGGATTGACCTATTTGTGTGAGTCTGCTTCCTCTCATGAAAACCATCAAGTCCAAGTCCAGATCCACAATGAGTGAAGACCACCTACGCCTTGCATCCAGCTCGTACTGCCTCCTCCGAGTTCTTTAGGTCCCTACAGAGAGAATGACTTTCACGTCCACTTTTCTCGCTCAGAGGATGACCCTTTCTTGATCTTGTTCATTTCTCTGTCACTTGTGTTTAAACTAGAAACAGAGGGAGGACGTCAGTATTGATTACAATGCTCGATCTCTGCAGACTGGACACATTTTAAACCACTCTTTAAAAATGTATTTATTTTCTGTTTCAGTTTTTTTCAGACAAGTAGGTCAGCATGAATCGTGTGTCAAACATGCAGCCTGCCGGCAGTGGGAGACTGAGGCTATTTAAGAGGCGGGGGGGGAATTAAAGGGCACCAGCTGTGTGCCAGGGGGCGCCACTGTGCAGAAGGTTGTCATGACGAACGAATGAAGAGGTGCCACAAGCAGAAAGACCTTTTTTCAAACTCCTCAGTCGTCTTCCTCTTCTTGGATTTCTGTAATCACACTCAAGTTGCACAACAAATATGGGCTGTGAAAATAAAGGCACCCCCCCAAAACATTTTATAGGTTTTCTTTTTTTTAAATATATATATAAATATTTTATTGACATTTTTAAACACCGGTTTTCTTTTTTATAGATGTTTGATGTTCCTGTATAAGAGGACTAACAGCTGTCTTCATGATAAATTAAAGTATTTAGTGACTGAAAGTATTTTTCAGTAACTTCCTATATTTGAATTAAAAGCTAAATCAGTGCTATCTTTTCAGGAGATACATCTTTAACTGGGCCCACTTTGGATTTGGGACTGTGACCGAGATCATGGCAGGTCGGTTTGATTTAAAACACATTTCCAGAAAACAGCTGAGTAAACTATTTCTAAAAAAACCACCGTACCTACCAGGGATACCTGACAGAGTATAACCCCCTGTGTGTTTGCAGTGATTGCCATGGCAACAGGGATGCGTCAATCATCACTGCTGCTCCCCCAGCCCTGGGCAACAAACGTTCTGATTGGCTACGTGACATGGCTGGTCTCATTCAGGACCGTCTTCCTGATTCACATGCACCGCTGCTCCTCGAAAAACTGTATGAAAATTGGATTTTACTTTCAGTTTCATTTTGTTTTCTGATTACCATGACTGTAGAGAGAGTGTTCACATGTCTTCATGTTTCCACATTTACGTGTTTTAATCCAACTATCTGTTTGTCGAGCAGCATCGATCAACTCGGACCAAACACAACTGATCACCTCAGACCAATCAGAGAATCACAACTTGGTAGGTATCATCTGCAAAAAACACAAATGTACCTGCCTGACGGGGTCCTTGAAACTAGAAAAAAATCATCAGCAAACTACTTTGAATAAATGAACCAATATTGAAGATCTTGATAAACTGGGCATAAAGAGACGATAGTGAGATGAGGTTTTTCGATCTTTCAGAGCTCGTTCATGAAGTCTCTTCTCCTGGCGGTGTTCGCTCTGGGAAACGCTGGATTCCTGCTGGCTTTGTTGTCTTCTGTCGCTGAACTCTGAGGAACGGTCCGGACAACGACAGACTTCTCTGATCACAAGGACGTCCACTTTATGACTCAAAATATTCCTTATTTAAAACAAGAGCTTTGTAAATGATAAGTTATATAGAAGATGTACTTTATGAATACAAAGTAATAAGTACTGGTATTCAATTTGAAGTGTTTCATAGAATTGGCAGAGCAGCCCTGAATCAGACAAACACCGTAGATGTTTTTAAGCTTGTTTAAAGCTCCACGTGTTGTCTTCAGAACGTCACCAGTATTTTACCGTCGTTCTTCTACACGGATCACATTTGAGGACGGAGAGAGGGAAGCAGAGCAGCTCACGTTTATTCACGTTACATCATGAGTCAAACAAAACAACAACAAAGTCATCATCAAATCTATCAAACAGAGGTGCAGGTCAGCAGCTGGTGTAACAAACCTTTAAATTAACAGTATGGTTATTGAAAAAACAACAACAACCTTTTACTGTATAAATAAACGTGTTTAGGTCCGATACGTTATTGTCATCACTGGCACACACTGAGGGGGAGTTTACCTTTAAACAGCTCTGTTTTGATTTGTGTGTGTTATCCATGCTAGCTGCATATAGCTGTCCTGATTGACAGGTGGTTTGGCACACACACACACACACACACACACACACACACACACACACACACACACACACTCAACATTCTCTATACATTCACAAAAAGCTGCATGTTAATACAGGACAGTTTATAAAGTGAGGTATCTGAAGCTGCTGTGCCTCCTGCAGGACCACACTGACATCACTCAGGCTTCTTCCATTAACATTTACAATCTTTGGCTATGACCCCATCTCCCCCCCCCCCCCCCCGTCATCAATAGATACTGTATTGATCCTGAGGGAAACCCAGAGAGACACACATACACTAAAACCTTATATTATAAAGTAAGTGAAAGGTTTGAATCAGTGATGCTGAGAGGTAAAATGACCAGGGGGGCAGAGTTCAGTCCTCCGTAATAAAGACCGGGACTGAAGAAAGGACGGAGTGTCTCTGTGAAGCTGCAGTCCGTGAACGAGTAAAGACAGACCTCCGCATCCACGTCATAAAAGGAGACCAGACCCTCCTCGTAGCTTACGTACACCCCCACCCTCTGAGGCTTGGACGCCAGGCTGAGGCTGATGACAGGGCTAGATAGGACCAGGTACTGGTCTCCATTCCTTAAGCCCATAGACCAGTACCCCTGCCCTGGGCTTAATGGGATAATTCCTTTCCTGTCAACCGACTCTTTGACCAGTCCCAGAGTCCAGTCTGTCTTCCCACTCACCTGAACCTCATAGTAAAACCTTCCTGAACAGAAACTCTGCTGTGCTGCCACATTGGCATAATGAGAAAACCTGTTTGGGTTGTCTGGCTTCTCCCTCTGCACCCCATCATACCTCACCTCTTTATTATCATCAGACAGGACCAGCCAGTGATTTGCTGAATGTGGGTCGAGAACCACATCGACCGGGTACTGCTGAGCCCTCTTCAGGCTGGCCTCGTGGAGCATCTGCAGCTTCTCTCTGTGTAACATCTCCTCCAGCTCAGTCACAGCCTTCACCACGGTGCCCTGATATTCTGGTAAACAGACCCTGACCTCAGTCCACTTCTTGGTGCTGGTTTCAGAGTTCATGGATCTGTAGGTTTCCAGAAGGAGGAGACAGTCCTGAGAGTGTGTGAGCTTCCTGGTCTCGGCGGTTTTCTTCGTCAGCGCAGAGATTTCCTGTTCCAGTTTTTGGATGAAGCCATCCGTCTCTCGCTCCATCGTCGCCTGCTTCTCTTCGATCTCCTCCATGAGCTTGTTCAGGTCTTTCTCTGCAGTCTGCATCAGAAGCGTGAAGATCCGGACGCCGTTGGCCACCTCTCTCTCTGCATCGTCCTTACTGTGTGTTTTTAAAAGTTTCATTTTACCGATCTTCTGTTTTCTCTCTTGGATCATCTGCTGAATGTCAGCGTCTGCTTGCTCCAGCTTGGCCTTCTTCGCTTCAAATTCGTCTGTCAGCGACGACATCTTGTGACCCACGTGTTCTGAGTATGTGCAGTGAGCGCACACACAGATCTGATCAGTCGCACAGAACAGCTCCAGTGGTTTTTTGTGCTTCGGACACATCCTGGCCTCCATGTTCCCCACAGGATCGGTCAGCAGATGTCTCTTCAGGGAGTCAGCGGCCATATGGGAGTCGATGTGGATCCCACAGTAGGAGGCTAAACATGTCAAGCAGGACTTCAAGGCCCTGAGTTTGGTTCCAGTGCAGACGTCACAGCAGATCTCTCCTGGTTTGGCAGCTGTTATGTCTGAGTCTTGGAGCAGTTTCTTTCCAGCGGACTGTTTGAACTCAGCAGCCATCTCAGAGATGAACGTGTTGACGGACAGCTCAGGTCTGCTGTGGAACTCTTTCTTACACATCGGACACAGGCACTGTTTGTTGTTCACGTTCCAGTTGTGTGTGATGCACATTTTGCAGAAGTTGTGTCCACATGGGATGGTGACCGGATCAGTGAAAACATCCAAACAGATGCAGCACCGAAACTGGTCCTCAAACAGAACACAGCCGGTCGCTGCCATGACAACAAGCTGAGAACAAAAGTGAAAGTAAAATTACGACACACATTACGTCATGTGACACATCAACTTATATATGTAATAAAGAGAAACAAACAACAACACACACACAGACATACACAGACACATACACACACACACACACACACACAGACACACACATGCACAGACAGACACACACACACACACACAGACACACACACACACACACACACAGACAGACACAAACACGCAGCCATACACACACACACACACACACAGAAACACACAGAAACACACAGACACACACACACAGACATACACACCCACACAGACACAGACACAAACACACACACACCCACACAGACACAAACACACACACAAACACACACACACACACACACACACAGACATACACAGACACATACACACACAGACACACACATGCACAGACAGACACACACACACAGACACACACACACACACACACACACACACACACACACACACAGACATACACAGACACATACACACACAGACATACACAGACACATACACACACACACACACACAGACAGACACACACACACACACAGACATACACACACACACACACACACACACACACACACACACACAGGGCCTCTAACATGTAGAGGAACAGCGAGCCCCAGCTTGTCGGCTGTTTCATGAAAAGTGAAACATGAAGAGAAGCAGGCTGTAACTGAGCGACTGCTCGGCTGTTCGGCTCACATGGAAGACACAGAAATAAATCCAAGCCAATCACGCAGTCCGACCTGATCCTTAATCATACCTGAAAACGACGAGAAGAACCGCCTGAAGACCCTGCTCATGTTCCTGAATCCTCACACAGTTTCCCTTTCGCACTTTGTGACTCGAACTAATAAACAAGGAAGTGTTTGAGTGTCACGCCTCCTAACTGTGTGAGTCATTCAAAGATCCCCTTCTCTTTAAACTCCTGCTCTGTGCTGTGATTGGTGCATGAACACTTGACACTGCTCTGATGCACTTTAAATACTGAACCAGATTAAAGTTGGATATTCACAAGGAAAAAGTGTCACAATGTGTAAAAAAACAAAGGCGAATATCCACAAACAGAAAACACATAAAGACAAAAAAAAAAAAAGTACTTATTTTAAAGTTCAGCTAAATGAATGTCCAACAAAAGAACCATCCAGAGCTTTAAAAAACACTTTCACTCACTTCTATACGAGTGTGGACTGATTTGACCAACATGCAGTTCTGTAGTTTGAAAGATCCAAAGTACGCCAGAAATACCAGGATGTGTCAGTGATCTGGGAAAAATGTACAGTATGCATCAGACCAGTCTGCCTTCAACTCAACTTGTTCCTGGAGTAATTAGTTGTGCAACAAGTCAGAACAATGACAGCAGACACAACATTACAAAGACAGTTACATAATCAACACGATGACAACGCGAGAGTCTCTATAAATAAATACAGGAACAAGCAGTCATGATCACTGACTCAGGCTCAAAGCAGCTCACACTAAAATTACAGTAAAGTGCAGAATCCAGCCAATGCTGGCAGCACACTGTTAGATGTACATCCATAGAATAATCTTAAAAAGTGCACCGTACAACACAATCAATACATGATGGCTCATTATGGCATGAACCAATTATAAATAAGACATGTTCATATATTTATCATTTTTCAAAAGTACTCTGCACTCACTGCTCATATTTCAACATTTCACTTGCATCATGAAGAGACAGGCTGGTCTTCACCTACCTTCACATGGTGTCGGTGTTTCACACATTAGCACAATCAAACCAGCAGAAAGAAAGGCAGACCAGCATCTCTCAGAGCTGAAAGTCCAGAGCGTTCTGCACAGACGATGTGAGAGATCGATGGTCAAACCAAGTTAGATCGACTCAGGAAAAAATGATAAAAGAAAACAATTTTTAAAAAAAGGTGTGAAGTTACGTGTGGCTTCAAACTAAAAACACAAAAAGACTGATATTTTGAGAGAAGTGATCAGACCAGCAGATCACTTTCTGGAGAATCAAAATGATGAAAATAAAAGACTCAAACAAGACGCAACAGACCTCAACAAAAACCTCAACTCCTCTTATCTCATCCTTTGTAGCAGGCAGACGGGGGCTTTGCTCCGCCCAGAGTCAGACAAGGATCCAACAACACAAGAGATGAATTACTTAGAACTAAACTCAAAGAAGAATATAAGTAAATAAAACGCTTTATGATGTCACCATATTTAACTAAATATGAGCACTCTGAGTTTAGAGTGAGAGTCATCTCTGAACAATCAGGAAAATATTCTTTTTAAATCTCTAATTCAAAGTACACTGTTAATCAATTAATCTGAGGAAATGCATCATGAATCAATAGTATGAAAGCATCAATCGTATCAACTGTCACTTTTAACCTGACAAACAGAGATATGAAAACCTGAAATTAAATTTATTTGTTACACAAACTAAAGTGTTTCAGTGTTTTATTTTGAAAAGACTAAAAGTGGCATCTTGAAGAGTTCCAGGTGCAAACACACGGTTCATATTGAGAGATTTTACAGTGTTTGTCAGTGTTGATTCACAGATAGGAGGTCTTCTGTCCTGCTCCTGGTCAGCTGATGCCTTCATGTCAAAGGTCGTTCATGCCTGACTTAAAAGGGTCTGTTGGTTGTTTCTTTGTCTCAGTTTCATGTAAAAAAGAGTCACCGGAGACGTCCGTGGCTTGGACGAGCTTCCCAACACGATGTTGTAAAACTCTCAACTGTAACAATCTGAAGGATTTACTGTATGTAGTCAGTCTGCCTGTCTGTGGTAACTGATCCTATTCATACACATCCAACTGGAGGTTAAAGGCAGCGGAGGTCATCTGTTCCAGAGAAACTTTTGGTTGGAGTTGTTTTTATGTCCTGAAGAAGGAGCGTGGAGAGGATGCTACACAGACATGCCAGGAGTGAAGGGTTAGGGTTACCCTAATCACTGAAATGGAGTGATTAATGACCCTGATTAATGACTTGGATTTATGGTTTTGTCATTGTGATATGTATTTAATGGGGTCTAATGGAGTTGACCCTGTCATGACCTTTCACACACACTTTAAACTGGGCTAATTGTTTTTTATTTGGGGGGCTAATGGAGTGTGTGTGTGTGTGTGTGTGTGTGTGTGTGTGTGTGTGTGTCTGCACTGAAACGTGTCTGCATTCACACTTGTGTAAGCTGTTTTCTAATTGATCTTAATTATTAGAAATGTGTCACCATTCTAGTTTCTCTGGAGTTGTATGAATGTGTGTTTACATTCATGTGTGCAATATATAAATCCATTTTTATGTGTGTGTGTGTGTGTGTGTGTGTGTGTATGTGTGTGTGTGTGTAAATAGAAATCAAAATAATGAAAAACAATCACATTGCTTTCTAAACCAATCACAGAGCTGCAATGCAGCAAGAGTCATCAAAGATGAATAACGGCCAGATCATTCAAATATAAATCTAAACTTTGTAACAGATCAACTTTGATTGCACTTTATCTTCCATGTTTTAATATGCATCCTAATAGTACAGATATACAAATAAATAAATAAAAATGTAAGAAAGAAAAAAACAAACTTGAATTAGTACACCGTTCATTGATAGTATTTGTTTTATGTTACAATCCTAAAAGTCAGTGCAGGCCAAAACCTGCTGAGTATGATAAAGTCACTGTACATTTTGGAAACAGGTATTTCAGTGGTGTTTCTCAGGTTCTCCCACATAAACACAACGTCCTCTGGAGGATCAGCTTTGGTCCAGGGTGAAGGCTGGATGGAGGCAGAGAGTTCAGTCCTGTTACAAACATCAGGATGTCTGAGAAAGAGAGTCCTGTTTGTTCATCTTAAAAAGGTAGAAGATGTTTTATTATGTGTTTTAATTAAACTGCTGTTTATAGAAGTTGAAATTCATATAAACCATATAATGATTCTAATTCACAAATGTATTTTAAACGTGTTGTAGCACAATGAAGTAAACTGAAAAACAAACAAACGACAAATCAACAAAAATAAACAAATCAATATTATCTATATCAACCCAACATGTCTGAAAAGGAGCAGGATGAAGCATAAGCTTATTTAAACCGACCCCTTCTCCTCTTAATTAACACTCCTGTATACATGTTTACAGATATAAAATAATAAATAAATAGAGTAATTAAACAAATGTAAATAATTAATGAAAACAGCTGATTGTTAAAGTCCCTCTTTCCTCCCTGTACCTCTTGAAAACAATGTGTTTGTGCCTCTTTTTAAAGAGGGGTCATGTTTGAACATTGTTTGAGCTCTATACCCAAACTCATCCACAGACACACAAACACTTTTTAACAATGTTCGTTGGTTGGTGTTTTAACCCTCCATCTCTGCTCAAAAATAAATAAAATGATAATAATATTTTCAGGAAGTAGATTGTTTGGTGCTTTGTACATGATTTGTGCTGTTTGAAAACGAACCAGGTCAGTGAATTTAAATGTTTTAGATTTAAAGAAAGAGCAAACCCAAAGACTATGACCTGCTGTTCTTCATTTACAGAGGAAACATTAATGACACTGCTTTTCCTTCTTAAATGTTATGTATTTTATTTTTGAAATAACTTAATGAACATCTTTATCGATCATATTTGCACATTACCTTTGTATTGAGAAGTGTTAGGTAAGTGAGGATGCGTTAGGCCTTGGCCTTGAGGCGACATGAAGGTGACATCGGTGAACTCTGGGTGCACCTCCACATACACAAACACACACACACACACACACACACACACACACACACACACACACATACACACACGTACACAGTTAGCCACATAGGATCGTGCTATTATTTTACATTTACACATAACATTAGTTCTTTAAAGTCTGTATATTTCTAATACATACCAAATAGTGTTGCAGAGACTCAGAATCAGGGTGAAGAGATTTCGGAGGACCATCTCACTGATGTTATTGAAGTTATCAGGGTAATCCAGGTCATTGAATCGGAGAACATGATGAGCATAATCAATTATTACGGTTTGTATTGATTCCATGAACTGTTCTTAAAGGTTTCCTCACCATGTATTTATCTTTTGGTAGGGTTTTCAAGCTGTCTTTAATGTTTCTTCTTTCTCTGTATTATACAGGGTGGGGGAGGAAATAGCCCCATTTCGTCAGCCGTACCAGACTTCCCCAGACAGAAGACAGGAAGTAGAGGTTAAGACCCAACCGTAAACCGGGGGTGTCCTCAACAGCCCATGCTCAAGACTCATCTCCCCACTCAGGATGTGCGGTGAAAGTTCTGTTTGTAGAGTTGATTACATGGGGCATTCCCATGCAGGCACTTGGTGACTAGTGAGCCACGCTGACTCTCTAGCTGACGAATCCCCTCTCGGCGGTGCTGCTCATGGGCTTCAGACTGATGATACATCGTATAGCTCTACGGAGTCTGCAATGTATGCCTGGGTCGGTCTGTATGCCATATCTTGACAATACAGAAACCACCGGAAGTTAAATAGTCCAGGGTAGTTTTTTGTAACTTTGGTTTCGTGTGGGAAGGAAATTACTGTGAGAACATGCATGTAACTCTGACCTGTGATTTACAACAGTGTTTCCCAAACTTTTTCTGTTTACCTCGATTTTTGAAAATGACAAACCATCGCGACCCAATTCACAATAGGTCTCTTATATAAATGGAGAGAGAGATGCGAATTTGTGCATAAATTAACATTCCTGACCATTTTCATGAGCATTTCTGCATCACCTTCATATTATCATTTATCTTGAATAGATTAACTCGCCATTTTGTTTCATCAATGTCATCAAAAACTAACAACAATCATGTTTGTAAATGCTCATCCCTGTTATCAGAACAATCAGGTTTGTGTTGTGTGTTGTTATCATCTGGAGAGACGCACGTCATCATTTATGACAGCCAGCACCCACAGTGACCTTTGCCCAGACCTCCTCGCTGTTTGAACAGGCAAATGTTAAAAGACTTCCAGTTCTGCTATTTGTGCTGCTTAGAACACATGGCAGCCTTTTACTTTGTCTATATATATTTAATTAACAACATTAGAACACAAAACACATCTGATGAAATCACAGATATTTAGTGGACAAAAAGTAATGTCCAAGTCTTCTTGCTAAGACCCTGCGTCCACATGCGTGGACATCACATTTTGATGTCTATAACATAATACTTAATACGGCTTAGCAGAGACCTGATGTCCACAATCATGGACTCTTACAGTGCCATCTAGTGGTGTCAGAAGAGTAAAAACACTACATGTTGAATTGAAGATGGCTAGGAACACACAGGAAAGTTCAGATGTCCACTCCCGACCAAAACGTCGACCAGGTAAAAAATCCAATCAAATTTCATGGATGATTCTTATACAAATGTGTGAAAAATCTAATGTGCCGATAAACATGATGTCAACGTATATGGACAGAGGGACTAAATTCTGTTGAAAATGTTAATATGTTAGCAAATCATGCTAATCAGTATGAAAATGTAGTTTGGGAAGATTTTGGTAAAAAATAATTTACAAAAGTACAAACAGGTACAGCATGTTTTTAAAAAAAAAATATAGATAGATTTATATTGATAATATTTTATTTTGAGAGCATATTTCTTAGTTTAGTTTAAAATGTTAATATGTGAGCAAAAATGCTAACGAGTATGAAAATGTAGTTTTGGAAAATAATTACAACAGTAATTTACAACAGTACAAACAGATAAAGCATGTTTTTTTTTAAATAAATATAGATAGATTTATATTGATAATATTTTATTTTGAGAGCATATTTCTTAGTTTAGTTTAAAATGTTAATATGTTAGCAAAAATAATTCATCTAAGTTATTTAGAAATAAGTAGAAAAAGCAAAGACTACATGCAGCAGAAGATTTCTTCTTAAATTTATCCATAGCTGCCGTGTCAGGATTTGACCACCGTTTGTGAAACTCTGACCGGATCGACTACCAGATACTCTATGTGCATTTAAAATGGAAACTTAAGCCCCTTTTCCAACGAAGGAACTAAAACCAAGAACTACGAGTGTGAAAGTGTAGTTAGGGAAGATTTTTGTAGCAAACAATAATTTACAACAGTACAAACAGACACAGCATGACTAATAAATAAATATAGATGGATATTTATTTGATTTTTCTCATTATTTTATTTCCAGAGCGTAATTCACGGTCAAGGGCAGAGCGGATACTGGGGGCAATTGTTGGAGACAACTCAGAGGTGGAAGATTTGTCAAACATCGATGATCCCGTTGGAGATGCCGATTATCAACCACCACAGAAGCCAAGCAGCAGTGAGGTGGACAGTAGAGGGGATGAGGACCTCCTACCACAGCCCACTAAGCCCAGCAGGGGACGTAAACGTCTCCGTGGGGGAAAGGATGGTTATCGTTCAGACCCTGATGTTGTCAGATCATGCGCTCCCAGACGTCGCCGTCATACTTGGCAGGTTGAGGCTAATGGCTCAAAGAGCCAACACCAGGACCAAGCCATCAAGGACAGTCCAAGGAAGGACGTGGAGTGCACTGGAGGGCTACTCCATTGACGCTAAACATAGCCCAGTTTGAATATGAGGATGAAACCGAGCACGACAGAGAGGTCTGGACCCCACTGGACTATGTAGAACAGTACATTGATAAAGATTAGATTAACATGATTGCAGATTGCTCTAATGCAATGTCACTGGCCAGAAGTGGGAAAATACAACACACATACTCACATCTGTTGATGCAATGTATCATTTTTTCTTTGGTACTTGTATTTTGATGTCCTGTTTCCCTGTTTTCCCACAAATCAGGATGTACTTACAATTCCCTGCCATCACTGAAAGATTTACACGTGACAGATGTTTTAGACTGAAGCGATCACTAAAAGTGGTCATTGATGATGACGTTCCCCAAGACCTGAGGGAATGTGACAAATTCTGGAAGGTGAGGCCTTTTCTGGATCGCATTCTGATAGGCTGCAGGTCTCAGGCTCGGCCCGAATGCGTATCTATTGATGAGCAGATGATTCCATTTACAGGAGACTGTTCATGTCGACAATATCTGCCAATGAAGCCAAACCCAGTTGGAATGAAGAACTTAGTTTGTGCAACAGCAGATGGCATTGTGCTGGACTTCGATGTGTATCAAGGTGCAAATGCACTGCTTGAGCAGGTGGAAGAACCAGAGGGTCTGGGTTCGGGAAGCTTGGTCATTGATTGTCTGTGTCAAACTCTGCATCCAGGTACAAAAGTGTACTGCGATCGGTTCTTCACAACCATCGAAGGTGTGGAACGAAGGATGAAGAATCGAGTTGCTGCAGCAGTTCAAAAGCTACCAAATGACAAAACAATGAAAAAGGCGGGAAGAGGTACCTCAGCACAAGTTACCAATGGGGATGGAAATGTGTGTATAAAGTGGTATGACAATAAACCTGTATTTATGGTTTCTGTTGTTCATGCTACACAGCCAGAGGACACCTGCTAGCAATGGGACAAGAAGCTGAAACGATATGTGACTATCTCGCGATAGTGAGTACAACTCAAAGATGGCTGGGGTTGAATTGGTCGACAGGATGATGAGCTATTATCACATAAGCGTCCGTACTAAAAAGTGGACACTGTGGATGCTAATGCACTTCACAGATCTGGCTTTAGCCAACAGCTGGCTACCAAAAAGACCTCACTGTATGTGCTACACCAAAGAAGAGCATCATGCAGTTCCTTTAGTCTCGTATGGAAGTGGCTAAGACTTCTTCTTAGCCCAGCGTGACAAAGTGTGCCAGAAGACGATGCAGACCCTTCAGAACAAGGGAAGAGAGTACAGTGATGGCAGTGCCCCATGTCTCAGTCTGCAGGAGGGCTAATGCACATCTTCCAGAGGTGGTCAATCTGAAGAACGCAGCACGCTGCAGAGCGACAACGTGTGTCACATGCAAGGTGTTCCTGTGCTTGCAAGCAGATCGCAACTGTTACACAACCTTTCACACATGTGAACATGCTCCCACAGAAATAAAGGTGCATTCTTAGTTTGACGTTGTAGTTGTAGGAGTAAATAACAAGGCTTTTGGACATGTAACCATATGTAACCATAGCCATGTTCAGAAATTGAAATAACAGTTTTATAACAGTTTATATAAAAGTTTTTCAATGGCAATGCAAACTGTTTCATCCTTTGTTACAGGCGTGTAATATCTAATAAATAATAAATAACTATGATGTTCAAAACATGTTAAACATGTTCGTATGTGTGTGCAGTTATGAAGGACACTTCTGTGTTCAGGCTGGAAATAAAGAGTTTTGCACTTAATTACACAATGGTGACTTTATTGTGTTCTATGGAAATTCAGGCCGAGCGTCCCCGTATGTGGACATCATGTTAACAGATAACGCTTAGTTTTTATACTTATCAGGTTCCAATAAGCCCAAATAGAGAAATTAAAAATGCTTACCAAACAAGAGCTTGGGTCTTCGGAGGCTAAACAAACCGGAGCATATGCAGATATTCCAGCAGTGTCTTCATCTTATTCCAGTTATCTGGATTTAACAAACTGTAGTGAAGGCCAACTGATCTCAGATCTCTGAACACTTTCTTCCCTTGGAGAGTGTCGCTTGTGCACTGGGTGAGGATGTTTCGCACACTCACATTGTCCCATCAGGGTTTTTTCCTATCAGAGCGAGTCCACTTCTCAGCACACAATGCCCAAGTCTCAGTCTCTGCTTTAAACTTAATGAATCTTTTCTATTGCAATAAAATGACTTTTCTTTTCTGCTGTGTTTTGAACAAGCGTCAACCCAAAGTCTTGAAAAATGAAGCCAAAGTTTAAGTGTAAAATGTCCACCAGAGGCGGGCTGCAGACGCACAGGAAGTCACATACACACAACATTCAAAAAAGCCAGATCTTTCAGCAGACATGAACATGTTTACAGCCTGGTTGAAAGAAAATAAAAGAGGATTAGTTATTGTCAAACGTTGAAAAGGAGAAGACTAATGACGCTTCCTTGAGCGCACACGCTCTATATGCACACACACACACACACACACACACACACACACACACACACACACACACACACAGAGAAAAGACAAAATCTAGAATCAAAGAGTGAACAACTAGAGATCTGTAGTTGTGGATTTGGATGCCTCCATGTCAACTCTTTAAATTTGGTTTCAGAGTGATTCAGCAGCCGATGAACGCTGATGAATAAAGAGCCGCTTGAACTTTGAGAGAAGATTCTTGAAAGGAAGCATAAAAACATGAAGGGAAAGAAGATGACAGTCTTAGTTTAACTTGAGGATTTAGACATCAACACAGATTAGCGAAACTGACAGCAGCGTCATGTGAACAGCAAACACAGCGGAGACAAGAGCAACAGAAGGACACAAAAAGGAGAAGATGTGTGTCACAGCGAGAGGAAGAGAGGGAGAGGAGAAGGAGATGTCAGAGAGAAAGAGGAGTGTGTGCAGGGAGAAAGAGCTCTCCCAGAGGAGTTCAGGCTCAGAGGGAGTACACGGCTCACAGGAAGACAGCAGCAGAAAGATGAAGGAAGAGTGAACCGGCTTCACGCTCCATGAGCAGTGATCACCGCTGCTTACACGGGGGAAAGTCGACTGCTTCACGGACGATAGGGATGCAGACGGAGGTCCAAAGGCAAGAGAGACAGAAAGAAGCAGCAGGGGGGGTAAAGGGACAAGCTAAGACGAGGCAAGCACTGCTAAATTATTGAATAGGGATCTGGACTAACCCTGGACCCTCTAAGCAGCGCTCTCTCTGTCGTGCCCAGCAGGGAAGATGTCCAAGTCCTCTCCTCGTCTGGGGCGACCCGGATCAGCCGGTTCTGCGAGCACCGGCGTGAGAAAGGAGCTGCAGGGGAATCGCTCATGCATGCTCCGTATCGGAGAGAGGCTGATGAGGGCAGGCAGTGAGGGGAACTTAGTCCAGAGAGTCTCACCAGCCCAGAGCCAGACTTCCTCTGCTGGATTGAGGCAAGGATCTAATGGACGGACACAAGCTGCAGCTCTGCAGGACGGTACTGAGTATACAGGAAATGACCCCAGCAAAGGTAAGCAGCCTTTCTCCAGGTTGTCAAAGAAACCAAGCGAACACTTTGTTAGAGGACTCAAGTCCTGGACTTTAACTCAGCCATCATGTTAGCAGGTATCTGTGCAACAGTCCCAACTCCACATTTCCAGCATTAGGAGTTCAGTAGTTTTGTTAATCTGTGGATGCTCCAGGTTTCTTCCAGAATTAACAACCTGCTGTGCTTGTTGTGATTTACTTGATTTAAAAAAAAAAGAATGACTAGGTCAGAAAAAAACAGTCACAATGATCTGAGCAGTGAAATGCTACTCAGCCTGTTTTGTGTTTCGTGTGATGTTTGGATATCTCTGTTGATGAATCTGCTGACGGTGGAGTCATGAAGTGTGGCAGAAATGGGAGAAGATGCTGTGAATAATGTCGTACAATGAAATCTTCAAACCTTTTTGGCAGAGACACGGGGGAAATGTTGTTGCTATGGGAATGGTTTGTCCTCCTCTGCTCAAACTTAATGTCGGTGCAACATAACGTGATTAATTTATCGTGGCAGCGATAGCAATGTGACATTTAAAGTAATGAAGCTTGGTGGCATTTAAACATTTTACTTTTTTTACAGAGTGCATTTTATTTCAGGCGTATATTCATCAAACTCAAGTATGACACAATCTCTGACTAACACAAATTAACATTTAATCATTCTTCTTCTTTATGTGAAAAGATGCAGTGATTTAACGTTCTCCAGTTTGTGATCATGCATGAACTGTGATCATGTCAGACTGTTAGTCAGCAGCAGGCACTCTCTACTTCACTGGCATTTACTGACACTCTGTGACCTCTGACCTCGCTGCTCTGATACACTCGAGATGTCTTATTTCATTGCACGGTCTGCATGAACTCTGGACTCTGATTGGCTGCTGTGAGTGTACGTCCTGACAGGGAACCTCTTTGAAGTAGTTCTGTTGTAACCCCTGTAATCAGCCTTTATCTTAAGTCAGTAACCATAGCAACAAGGATTCTGTCTGTTCGTAAATTTATACAACTTGTTAAAAACCTCCATCCTAATGAAAACAATGAGAGACTACATTTCTTTAGGTGTTGAATATAAAAACTTTACTGGGGAGGGACTAAAAGAGTAAAAATGAAAATCTGTTATTTCATATGCTCTTTGGTGTGGAGGTGCTGAACACACACTGTGATGTAAGATTTGGAGGAGACAGTTGTCAGAGCCTAAAAGGTCAGGCAGCTTAATGAATCAGAGACAGCTGACTCTGGCAGCCTGAAGGCAGCGAGCGCTGGTTTTAGTGTACAGCTTGCCTGGGAGGAGACGACACTTCACAGTCGTGAACAGTGGATCTCATGGGATGGTCATGATTGTTTCAGGTGGTTACAGGGTGAGCAGAACATTATATTATGACACCGTAACAAAAGCTGAAGTGATCATTCAAATATTCAAAACTGCAAACAGCCTCCAAGTCCTTCCTCCTATGAACATCTACAGCGGCTGTCCCCTCATCTTTAAACGACTTTCTGTCTTCACAACATGAGCGCGTTGTTTCCTCTGAAGGTCATGTGATCTCTGGCTACAGGAACACAGAGCTTTCTGCCCTCATTTTAATAATACAGTTCCCACACGTGCTTCAGTGAGTCATAGAGCCCACAGCAGTGAGTGAGTGTGTGTGTGTGTGTGTGTGTGTGTGTGTGTGTGTGTGTGTGCGTGCGTGTGAAAACACATTAACCTCCTTCTGAGGACATATCTGTAAACACTGTGTAATGAGGCTGCATGTCTGACTCACATGTGAACACACTAAGATTTAAATGTAGGGCGATTAATGGAGTTATAAATAAAGTTCCACATTTCGTTTATCAGGCTTTCATCCACATCGGAGAGTAAGAACAATATAAGGAAACAGCTTCAAGGCAGATCGGACACACACACACACACACACACGCACACACTCACACACACACACACACACACACACACACACACACAGGGAGTGACCAGAGGTAAAGCATGGGTGTTTATTTAAAGACATCGTCATCATTCTCAACTCTCACAGAGAATTCTAATCAGCATTAATAAAATCCTAAATATCATCACTGTCGTCATCAAATCATCGTCGCCTCACTATCATGAAGGTCGTAGGTGTTGTCTGCAGATCTACTGGAGGTTGGTAATTCATCCTGACACTGGGGAACTACAGGGTTAAATTAATGAAAAATCAGGTATTGTGACCAGGTGAACCAGGTGAAATTCTGGTTCGCACTCTGTTATTTTTATTTTATTATTTTGAATGAAATTTTTAAATGAGTGACTGGCGTCGTTTTGGGCCCAATTCATGAAGCCCGCACTTCACGACAACTTTAATCTGCCTGGTGCCTTCACTGAGTGGGTTTAATTGAACAGACTTTTATTTAGTAAACCAGGACAGCTGTCATTACAATCTGCAGTCCCATTACTTTTGTTGTTTCCATCAAAAAAAAGTTTGATAAAATCACATCTCTGTAGCTTAAAGGAGCCGACGTCTTCGACAAATCGGATGCTTCCTTCAATAATCTAGAGGATTGTTGGGTTTTTCAGAGAGCTACGCTTCCAGTGATGATAAAACTTTTGTCATTTTCTCTGTTTGGGGTCAAAAGCTCCCCGCCTCTGCTGCCTGGGTATGAAGGTCAGCGAGCCATCATCATCATCATCATCATCATTATGGCTCTTCTCGGTGATGAAGGATAAAAAGGTCTCTGACCAAGTCAAAAAGTATCTGTGCTCCAGTCAGCTCGGCTCCTCTGTTCTGGGGAAAAGAGCTCATTATTTCCATTCGGTTCATGCAACAGCAAGAGGGGACGAGACGTTGTCAGGGACGTTCCTTTCTGCTGATAGAAGTCTATATTAAGAAATACTTTTTGTCCCAGAGCGTCACGTTACTGAAACACATAAAGTCCTCCAGGACATAGATCGGTTCTAATGATGTCAGATAATGAAGCACGCTTTCTTCATCCACTCATTAATATTCACACTTGTTCAGAAGTCATTTGGAAGAAAATTGAACGAACAACATATTGGTGATAATTAATCACATCATGCGGGTTGTAACTGTGAATACATCAAGTCGACTCAAGTCAAGTTTATTTTTAAAGCTCATTTAAAAACAGCAGCAGCTGACCAGAGTGCTGAACAATGTGTCAAATTAGAAGATATCAAACCATGCGTTGATAAAACCACAGAGAGTTAGAAAGCACCACCTACAGGACCAGGGGATTCAAACACTCATGGTGTATTCACACCTAACTTGGTTGGTTCGCTTGAAACGAACTCAAACCCTGGTGCGGACCTTTTGAGTCGGTGTGAATACAAACCATCGAACTCTGGTGCGCACCAAACAGCCGGACCGAGACCCAGCCGAAGAGGTGGTCTCGGTTCGCTTCCAAACGAACCCTGGTACGGTTCGTTTGAGGTGTGAAAGCAACCAGACCTCAGTCCGACCCAGCTCTAAAAATCGTACGGCTTTTTGGACATAACAGGCTCCCGTAGCCTCGCGCATTAAGGGAAATAACTGTTTGGTTAGCAGCACAGTGTTCTTGTTTGTTTGCCTACTTCTTTGATATAAGACGTGGAGGTAATCTTTAGTCTATCTTTCAGACACTTTGACTAGTGTTTCATCGCTCTGTTCCTTTATTATCCAAAACATTTAAATCACACAGACTATGAACAGAACAGCAGCAGTCTGATACTCCTCCTTTCCCCTGCGCCACATACTTCATTTATAACCTCGGCCACATTCATCATAGCACCGGTTGATTGCCCACACATAGATTTACATTTTTTACACAATTACATATTTTCGTACCTGTACTAAATGGATGAAATTGTTGCTAATATGTTTAATACCAGGACAGCGAGTGCAGCACGCAAGTTCTCCATGATTGTTTACTTTCATCTTGTGATTACAGCTTTATCCCGCCCTAAACCTTTTTATCCAATAATTGATCTTCGCACACATGTGGTTTTGTTTATGAATTCTGGACCTCTTGCGAAAAGTGCAATGTGAAAACAAACCGCACCAAACCAAAAAAGAAGATTTGGTCCGAACCAAAGAAAGCGGACTGAAGGACTTTTCTGGTGTGAATACACCCTCAGACACAAAAGGATGTTCTCTGAAGAATTCACCTTGAGCGACTGAGAGAGGGAGTGGTGTTTAAATACTTTAGAGAGTCTGCGCACGACCGCTACGATCTCACGACAGCTACGATCTCCGTGCACGTTAACTAACAGCTGTATCATGTTATGTTCTTCTTTGCTCTCTTTTGATTCTGTTGAACTCCACGTTACACTGACATAAAGGTACACATTCTCATTATTGTTTTGTTTAGCGGACTCTGTTGCTGTTGCCCCCCGTCTGACAGAGATAGTCTCCTGCTGTGAGAAGCGTGATGTGAGCAGCCAGGTCAGGAGAATCTCCAGTGCAGGTGTACATGATGGAAACAGCGATGTAAAGTGTCTTTATTATTTATTTTTGCCCTCAGGGTGAGAGAGAGAGAGAGAGAGAGAGAGAGAGAGAGAGAGAGAGAGAGAGATGAAGGACATGCAGCAGCCCAGAGGGCCCGCGCTCTAACATCCAGGCTCCTGGCGCCCCACGTGAAAGAGAGACTGTAAAGAGTCAACATAGGGGGCAGTTCTGATCATCAGGAAGGCTGTTCCACGACACGAGACAGCAAAAAGGGTCATTTCTGAAGAAACGAGGAGTCTGGTGGATTTTTATTGATTGATGAACTGGTCGATCTTAAAATCAATCAAATGAATTGGAGGTATAGAGAGACAGGCTGATTGTTCATTGCAGCTTTAACCTGGTGGTCAAATGTAAACACACTGTCAATGGAGGCGTCGAAAGCCTGGTTCTTAGTGCTTTCGCCTCATGTAGGCTATAGTCCTCCAGGTGGACTCTCTCCACTGTCCTCTCTCTAACTTAAGGCAAAACAAGGCCCAAAATAAACCTTAAAAAAGGCTCTGTCAAAACTAAACCAAGGACGTTAGCAGAGGGCTTAATGTACGTGGACAGGTGACCTAAGTTATTTGAGACCAGTTTAAAGGCCAAAAGGTACTGCTGGGCAAACCAGGTTTTTATATCTCGGAGATGGTTGCTGTTGTAAAGACAGAATGAACAAAACCTTTTTTCTTTTTATGAAATAGACAAAGTATATTAGGGAGTTAATAATAACGTTAAGAATAAGAAGTGATGAAGCTGAGGGTGCTCTGCAGAGAGAGCTTTTGGACAAAGGGCAAGGAGGAAATAAAAGATTGAAAGACTGATTTTTTTATATGCTTTCCTAACGGAGTGAAGTTTAAATAAGATGTGTGTTGATAGAGTTCACCTGAGACCCAGAGATGTGGAAAGACCATGTAATCCTGGTAAACATTAGAGACCCAGCAGTCAGAGGCAAACCACAGCGTCAAAGACAGCAGGTAAAAGACGGGAGGAGAAGGAGCCGTGAAAGCTTTGGCTGTGAACTGAAATCATAGAGTTGGTAAATTAAAGGTGGTTGTTCAAATGTTATGTCAGAACAATGGCATCTCTTCAAACGTAGGTGAAGTCAACAAATCACTGAGGAGGAGTTGTGCGGTAAGTTTTAAGACGATGTTTATCACCGTAGCATTTAACACAAGATCCTCATCTGTTGACCTAGTCGACATGTAGTGTGCTTTAAAAATCGACATCTCTAATAGAAAGTTTTCCATTAAGGCTTCACATCAAGATAGCAGAAGCACTTGTTTGGCTACGTCTGCTTTTGCACTAATGTCATTTAAACAAAAGTGACAGAGCCACACCATGACGCCAAACAGAGGAGAAACCGGCGAACATTGTGACATTACAAGTCTTGAACTCAGTTTTTCTTGTCTACAGATAAATACATTAGAGTTTCTGAACATCTTCAACCTGAAGGACTTTTTAGAAAAAGGTGAATTCACTAAAAAAAAAAACAGGCAAGAGAGTGGGGTGGCACATGAGTTGTGTTTTGTCATTTCCTGTTTCATTCCCTTGTCTTTGTCTTCTAGATCCTGCTCCTCGTGTTTGCCACATTGTGTGTCGGCCCTGCCCTGATTGAACCCAGCTGCACCTCGGTATCTTCTGACTGTCTGTGTATTTAATCCTCCATGCTCCCTCCCTAATGTTGTATCCTCCATGTTAGTGACTCCACCAGTGTTTGACTTGTCTTTTTCTTGACATTGCTTTTGCCTGCTCCTCTGGATTTATTTTCTTTTGAGATTTACTTCTTTCAGTCCCTCCAGGATTTCGCAGATTTTTGGGGGGATTGTTGTGGCCTAAAATGCCTGAATTCGCGGCAGCTTTTTCAAAAAAATTGCATTGCATGTTGCGATGTTCTTAGCTGTTTTATTGCAATTAAATTGCGGCAGGAAGCAAAAATTGATTTTTTTTTCATGTCAATTTTATACCCAGATCGTCTGTGCTCCGTGTCTGCTGGGTTAAAAAATGATCAAAAATATTAAACATGCAGTAAAAAGTGATGGAGCAGAGTCAGCTACACAGCTGCACTTTCTCAACAAACCGTTGTCATGGAGACAGGACGGACCTGCAGCGCTTCATGCTCACTCTCCTGAGTGCATATAAACAGGGAAGTGAGTTTGGTCCGTGGTCACTAAACTTTTGTGACGTGTAGCTCGCTGTTTTCGGGGGGGGATTACTCTGATTGGTGAAAGTCGCGGGGAAAACTACTTTGATTGTTCAAATTTGCAGAAAAGTTGCGGTGATTGGACAAAATTACAAGGTCGCTCAGAGATCACGGGGATTGGTTGAATTTGAGTGAATTGTTGCGACCTCAACATAGCGACTTCCTGGAGTGACTGTTCTTTGTATCGAAGTGGACTGAAATGGTCCTGCCTGATATCACTTTGCCACTGTGGAGTCGTGCCTTCTGTTACAAACGTCCATCAATGATTCTGATGACTGGAGTTTGTCTCTTTGTGTAATAAAATAATTTAAGTGAAATCTTTTTATCCAGTCTATGTGATCAAACTCAAAAATATGATAATATTGTGATTTTGTCAAATGCTAAAAACTTTTTTACAGAGACCTGCAATAAGACCTGCAGACACCACTGTCGCGTTTGTGTGCGTGTTTGTTTAACAAGCAGAAGTAATATTTACCACAGCTTTCTCGTCTCTTTCCAGCTGCTGGGCTGTCAGTGTTTGTAAACACACATTCACACACACATACACACATTCACACACACACACAGAGCCACCAGGCATGAATTGGTCTAACAGCACCATGAACATCAGCAGCAGCTCAAGCTGACCTGTAATTCTCCTCTTCCAGCTCTGGTTGTATTTCTTCTCATCAGATTTAGTTCATGTTTCTCTGGAGGCAGCAAAAGAAATGTGAAAAGAAATTTATCTGAGCTTTATACACAGAATTTCATAAGATTGTAACGGACATACAAGACTGAAAAGTCCACATAGCATACCTGCATGTTTTTATCACTTATACATTATTAAAATGGACGGTATAATTGTATGGATTATTATATATCCAGATCATAAACATAAATGCTTAATGTGTTTATACTTCACAATGCATGGTGATACACAGAAAACCAGCAGTTATATTTAAGACACTGTTGCCTCTAAATTTAAAGAGTCTGTCTCTGGGACTTGTGATCAAAAGGGCTCGTTTTTTCTCATCACAGAGGTCAGGAGAATATATGTGGCTGTGACACTTCAAAGCCATTAAAATGAAGCTGTTAAGCTTAACATCCAACAAATATCTACTGAACTGAAAAAACCTGCAGGCACTGCACAGCTCTTTGAGAACGACCTCCCACTGCAGGACTTTTGAGACCCCGACAGATTTTTGATTCACGTGTTCTTAAAGGAAAGTATATATCAAAACACTCATACAACTAAACAACCAGCTGTAACAACCCTCTGTAGTAACAACACACTGTAGTAACAACAAACTGTAGTAACAACAAACTGTAGTAACAACATACTGTAGTAACAACATACTGTAGTAACAACACAATGTAGTAACAACACACTGTAGTAACAACAAACTGTAGTAACACCATACTGTAGGAACAACACAATGTAGGAACAACACATTGTAGTAACAACACACTGTAGTAACACAATGTAGTAGCAACACAATGTAGTAACAACACACTGCAGTAACAACATACTGTGGTAACAACACACTGTAGTAACAACACACTGTAGGAACAACACAATGTAGTAACAACATACTGTAGAAACAACACAATGTAGTAACAACACAATGTAGTAACAACATACTGTAGTAAAAACAAACTGTAGTAACAACACAATGTAGTAACAACACAATGTAGTAACAACATACTGTAGTAAAAACAAACTGTAGTAACAACATACTGTAGTAACAACACAATGTAGTAACAACATACTGTAGTAACAACACAATGTAGGAACAACACACTGTAGTAACAACACACTGTAGTAACAACACACTGTAGTAACAACATACTGTAGTAACAACATACTGTAGTAACAACACACTGTAGTAACAACACACTGTAGTAACAACACTGTAGTAACAACATACTGTGGTAACAATATACTGTAGTAACAACATACTGTGGTAACAATATACTGTAGTAACAACACACTTTAGTAACAACATACTGTGGTAACAACACACTGTAGTAACAACACACTGTGGTAACAACACACTGTAGTAACAACATACTGTAGTAACATACTGTGGTGACAATATACTGTGGTAACAATATACTGTAGTAACAACATACCTTAGTAACAACATACTGTGGTAACAACACACTGTAGTAAAAACATACTATGGTAACAATATACTGTAGTAACAACATACTGTAGTAACATAGTGTGGTAACAATATACTGTAGTAACAACATACTTTAGTAACAACATACTGTGGTAACAACACACTGTAGTAACAACACACTGTGGTAACAATATACTGTAGTAACAACATACTGTAGTAACATACTGTGGTAACAATATACTGTAGTAACAACACACTGTAGTAACAACACACTGTGGTAACAACACACTGTAGTAACAACACACTGTGGTAACAATATACTGTAGTAACAACATACCGTAGTAACATACTGTGGTAACAATATACTGTAGTAACAACATACCTTAGTAACAACGTACTGTGGTAACAATATACTGTAGTAACAACATACCTTAGTAACAACATACTGTGGTAACAACACACTGTAGTAAAAACATACTATGGTAACAATATACTGTAGTAACAACATACTGTAGTAACATAGTGTGGTAACAATATACTGTAGTAACAACACACTGTAGTAACAACACACTGTGGTAACAACACACTGTAGTAACAACACACTGTGGTAACAATATACTGTAGTAACAACATACTGTAGTAACATACTGTGGTAACAATATACTGTAGTAACAACATACCTTAGTAACAACGTACTGTGGTAACAATATACTGTAGTAACAACATACCTTAGTAACAACGTACTGTGGTAACAACACACTGTAGTAACAGCACTGTAGGAACAACACGTAACGACACAAAGTAGTAACAACATACTGTGGTAACAACACACTGTAGTAACAACATACTATGGTAACAATATACTGTAGTAACATACTGTAATAACATAGTGTGGTAACAATATACTGTAGTAACAACATACTTTAGTAACAACACACTGTGGTAACAGCACTGTAGGAACAACACGTAACGACACACTGTAGTAACAACATACTGTAGCAACAAGACACTGTAGTAACAACACACTGTAGTAACAACATGTAACAACATGTAACAACACACTGTAGTAACAACATACTGTAGTAACAACATGCTGTAGTAACAACATGCTGTAGCAACAACACACTGTAGTAACAACATGTAACAACACACTGTAGTAACAACATACTGTAGTAACAACACACTGTAATAACAACATACTGTGGTAACAATATACTGTGGTAACAACATACTGTGGTAACAATATACTGTAGTAACAACATACTGTAGCAACAACACACTGTAGTAACAACATACTGTAGTAACAACACACTGTAGTAAAAACACACTGTAGTAACAACATACTGTGGTAACAACACACTGCAGTAACAACATACTGCAGTAACAACATACTGTAGTAACAACATACTGTAGTGACAACATACTGTGGTAACAACATACTGCAGTAACAACACACTGCAGTAACAACATACTGTAGTAAAAACATACTGTATTAACAACATACTGTGGTAACAACACACTGTAGTAACAACACACTGTAGTAACAACACACTGTAGTAACAACACACTGTGGTAACAACACACTGTAGTAACAAGACACTGTAGTAACAACATACTGTAGCAACAAGACACTGTAGTAACAACATACTGTAGCAACAAGACACTGTAGTAACAATACACTGTAGTAACAAGACACTGTAGTAACAACATACTGTAGCAACAAGACACTGTAGTAACAACACACTGTACTAACAACATACTGTAGCAACAACACACTGCAGTAACAACATACTGCAGAAACAACACACTGCAGTAACAACATACTGTAGTAACAACATACTGTAGTAACAACACACTGCAGTAACAACATACTGCAGTAACAACACACTGCAGTAACAACATACTGTAGTAACAACATACTGCAGTAACAACATACTGCAGTAACAACACACTGTAGTAACAACACACCTTAGTAACAACATACTGCAGTAACAACACACTGCAGTAACAACATACTGTAGTGACAACATACTGTGGTAACAACATACTGCAGTAACAACACACTGCAGTAACAACATACTGTATTAACAACATACTGTAGTAACAACATACTGTGGTAACAATATACTGTATTAACAACACACTGCAGTAACAACATACTGTATTAACAACATACTGCAGTAACAACATACTGTATTAACAACACACTGCAGTAACAACATACTGTATTAACAACATACTGCAGTAACAACACACTGCAGTAACAACATACTGTATTAACAACATATTGTAGTAACAACACACTGCAGTAACAACATACTGTAGTAACAACATACTGCAGTAACAACATACTGCAGTAACAACACACTGCAGTAACAACATACTGTAGTGACAACATACTGTGGTAACAACATACTGCAGTAACAACACGCTGCAGTAACAACATACTGTAGTAACAACACACTGCAGTAACAACACACTGTAGTAACAACATACTGCAGTAACAACATACTGTAGTAACAACACGCTGCAGTAACAACATACTGTAGTAACAACATACTGTGGTAACAACATACTGCAGTAACAACACGCTGCAGTAACAACATACTGTAGTAACAACACACTGCAGTAACAACACACTGTAGTAACAACATACTGCAGTAACAACATACTGTAGTAACAACATACTGTAGTAACAACATACTGTAGTAACAACATACTGCAGTAACAACACACTGTAGTAACAACATACTGCAGTAACAGCACACTGTAGTAACAACATACTGTAGTAACAACATACTGCAGTAACAACACAATGTAGTAACAACATACTGCAGTAACAACATACTGTAGTAACAACATACTGTAGTAACAACATACTGTAGTAACAACATACTGCAGTAACAACACAATGTAGTAACAACACACTGCAGTAACAACATACTGCAGTAACAACACACTGCAGTAACAACACACTGTAGTAACAACATACTGCAGTAACAACATACTGTAGTAACAACATACTGTAGTAACAACATACTGCAGTAACAACATACTGCAGTAACAACATACTGTAGTTAAAACATACTGTATTAACAACATACTGTAGTAACAACATACTATAGTAACAACATACTGTAGTAACAACATACTGTGGTAACAACATACTGTAGTAACAACATACTATAGTAACAACATACTGCAGTAACAACATACTGCAGTAACAACATACTGTAGTAAAAACATACTGTATTAACAACATACTGTGGTAACAATATACTGTGGTAACAACATACTGTAGTAACAACATACTGTAGTGACAACACACTGTAGTAACAACACACTGTAGTAACAATATATTGTATGTTGACTGACATTTACTGTTAATGATATTTTTAATATTTAAACTTCTTCATACAACCCTGTTGCAAAAATACCAAACTATCCATTTAAGAGCCTTCCATCCTCAAACATAATTACTTATCTGTCTATACTTTAATTCTTTTTTTGTTTTTGAATAATAAGTATATTAAAGTCATGATACAAACACAGACACAAACTTTATCCAGCAGTTTAATGAAACAATAGAAAATGTATTAATGATTTATCATTCCGGAGACATTAATATGTTAGCTAGGAAGCTGCTGAGCGCTTCAGCTAATACACAAATTTAAAAATATAAATTGTGTTTTTTTCTGGCATCTTTCCATCGTCGAATCCCTGACTACTTTCCACAGTCTATCCTGCATCCCTGTTCTCGTCAAGTGTCTATTTTTCTTTCTCCATTCTTTTGGCTTAAAGTCAAAATCTGCTGCAGCATGCATCAATGAGCGCTCAGAGCCCTGGGAAACATCTCCAGAGTATATTTTTGATCTTTCAGGCTACATGTGAAGCCACTTGTCTGTGCAAATAAAACTCATGCCGCAGTTTCTGTTGCTTATTTTAAACCATGCCCACAGTGGGACTATTTCTGTCTGTTCCAAGAACAAATCATATGACTGATTGTGTTAGCAAACATGGAGAGTAGTGATGTAATTTGAAATAGCAGACCTGTCATCCAAAAAGGCTGCAGCTTTTAACCTTTAATCCGATGAGAAAATCATGTTGGACACACCAATCATTTAAATCCCACAACAAAGACAAAGTTCAAATAGCAGCACAAACAACTGAATACAGTTCATTACAGATACATAACAAAGAACGCAGAATACACTTTGGTAAGTTTCAGAACCAAGACTGTCAGACTCCTGCATTGAATTGATCTTTGATGAGGAATAAACTGTTATCAGTTTAAGTGGATGAGTCAACTGTTGTCCAAAGGATTCTTTAAACCCACTGTGAAGAACTCAATGAGAATTGATTTGGTAAATAATAAATGGACCTGAGCTTATATAATGCTTTTCTAGTCTCCTCAAATGTGTTTACACCGCAGGTCACACCACAAGTTCACAATGATGGCAAAGGTTGCTAACATCAGCAGTAACTACTCCCATTCATACACATTCATACGAGGCAGACGAAGCAGCGGGAGGAAATTGGGGTAAAGTATCGCATGGGGATCAAACCCGCAACCTTCCTGTGGAGAGACAACAGACTCTACCAAATGAAAAGCCTAAAATACTGCATTTCACTGATGAGCCATTCATCACATTCTGCATAAACAAATTAAAACCTCAGTAAAAAGTATTTAAATGAGCTAATCTTTGCCTTAATCTGCTGATTAAAGCTCCAGGAGTTCAATGTGAACTTGATGAGTTTGTGTTTGTTTGTAATCATTAATCCACCAAGATACTTTTCAAATGTTACTTCTTGCAGATTATTAAATGAGACTGACTATTAGACCATAAAACTGGGACATATGAACAGTTATTCCAGCTGATGGATAAAGATCGTTTCCCTGACTCTATAAAAACAAAGTATTCACTTCAATAAGGAAACTGTTGCTGAAACTGAATCAATTTCAGCAACACTTTTCAGCAGTCCTGAGAGTTACATTAGTAAATGTATTGATTGTTAACCTGCGACAGGCTAACAGGCTAATGGACAGGCTCTGTCTGAAGGACTGACTGTTCACACTGTGACCAAATATCCACAAAGACAGGAGCTGAAATATATCTCCAGGCTCCAACTGAACCAGATCAATCAGATGTGATTTATTATGAGAGAAAGAGAGAGCGAGGCAGGGGGGGGGGGGGGGGAAGAGAGAGAGAGAGAGAGAGAGAGAGAGAGAGAGCAAGGCATGGAGGGAGAGAGAGAGAAAGAGCAATGTGGGGAAGGAGAGAGAGAGAGAGCAAGGCAGGGAGGGAGAGAGAGAGAGAGAGCAAGGCAGGGAGGGAGAGAGAGAGAAAGAGAGAGAGAGGCAGAGAGGGAGAGCGCGAGGCAGATAGAGAGAGAAAGAGAAAGGGGGAGAGATACAGTAGAGAGGGTGAGAAAGAAAGAGACACAATCAATTTCAATAAAGTTTCTTTAATTGAATTGAGATGTGGAGTGGTTCAGAGGAGGAACAATTATGTCTCTCTTCACCTTTTCCGTTTCCTGTTCAGACTTGTTGCCCTCTCTGGGGGTGTTTGGTTCAGTCAGCGAGTACCTGTCAGATATAAAATACATGTTGTCACAGTCTTCTTATTTAGCCTCCAACATTCCTCCTGATGTTTCTGACTGAAGCTGTTCTCAGGTTTAGGAGCTGTAGTGAACGTTTACTGGAGGCTTCAACAGAAAGATGAGTGAATGATTCGACTCGACGGGATGACAGACCGGACCTGGAGACATCAGCTGGTCAGACAGCAGAGGATTTTTTTTTTTTTTTTTAGCATACCCTTTATATATACGTGTGTGTTTGTGAACTGCTGATTAAATGGTTAATGGACGTGCTAATCTAGTCTTCTGACTAATTAGAGCGCTTTTTTACACCGCAGGTCACCCCTACACATTCAAACCCTGATGTGGTGAGACCATCAGATGTAACTTATCCCAATTGTTTGCATTTAAACGCCATCAACAAAACAGCAGGAGCAAATCAGGGTTAAGTGCCTTGCCCAAGGACACATCAGACATGCTGCTGCAGCAGCTGGGGATCAAACCCTTGACCTTCTGGTTGAGATACAATGACTCTACAAACAGAGCCCTGCCGCTCAGAGTCATTGAGTTCAACATTTTTAACATCACCAGGCAATTAATCCTGTTTTAACTTTAATTTGGTCTCCTAGTTCCCACGATCATGAAAACAAGATGATGAAGATTAAATGATTACTTCGCTGTTTGGACTAAAGGTTTTATCATGTGCGTTAAATGTTTCAAAATGTGTGCCACTATATTTTGCATTTATTATATATTATAATTTTAAAGTTCCCATATTCTTCTTTTTCTGGTTTTATTTGCTTTTTCCCGATGTATATGTTTAGGCACATCTATGAGAAAAAATTCAAAGTCTGCGGAAACGCAGCTTCTCCTTCTGCCTCATGTTAGCAGTAGCATTAGCCGCATGAAACGCTCGGTCTCTGGCCAACCTCGTTGAAAATGTGGAGTGTGTTTTTTTTATTAATTGATTCTCTTGGTGGGGGATTCCAGTCCCTCCAGGACTTTATGAGGGATTGTTGCGGCCTAAAATGTCTGATTTCGCAGCAGCTTTTCCAAAAAATTGCAACGCATGTTGTGATGTTTTTAGCTGTTTTTTGCAATTCACGTGTCCTTGAGAGTCAGACAGCTGCTCTACTTGTGTGTCTTCGCCTCATTCTGCAGTCAGAACCCTCTCCTTAATGGTGGGCTTGAAGTCATAGGTCCAGTGGGTGACTGTGTGTGATTGATGCACACATAAAGAAGCTGTTTCATGCTCTTTTCAGATATAACTGAATGTGTTATGGAGGAGTCGGTGTCAAGCAGAGAGCAGTTATGAGATTAGTTGGGGCTTTGGAGGCATTCATATCATTTCCTCTGTGTTAAGATTTAAAGGTTGATGATTGACAAAAGTTGAAATCTTTCTACTCGTTCATCCTCCTTTCCTTTCTTTGCTTTCTTCTCTCTCTTTTTTCTTTTAAGATCCAGGAAACTCTTCTTCCTCTGTAAAGGCCAGCAGCAAAGACCCTCCGATGCAGAAGAAGAATCACAGCTCCAGCAATCTTTTCTGTAACCCCGGTGCGATTCCTCACTCCTCCAGCACCTTACCTCGAAGCTACACCTCCTCCGCCTCAGGAACCAGAGAGAGCCAGGCGAAGATGAAGGATGTGGAGAGGAAGAAGGAGGTGTTTCTGGACATCCTTCGGCAGAAGTACCCTCACCATGCAGCCATCATCATGGGACACCAGGTGAACGAGCAGATTACTTTAAAAGCGCTCTGAATGATACACAATTAATAAAACATCATCGGTCTCAATTCTTCTGAAAAAAAAAAGAAAAAAGCTTTTGTCATGACCCCGTTTTCCAAGTTTGATCTTAAACTTGTTTGTGCAGTAAAGGTTACCTTAAATGTAATAATCAGAGGATGAAAATGAGTTTATGAAAGTGTAGGAGGTGTGTGTGTGTGTGTGTGTGTGTGTGTGTGTGTGTGTGTGTGTGTGTGTGTGTGTGTGTGTGTGTCTGTAGTAAGTTTGTTATCATAAACAGACTGTTGTCAGACTGGTAGAGCCAGCATTATTTGCAGAGGTGGAGCTGTGTTGTAACAGCAGACACAGAGACACACACAAACACACAGACGCACACACACACACAGTCAGGTCCACAGAAAGAGGAGATTCTATTGGACTTTTTATGACACTCAAACATCCAGAACAGCAAACGTTGAACAGAGGAAACTTTTTTGTATTCACAGCCTCATTTCAACTTCAGTTAGCCTCGTAGCTTAGCTTAGCTTAGCTGTGTGTTGAAGTTGGCAGCAGCAGTCCACCTGCAGCCTCCTCCAGGTAAGCTTGTTTAACCTGTTTCAAACTAACTAACAGATCCCCTGGTTTCTGTTTATATTCTTCTTTAGTTCACACACTGTTGTTTCCAACCAGCAGTGTTTAAAGTGCTTATTAATATAACTGAATGTAAGGAAAGTGCTCACTTTGAGTTTGAAGAAAGAGCTGCAGGCTGTTCATGTGTTCACCTGCTGCTCGGCTCCGCAGAGAGCGCCCTGTTCACTTCTGAACACTCAATATGCCAAAGCAACATTTCAACAGGATGTGTTGATGGAAGTGTTTCAGCCCACTCTTCTGTTCAGCGTCAATGTTTAGTTGTTTCTGCAGAATCACTTTGCAGCAGCATTCAGAAGAAGCATACACTGTTTAATTAGGAAGTTACATTTTCATGTCATGGAAGAAAAGAAATGATTGTGTTTGTTCGCCTGGTGATGGCATCATGAAGTCTCCCTCACACCTTTATTTATACCTGTGACTGCATGTCACACAATCTTTTATAAAGGAGCATGAAAAGTTACCCAGTGCTTTTGAGAAAACATAAAAAGAAGATTAACGTGTCGTTAAGTAAACACAGCGAAGCAAAGTGAGCCTCGCTATGGTAAACAAAATGGTAAAAAGTTACCTGAAACTTGTTTCAACTTGCATATAAACTTTAAGGTGAGCTGCTTTTCGAGCGTCTGAACATTAAAAACATATAAAGACATTAAATGAAGAGTGTGATGACACTTCATTAAAATGTCAACACTGATCCCCGCCTTTGTGACGTCACCTGTGTGTCTTATTAATCAATCCATTCCTGTTTTTATAACGCATCATCTTAACAAAGGTCAGCTCAGTCTAGTTTATTTACACCCTGTGGGCTCCCATACTGTCCGTGTAGTGAACTGTGCAGTGTCACCCTTATCAAATCAAATCAAAGTTTATTTCTATAAAACAACCTTGGTTGACCAAAGTGCTGAGCAGGCAACAACAAAAAACACTTTAAAAACAGTAAAACAATAAAAAATACAATAAATAGGAGCATGAATAAAAAATGTGAAGATGTCAGGCTCAGCTTGTATTAAAGGCCGGAACATGTGGGATGATCGCATCGCTCTGACAGGAGCGAGGACCTGAGAGATGAATAATCTTTGATCAGACCGATAAGTGATAATAAAAACACAAGTTTATCATTGGATCAAGATGTGACTGAAAAAGGAGAATAACATTAAAAAGACAAAATCCAAACTTTAACAATCAGTGTTTTCAGATCAATATTTCTTTATTTAACATCATGTAAATAATAATAATTTACTTAGCTCCTACTTTTACACACGTTTACTTTCATTACTGGCCTTGTAGATACAAATCTGTCTGATGTGTTTGTCTGTCTCTTCGTCTCTGTCCTCGTCTCCTCACACGTCTCTTCATCGTCAGTCTGCTTCTGAAAGATGTTTTTTCCTCTCCGCTGTAACTTTTCTGAAGACGTCTCAGTGATGGATTCATGTTGGGTCTGTAGATGATATAACAAAGATTAAGGTCTTTTATGAAGTGTCGAAGTGTAACATTTGTTATAAATTGCCACGTCATAAATTCAGATTGATTGATGAGCATAGACAACATTACACTTTTTTTTTAACCTCTTTCTGTACCTGCCTCTTTTAACCCCAAATTGCTCCCGCTGCTTCGTCATGTTTATAAATGGGATGAGTTACTTCTGACAACAGCCTGTTGACTGTAGCCGCTGTATGAGCGACACTGCTCCGCTGCAGGTTTTATTATTTACCTGATCAGACGCTCTCTGCTCATGAAAACAAATGGAGAAAGATGCTGGTCCATCAAGAGAAAGAGGTCTCTAACGTCAGGGTGTGATGTGTGACGTTCAGTGTAAAAGCACCTTGAGTAGCCAGAAGAAATGTACAAGCTCAAGTCCATTTACTATTTACAGCACTCGTGGGTTTACAGAACGTGTCTCTCATTGTCAGAATGATAAAGACTGCACCATGAATGTTCAGAGTCTAAAGATTACATCAGTGATATCTAAAATCAAACACACACAACAGTCTGTCGATCTATGATGGTTTGTGTCTGCTGGTGTCAGCTCCTCCTCTCAGCCAATCACAAGAGGACGACCACTTCTTTTCGCTCTGACACTTCAGCTCCACACTGCGCACAAAAGATGAAAAGAAAGGAAGGAATCTGTCGCTGGAATTTAAACCACTCTGATTATCAGTCTGATCTGAGATCCAGTCACAGCGGAAAGATGTGACATCACTAAAAACCATCATCAGTTGTTTTCAACACGACAAGTGAAGTCCTCTAAATCATATCAGCTCTGTAATCAGAAATCAGAGCTTATAACTATCAGTGTGTGTGTGTGTGTGTGTGTGTGTGTGTGCGTGTGTGTGTGTGTGTGAGAAAGAGGAATGTACAGCAGTGTTTCGTGTGTGTGCCTAAAGGAGTCTGTCTTTAACAAGCTGTAACCTTCAGGATAAATAAAGTCAACGCTGAAGTCCAAACAACTGTAGTTCCTCGAGTGTCCACTTGAGGCTCTCCACAAACCCCCAGAAGTGAAAATGCTCATTTTGACTGCAGATATGAACATGTTCGGTCTGATTTTATAACCCTTTCTTTGTGATATTTTGAAGGATGAGAGTTGTGTGTAATTACAGCCTGGTGGACTCGTGGGGCTTCATTCACAAATACACGTGTAGAAATGTTCTCACCGCCCTGCGTATGTCAGTGAATCAGAATAGTTCTGAATGGACAGGTACATGACCTTCTCTTGCTGTGTCAGCGAGCGTCATGATGAGGGCTGGAGTGGTATGAAAATGTGTTGAAGGTGGCCACCTAACCGTGTCATATTCACACTTATCTACACAGTTATCTTACGGGATATTATCAGATGAACAGCAGGTGAGAATAAATGTTTTCATAGAAAAAATTATTAATAACTAGTTTTAAAGCCACCTGTCCACTTACTGACGGAAACTAAAAAAACTGGCACCACAATGTTAATCAATAATATATAATCCATAAATGACCAGATCACTGAGCTATGAACCAATCGTTACCGGAGAAGACGGCTTGATATTGGACAGTATGGGGCGCCACAGGATGAGCTCTAAAACCAGGAAGTAAGTTAGCTTATCGATTGCTTCAAACTCTTCATGAGTTGGTGGTTGGATGACTGAAATAAGGTCTGTGGTGACCTCAGGCCCGACACGTTGTTCTCTTGTTGTTGTCTGACATTAAACACGTCAGTGAATACACTTGTGAACTATGATGTTTCACGTGTCCTTGAAATGGTTGCTAACAAGTGGCTGAATGAGACGTTAAACGTTATCTCTGTTTGAAGTTATAATCAGACACACGGTCTCCTGCAGCTTTCATTGTTGGGTTAATAAACTATTGATTAGGCTACGGTTTCTCTAAACTGGTTAGCTTGTGGGAGACATCCAGAGACATCCTGAGTGCTGACGTCGAAGCCACACGACCATGTTCACTTGTAGCATGACATTAGCGCTTCACTTCTGATGATAAACATCATTAAAGTGGTGTTCATTTCTGAAGATTATCTTTCTGAAGCAAACAGGAAAGCATCATAAACGTGTGTTTGGCTCTCAGGTTGGTTCCTTGGTATGTATTGAAAGTGCATCAACCCTCAGTGGAGGAATACGGACGCTATGTTGGCTGCATTTGGAGCGGAAGCGGTTTGATGCAAATTCGCGACAATAGGCGTCAGGGGGTTAATAATAATACAGAATATTAATCATAATGAAGGACTGTGTGTGTTAGTGTGTTCTGAGCAGAGGTGTAAGGAGGTCAGAGGTGATCTGATGACATCAGGCAGCTCGTAGCTTCAGGCTCCGAGTGAGAGACGCTTCGTCACCTCCACTTTTTATCTCAGCAGACTTAACACCATTTAACATCTAAACAGTAAAACCATAAAACCCATCGTTAATCATAGCAGCTCATAGTGTGCTGCTAACGTGAACTGTAAGTCTTACAGGTGGTATTGTTACAGCACAGAGAACAAACACAGACGACAAACAAACAGCATGAACAGGAGTGTCTGTCTGTGAGGAGGAAGCTGAGCAGCTCCTTCCCTCAGGCTGTCACACCTGAAGTCACTCTGGAACATACCATCACTGTGAGTGGACAGAAACATTGTCGGAGCCAAACTATTTGTTTGGTATGTATTTTCATTTGGTTACGTGTGTGTAGTCCCTCTACTGGGCACAATGTGGAGCCTGAGTGTTTTTAATCGAGGCTCCAGCTGTGTTTGTTGTATTGAATAGACATTGTGTTTTGTCTTATTTATTTTTCCATAAGTTGTTTAAGAATAAATGGATCAAACATACAAATCACATCAACAGGCTGGTCCACATTCATTCCTAAACAATATTGGATTTGTTCAAATTGGTCATTGCATACATATACATATCTATATTTAATGTAAATGATCGACCTAAGCACATTTTTAATGTAAATACTGTAAAAAAAACAACCTCATGTAAATGATCATCTGTCACATAACATAACATAACATTTTTTATCATCATGGTTCTTCAGCCTCTTTTGCACTTCTCACCACTGTTTCTTATTTAGTCTTTGCTTATTATGTTTACATAATGAGGCAGCTGAGTGCTTTATTGAAAAGTTTCACGAGCAGCTCAGCTCAACCACGCCACGCCTGTCATTCCTGTGAACTCACACGTTCTGCTCCACATCCAGAATCACACGAATCCTGTGGGCATGACTACATCATCTGAGCATCAGACATGTGTAAAGACATCTCGTGCAAACAATGAACTAACTAACTGTATCCATGCTGCTATCGTACGCAATCAGGACGTTAATGTCACAACACGTTTTCACCAGCTGACACCAACAGAAGCTTTAGGGGCCGTGTCCACAGACAAGCCTGTTTTCAACACCAGAGCTCTTGGAGCCCAACGCTCATTAATGTCATCTCATGATAACCTTCTTCTTCTCATGTCAGACAATGGCGGAGGAGACGACCATGAATGCCTTTGCAGAGGTTTAAATATAAGTTATTTACTGAGCCTTACGACATGAAGTCTGTCGTTGCTGAGTTCTGTCCAAACACATGCTGCTGTTCAGTCACCTTGTTTAGGTCACTCAAACTAAAAACCCTGGTGCAGACCTGTTGGACAGATGTGAATACAAACCATCGAACTCGGACTAAACATTTGGACCGACACCCAGCAGAGGAGATGGTCTCGGTTGGCTTCCTAACCAACCCTGGTGGACCGGACTTCAGTCTGACCCAGTTCTAAAAATCGTACGTCTTTTTTGACCAGGCTCCCGTTGCCTCGAGCATTATGGGAGATCATTGTTGTTGTTTGCTTCAGCACAAATGGCTTGCTGATAGCATGCCGTAGCAGGCACACATTGAGCTCTCCTTTGCAGCTTTCTTGTGGCACGTCTTCGTCGTAGTCAAATGATAAACACTGCATCTTAAAACTGACTCGTGCTGCTCAAAATGTTCTGCAAACGTTTGTGACTGGACCGAATCAATACCAGGACGAGTTCTTGGTATTGATTCTTGGTACACATTCTTGGTCTCTTGTGAAAAGTGCAAAGAGAAAACAAACCACACCAACATTGTTTTTAGTCCGGACCAAAGAAATCCAACTAAAGGACTCTCTCTCTCTCTCTCTCTTTCTGTCTCTCTCTCTCTCTCTCTCTCTCCCTCCCTCTCTCTCTCTCTCTCTTTCTGTCTCTCTCTCTCTCTCTCTCTCTCCCTCCCTCTCTCTCTCTCTCTCTTTCTGTCTCTCTCTCTCTCTCTCTCTCTCTCTCTCTCTCTCTCTCTCTCTTCAGCCTGGGAGTACCTGGTCCTCTGACAGCGCCCCCTCAGCTGGAGGGCTGGTCCCGAAGGAACAGCTGGACCCTCAGGAGACCATGTCTGACACAGACCTGCCCTCCCCCTCTGCCCCCTTCACACGGGGCTGCAAGAGCAGATCCAGTCTGCCTGTGGGGAGGTCAGGAGGTCACACAGGAGAGCGGCCGCACGGTGGGTTCACACACAGCGGCCATGCTCTGGGGTGTCATGTAAAGCTTGTGTCAGAGACTGACTCCCTCTCTGCTTGTGCTCAGGCGTGGTGTACCTGCAGTATGGGGAGGAGACGAAACAGGTGAGGATGCCGTCTGAGATGAGCACTGAGGACTCTCTGCACGCTCTCTTTGTTACCGCCTTCCCCCATCAGCTCACCGTGAAGATGCTGCAGTCTCCCAATGTGGCAATCTACATCAAAGACAGCAGCAGAAACTTCTACTACGAGCTCGATGACATCAGGTGAGTCCCACCATGACATAGGATCACAAAGTTAATAATCATTTATACTTTATTAATGCTGCGAGGGGCAATTCAGTTTTACACTGTTTAACACACACACACACACACACACACACACACACACACACACACACACACACACACACAGGATCCAAGTGACATGCATTAATGGAGAGATCTCAGGGGGGTGAGGGGGGCCTCCCACAGCATGCCTTGCTCAAGGGCAGTGCTCAGGAAGTGGACTCGCACTAACCTTTGTATTGATTTCTCTGCAGAGAAAAGAGATAGACACTCCTGGGTGTGAGTAATGTGGTAGAGAGAGAGAGAGAGGGCTGCTTCATGGAGTCTCTTGCAGATCTCTCTGCCCATGTTGCCAATGATTGGTTTATAAGCAGCTGCAGGGGCGTCTGTCCAGGATGCCATCAGAGGATGTTTTTGCTGCAACCTAAAAAACCATAGCATGAACCCCCTCAGTGAAAGACATGAGTAGAACAGGAGTGTTCAGAGGCTGTGGAGGGGAAAGTCAGGCTTTACTCCTCATCCTCTTTTTTCTCTCATGTAGGCAGATTATTCTTCATCATTTTTATTTGTTGACTTGACAACAACTTGACATTGACAAACTTTGCAAACAGCAATAATGCATGAGACCCTCAGCAGATGGGACCCCTCAGGGAGGCTTTTTGTTTGTATTGTCTTTGCAAAAGTTGGGATGAGGGGTGTTTTAAGAACGTTTATCCTTTTATTAGTATTTTACAGTTGTGTCATGAAGAAAACAGTGGTGGGAAAGGCCTGAGGGGAATGAGCAAGGCAGCTTCAATGCACCAGATAAAACTTCCAACACTCACCGATGGACTCGAATGACTTGGCTGCCACATGAAGTTTCTCCTGCAGGGTGGATTAGCTCAACCGTAGAGATGAGGAGGAAACCTCTGCAGGGATCCTCCTTCACTTTTAAAAGGCCAATAGATGTGACATAATATCTGATCAGGACCCCTCTGGGCACTTCTGACTGGAGGTTACAATGTGGCCAACATCATCTCCTTTAACATTGGATAGAACGCACCACGGTGTTCATGTTCTTTTGTCTGCATCAGATATGAACAGCTGGCTCGTAGTAGTCCATCTTCAGTAGATGGTCGCTTCGCCTCAGCAGACGTACGTCACACATGAGCGTGAGCGCAGTCAGAGTGTTTGGATTCCCTCATTCCCTCTCCACTCTCCCTTTTTACTCCAAACATTTCTTTGACCTCGTGACATCTTCTATCGAGGAAAAGGGGCTCCGAGAATTTTTTTTTATTTGTAATGCAGAGCGCGAGCGCTGTAACACAGGTCAAAGGTCAGAGCAACAAGAACATTATATGATATAGTAGAATCACCTGCTCTGAGAGATGGATGCTGTCCAGCCTCAGCTGAGCATGGTTGTGTTTGAACAGCAGCACTCAGGGATTATGTTCCTAAATATAAAGATGTGTGAAGGGTGACTCTACGTGTAGCATCAGCGTCTCTTTGTTCGCCTCCAGTTTAACAGCCTCTCTCTCTCTCTCTCTCTCTCTCTCTCTCTCTCTCTCTCTCTCTCTCTGTCTGTGTCACTGTGTTATTTTTGCTTTCAGAAACATCTCGTCACACTCCTGTCTCAAGGTTTATCATAAAGACCCGGCACACATATTCAACCGCCATGCCAGACCTGCAAAGACGGAGGGGAGGGTGAGTCACACCGTGTGCTTCATTCAGTCACGTTAACATCATCCCACACTCGACTCAATCTGAGCTTTTAACTTCACCATATTACAACAAAGACAAGGTGTGTGTGTGTGTGTGTGTGTGTGTGGGGGGGGGGGGGGGGGGGAGGGGGGGGGGTTATGTGAATGCTCCATGCAAAGAGGCTGCAGTCCTACAAGCAGAAGGGTTTAATTCTGATCAATGGCTCATTTACTGCATGTCAGTCCCCCCTCTCTCTCTCTCTCTCTCTCTCTCCTCCCCCCCCCCCCCCCCCCCCCTCTCTCTCTCTCTCTCTCTCTCTCTCTGTCCACTGTCCTGTCTCTCCAGTGAAGGTACAGAAAGCCAAAACTGAAATATTATTTGGTTGGAGCAGCTTCAGGTGTGCAGTCTTAGTCATTGACCACATTCTACATAAACATTTTTTAAATTCATGAACAGCTCTAATACACATCGCACTGTCCGTCACACAGCAGTCTGATTGGTTCTTCTGCAGGCCGTGTTGTGACACGCTCACAGATCGACGCCCTGTTTACTTAAAGCATTGAGTAGTTATACACACACACACACACACACACACACACCTGATCATCACTGACTGTGTGCACGCTCAGGTAAGAGAGGACTGATGTGTACATTTACTAATCTATACTGAATGTATGTGTGCATGTTTAGGCCCTGTGTGTGTGTGTGTGTGTGTGTGTGTGTGTGTGTGTGTGTGTGTGTGTGTGTGTGTGTAGGTGTGTGTGTGTGTGTGTGTGTGTTCGTTTACTGTACATAGAGTACTAGACTTCACATGCAGTAAAATCTCTCCCTGGTTTTAAATGTCTGACTCTTCACTACTGTTCTTATTGTTTTTTAGGGAACTTGTAGCTCTTTGAGATTTTCTTTGAAATGTAATGTGTGTTATAAATAATATGCATTATTATTATAAAATGAATTAGACCGTGCAAGGCGTATAATGTACTATAGTGCAAACTATACATTGTAATGTACAGTACAAATGTTCTACTGTTCTGGTAACAGTAGTTACATTACTCCTGAACATACTGGGAATAGAAACGTGTTTGAGAGCTTTTGTGTTACATAAAAAAACACTGTTGTGACTCGCTGCACTGGGAGAGAAGCAGCATTAGTGCAGAGGTCTTTGTTTTTCACCACAAAAGGAAAAAAGGGATTATTTTTCCCAGTAACAAATGACTTTAATAAAAAAGAAACTAAACTATGAATGGAATAACTAACCAATAAAGCTCTACTGTGACATGCAGTGCACACAGTATTATACTGTAACATACAGTGCACGCAGCATTATACTGTAACATACAGTGCACACAGTATTATACTGTAACATACAGTGCACGCAGCATTATACTGTAACATACAGTGCACGCAGCATTATACTGTAACATGCAGTGTATGCAGCATTATACTGTAACATACAGTGCACACAGCATTATACTGTAACATACAGTGCACGCAGCATTATACTGTAACATACAGTGCACACAGCATTATACTGTAACATACAGTGCACACAGCATTATACTGTAACATACAGTGCACACAGCATTATACTGTAACATACAGTGCACACAGCATTATACTGTAACATACAGTGCACGCAGTATTATACTGTAACATGCAGTGCACACAGTATTATACTGTGACATACAGTGCACACAGTATTATACTGTAACATACAGTGCACACAGCATTATACTGTAACATACAGTGTATGCAGCATTATACTGTAACATACAGTGTATGCAGCATTACACTGTAACATACAGTGCACACAGCATTATACTGTAACATACAGTGCACACAGTATTATACTGTAACATACAGTGCACACAGCATTATACTGTAACATACAGTGCACACAGCATTATACTGTAACATACAGTGCATGCAGCATTATACTGTAACATACAGTGTATGCAGCATTATACTGTAACATACAGTGTATGCAGCATTACACTGTAACATACAGTGCACACAGCATTATACTGTAACATACAGTGCACACAGTATTATACTGTAACATACAGTGCACACAGCATTATACTGTAACATACAGTGCACACAGCATTATACTGTAACATACAGTGCACACAGCATTATACTGTAACATGCAGTGCACACAGTATTATACTGTAACATGCAGTGCACGCAGCATTATACTGTAACATACAGTGCACGCAGCATTATACTGTAACATACAGTGCACACAGCATTATACTGTAACATACAGTGCACACAGCATTATACTGTAACATACAGTGCACGCAGTATTATACTGTAACATGCAGTGCACACAGTATTATACTGTAACATACAGTGCACACAGTATTATACTGTAACATACAGTGCACACAGCATTATACTGTAACATACAGTGCACGCAGCATTATACTGTAACATACAGTGCACGCAGTATTATACTGTAACATACAGTGCACACAGCATTATACTGTAACATACAGTGCACACAGTATTATACTGTAACATACAGTGCACACAGTATTATACTGTAACATACAGTGCACACAGCATTATACTGTAACATACAGTGCACACAGTATTATACTGTAACATACAGTGCACACAGCATTATACTGTAACATACAGTGCACACAGTATTATACTGTAACATACAGTGCACACAGTATTATACTGTAACATACAGTGTATGCAGCATTATACTGTAACATACAGTGCACACAGCATTATACTGTAACATACAGTGCACACAGCATTATACTGTAACATACAGTGTATGCAGCATTATACTGTAACATACAGTGCAGACAGCATTATACTGTAACATGCAGTGTATGCAGCATTATACTGTAACATACAGTGCATGCAGCATTATACTGTAACATACAGTGTATGCAGCATTATACTGTAACATACAGTGCATGCAGCATTATACTGTAACATACAGTGCACACAGTATTATACTGTAACATACAGTGCAGGCAGCATTATACTGTAACATACAGTGCACACAGCATTATACTGTAACATACAGTGTATGCAGCATTATACTGTAACATACAGTGCACACAGTATTATACTGTAACATACAGTGCACGCAGCATTACATTACAGTGTACTGTATGTTACAGTACAGTAGTAGTACATGTGCTATAGTCTAGCCTACATCCAACTTAAAATAAGTTCTTGGCCAGTTCCCTGAGAAACTATCAAACATGACTCGGATAATGACATGTTTTTCTTCAGATGTTCAAATAAAGGTGTGCGACTTGAACACAACAGGAACATGGAGAGACCACTCCTTCTGATTAAACTGTCAAACTGGATCTGTGGGCCGACATGTTTCGACGTGCTCGCTGAGGAGGAGGAAACAAACTAAATGATTTTCAGTTAGTCAGTCACCTTGTAACCAATTTGGTTTCAGCTTATAGGACTTGTTGTTGATAGTAATCAGCACTTCCTGGATTTTAGTGGGAAGAGGGAGGAGAGGAGGATGGGAAAGACGACGGCTTGAAATTAGCCCGCTCAGCGGTTCTGATTGAAGATTTGAAGTCGCTTCAGTTTATTTTGAACTGGAGTTCGGAGTAGAGCTTGGCGCTCAAAGTTATATCAGGACACGCTGAACAAAAAGCAGGTCTAGATCATAGATTCATCATGAGCACAAAACAACTCTTTTGTATTTATTCACAGTTTTTTGTGTTTTTATTTACAGTATGTTGGTGTTTCTTTACAGGATTTATTAACTGAGCTTTTTATATCAATAAACAGTTTTATGTATTTTTAACAGTACCTGATGCTTTTTGTGATGTTAGCAGTACTTTTTAATTTCAGCAGTACTTTATGGGTTTTTATTTTTCAGTATTTTCAGTGTTTGTAAACAGTTCTATGTTGGGTTTGTTTCAGATCTCTAAAGAGATTCTGTACGGGAGTCACAGTCCGATTCACAGTCGGTCGTCATCGGGCCGCAGTACCCTGCAAAGCCTGCAGGGCTCCATGTCACCCCCCATGGTGCGCTCCATGCCCTCCTCCCCTTCCAGGAGAGTTTATGGTGGGGGGGCCAAAGGAGGGTTGGCAGGAGATCTGGGCAGCTCCACATTACCACGGGAACGGCTGTCGGGGGCCGGTCTCTCCAGGTCCCTGTGCACCAACAGCAGCAGCTCCATCCTGGAGAGGAGGGACGTCAAACCAGGTGAGACTCCTGCAGGGATGTAGAATGATCATTGAGGCAATATTCAATTATTATGAATGCTCATTGATTCACATCATTAGTTGCTCTTTACCCTGAACAGCATCAGGAAGCTCAGACCCTACCCAGTTTCCCCCCCTTACTGGCAGTGCAGAGTCGGTTGTCTCTCTGGAGGGTCAAGGGTTCAATCCCTGCAGTCACGTGCCTTTGGCTCAGACACTTGACCATAAATGGCTCCTGCTACTCAGTAGCATGCGACCTAACTTCTGTCTGACACTTCACATCGCAGCCTCTGCCATCAGTGTCTGAATGGATCAATGTGCCGCACAAATGCTTTGAGTTTCTATGGTTGTGCTAAACGCACTGAATCCTTGTGCTGAGGTGCTTCAGCAGAGCGACTGGTTTTGAACCAACTCAAAACATCACATGACACTGCTGTTCTTCCCCCTCCCCTTCCTCATCAAATTTAAATAACCTGTTGCTCACTTACAAAACAAAATTAAAATGGCTCCTCTTTACCTGAACTCACCCACGTTTACATGTATTCATGCTACTGTTGATGTTGTTGATGATTTTAAAAGAATGCCTCCATACAACCTGTGTATTTCATCTGTGCACTGCCTTACATTCTCTGTTTTATTATTGGTTGAATATTAGATGAGGATGCTGACAACGTGAAGTCCATGGCTCTGGTTCTGCATGGAGAAGGCGGTCCTCACTATTCAGACTCGTACTGCTCCTCTCTGCTGGATGGAGGAGGAGGAGGTCGCCTCCGCCTCTCTTCCTCCCAGTGCAGCGCCCCCCCCTCCCTTGCGGCAGGCCTGGTGGACTCTGGGGGAGCAGGGATCCCAGGGGGTCTGCAGCAGTACCGTGTCTCCATCAAACCCCTGATGGGCTATGGAGATACCCTGGAACAGCAGACTCGGTCCCTGCACAGGTAACACAAACCCAGATCCAGAAACCCATTCTTGCGGCCAGTGCTACGAAGTAACTTTAAAGGTCCCATATTCTTCTTTTTCTGGTTTTAGATGTTCTTTAGTGTGTCTTCTGCATGTTTAGACAAAAATTCAAAGTCCACGGAAACCTGGCTTCTCCCACGTCCTCCTGTTAGCAGTAGCATTAGCTGCATGAAACGCTCGGTCCCTCGCTCACCTCGTTGAGAATGTGTGGTGTGACATCACAAGACAAAGACATCACTGATCTAAGCCCATTGGCTCGTGGTAGTAAGCACAAGCTCCCCTCGGACTGACTGTAGCATTCCTAATATGGTAAAAGGGGCGGGACATAACGATAACAAAGCCAAACTACTGACCGATTACGAGAGAGCAGATCGGCTGACCAATCAGATCAGACTTGGCACATGTCAGGACCCTTTTTTTTTGTTCTTTTCTCTTTTCTGAGCGTTTGACATACAGACAGATGAGAGCGGCTGTATGGAGCGGCAGTTCATGAGAGACACTTTTTACAAACATTAGCGATTGTGAACGTTCTTTAGTAGACACATTGATTAGATATATGAACCCAACAAAGGGACTTTTAAGGTGTCCCGGGTGTCGTTTCGTGATCTGACAAGAGAGATCATGCTTCACACGATGCAGGTTATCCTCTTGATCATTTATCTCAGGTTTACACAGTGTGACCACACAGAAGGGCATGACCAATCACAAACATAAACAATATGTCATCAGCAGATTGTCATAGTAACACATTTAAAGTAATGTGAGTATCAAACATGGTGAACATCGGATCACTGTCTACCTCACAAACATTCATTGGCAACGTTTGGGTCCGAGACCTTCATCAGGCCAACTGGACATGTTTAATAGGAAGAAGCTACAAACCTGCCTCCACTCATCATCATGACGGAAATGTTTGTTCACCGTGGTGTTTGTTGATTTACTGATTCAGAGCTGACGCCATGATGAGCTGTTTGGACATTTGAAAATGATTAATCCTGTCATGACTGATTCATCAGAGCATATGTAGACAAGTGAAAGTGGCTTATGAAGCTGAGTCACACTGTTACTATGGTAACTCTCTTCATGTTGTGCCTCTTGTTTCACTTGTGTTAGAGACAAACAATAAAGAGGACAATCCCAATAATAAAAGTACCAACTTATAAACAAATACTTTTAAAGGTAGAGTTGGTCATTTCCTCCAGATCTACTTTTTTAGATTTTGGTTGGTTTTGTTTTTAGGTCCTGACAAAAAATAATAAGTCATGTTCTCTGAAAAAGGAACAAAGTAAATCCATCATCTGGAGCAGTTTGTAAACCTGTAAAAACTTTGACTAATGTCTGCCATGAGGTACCAATCACACTCCTCCCTGTCTCCCTGCTCGTTGGGCAGGGAGGCGTGTGATTGGTTCATCAGGCCCATGCATTAGCCTTGGTATTTCCCACAACCTCATGATACGATACTTATCATGATACGCGTTAGTTTTGGATCATGACCATGTCTGACTTTAACAGCTGATCTTTATTTGTTGAGAATAAAAGCAGATACGCAGATTTAAGGATCCTATGACTTAAAACTCATAAATGTTTGCACTTATTTAAACCAAACATATTCAGTTTATAATGCCAGAGCTATTATTACATGCACATATAATATTCTTTCATTTTTATTCAAAAAATTCCTCCCTGTTGTCTCTCTGTTTTCTGTATAATGTGTAATAATATATAAATAATGTATAATCAGTCCACTTGAATTTGTAAGAATCTCTTTGATTTACATTTGTAAACTACTGAAGCAGCGTAGATCCTGTACTGAAGGAACGAGTGGACTTACTCAGTGTGACTCACTGAGCAGCTGTCTGACGCCTTCCTTATCAAACACACTACTTTCAGATTACAAAATGAGAAGTGATTTTATCATCTTCTGAGCCCGTTTACAAGTTGAGTGACCATGAAGGCATCATTCAGTGCTGCCACGCACTGAAGCCGTGTGCCGTCATTTCAGGTTTTTGCTTCGATTTTGGGTGCGATTGTGAATCCACCCCATAAAGGTTTATGTCAGTATAGATTCCAGTCATTCATTTATAAAAATCTGTAAAGTGATTTAGATAGATAGATAGATACTTTATTGATCCCCAGGGAAATTCAGGGCATCCAGTAGCAGTATACAGACAGGCAGGACACAAGACATTAGTTACAATACACACCCGCTGTCCCCCCTCCCCTCTGTATACAATAATCCCCAAACAAGATTTAGCAGCCCCTATGTGACTAAGAGTAAAGGTTAAACCTGTGCAGTTAGCATTAGCATTAGACTTAAAACTTATATAGTATAATGTACATAACCTGTGAGGAGAGAAAAACATGTGCTGATTAAAAGAGACCTGTAAACAGTTAAAGAGTCTTAGAGACAAAGTGCTGACCTTCTAGAAACTAGTTACATGTGCATGTACAGAGGTGTTTGAGGTAGTGCCAGAGGTGTGAGTACAGTCATTAAACAGTCAATGCAGACAGTTAGGGATGCAGATTAAAGTGCAGGTTGAGTCAGTGCTCAGCAACATAAAGGAGCAGTGATTAGCAAGTGTCCAAAACAATAAGGTGAAACCAGGAGTGATTAAGGTGATTGTCATTAAAGTACCCAACTATTAGATTACGTGTCCTCTTCATCTTTTCTTACCAGTAATTAAAGGTTAATTAACTTTCAATGTGCCCTTTATTGATGATGGTTATTATAAAGTGTTTCTGAAGTTTGCTGTCTGTCTGTAACATGTTCTGCTGTCATGACTCAAAGTTATCCTGCACATTCAAATTACATAACTAAATAAATGAATTCTTTGTTCTCTGTCTTTTGTTATCCAGGCAGAAGAGCAGGAAGTATGGAGAGAGCCAGCGTCCTCCTCTGGGGGCAAGGAACCCGCCCTCCTCCCCTCAGAGGATCAGTGAGGTCAGGCTGGCAGAGGGTCAGATGGTTGAGGGCTCGGGCCTGGTGACTGCAGACAGGATATCACCCATCCGGCGGTCCCTGCGGCGGTCGAGTAACGGGACCACAGAGATAGTAAACAGAAGCGGCTCGTCCTCCTCCACCTCCTCCGTTTTCTTTGACAGCCCACTTGGGACACCTGATAGGCTGTTTCAGGGTCATGTGACCGTCCAGAGGTGAGCCTTTAACCAGAGTCATGCTGTCAGTTTGTTAACAAGGTGTTTACACATCACAAATGTTTGTTTGTCTGAATTCAGCTCTCAGACTCTCAGACATTCAGGTGTTGTCTTAAAAGAATCAAATGAAGGCTTCTGACCCCTACGCTGTACTGATGTCATGCGATGGTCAGCGTGGTGCCACGTCATGTCATGTGTTGTGTTTCAGTGAGAGGATGAAGGCCATGGAGGAGCAGATAGCGAGTCTGGCAGGTCTGGTGCATCACGCTCTGTCTGTGGGAGCGGATGTTCCAGGAGGGAAGGACGCCATCAGGTCTGTGAACACCTGCAGTTACACCTGTAACAGTACATGAGCACCTAGCACTCACTCAGGCTTCTTTCCATTACGGACACAAGCTGTTATATGAGGCTGCAGCACAGATGGAATCAAACAGAGCTTCAGGATCGATAAATAAAGAAGAATACGTCTAAGAAAACAAAATATAAAGTGGGAAGTGTGCTTTACTTTTATTGTCTTATAAGCACAAATGTGAGGCTTCAGGTTACGCTGTGATTCTCTGACACATGTATGTATGTATGTGTGTCTGGTTCATCCAAGAACCTCAGCTGATCAAACACAACACGTTTGTAAAAACATACCTGTGTTAAAGCTGTGTGTGTGTGTGTGTGTGTGTGTGTGTGTGTGTGTGTGTGTGTGTGTGTGTGTGTGTGTGTGTGTGTGTCCTCAGTGTTTCTGCTGGACATAAACTCCTCAACAACCGACATGGTAAGACATTTTAGGTTCTTGTCTTCCTACAACGTACATTAAATTCTTCCTTATACCTAAGAATCATCACCTTCAAATGACCTTCAGTATCATCTCCTATCTTTGACCTTTGACCTTCAGTACCATCAACTATCTTTGACCTTTGACCTTCAGTACCATCACCTGTCTTTGACCTTCAGTATCTTCAGCTGTCTTTGACCTTTGACCTTCAGTATCCTCACCTATCTTTGACCTTTGACCTTCAGTATCTTCAGCTGTCTTTGACCTTTGGCCTTCAGTATCATCACCTATCTTTGACCTTTGACCTTCAGTATCTTCAGCTGTCTTTGACCTTTGACCTTCAGTATCATCACCTATCATTGACCTTTGACCTTCAGTATCTTCAGCTGTCTTTGACCTTCAGTATGTTCAGCTGTCTTTGACCTTTGACCTTCAGTATCATCACCTGTCTTTGACCTTCAGGCATGCCATCTGAGCATCAGACACCAGCTGCTTTGATTGACAGCTCTAAAACCCCGCCCCTGGCTCTTCTGGCTCCTCCCCCTGACAGCGATCTGCAGCATAGTCTGATGTCAGCCAAAAGAAATGTGTGTGAGCTGAGGATGCAACTGAACCAGCTCAGACACCAACAGGTACTCCCCTGTCTGCTCACCTGAGCACTCACCTGTCTATGAAGCTGTCTGCTCACCTGAGCACTCACCTGTCTGCTCACCTGAGCACTCACCTGTCTGTGAAGCTGTCTGCTCACCTGAGCACTCACCTGTCTGTGAAGCTGTCTGCTCACCTGTCTACATGCCTGTGTATACTGACCTGTGTACTTACAGTCTCTGCTCACCTTGTAGCTAACCTGTCTGTTCACTTCTCTACATACTTTTATTCAATGCACATTAAACCTCAACAGTCCCATCTTGTGCTGATGGTTCAATTTGTTTTCTCACATGTTTTTACCATGCTGGTCATTTCAGTTATCTTGGACTGATTTATATTAAAATGAGACTTTGACAGGCTGAAAGTGTCTGTGTGATCATCCTCCTTTATTGGTCCTCACTGGTTCTGATCAGCTCTGGTCATGTTGCGTTAGGTGGGAGATCAAATGAGATCTATCAGAAAAATCCTTTTATTACCTTAGTTTCACCCTTCAGTCAACATGACGTGAAGTCATGAATTCATGTGTTCAAATTGTTTCTGGATTGGTACAGTAGTAGTCTTTATCAGCTTGTGGTGGCTCAGGGTTTATCCTAACTACAAATATTAAAAACTGCTTCTGAAAGGGTTTGATAACCGTCCTGAGGGATGGACCTGGTCCCTGGACTGTGTGGAGGCTTTGTGAGCACGGCCCCTGTTTGTCCTCCTGGCTGTCTTTATTGCGTTCCTGATGTCACTGGTTGTGTGGTGTGTTGCAGGTGATGAACCAGCAGAGTGTGAGCTCCATGCTGCAGGCGGCCGGTCAGGAGCTGCTGCTCCTGATGTGTGATCGTGTGAGTCTGAGTGAGGAGGCGGCGTTTCGACGGAGAGCAGTGATGGAGGAGGAGAGGATCCTCTACCTGAGGACTGAGGAGGCCATCCTCACACAGCTCAGGTCAGAAAGCCACTGTAACTTCTGCTGTCGGCAAGCTTCCATTTCATTCTCATTTCTGTCTTTTCCTTTAGTTGCCAGGTGATGTGAACATGAAAATAAAATATAAAATAAGAAAATAAAGAAGCCTGTGCCGCAGCTCAGCAGGGTGTCGAGTCGTCTGCATCAGTCACATGACTGGGCTGAACGTGAAGTTCCTGTTTGCTCTTCGGATGGTCGTTTGTCTCTTTAAGACATTCATATATGCAGTATTATATGACTTTCATTTAGTTTGTTGACCCCAATCCTTCCTTTATTCCCACAGCTCTCAGACATATTAGAGGATTAGGAAGCCCTGCAGGCACACCGGATTAAACGGCTTCTTCTTCTACGCCGTCAGTAAAACTTTTGAAACAAACTCGTAAAAGCTTCAGATTCATGGAGACGGGGTGTCAGCTGCAACTTGAACTTTGTTGCATTAGAGGCCATGATTTGTGAAGTGATGATTTAGCCTTTTCAACATCTACTCCCTTTGCTGTGACATCACGCCCATAATGATGTCAGAGTGACTGAAGTCAGATTATCATTGGCGTGAGAGACGGAAGCGTGTGTGTGTGTGCAGAGAGGAGATGTGAAGAAACATATTGTTATAAATAGAGCCAGAGGAGGAGGAGAGATGAGAGTTAATGTGACATCGACGCTCACCCTCGTGCTGCACTGATGCTAACGTAGGGCTGACATTTATCACACAGAGCAGAGACACGCAATTATCTCTGCACACACACACACACACACACACACACACACACACACACACACACACACTCTTCAGACACATCAGGAATAAGAACTTGTACATAAAACCAACATGATCACCTCCTTTGAGTCCTGGAGAGTCTATTAAATAATACATATAAATGAAGTCTGTGCTGTGTAAAAGGTTTCCTCTCACAGGGGGAGTAAAGTAAAAATAAAATATGTAAAAAATAAATCAGATGAAACTTTGGATATAGAGCCTGTTTCAGGTGTCGAATCATCAGATCAAACTTTACAGTAACACAAAGTCAACAGGTCAACAAGTCAGGAGCAGACCAGGGTTCAAAGAGTCAGCAGGTCCAGGTCCTGGATCAGGTCCAGGTCCGGTTTTCAGACTGCACTGATGATGTAACAGAATACATCCATTTCAAAAACACGGCTACTGAAGAGGAACACACTCACACACAGCTGGTGATGCCTTCAGGTTCAGTATCTCTCACTCCGACATGGTGACAGGACGAGCCGGGATCGAACCACGCGACCCTCTGAGCCGCAGCCTCAGAAGGTTTCTGTTTTTAGATAAATCAGTGTGGATTCATGTTTCCAGTGGATGTAGTTATTATTGAGGGGATATTAAAGTACCACACTGTTGTTACAAACTGCTTTACTGGTAACATCATTGTCTTCACAGTGTTACACAAAGACTTTAACGGATGGAAGTAAAATATGTGTTTATCCTAAACACCCGGGGTGTTGATCATTGCTGACGACTGACTGATGCAGGAGTGTTTATGATGTTGTTTTATAAAGTAGTGAGATGGCCTCAGTTTGTCCCAGCAGTCGTTTGAACTGTGCTCACAGTCGATGTGTAGTCGTCGTTAAAATGATACAATCATTGTAGGAAACGAGCTCTGCTGCCCTCTAGTGTCCGCAACAAGACATCACAAAGTGTACACTGTCTCCTTCATGTCTTCTGGTCTCTCAGTGAGCTCGAGGTCTACGTGGACCACCTCCAGAGAAGCTCCGCCTCCAGTCCCGGCCAGCAGCCAATCACACTGAGAGACGTGGAGGGAGCGGCCGTGAACCTGCGGAGGGTCGGAGAGGCTCTGTCTGTCCTCAAAAGTACGAAGATCAGGCTTTTATCAGGATCCTCATTTATTTCTATTTTAGTCAGATTTACGCACACACACACACACTCACTCTCACACACACACACACACACACACACACACACTCACTCTCACACACACACACAGACACACACACACACACACACACACACACACACACACACACACACTCTCACACACACACACACACACACACACACACACACTCACTCTCACACACACACACAGACACACACACACACACACACTCACACACACACACACTCACACACACACACACACACACACACACACACACACAGCCTCACAGTCATAATACACTCAGCTGTGATTGGAGGTTTTATATAAACACATCATAGAGTCATAAAATGTTAAAGTTATTTTCTTTAGAGGTAAATCATTGTTTCATTCAGACTGTGACTGCAGACAGAATTATAAATATATTTTATTGATGTTTATTTTGACATTTTTAATGATGATCAGAATCTCTGAGCATGATAGACGAGCTGTTTTTATAAAGTTGGTTTGAATGATGGTCATCCCTCCAAAGACTCGTCAGGTGGAGTTTATAAATGTTCCTGCTGCATGAGGCTTTATTATTGAAATCGATTTGACACAGGACCGTCACAGACTCATATTTCACCGTGTCTGTTGACCTCACCTTTGCTCAGGTGAGTTTCCAGAGCTGCAGGTGAAGCTCCGCTCTGTGCTGCGTCTGGAGGTGGAGGCGGTCCGTTTCCTGAAGGAGGAGCCGCATAAAATGGACGCCATGTTGAAACGAGTCCGAGGTCTGACCGAGTCCCTCAGCTCCCTGCGCAGGTAACACTCCTCCTTTAACATAGCCCCTCCCCCTTCTAACAGGTGTGTCACATGGGGAACTAACCTCACCCTGTTCTCGACAGGTGTGTGTCAGAGTCCAACCCTCCAACAAGACCAGCACAAGAGCAGGAAGTGGATCAAGGACCCCTGAAAACCTCGCCCAAGCCTCAGCCCCGCTCCTCTGTCAGACCCCCCCTGCAAGCCCCGCCCTCTTCTGAGGTCAGCTTGGATGGATCCGCCTCTCCTATCATGGCACGCAGGATGAAAAGCATAGCAGCTTCAGGGGTCCAGCCCCCCAACCACCCCAGTCCCCCTCTTACCCAAACCCACGGGCGGGACTCACCCACTGTGGCCAAGGTATGAGCTCTGTGATTGGTCCGCAAGCCGGAGAGTTGAATAAGACAGGAAGTGATGAGTGATAGATAACTTGTAATGGCAGGTGAGCCCTCGCAGCAGAGAGGGGAGCCCCAGCCTGCAGAGAGGACCAGGACCAGGACCAGGACCAGGACCAGGACCAGAGGGCAGCAAAGACGAGTCCAGCCTAAAAACACACACTCACACTGAGGTCAGTCTGAACACACACACACATATGCACACGCACACACACACACACACACACACACACACACACACACTCACACTGAGGTCAGTCTGAACACACACACACATATGCACACACACACACACACACACACACACACTCACACTGAGGTCAGTCTGAACACACACACACATATGCACACACACACACACATATGCACACACACACACACATATGCACACACACACACACACACACACACACGAACATGTCAGTGGAAGGAAAACTGAAAGTATCCTGGTGTTGTGTTTGACTCCAGTCTCACATTAAGGAACACATTAAAAAGATCTTTCAGCAAAGACGTGAGATTTTACGTACAGACTTTTTTAATGACACATAAACAGAAAGTCTTTTTGTGTACTGAAGAAGACTGAAAAATGAAGACCATGAGGTCGATAGGAGAATGTTTACTTTGGGGGAAAAGACATCAACAAACCTCTGAGTGATCTCTACAGAAAACCTCTGTTCAGACTTTATAGCAAAGGTCTGTTTTATTCTCAGACTGCCCACAGGCAGCCACCAGAGGGCAGTGTGAGTAAAGAAACCAGCACAAAGAACCAGTCCACAACAAGGTCTGGATCCAGTCAGACCTCCAGCACCAGCACAGATCCACTGAGGTCCATCAGGGAAGGGGGACACGCTGAGGACAGGAGCTCTGCACAGAGACACGAGTCCTCGGACACACCCGAGGACCTGATACTTACAGGTAGATCAGCACAGTCAACACACACACACACACACACACACACTCCTCCGTCTTGTCTGCTGTGAACACAGATGATACAGAGATGACGGAGGGCAGGTTTCTCTCAGGATGCTGAAAGCTCCAAAGATTGTGACTCATTTGCATCATGTGTGTCTGACTCACACACAGCACACAGCTTTAATGCCTCTCTGACACAAACACAGATGCAGTCTGCTCTTCTCATCTGAACATGAACTGCCCCTTTATTCTCCTGCACGCTCCCGTCATGCTGCAGACTGTCTCTATAAACCCCTGATCTGACCATAGTTACATTTATTTATTTATTTCTGAGTCATACAGAAGCGTCATAGTTTTCCTGGTCACTGGAGAGTGTGCACGTTACATCTCTAATAATAAATACTGTGGGTGCAGTTACCTGATGCTGTGTGTGGCTGTAAGAGCTGGTGTTTGTAAATAACACACTTTTTAAAGTGGAGTTGATTTGCATATAATCCCCCCACAGAGACGCTGGAGCATTAACCCTTTGCGGGTGTTTTGGTGTGCAGAGGTTTATGAATCAGGCCCTCAGTCATTCAGCCTGTAGATTAGTGTCTGTCACATCTCTAATGAACTGTTTATGAATGTTTATATTGCAGCCTCAGAGAAGCAGGCCACCAGGAGGAGTGACAATGTGGACTCCTGTCACACTCCCCCAACAGCTGCTGACTCAGGTACAGCTGCATCGAGCTTGTTCTACTTGTGTTCATAAAGTCAAGTGTGACTATTTACAGGCTGTGTTTGACAGCGTGAGCCACAGAAATAAGCATGAAACCTGTGTTTTCAGCTCCTGCAGCTCTTTCTTCTACTCCTCCGTCAGTCCGTCCATCAGCGCCGGTGAGCTCAGAGCGCAGCAGTCGGCCTCAGATGGAGAAGCCTCGACGCTCCAGCCTGGAGAAGGATTTAAGGCAGAGTCCAGACAGAGCGGGCAGGTCTCCTCCTCCACCTCCACCCAGACGGTCAGTGTATCTCAGACCACCTCCTGGATAGTTTAACATTGTTTAAGAAAACACAGTGGATGAAGTATTTGATGATTCTTTGCCAGGTTCAATGCAGTCACCTCAGGTGTGAGTGCAGCAGAGGAGGAGCTCACCAGGAGAGAGCCGCTCGGAGCTCAGGTAAGTTTGTGACAGGGTTAGAAGCAAGCTGTACAGACAGCATTCATACCTGAGTGTAGAGGAAACACTTACAGGTCAGACTGCAGCAGTGGGTCAACACCTGAGCAACACTCAACATGCAAAACATACTTTCCTTTTGACTCTGTCTCTTTCTCAGGGTGAGGACGAAAAGGACAAAAAGCCTGCAGCTCCCCTCCAGCCAAAACCCCCCCGACAGCCCCCAGAGGTCAAACCTAAACCCCTGCTGTCTGCAGCCTCTCTGCACAGGGATAAAAGAGAAGAGGAAGACAAGGTGATGAAGGAGCTTCAGGTATGTTCAGTCATTGTTATTGTCGAGGAAATGATCAAGAGTTGACTCCACACAATCAGACTCCTTAGACTCAGATGGCTCACGTTGATGAAAGTTTATACATCAGATGAATAATCGAGGAGACCTGATTCAACATCACACTTGTGGTTCAGTGTCATGCTCAGACATGACTGCCAGACACTTCCAAAGACTCATTATTAGGGTCATGCCACATTGACCCACGTAGACTATGACGTCAAGAACCCTGGAGTGAACAACAACTCTCCCAGACATCCTTGCAGATATCAGGAAGAGCCGACGACTCTCTCCGCTGTCCTTGGTGTCTAAATAAAGCTGAGCTCTGACTGACGTCAGCAACAGTGAATTATCTTTACACATTAACTGAGGAATTACAGAAATTCTATGACATCTGTGCCATATGAAGTTCAGGATGAAGCTGAGATTTGACGACACTTGACTGGCAGGTAAAGAATTAAAAAACTAATCAATCAGTCATGTGCACAAGTACGTACACACACAAACACACATACAGACACACATACACACGCACACACATACACACACACACATTTTAACAAAGAACAGTAATCAGATTTGAAAACGTTATGTGCAGGTTTCTGTGAGACGTAAAAGGTTGTCAAGATGACATTTTAATCCTGACAAGACTGGTTACTTAAAATCCTTTTTTTTGACTTTGTGGGTGAAAATGTGAAAAAGGATGGCCTTCTTCAGTAACACAACAACACAGTGTGAGATGTCGCCGGTGCGCCTGTGTTGTGAATGTTTTGCATAGCGACTGTTGGATGAAACCATCCCCAGGGCGTGGTGCCCTTAACGAGAAATGTAGCTGATCCATAATCCACAAAATGACTGCATTAAAATAAGATGAGGATTAACAATGAGAATGATCTTTATAAAAATCTGAATGTTGATCTTTTTTTCATGAGACTCTGATCTACTCATATACTCTGATCTTAAGCTGACTGGTTTTTACAGTTTTGTAAACATTACAAATCAGTCAGAACCTCTCATAAAGAGGTCGACGAATTATTCCTTAACAAAAAGTCATTTAACATAAACCTTATAAAGACATATACAGCCGACAGTGGGATCTGTGCAGTGGGATCTTTTTTACACTCACACATCAGAAACAGGACCAAAGCACTGAGGCCTCTGATGTTTGTGTATGTCAACACAAACTAAGCATCACATCTGTTCTTCATGTTGAACCATCTGTGCTGGATCTGAGGAGTCCGGATTAGCACCTGGGCTGACCATTAAGATCAAAAGAAGGTGCTCATGTTACCCCGGGCAATGCTTCTGGACACATCTGCTCGTTGGATCGATAGTCTCACAACCTTTTAATGTCTTATTTATTGCATTAGTCTCACTGATTGAAACACATTCATACAGAATATAGAGAAGCTTTGACATCACACACACAGAAAGTGTGTGACCAACTGCAGACTGAATATTTCAGTCCCACATGTTGTGCTGGGTTTCAAACCAGCCACAAGCTTTAGATCAAATGAGCGCTAAAGGTTCACCCATAACAAGTCTTATGTATATATTATATATTGTTTATACATCTATTAATACTCTCACCTTGATAGACTCCATTATTCTGTTTTATGTTTGTTTAGTTCTGAGGTTGTTGTTTTATCATCCTCCAACCTGAGGACACCTGACACTGTTTAGTCACACACATTCATTTTAATCACCTCTGTTCAAGTAATAACAAGAGAGAGAAAGAGAGAAATATGTAGATCACTACCAAGCACCTGCATATATTTCAATGCAGTGTGGACACATACAATGTCTTCATATACAAGATCAATACATTTGTTTTTATAGTCGATAGTTATATTTTATAGTTATAGAAGATTATGTTTCTTCTTACAGATCTTGATCTGTAAGTGCTGATATTACAGAAACAGTCAGTTTATCAGGTGAACAGGTGTTGCAGCGATGGAAGCGGGCAGTGGAAGTGCTTCAGATAGAAGTGATTGTACCCGAGCTAAAAAGCCTCTGCATGTTTCTAATAAGCTCCAGCAGCAGAAAGCTGCTCAAACTAGGATCAATGTTGGAGATGCTTTTGAAACATGGAGAGAGGTTAGAACGCAGAAAGCTTTACAGACCCATGCAGAGCTGGCTAAACACTGAAGCTACAGTGTCCACCACATGCAGAGCTGGCTAAACACTGAAGCTACACTGTCCACCACATGCAGAGCTGGCTAAACACTGAAGCTACACTGTCCACCACATGCAGAGCTGGCTAAACACTGAAGCTACAGTGTCCACCACATGCAGAGCTGGCTAAACCCTGAAGCTACAGTGTCCACCACATGGTGACCTGTGTGAGAGGAGGGGGGGAGACAGCTCTCTACAGTGCTTTAAATTTGGACTGCGGTACCCATTTTAAACTCTAGGTGTCCGAGGTATATTTCTCTTATCCTGTTTCCTAATTTGCCAATGATCAAGTGTGTTATTGTTTCCTTTTCCAATTATAGGTCACTACAGAATTGTCCAATAAGAATAATTTGTCCAGCACAAATAAACAATGGAAAGAAGTATTAAAGACACCTGCAACAGCACAGGTGACCAATCAGAATCTGTCTGACTCCCAGGTAGCTCCTCAGCTTGGTGTTACCCAATCCTGCAGTGAAGCTGTGAGATACAGTGAGAGACCTCAGAAGAAAGAGGCAGACAAAGTGGTTCAACAAGTGACGCCCTTAAAACGTGAAACAGTGGAGGTGGTGGAGGTCCTCCCAAATCAGTCTTCACAAAATCCTCCGACTGTCGAAACAAAAATGGATGTTGCAGCACCAGCCGAGGCAAAGACAATGGATGTACCCCCACCTTTACCTCCACGAGACATTCAAACTGTCCAGAAGAAAGAAAAGGATCCATCACCACACCATATGGAAGCACATAAGACAGCTCTGCTGAAAGAGAGCAGTTGTCCTGAAAAGCAGGTTGTAGTAGAGCTGAAGGAGGCTCCCTCACCTGGAGCTTCACCAGACACTCAGACTGTCCAGACGAAAGACGGTTCAAAAACAACAACCAAACAGACAGCAGTGACGGAGGAACTTACACCAACAGCTCCTAAGGTTGTTGGACAGGTGGGCTCCCCGACCACAGCAGAGAAAAAGGTGAAGTTAACAACGATTGTCACTCTACAAAAAGACACACCTGCTGAGCAGATGCAGGACAAGGCTGTGAAAGAAGCTTCGGCTGAGAAAAAGTCCAACCTGATGGTTGTCTTGACATTGCAAAAAGAAAGCACAGCAGATGAGGGCTCGAGGGAGACGTCACCACAGGACCAGCAGAATGACACAGAGAGCTCACGTCTGGACTGGGCCGAGTCTACTCCAGTCCTCAAGCGTTACGCCCCATCACCTGACCTCTCCTTCAGAGAGACAGAAGAGCAGCAGGAGGAAACTGAGCAGGGATCCAGAGCACACTACAATGAGGATGGAAGTAGTCTAAGTCCTGATGTGTGCAATGATGAGGGACCGCCACCTCCTCCACCTCCCACCAGTAAAATCAGCCTCAGAAGCTCCAAGACCAGAGCTAGGATCCAGTACAAAGAGGAAGACCCAGGCAAGACCAGGGGATCTGACACACAGGCTGTAGATGTAGACAGCAGTGGTGAGCACACCTATATGGTATATGAGAACCCAGGGTTTGAGGAAAGCCAAGATTTTGATAACAAACCGATTATTGTCTTCTTAAATGAGCCGATAGACTTTGAATCAGCCTGTAAGCGACTGTCGACCATCTTTGAAAGTGAGGAAGATCTAGACAGGATTCTCTCTTCAGATATTCGTGTGGCTGAAGAAGAGATGAATCAGCAGGAACAGAACCAGAACGGGAGAAAAATAAACATCACTGAAATAAATATGAGCTTTGGCCTTAAAGACATTGCAGAAAATGGTCAAAACTCTCTCAATCAAAAACCGTCAGCAGATAATGGTTCCATTGCTGAAAACCAGGACCAGGGTAAACCACACTCATTCAGGAAGACAGAGACCAAAAAGAAATTCAAATTCAAGTTCCCCAAAAACAAACTGGCAGCAATCAGCCGGGCCATTCGAACAGGAAGGACCAAAGCAGGAAAGAAGACTCTAGAGGTTGTTGTCGATGAGGAAGAGGAGGAGATGGCCTCAGCAAGCAGGACGCAAATAGAGACCAACAATCAAACGAAGGAGTCCAAGAGGTTTGAGATCAACAATACCAAAAAGTCCCACCTTGATGGAGGGGATGACAGAAGCATTCAGGACTCCTCTCCAGTTAATGCCATAGACTCCAAGTCTCAGAGGGTAGAGAAGCTCTGCAAGACTGCATTTGAATCCATCGACAGTCTGGAAGAGTCCATTAAACTGCTGGAGATCAGTGTGGACAGTATCAGTGCTCCTTCCTCCCCCGTGTCCTCCCCTCCTCAGTCCCCTGATGCCTCTTTCAACTCCTCACACAGAGCGCAGTCTAAAGACAAGGGCAAACGAGAACGAGAGAGAAGCCCGTCAAAAAGGCCAGCCTCTCAGGTCCTCAAGGGCCCGAATCCGCCTCAGAGCAAGAGGGCCAAGGCCCAGCAACCCCCTGACACAGGGAAAACCTCCACCAAGAAACAGGTTTGATGTTCCTCTGCCTTCAGGCCTCGATTCACTGCTGCTGTGCTGGTGGTGGGATGTGTACTACGCACACGTTTCTGTCCAAACAGAGCCTCATTCCTTAACCAAGAAATTACAAAAAAGTATTCTTCTTTCCAGGTGTCTGTGCAGCCTGTTTAATGTGACAGTCTTTTCTGCAGAGCAGGGTTTCATTTTGATATTTGAAACTGTAAGTGATTTAAGTGACTGCACTAAAGGTATAACATGCAACATTTAAAAAATACATTTAATTTAAGGCATCTTTCAAAGCACTGAAAGGTCACCTTACAAAGAGGTAAATAAAAGTAGAAATACTTTGATAAAATGAACATTAAAAAGGCAAATACAGGATGTATGAAAGCATTGTGTAGAGGATTGATGAGACCGGATTGAGAATGATCAGACAGAATATGTCCGTTGAGAGATGGTCAGTATAATGTATGTGAGGAGGGGGGGCAGAGCTGCTGAAGGCTCTGGACCCCGTGGTGGACAGGTGGGTGGGTGGTGCGTCGAGTTAAAGGGAAGAAGAAGACCTGAGAGTGCGGGTGGGTGAGTTGATTTGAGTTCAGAGAGCGGAGCGAGGTTATGGACCACCTTAAAGGTAAGGCGCAGAATCATGAAGTCAGTGCGTTGTTTAACTGGGAGCCGATGAAGCTGCTGAAGGACGGGAGAGATGTGAGTAAGAGAGGAGCGGGTTCTGGAGATGATACAAGCTGCAGAGTTCTGTGTTGGACTTGAGAGGGAGACCAAAGAGTTGCAGTAGTGTGGGATTAACCAGGGTTTTAAATACTGTCAGGTTAATGTTATTTGGATAATGACTTTAATAGTAAAGTCAAACTCCCTTTGGGTTTTGTTGTTCCTATAGATCTGTGTTCACAAAGTCCTTTCTTCAGCTTGTTTATGTATCTCTCTTTTCACACATTTTTTTTTTTATGTGAACCCCTCAAACAATTATCTGTGCCACTAAATGGGGGAAAGGGGGGATCTGAATGGAGATCAGTCCTGCCCTCAGTCGGTTTTGTATTGTTGTATTAGACTGGTGCTGATGTGCATCATCGACTAGATCGCTCGTCACATGTTATTCTTTCAGAGAAGATTGTCAAAAGGGCCAAACAAGCCACATTCCTTTCAGAGTTTTTGACTCCAGGATCATTTCTGAGTATTCACCCATCCAGATATGCCTGAAAACCAAACTTTGTTATGTCTGAGGTCATAACATCACTCACCGCTCACAGCTCAGTTAATTTCAGCACAAACGTTGTCTTCTGGACTGTCTGTGCAGTGGATGAGATGTTTTCAGGTCTCTCTCTCTCTCTGTGGGTTTGTGATCGGGTGTCTCAGGGTTCTGGTGCTATACTGTGCTTAAATAACCTGAATTGCAATGCTTGAATTCTTCTTTAATCCTGACTCTCTACATGTTCTGCTGTAGCTTTACATATATTGTTTTTCAATGATACAAATATCTCTAACCAGCCTTCCTTTATATTTTTGCTAGACCTCCAGCTCTTCTGCTCAGCGACTTCACACAAAGTTACAGCAGTCGTCCTCCTCAGGATCAGAGAAGACACCTAACAACCAGCCAGCCAATCAGAAGCAGCCCACCCAGGTAAATAAACTCTAATAGAGGTGAGGTTAACAGATCTTGATCAGATTAGACGTGTGCTCTTCGGACAGCAGGTGGCACATCCTTAAACCTTTTTGAAGTATCAGAACATTTGACTGAAAATATATTCTTATTGATTAAGATCAACTTGTATAACTGCCAGATATTGACAAAGTTAAGATTTTTTATAACTTTAAAAAATGTGACTCATTTAAACAGCTCTTCAATATGTACTCAAAATATTGCCCAATAAGGTGGCAGTATTCTTTTCTAGACTGGTTTACCAGACGGCCATTAACATGAAGAAAAATCAGCAATCCACCCCAAATCCAACTTGTGTTTGGTCACACAGTGTTAACCCCCCTTAAACACAATGAAACTGACCAGCGCCTGATGAGTGTTGAAGAACGGCTGTTTGCTTGTCTGTTTTCTAAGCTAAAGGCTGGTTCACACGGCAAGATTTTAAAGTTGTCGGACGATTTCCAAAACTTGAGAGACCACACACACGGCGATAAATAATCTGAGGTTTTACAGTTTTGTTCGTACAGTGTGTGGTGTGTGATTTGTGATCTCAAATCGGGGATATTCAACATGTTGGATTGTTTTGGCCCGATCTCTCATCATGTGTGGTGTTTCCCCCCCGAGGAGAAAACGAGCACGAGCCTGTTGACTGTGACGCGTAGCCAATCAGAAAGCGAGGTGACGTATAACGAAAACACCGGCAGCAAAACAACAACAACTCACCTCCATATCATCATGTAGCAAGTACAGCTCATGCTCCCGTAGTCTCCGCTCTGTGACCGACGCCTCTTTTTAAAACATGTTTTTCAGATAAAAACAGCACAAACGATCCCTGTTACATCCTCTTCGTCCGTTTGTTGACTCTGGAATCACGTTTGATCTCGAGAGGTTTTGCGAGATTTCCCGTCTGATCGGGGGACGTTCGCGAGTGAAATCGGTTCATGTGTGGTGTGTTGATGTCGCCGTGTGGCCGCACACCACACACTGTACGAGCGAAACTGTAAAACCTCCGATTATTTATCGCCATGTGTGTGGTCTCTAAAGTTTGGGAAATTGGCCGACAATTTTAAAATCCTGCTGTGTGAACCGGCCTTTAGCTGAGTAAAGAAATTCACATGCAGTTATTGAACAAATCTTTTTGGAATGAGTGCTCATGTTTTAACTGTACTTGTAATGTTTAAATGTTGTTATATGTGTCTTATTGTGTAGAGAAGTTCTGTCCATCTGTTCTTTTTGGTGTTCTGTCTAATTCATCACCTGTTTATGTTGTGAAGGCTGTCAACGCTACAGACTTAACATAAACAGGTTTCAACCTTTGAAAGTCTTCACAGTTGGCCTTGCAGTGTGAGGATCATGGATGTAAAATTACGACCTTGTTATCAGACCCGAAGGCGGCACCTTTTCAGTGTTCCAGCAAAAAATCTGTGCAGCGTACTGAACATGCTCAGCGGGTTGGACAGGGTGTTGTTGGGATGTCACAGGTTTCCTTTGTTCAAGGAAACAAAAATAAAACCTCTATAGGTCATCAAATGACAGAGTAAAAGTCAAGTTTAGTGTTTGCAGTTGGAGATGTCCTGGAAACATCTCAACCCAACTTTCTTTTATAATGGATCTCTATGAGGTAAACTCTAGGCTAAGCTAAGGGTCAGCTCTGTAACAAGGTCTTCATTTCATCTATGGTCTGGATCTGGATGGTTTTGACCTGCATGTGACCTGCACGTGACCTGACTCTGACCTGTTTGTGTTCACAACAATCAGTCAACTGGCATTGAGGCAAAGACTTTTCTAAGTCTCTTGTTCCTTAAAGATGAGTGAGGCAATGGCAGCAATCATTTCCCCAAAATAACGAGACTCCTTCATCTCACACACAGCTAAGACCTGTCTGCCGTCCCCCATCCTTCGTCTGTCCCTGCAGGAGCATTATGTCCTGTAAGCCAGCGTATCATTATAGGGTGTTATATGCTCATCATGGGTTGCCCAAAAAACAAATAATAAAGCATTGCTCAGGTTGTAATCAGACCGTCCAGGCCTCCCAGTCACCCAGCTTCAGGTCCCTCTGTAGTTGCCCATGTAGGTGATATAGTTCCACCCAAACTAGTCTGTTGGTGGTACCTTTCCCAGACTCAAAGGCCACATACCCTAACAAACCAAACGGGGGGCGGTTGGTTCCGAAGCATCCGTCTCTGTCCCTCTGTCTGGATAATTAAATGACATTTAAGTTATGCTTAATAGACGAGTCTCAAGGTTGCTATATTGCCATACATGTTGTTGATATTAACATGACGTGTGCTTGCTTTGTTTCTGGCCTTGACTTCCTGTGTGGCTGGTGTTGACTTGTTTTGAAGCTTAGCTGATGAGACTGGTTGCTTTTGTCGTGTATCTGGGTCCAGTACTTTAACAGGATTTAAGGTTGGTGAGGTCACTTCAGGATTAACCCTTGGTTTTGAGTCTTACAAGGCTCGTTTACTTCTTCCCTGGGTATATCACCATGGTAACTAACACAGCACACCTAACCTGCTCCGGAGTAGGTTATGTTGGAGATAGGAAATCCACCTGTGAAAATCTCCACCCTCTGATCAATCAGATTTTTAGATTGTGGAGCTCCCTGATCGAGAGGGGGGACGACACTACATGTGTCCCACATGTACTTGATAGTCTGTTCAGCTAGTGATTATTTTTCATACATATCTTCCTTCATCCTTTAACAGAGACTGAAAAAGCAGCAGAGTCTTGAAGTTGTGTTTTAAGATGTTAAATGATGAATATCTTTGCTGACTTGTCTTGTTGTTGGTGTTGACTTGTTGCTGGTGTTGACTTGTCTTGTTGCTGGTGTTGACTTGTTGCTGGTGTTGACTTGTCTTGTTGCTGGTCTTGAGTTGTTGCTGGTGTTGACTTCTTGCTGGTGTTGACTTGTCTTGTTGCTGGTCTTGACTTGTTGTTGGTGTTGACTTGTTGCTGGTGTTGACTTGTTGCTGGTGTTGACTTGTCTTGTTGCTGGTGTTGACTTGTCTTGTTGATGGTGTTGACTTGTCTTGTTGATGGTGTTGACTGGTCTTGTTGATGGTGTTGACTTGACTTGTTGCTGGTGTTGACTTGTCTTGTTGATGGTGTTGACTTGTCTTGTTGATGGTGTTGACTTGTTGCTGGTGTTGACTTGTCTTGTTGATGGTGTTGACTTGTTGCTGGTGTTGACTTGACTTGTTGCTGGTGTTGACTTGTCTTGTTGCTGGTGTTGACTTGTCTTGTTGGTGGTGTTGACTGGTCTTGTTGATGGTGTTGACTTGTCTTGTTGCTGGTGTTGACTTGTCTTGTTGCTGGTGTTGACTTGTCTTGTTGATGGTGTTGACTTGACTTGTTGCTGGTGTTGACTTGTCTTGTTGATGGTGTTGACTTGACTTGTTGCTGGTGTTGACTTGTCTTGTTGATGGTGTTGACTTGTCTTGTTGCTGGTGTTGACTTGTCTTGTTGATGGTGTTGACTTGGGGGGGAGGCTGAGACACCCTGAAACACCCGCCTGCTTCTTCTTCCACTCCTCACTGTTCAGACTCCAACGATTGCCTGAAATACTTCTCCTCTTCCACCTGCTCCTCCTCTTCCTCAGTTGCATCAACCTCAGCACCTTCCATCTCCTCCTCTGGGAAGATCTCACTTCTGTCTGCAGCTTCGAACACCAACTCCTCTCTTACCTCCTCCACCTTTCCTGCCTCCTCTTCCTCCTTGGTGAACCACTCCTCAGTGTCTGCCTCAGCCTCCCCCCCTCTGTCTTGCTAGTGTTGACTTGTCTTGTTGCTGGTGTTGACTTGTCTTGTTGCTGGTGTTGTCTTGTTGTTGGTGTTGACTTGTCTTGTTGCTGGTGTTGTCTTGTTGTTGGTGTTGACTTGTCTTGTTGTTGGTGTTGACTTGTCTTGTTGTTGGTGTTGACCTGTCTTGTTGCTGGTGTTGACTTGTTGCTGGTGTTGACTTGTCTTGTTGCTGGTGTTGACTTGTCTTGTTGATGGTGTTGACTTGTCTTGTTGATAGTGTTGACTTGTCTTGTTGCTGGTGTTGACTTGTCTTGTTGCTGGTGTTGACTTGTTGCTGGTGTTGACTTGTCTTGTTGCTGGTGTTGACTTGTCTTGTTGCTGGTCTTGAGTTGTTGCTGGTGTTGACTTGTCTTGTTGCTGGTGTTGACTTGTCTTGTTGCTGGTGTTGACTTGTTGCTGGTGTTGACTTGTCTTGTTGCTGGTGTTGACTTGTTGCTGGTGTTGTCTTGTTGCTGGTGTTGACTTGTTGCTGGTGTTGTCTTGTTGCTGGTGTTGACTTGTCTTGTTGATGGTGTTGACTTGTCTTGTTGATAGTGTTGACTTGTCTTGTTGCTGGTGTTGACTTGTCTTGTTGCTGGTGTCGACTTGTTGCTGGTGTTGTCTTGTCTTGTTGCTAGTGTTGACTTGTCTTGTTGCTGGTGTTGACTTGTCTTGTTGCTGGTGTTGACTTGTTGCTGGTGTTGACTTGTCTTGTTGCTGGTGTTGACTTGTCTTGTTGCTGGTCTTGAGTTGTTGCTGGTGTTGACTTGTCTTGTTGCTGGTGTTGACTTGTCTTGTTGCTGGTGTTGACTTGTTGCTGGTGTTGACTTGTCTTGTTGCTGGTGTTGACTTGTTGCTGGTGTTGTCTTGTTGCTGGTGTTGACTTGTTGCTGGTGTTGTCTTGTTGCTGGTGTTGACTTGTCTTGTTGCTGGTGTTGTCTTGTTGCTGGTGTTGACTTGTCTTGTTGCTGGTGTTGACTTGTTGCTGGTGTTGACTTGTGCTGTTGCTGGTGTTGACTTGTTGCTGGTGTTGACTTGTCTTGTTGCTGGTGTTGACTTGTCTTGTTGCTGGTGTTGACTTGTCTTGTTGCTGGTGTTGACTTGTTGCTGGTGTTGACTTGTCTTGTTGCTGGTGTTGACTTGTCTTGTTGCTGGTGTTGACTTGTTGCTGGTGTTGACTTGTCTTGTTGCTGGTGTTGTCTTGTTGCTGGTGTTGACTTGTCTTGTTGCTGGTGTTGACTTGTTGCTGGTGTTGACTTGTTGCTGGTGTTGACTTGTCTTGTTGCTGGTGTTGACTTGTTGCTGGTGTTGTCTTGTTGCTGGTGTTGACTTGTCTTGTTGCTGGTGTTGTCTTGTTGCTGGTGTTGACTTGTTGCTGGTGTTGACTTGTCTTGTTGCTGGTGTTGACTTGTCTTGTTGCTGGTGTTGACTTGTTGCTGGTGTTGACTTGTTGCTGGTGTTGACTTGTCTTGTTGCTGGTGTTGACTTGTTGCTGGTGTTGACTTGTTGCTGGTGTTGACTTGTCTTGTTGCTGGTGTTGACTTGTCTTGTTGATGGTGTTGACTTGTTGCTGGTGTTGACTTGTCTTGTTGCTGGTGTTGACTTGTTGCTGGTGTTGACTTGTTGCTGGTGTTGACTTGTCTTGTTGCTGGTGTTGTGTTGCAGGCTGAAAGCAGCAGCAGTAAAGAAGTCGGGACTAGTAACTGTTCTGTCATTGCTTTGCGGACCTCTAAGATTCCTGGGTTATGTCATAATGTTCGGAAACACCCGCCTGCTTCTTCTTCCACTCCTCACTGTTCAGACTCCAACGATTGCCTGAAATACTTCTCCTCTTCCACCTGCTCCTCCTCTTCCTCAGTTGCATCAACCTCAGCACCTTCCATCTCCTCCTCTGGGAAGATCTCACTTCTGTCTGCAGCTTCGAACACCAACTCCTCTCTTACCTCCTCCACCTTTCCTGCCTCCTCTTCCTCCTTGGTGAACCACTCCTCAGTGTCTGCCTCAGCCTCCCCCCCTCTGTCCTCCCCCTCATTGTCTTCCCCTCCTCCTCATAAGTCTTTGATCCCTTCTCTGACTCTGTGTCGTCTCCTCCCCTCATCCAGCCAAATGTTGTCGCCATCCCACGCTAACATCGGCCCCTCCCACCGGCGGTCTCACAGCACCAGCAAGGGCCAGCACCAACTCGTCCTGGCCTCTACCTCCCAACAACGGTACTGCTCTTCATCCTCCTACTCTTCATCATCATCCTCACCCTCCTCCTCCTCCTCCTCCTCCCCTCCCTCGCCATCTTCCACCCTCGACCCCACCATTGCGGGTCACAGGAAGTGGAGTGTCTCAACGTCAGGATGTGACTCCCCCTCTAAAGGTCGAGGCAGAAAAAGCACCACACCTGCAGCCTCGACGAATGCACCATGAGGCGTTCATGAACCAGAGATGAAAAGGGCATTTAAACTTTCAGAGCTAATTAAGCGAAAGAAAATGGATTGATTAGCAATATGTTCCTACAGCAATATTGTGTGATGTTTACCTTTTAATACCTTTCAATATTTTGTGTTGTGTTTTTACAACCCAGGTTTGATCAGACACTCTGATATTTGTGTATGTACACAAATATCAGAGTGTCTGATAGTCCATCTGTTTGTCCTCTAGAGGGCAGACTTTATCCCTGTCCCTCATACCTCATCAGACCACATTCAGAGGCGTGAAAAATAGCCGTGGATTGCTACAGACAATCACAGGTGTTTTTGTTCCGTCACTTCATGTATTAATGTTTTAATGAAATATGTGTAAACAGAATTTATTTTTCAAACTAAGATAGTTTAAATAGATTCAGGCCTGTAAGCTGTTTTTTTAAAATCATTTTGTTTGAGAAACATTTTGTGTCTTTTAAAGCTACGAGTCCTGTGTTGTGATGTTAAGTATTCAGTTTACCCCAAAGTCGCTACAGAACAGTTTTTATGTCGATATAACTAAGATTGAAATACAGTGTTTTTCTTCCTTTCAACGATCTGTTAGTGCAGAAAGTTATTTAAATTAAAGAAATAAAATGTTTCTGTAACAATCAGTGACTTCATCCTCACAGTCTATACAGCTGCTCCAACATGACGGGCCATCATGTTGAACCGAAGAGAATCAAGGAAACGTTGAACTCCATAAAGAATAAAAACACTCAAACATCATCAAAGCTGCATACACAGAAATACTTGATTCTGATTGGCCAATCACGTGAAAGTTCTGTTATCCCAGGTTAGATCACTGTAGTTAAGGAAGACACAGAATGGGGGGCCAAATGTAATAACAACACACTCACTTGACATATTCTCTTACATATCATCAGTTACCGTCTTAATAGTGTCATGATCGCTTAGAGACAACGTGTTACACTTGTTTTCTTCTCTGGTGAGGATGATGTCATTCATGATTTGACCCCATGCTACCTCTCACTGTGTCTGTTTATGAAAACGTTCATTTTAATAATCACAGATTTTAATTTGAGACTGTCGGACTGTTTATATCTGATCATGTGTTAAACCTCTGCATGTCTCCATCAGTCTGCCTCCTGTCAGGGTGGACTGATCAATAATGTAAAAAATAATTACAAATAAAATCATCATAGTTATAATAAAGGGCTTCCAGAGTGTTGAACAATCACGTTTCCCTGCTTTATTTTCAGTGTAGTTCAGTGTGCAGCCAGCAGAGGGCTGCAGCTTCGATGTTTGAATCAACCTTTGGTGTTGAAAAATGACAACATAGAAGTGATAGAAGCTGCAGCTCATTAAGTGTCTACTCCGGGCTGGCTGCAAATGAAATGGACTTGAGCTTGTTTATATTCAGACAACTCAAAAGGCTTTCAGAATCATAAATACTTTATTAATCCCAGTGGGAAATTCGGTTGTTACCGTTGCTCAAAAACACAGTACAAAAGTAAAGAAATAATTTAAACTGTAAAATAGAATAGAGATATTTAAAAAAGGAATATAAGTACCAGATGGAATAATAAACTATGTACAAGTGCAAATGGCTTAAACTATGACGCAATGTTCACAGTTACTGGTATATACAATGGTAATCAATGTGAATATTGCACATTGTATTTATGGAGTTCAATATGACCAGTAGGTGTGTGACTGTTTTATAGACAGATTTCACACTGCAGGTCACACCGACACACTGATGGTAGAGGCTGCAGCAGAGTAAAGAGTCCATCAGTATGAACTCATCCATTCATACACATTCACACACTGATGGTAGAGGCTGCTGCAGAGTAAAGAGTCCATCAGTATGAACTCATCCATTCATACACATTCACACACTGATGGTAGAGGCTGCAGCAGAGTAAAGAGTCCATCAGTATGAACTCATCCATTCATACACATTCACACACTGATGGTAGAGGCTGCTGATCCACAGCCGCCATTCAGAAGTCAAGTACCTTACAAACGTTTCCAACATTTTCAGCAGAGTAAAGAGACGAAACTGGTCTGAATATCTACTGTATTTATCGGCACAAGGTGGGAATGCTTTAATCACTCTTCTGTTTTTATTTTATGAAGGATAATAGTTACTCAGGATAAAGGGTGGAGCTGACTCGACTGACAGGAAGAGTCGTTGTAGCTGTTTGTCAGGAGGCATTTAATCAGAGAGGACGTCTACCAGCAGTCCATCAGCGAGTGGAGGCCTAAGAGGGAAACACATAAAGAAAAGGCTAACTTGTATACTAACTAACATCTTCTGTATGAAAGGCTGTGGCTCAGTGGTGGTTGGACACATGGTTGAATATGACATGCTGTATAAACATTTAGCATTGGCTTCATTCATCACTAGAGGTCGCTGCTTGACCTTTCACATCACGTTATCCTACCAACATAAACAAACAAAGAAAATACTCCTTGTGAACCTTTTTGATCAAAATAAATTTATTAATGGGGAAAGAGGTGGATGTAAATATTTTATAGTGCAACATTTATGTTATATTGACACAGTGTAAAACGTTTGTTAAAGGTCATCTCAGAAGCAACAACAATTAAAAAGGCAACCAGTTCACAAAGTAAAGCACCCGATACGACATCACTGAAGAACACTTGGTCTCACTAAGGTGCTCTTTCAAAATAAAGCTGAACAAAAATCAGAGTTGGCAGTGGTGATACTTAAAATCACAATATTTACAAACTCATACGTATCAACACAAAGACTATTCACCTTGAATTCAAAACCACAAGTTAAACATGACACCATGATAGGTTCACAGCACTGACGATACTTAGTACACCTGGGAGTCCCCTGCCCTGCAGAGGTCTGGTTAATGTTGGCTTTTCAAAATAAAGGCTGGTAATACGTTTAACTCAGGAGGATCAGGACACAATTCATCCGTCGTTCTATAACAGAGGCGCACTCTGAACGTCGTCTCAATAAAGTGTAATCATGCTGATGTGAAGGTTTGAGGCAAGACTGCAGACGTGAGTTTGTACCAATCAGAATCCAGCATGACAAATGACATCACGGTCATAGTTTGAGCGACTTCACTGTAAAAGGTCATGAATAAATATCTGTTCTGAATCGGCATTTTTGGCCTTTTTTTTTTTTTACTCTCTTTGACTACCTGATGGAGTATTTTAAAATATATTTGTCCAACAAATCAGCGGTTTAAGAGACGACCTCCAAACAGCTCACTTTATAAGACGTTAAGGAGCGGAGGAACACAAAGGCACGACTACTGCAGTCACTAAAGTGCTTTGAAAGCATTGCAAACATCACTGATCCCGAACAGACGAGTAGTCTGACTTTAAGTCTGGATGTTACACCTGAAAAATAATCGCTCAGGTAACCATGGTAACCCTTAAAGGACAGTCAAACATCGGCAGCATTGAGGCCCTTCTCATTACGGAGAAGAGTAGAGTTTGGAATAATCAATAATCATGTTTGAGATGGTGATCACATTATTACTGATGTTACAATAAGATAGAGAGAGGGCTCGACAGCTGTTGTCTTTGTGTCTCATCATATCTTCAGTTCTCTATACTTGCATCCACACTTAGTTTTTTTCTGTCAGTGAAAAAAGCAGCCAGATGAAAACTAACTCCCTTTGTTTGTGATTTAAAAAGTCGGTGATATAAACAGCTGCGTCTTTTCTTAGCACCAGTGACCCTGAACCCTGAACCACTGTGAGCTTTCCTTCTGAGGAGAGAGTTCAGAAACAGCCACCAGCTGTTCCTTTACAAAACGCACGCTGACGCTGGGATGAAGAGCCACGGAGGAAATCACCAGGATGACTGTGGATCATCGAGGGCTCGTCACTAAAGAAGATTAAAGGCTTCCTTAGAGTTGAGGAAACTTTTAAAGCAACAATATGCAGGACTTCTGTTTCACCTGCAGAGACGTCGTGAGAAACCAAAGAACCACGTCCACCAACACGGATCAGTACTATTAGCGTCCATGTCCGTGGTTAAATGGCTGCATTGAGAGAAATCCTTTGTTACATGTAAGTGAGTGAAGCGGCTACATGAGACAGCGACGACACTGATAACAAGCTAACGAACGTCACATCTCAGTCTGAATCATCTGCAGGGATGTTCACTCCGCTCCCTCACTCTTCTTCTCTTCTCAGCGTTCAGCGTTCCCGCCCTCTTCCTCTCAGCTGGTGTGTCAAACGTCTGCGCGGTGAACTAGCGCGGTAAAGCTGAACACTGTTCTCAGGACAGGAGCGCGCTCTGCTGCAGAGCTGCATGTTGTTGCTCTAAAGATGCTGAGCTGGTAGAAACAGATGTTCGCTTTGAAGGTAGTTAAGTCCCCATATTGTCCACCTGTGTATACTTGAGTCAGTTATAGAAATAGATCCCACTGCTGTTAAAATGTCCTGAGACCCTTAAAAACATTAAGACTACTTTCTGAACATTTAAAGAACCTAAAGATGATGTGAGGTTCTTCAACCTGTGAAACGCAGCACACTTCACTGGATCGTGTTCACTACTTCAGTGGTGCTGTTAATAAAAAGTCACAGTGGTTAAACCTGTTTGTTAGAGCAGGGGAGGAGAACGGATCACGTTCCTGTCACGCCTCCTCCTTTAATAGAGTATTAAATGATCCTCAAACATCCACGACAACCAGGGTCTTCTCACCAGCCAATCAGCTCCCTCTGTAGATGATCGCACTATGATGAATCGGGACAAAGATTTGGGAACATCAGGAATCAGATACCGTGCATGTCTTCTCTTACACAGGTCAGCTCTGGGAATGAGCAGATTTAAAACGAATGGTTCAAAAATACATTTCAGCAAGAGACAACACAAAGACTGTGCATGCATGAGACCCTCAGTGGTTTGTGCAAATCTTCAAACATGTCAGACTGGACCTGTGCACACTGAAGCTGTCTCTTTGTTTTGGTCACTCTGGACAGTTTGTCTCTGTCGTTGTGCTGCTGCTGATGTTAATGGTCTTTGACTTTGGAGTGAAATCTCTCCAGTAAGGCTCTCAGGATGTTCCCTGGGATCTGCTGGTGCTGGTCTATCAGAGACTGGACCGCCTGCTGCACCTGCACAGGCAAAACCAAAGTCCGAGTCAGATCACAGGTAGGTGATAAATGAAGGTCACGATGACATCATCAGAAACACTCATCTGTTCACACGTCTCACCTCATCGTCTCATGTTCAGTCTGATCTGAGCAGCTTCTTTCTGGAAGGCTAATGAAGCGTTGCCATGACGACAGCTCTATCTGAAGTTACCAGCTGACTGTTTGTTGTTAAAGGAATCATTTTTAAAGCAACAAAACAACTTAATGATCTGTAATCTCTAATCTGTTTAAAGTTAGTGATGTCCTAAAGAAGGGCGCCGGTCTGGACGTCGGGGTCTCGTCCCTGATAACATCCTGCTCACACTGGGAGGTCGCCCCCAGTAAAGCCTCGCTTTTATTTTATTTTACACATCTTAACTCTTCACCTAAAAATAAATCAATCAGATTCGGGTGCAACCAAACTTGATCAGATCATCAAATATTGATACCTGCTGGTGGTGCGCAGATTATGGTTAATATTATTTGAGCTGTATTTGTTTTTTTTCTTTGACACCAGCAAGCCGTGAAACTGAACACTATGAGACCATGTGAAAAGCACAAACCAGAAAAACAAGATCTGCTGTGTTTCCATTGATGTCTGAGGGTCAGAGATGTCAGATGTTAAGCTCTACATTATGTTTGTGTGATTAAATCAATCAGACTAATAGTGTGCTGTTGTCTCCTTATATGAGCTAACACAACAAAGGCGTCCATGTTGCTTTTCTGGCTTGTTACCAGCTGGTGCAGGTTCAACATGGAGTGTGACTTCAGAGGTGAAGGTTCACCGCTGAGCACTTACTTTCTCAGCGAGCTCTGCAGCGTTTAAATTGGGGTCGTAGGGGATCGGATCACCAAGGAAGGTACGAAACTTCACAGGAAATCCTCCATAAACCGGCGCGGCAGGGAAACGAAATCTCTCGTACACCCAGCGATAAAACCCTGGAAACACAGAGACAAGACATGACATGTATTTACTGTACGTAACAGAGACTGGAGATCCCCTGCGTCAGGTCGGCACCACAGACTGTGTCAGTGGACGTAGACTCTTTTTTTTAAAGGGAAGCCAAATCAGAAAAGTCCAAAACCAGCGATGTTTAAATGGCCAGCAGGGGGCGACCTCCCTAAACGAAGTCTGACTGCATCGAGGCAGACGGTCTCCTTTTGAAATGATGATCTTATTATTCAGTCAGGTATGACGTTTGTCTTTCTGGATTCAGAGTAAAGCGATGATGAAGCAGAGTAACATGCACATGCACACTTTGTCCACATGGGGTCACTCCACACAACAAACACAGTTCAGTCACAGCTTCTCAAACTAAAAGTTGACCATCGCTTCACAAAAACACGCCGGTGACGTTTAAAGATTGTTTGAAGTTGGATGTTTTTAAGTTTATCCAAAAAGCCAGATTTCTTATTTTCTGTCTCACACAGACCAACAGTTATGAAGAAAAACAATCTGAGACACATTCTCTGTGTGTCTCAACACCACATCTTAGTAGAAACACTCTGGCTTATGGAGGACACACAGCACACTCCCAAACAACACAGAGCATCTCTGAACGTCGCTCTGATCTCTCTCTCTGGCTCTCACGGGTCCTTTGGGATGTTTACCGTCTTCTGCACTTACTTAAATTTCCCAGAGATCTGAAGCCTTCCCGCAGATTCTGAGTGAACATCGGAATAACTGGCTGAAAAAAAAAAAGATGTAAACAACATGTTAGAGAGACCAAACATACACCTGTCGAGTGCTTTACTGAAGCATACAAACACTGGATGGATTTAATTCAGTCAGACTGCTTTTAAGAAATAATGTCGCAGATGCAAAAATTCTCAAACATTTTCAACAAGTAACAGAGAGAATATCTGAAATATAATCTATAACATCATGGACTGAAACTTAAACAACACAAAGACAGCAGGTAGATCAGAGAAACAGTAACGCACCACTTGAGCGTCAATGGCGACCTGTGCAAAGCCTCTGCGTTTGCCCCAGAGGAGCGGGTAGGTCTCATCACTGAACAGAGCCTCCCGCACGCCACCGGGAGAAATCCCCAACAGGTGACCGTTCTTCAGTGCTCGCACACATTCCTGCTGAGGACCGTGAATCACACTGAACACCTCGCACAGCAACTTAAAACCTGCGGCAGCGGGACAGAGTGAGACAGGGTCAGCACGCAAGTGAGGAATTCAAGCATTAAAAACACACACTGTCAAATAATCGTTGTGTCAAACAGCAGCTAAAGTGTGAGGAGGCCAGTCGTATCTGCTGGGATTGTACGCGCATGCATCGGTACCTGGGATCTTGAAGAGGAAGTGGTCCGCTACAGAGTGGCAGGTCCGTCCCTTCTGGATGATGACACTAGCCAGGAAGTAGTAGTAGTCTATTGGAATGGCTCCATGATAGTACACGATCAGTGCTGGTCCTTTATCTGGAATCTTCTCCATACCATGAATCTCATAGCCTAGGAGAGAGAGAGACACGCCTTTAAAAACTCTATTTGTTTTTCTGTCAACCCACCTGAAAACACGTGACCCTAACGACCCTCAAATGACCCTCAAATGACCAGGTAAAACTAGGACAACGTCTGTCTGGGAGTAAATCAGGAAGCAGATCATTTCATGTTAAACGTGAACCGATGTGAGATTTTTCTTATAAACATTGTGTTGGGCTTGAGAACAGAAGGAGCTGGAGGAGATCTGTCTTCAATAACGCTAACCGTAGGAGCCATAATGTGTAATTTAGTGGGCGGGAAGCTAGACATAGATGATGGGTGGGTTTTAATATTTCCTGTTGACGGTCATCATAACCTTCATCGTCATCAAGCATCATCATCTTTTGACCTTTTGATCAGAATCATTTCCCTCTCTTGTTTCATAAATGAGCTGATTTGGACTTTGATTCACAGCTACGGGACGCTTCGTCGTCGTGTTTCACAATCAAACTTTGAATAACACAGTTAGGAGCTGGCTTTGTACACACACTGCACAACTTGAAAAGTTAGCATTAGCCCTCCAATCGCTCCTCTCAGGCTCAGCCAATCATTCTGCTTCTGACTCCATAAAACCAAAACACGGCTAAACTAAAGTAGAATCTTTAAAACTGCAGTTATTTGAATAAAGGTCACGATGCATCCTTCTCTTTTTCTGATCAGCCTTCCAGTAAAAGTGATCCTCCTTAATCACAAGCCTGCAGCTCATTATCAACAATGACATGAAGGTGTGCACTTTCACATGACAATGTAACTGTCTTTATTCTCATCTGGTGATATGAGTAATCATATATCTAATCACAGCGTGTTACCATGCCAGATGGCTCCATGTCCGTCCCACAGAGTAGCCAGGGTCTTCCTGGCCCCGTCCCACAGGTTGTTGCAGTAAGCTTCCCTCAGCTGATTCTTCCTCTATGGATGAAAAAGAGTTTGAGAGTCAGGCTCTGACTGATGACACTCACACACCAGCATGGAAGTGTGTGTCCTTCAACACTTTGAAAACAACAGTACATTAATGCACAGCTCCAGCCTGCATGTATGTACAGTTCTGATAGAGAAAGAGATACTTGTATTTAAATCATGATACTGTGAAAGCTGATACGGGAGTTTGAAGGCCACGAAAGCCTCATATTAAAAGATGTGAGGTGACAGGTTTACCTTATAGACATGGAGGAAGAGTATGGAGAGGTACAGGAGGATGACGATGAGGAAGGGCAGGATGAAGACGATGGCCAAAGGTGTGAAGACCCAAAGGAGGTACTCCAAAACACTCAGATAGTCCTCCACCTGACCCAGGCCTGCCCAGTCCTCCAACGCACGAAACACACAGACCTGTGGACCAGAAAGACGCTCAGGTCATCCCACAGACACATCAATGATCATATCATCATCCATATCATACACAGAAACATCAATGATCAAATCATCATCCATATCATACACAGAAACATCAATGATCATATCATCATCCATATCATACACAGACACATCAATGATCATATCATCATCCATATCATACACAGACACATCAATGATCAAATCATCATCCATATCATACACAGACACATCAATGATCAAATCATCATCCATATCATACACAGACACATCAATGATCAAATCATCATCCATATCATACACAGACACATCAATGATCAAATCATCATCCATATCATACACAGACACATCAATGATCAAATCATCATCAATGATCATACACAGACACATCAATGATCATACACAGACACATCAATGATCAAATCATCATCCATATCATACACAGACACATCAATGATCAAATCATCATCCATATCATACACAGACACATCAATGATCAAATCATCATCCATATCATACACAGACACATCAATGATCAAATCATCATCCATATCATACACAGACACATCAATGATCATACACAGACACATCAATGATCATACACAGACACATCAATGATCATACACAGACACATCAATGATCATACACAGACACATCAATGATCATACACAGACACATCAATGATCATACACAGACACATCAATGATCATACACAGACACATCAATGATCATACACAGACACATCAATGATCATACACAGACACATCAATGATCATACACAGACACATCAATGATCATATCATCATCAATGATCATACACAGACACATCAATGATCATACACAGACACATCAATGATCAAATCATCATCAATGATCATACACAGACACATCAATGATCAAATCATCATCAATGATCATACACAGACACATCAATGATCAAATCATCATCAATGATCATACACAGACACATCAATGATCATAAACAGACACATCAATGATCAAATCATCATCCATATCATACACAGAAACATCAATGATCAAATCATCATCCATATCATACACAGACACATCAATGATCATACACAGACACATCAATGATCATACACAGACACATCAATGATCATACACAGACACATCAATGATCATACACAGACACATCAATGATCATACACAGACACATCAATGATCATACACAGACACATCAATGATCATACACAGACACATCAATGATCATACACAGACACATCAATGATCATACACAGACACATCAATGATCATACACAGACATCAATGATCATACACAGACATCAATGATCATACACAGACATCAATGATCATATCATCATCAATGATCATACACAGACACATCAATGATCATACACAGACACATCAATGATCATACACAGGCACATCAATGATCATACACAGACACATCAATGATCATATCATCATCAATGATCAGACACAGACACATCAATGATCATACACAGACACATCAATGATCATATCATCATCAATGATCAGACACAGACACATCAATGATCATACACAGACACATCAACAGAGGGGAAAATCTGAAAACACACCCGAGGGTGGAGCATTGATCACACAGAAACAGCTGTGTGATGTTGGGTTTAAAGACAGACGAACACGCGTGTAGTCTGACATATGTCTGGTGGCAGAGTGGAAGGTGTAATCTGGATCCAGTGGGATTAAAGCGATCAGACAGGATTAGTGCTGGCTCATTGTCTCTGATTTATTCTCACCAGAGTTAAACCACGATACTGATCAATTATTTCTACTGGAACAAAAGAAGGGCATGACTACAGACAGGTTTTGCTTCTTTTTGATCTAAACAACCTGAGAACGTCCTTCGAGGATTAACTAAGGAACTAGAGGAGCTGCACAGTCAGTTAAAGAGACGATGATCAGGTAATCCAGTCCTGGGTTTAATCCAGATCAAACCTCCAGATTGTGATGAAATAGCTACGATCACATTGATCATTCACATCTGGATCATCCTGATCCCAGCAGGGAGTCAGACTGGGGATAGAAGTGAGCAGGGTAACGTGATCCCTGATAGACAAGAAAGTGGATTACCTGGATCATTGTCATCTGGATCACGCTTTTTAAACAACAACAACCAGAGTTTCAGCTCATAGGACTGGTTGTTAATATCGCTAGTAACAAGTCCGATGAGCTGAACCTCTGAGGAACCAGAGGATCATTATCTAAGTCTGTGAAACTTTTAAATAGTGAAGTATTTTCCAGAACAATTACATTTTGAGCTCACTAAGTTACTGAATCCAACGGCCACACTTTTAAACAGATGCCAATAAAACCTGGATCAGTCACACTGCATGACTAACTGTCTGACCTCCAGATCATTTCAGCTCACTCCTCCTCTCGTGCCTCGCCCTGTTGTGCTGCTGTCGGCTCTTTAAACCACTGATGGGACGCCTTGCAGAGAACAACACGCCTGTTTTTGTTATGACACTCTGAATGCTCACATATAACTGACCCATCGTACCAAAAATCTGCAGCATTTTGTGACTGCAGTCAAACTCCTTGATCTAAACCTGACGTGTGGTCCAGTTTTCTTAAACACTTTGAAAGACATCAACATAAAGAATGAACAGATGATACACTGTGAATGTCAGTACATGAAGGGACAGGGTGCATACCAAGAAGGACAGGGTGTCCTCTGCTCCCATCACACAGGACTGATTCCCACTGTCTGACATCCTGCTCAGGAGATTGTGTGTCTACAGGACCAGGACCAGGATCAGGACCAGGATCAGGATCAGTCAGACAGCTTCATCTGACTTCATCTGAAGGATCACATCAACTCTTGCTGCTACAAGCTGAGGGAGGAGGAAGCATGAATTGAGGTCAAACACTGGGCTCATATCTGTCTAAACCCTGGACACACACAAACATGTTACGTTGTTACACAATACCTGTTATAAATAAAACATATTTCTAGAAGAACTCAGAATAGATGTGAATGTAAATCAACTCACCCAGCTTTGAATCAAAGCTGTGTTGCTCTTTAGCTAGCTCCAGTGTTCAGAGATCAACCACAGACAAGAGAAGTGACAGAGAAAGCAGCGTAAACAACCGAGACGTTAAACAGGAAACAGTAAACGCGTGCTGTTGTCAACACGTCACCGGAATATAAAATAAAAAAACAACAACCTAGAAACCTATGAGACAATCTGACAGCTGACAGCTGACACTGTCCCTTTAAGACGCAGAACAAACGGACACGTTACGCGTTACGTCACACGGTTACCGTGGTTACCCTGGTAACAGTCATTAAGTAACGTTACAGCAACATTAAGCAGCACAACATACAACAGTGTTTGTTAGCCACCAGCTAGCCTGCCTCTCACTACGGAGGGGTTTGTATGTGACACGAGCAGGTGTTAAGAGGAAAAGGGTCCCCGGAACAAAAAACCCAGCCTGAGATAAGTTCCGGGTTCCACTACAAAGCTTTAAAACCCGGAAGACTCTTCATGTTGGATACAGAACCTTCAAACTAAAATCATCAAAACAACTGACAGTAGTATAAAACATTGTAAATCGATTTGAGCTTGTGTAATTATTTTCTAGTGTTCTGTTTACAAACCTGCATATTATTTTATTATCACACTTTAATTGAAATTGTACAAACAAGTAAAATATGGCAACATTTTTGATTTATATTTTAAAGATAGCCAATGGGAACAACTGTGATAATCAAATATGACATCTCGTAAAATAAATATAATAGAAAGCTATGGAAAAGAGGAAAATTATATTTAAAGAAAAACAATTATATACAAAGATAGAGATCAAAATAATTTTATTATTGTGTACTTAGTCTACTATTTTTAATTGTTGTATATTTTGTATTTTCCTTTTTCTGTAATGCTTCCCATACAAAATAAATGAAAACAAGACGATTACTTTCCATAGTCTATTTCGCCTCTTATCTTAAAAAATTATGTCATTTCTTCCCGTCAGTGTTTTGGAGGGGCAGTATTTCGCCTCCACGCTTTTACTATGAAAAGACGTGACAGGAAGTGACGACAGTGAGCCACAACCCGGAACATTGGAATTGGTACGAATTTAGTGTGTTGTTGCAGTGAACCCATGCTGGATTTAGACAGACCTGATCCTGTACCCGGTGAAGGAACCAAACAGTTCATGGTGTGAACGTTTGTGTCCGAAGAACTACGCGGACCTGGTTCAGACTCAGATCTGGTTCTGGTTCAGATTCAGAGCTGGTTCAGACTCAGATCTGGTTCTGGTTCAGATTCAGAGCTGGTTCAGATTCAGGGAGCTGGTTCTGGTTCAGACTCACAGAGCTGCTTCTGGTTCAGACTCAGGGAGCTGGTTGATGAAGATGCTGGAGAGGAGCAGGGTGACGATGGTTGCAGATATCTTCTTCAGTCGGAGACAGTCAGAGAGAGAGGACATCATCCACTGTCGCTGCTCCAGAGCCTTCGTACAGTGAGCGTCTCCTCTCACTTCTCTTATCGATGATCTGAATCACCTGCCTGACAGGAAACACTGTGTACTACAGAGTCATCCTTTATTGTCTGTGTTCTCTGTCTCCGTCCAGGGATCGGGAGCTGTATCGCTCTGATAACAGACTGCTTTGCCTCGAACCGGCTGACACTACAGTGGGAGGTTTGTTTATTATTCTTTCATTAAAGACATACGATATGAGTTTAGTTGTAACACGGTCAGTCCTGAAACTGTAACACAGCGTTGTTGTCAACGGTGGAGCTTAATGCCCTTCATGCAGAGAGGTCATTATACTTTACATATAGAGCAGATCTAGAGTATGATTTACAGAGATGTAACCTGAACAACAAGTAAGAACTGTAAACATCAACAAGGCAGAAAAATGTCTTTTAAACAGGCAGAAACTTCGAGCTAGACCGAACTCATCAGAGGGCGCCATCTGCCCTCCAGACTCAATGCCGTCTCATCGTCGTTGGTTGAGAGAGAGGGAGAGACAAATGTTCTTCCTGGGCCGAGAGCGAAATCAATGTTTGTGAAAAGATGTCTTCATTTAAATAAATATTTCTCCCTAAACAGAATCAGATGATGATGAAGAGGATGAGGAGGAGGAAGAGGAGGTGTTGGATGAAGAGGCTCTGTTGATGGCCAGCATGGGTCTGCCTCTGGCCTTTGCCAGCTCCTCGAGGCAGAAGAGAGAGGTCAGTTCAGTGAAGACTCTTAACGTAAAGGGTTAATATGTGAATGAAGCTGAAGTCAAACTCCCTCTGAGTGTGTTGTTCTGAGCTCTGTGTTCACACATTCTTCACGTTAGTTAGTTTGAAGAAATGAAGGTGAATGAATGTTTCTCTGGTCACGTGACAGAACAGGAAGCCTGCAGCATGCTGGGTAGAGGAGGAGGCAGCTGAAGGAGACGGACAGGCAGACGACACGGGTAACACAAAGAACTCGGGGGAACTTCCTGTAGCAGCGTCTGAGGCAGAGCTGCAGCAACATGACGCTCGTTATGACGCTCTGTGTGTTGCGATTTCTGACTCAGCTGATCAGAAGGACGCGAGCGAGCCGCTGGAGGAGGGAACACGAGGGATGCAAGATGCTGGCTGGGAAACCTACTGGGGTAAAGTGGACTCATGTTCTTTACAAACGTTCATGATGTTTGTCGCTGAACACACGGAGCCTTCACTCGACACGTGCTGATGATGCACCGTGTGAACGCTCTGTGGTCACTGAAACCACACGTTGGTACCCGGTGTAAACAGGGTCACTATAACTTTACTTCATCATCAGACATATTGACATGTAAACGTATGTCACTGGTAGACAGTATGCTCATATGAATCATGTAGAAGTGAGAGCATGAATATATCATGTCCTATGAACAGAAAATAAAAAACTGTTTAGATTGAATTTAAACGGTTAAAAGCGTGAGCTGAACTCTCAGAGAAACATCTGGACTCGTGTGGGACGTGGTCTCTAGACAGACCCGTTCACCTCTCGCATGTTGCTTTCATTCATGTCCCGTGTCTCTGCTGAAGCTCAACAGGGAGAAGCTCTGCTGTGGAGCAGCTGGCTGGAGCAGCATGAAGATCCTGGGACAGGAGCCGCTCCCTGGGACGACGACGCAGACACGAAGGCTGAGTGGGAGAAACATGCAGCCGACACATACTACTCCTACTGGGAGCAGTACTCATACTGGGAATCGCAGGGCTGGACCACTGACCTGAGCGGTGACCACGCAGCAGCTGAAGGTCCACACAGACAAGACGACGTGGACACTCTGAATGATATGCTTGGACAGAAGTGCACGTTGAAAGCAGGCGGGAGCTCTGGGACTGACTCGATGGGCAAACTGCAGGTGGCGGATGTCAACGTCATCGCCGGCTCTGATGATCCCTCTGATGGAGGGAACGATCGCAAGAGACCTGCTAGCTCCTCACAGACGAACGCAGCAGGGCAGAAAGGTAAGAACAGAATCTGCTGATGTGTGAAGACTCATCACAGAATCTGTGCATCTGTACTCAGACTGTCAGCCGGAGCTGCTGCTCTCTCTAAAGACAACACTCAAACTGGAGAGGGATCGGCCAGTCGACCTGTTCTCAGTTCTGATCCGATGCATGTGTACTGATGCTAATTATTTGTATCCTGATTAACAGGATTGCTGTTGTTGGAATCGCATGTTAGGCAACACTCAGATAACAATTATAATAGTAATGAATGAAAATGCATCCTTTTGTTGGCTCATCATACAAACAGGAAGCAGCCCAAGCTGTCAGGATTTCAAAATAAAAGTGTTTGGTCTGATCATGTAGGAGACGATTTGTGGTCTTACAGTTCAGTCAGAACGTCATCAGAGCGAGACTGCAGGCCGCGCCCAACTATCCTTCTTGATCGGCGCCGTCTCTGATTTGAAGCTTATTTTTTAAAGTATAGAGAGTGAATGACTCATGCACAGCAATATAAGACTTCTGCTGTTTGTCACATTAATCACCTCCAGTGGTGACTTGTAAGTGTGTGACGTGTTAATCGTACATTTCATGCTAACTGGGCCGATTAAACTGTTGTGTTGTGACTCAGCTTCGCAGCAGGTCTCCTCCCGCTCTGACACACGGCACGGCTCAGCCAGTAAGCCCACGTTAGAGGGAGGTGATGATGATGATGATGATGATGATGGTAACAAACCTCCAGGAGGACACTCTAAAGTCAAACGCAGGTGAGTTCAAAATGTCATCTCCAGGCTCCCCTTCAGATCATTCATCTGGTTTCTTCTCTCAGAATAAAATGTACAGATAATACAATGAAAATATGTTGCGTTTGAGTTCATTCACATCAGAGGTTTTCTTCTTGTCTGTGCTGCTGCAGTCACGAGCTGGATGTGGAGGAAAGCCCACAGCTGAGCGCAGAAGAAGCGTGGAGTCGACTGGGACTCAAACACAACTCGAACCCTCTGTGAGTGTTTTATTTTACAAACACACGAGTGTGTCTCCAGCTCGGTGAAGAGGCTTCGGTGTGTCTGTGAACAGGCTGAACACCTTTTGAGCCGATCGGTTTAGATCGGTTTTAAGTTAGGAGCAAAACACGGACGACTCCAGGAAACCGAGCTCATCTGTGAAGCAAAGCTCAGCATGTATTTGTGTATATCTGGACGGGCGTCGTCTGTCGCTCATTCCTTTTAAAGATGCGTTTCAGTTTTAAAAGGATAAAAAAACTAGAAGAGAAGGAAAGAAAGAAACACAAACAAAGAATACAATAATAAACACATATTTCATATTTATTCACTAATACTCCTTTTAGCCATAATCCTTCCTGTCTTATAATCAGGACAGAGACCTCGTGTTGCCATAACAACAGAAAAAGAGCTGCATCATCTGTAGTGCTCTAACATCATAATAGAATATGAAGCTTCCAGAGGCCTGAGTGTTCAGATAAAGAAGTGTAAATATGTTTACAGCCACAGTGTTGATCTTTGACCTATGAGTGTGACACGCGGTGCAGGCGGACACTCGTTGTCTTTTTGTGGACTGAGGTGTCACAAGGTCGGCTGAGGCTGTCAGCTTTAATCCCCATGTGATTAAGTTTCAGAATAAAAGCATTAATGTTTATGATTAAGTGTTATTTTGTCCCTCTCTGCGCACCATAGCTCAGAAACATAGCTCTACTTTTTTAACGTCTCATTTCACTTGAAGACAAACGTCCACGTCGCAACGTCAAACATTTACTTTGTTATTGTTCTCTTCAACTTTTCAGTTTATTTTACCTTGTTGAGTTCAATGCGATTTTTTCTTTCAAAATAAAAACGGGTTTATATTTAAGCAGAAATATAAAGTGCTATAAGATCAAGACAATAAACAAAAATGTTTACAAATTGAAATATTCGAATTTCAAACATGCCATTAAAATGTGATAAATGGTGAATAACCGTGAAGTGTGATCGGCCTCGTGTCCCAGTCTGTGAAGGCGATGTCCTCCAGTAAACGTCCCGTTGAATGAAGTTGTGTTTGTGTCTCAGGTTCGACACTGTGCTCAGGTTTAAAGGCGGAGATGATCAGAGGAGTCAGAGGAAGTGGCTCGACAAGAGAGCAGTCTGCAGCGTCAACAAACACATCAGGTTCTCATCAGGGACGGGCGGAGGCAACGCACAGCCCAAGATCAGCTCCGCCCTCTGCAAGGTACAGCACCTCACCGTCATTCTTCAACTCAACATGTCAGGGCTTTAAAACTCTGTCCTGAGAGGAGACTGACTGGTACAGTTCGAGGCAGGTGGTCATAATGTTTTGCTCAGGGCTCTTCAACCTTTCTTCATCTGAGAGCTACTTTGACAAACTGGAAGTGGCCAACAGCTACTTCACCAGCTTTTATTCACACAGCACTCATCAGCTGAATGAAGCTGATGAATCATTTTAAATGTAACACTTGTTATTGTGCCACATAGTCATCTATGAAAACTCTGAATCAAGGCCCAAGAGAACATGACTACTTTATACTGCGTTTACTGTCGTTGGATCTATTTCTATTTATAGTCCTGTAGGCTCGTAGCTACTGGAAAGCTCCTGAACAACCTGCTGGAGGTTTGACTCAAACAGCACGACGTTCATTCTGTAAAGCATGACACCTTCTGAAGTAAAACAGGACAAAGAAGGGTTTTCTCTTGATCTGTCTCCAAGGCAACCCAAAAAAGACACTTTGTTTTTCCTCACCTTTTAACAGAAGACGCTGTGAGGAGTTTGCTGTTCACCTTATTTAGCTTGAAGTCGGTTTTTCACCGCGCAAAGATTTGAATCCTTTCACCATGACAGAGAACTACAGACGCAGCTTCGTGTTAATCCCAACTCCTACCTCACTAATGTGAAAAACCTGCATGCTGAGTTTAGCATAGTTAGCATAGCTTCAAGACCGTGACTCTCCAACCTTTACAAAACAAAAACAACAGCATCGGCATGTCTCTGTATTTCTCGCCGTGACCGTTAAAGTGTAAACGGTGGTGGAAGTGAACGTTACAGAGTCACTTCACCTTCTCTTTACTGTTCTTCATCAACAAGGCATGCCATTAGTTAGTCTGGTCTGAGAGTAAGGGAAACACACAGGGAAACAATCGTGTAAAGAAGCGTACATTGAAATGACGGGCTGCAGCCATGCAATCATATATTTAATCTAAACGTTGTTTCCAAGCAGGTCAAAGACTTTCTTGTAAAGAACCAGAGAGGAGCACAGAGTGAGGTCAGAGGAGCAAAGACACAGGAAGAGGAGGAGAGGACGCAGGAGACGAGGAGTGCTGAAGGAAGGATTGAGGAGGTAATGGATGAAGAGCGCTCTGATACTCTCACTCAGCCCAGATCCTCTGTTTGCACTTTGAGTGGGACTGTGGAGAGTGAAAAGGACGAGGAGGAGGAGGAGAGACAGCCTGGGAGAAGCCTAACATGTTTAGAAACTCCTGACTTCCTCCTGCCTGACGCGCCTGAAGGCAGCACCGGTAAGCGTAACATCTACTAAATGGTTTGTGAAAAGCCGACATCCTGGGGACACGTGGTGCAGGGCGGTGATGAATGTTTGTGTGTAGAGCTGAAGAGCACAGATGGAAAGAGACCAACAAAGAAGAAGAGACAGCGAAGAAGGAAGCAGCAGGTCCCAGCAGAGATGACCGCTGAACCAGAGCTCGCCAAATACTGGGCTCAACGCTACAGACTCTTCTCTCGCTTCGATGAAGGGATCAAGCTGGACCGAGGTCAGTCTGAGTGTAAACTACAGATACATGACAGTCAGCTGCATGGCTGACGCAGTGTTGTGTGTGTTTCAGAGGGCTGGTTCTCGGTCACCCCGGAGAGGATCGCTGAGCACATCGCCCTCAGGGTGGAGCACAGCTTCCCCGACTCGCAGCTGGTCATCGACGCCTTCTGTGGGGTCGGAGGGAATGCCATCCAGTTTGCCCTCACTGGAAAGAGAGGTCATTCTTATTCCTGGATCCTCGAGCATCTGTCTCCATCCCACCAGCTCTCTCATCAACATATTGATGCTATTACCGTGTTCTGTTCATAACACACTAAATGCACTTGACCCTGTAGGTGTCGTACCTCACCGTCTCTCCGTCTGTTTTTCTTCCTGTCTCATTTCTCAGTCCTGGCTGTCGATATCGACCCGGTGAAATTGGACTTGGCGCGGCACAACGCTGAGGTTTATGAAGTGGCACACCAAATCGACTTCCTGCAAGGGGACTTCCTTCAGCTGGCCCCCCATCTGTGTGGCGACGTGGTCTTCCTCTCACCGCCATGGGGAGGGCCGGACTACCTGACTGCTGAGGTGTTTGACATCAAGACCATGATGGAGCCTGACGGATATCCTTTGAGCTGTGATGACTGGAGTTCAATTCTTTTATGTTGCTAAAAAACATCTAAAGAAGTTCCTACAGTGTTCACCACTTAAAAAGCATGCATGTGGAGGAGCAGGAGGAGCTGCATGTGTGAACGTAAACAGATGAATGTTTCACTCACACTTCTAGTTTCTCCTCCTGCCTCCTCGAATTTATTCTGCACAAAATCCGAGTGAAGGTTTGTGGAATTTTCCCATTACCAAAGAGTGAGAATAAAGAGTGAAGAAGAAAAGAAGCCCAAGATCGATCTTGTCTCAGTGAGCATTTATTCAAAGGCAAAATAAGCGTTCGAAGACCCCTCTCTCACACGGTGAGGAGAGAAAGAGGCCCAGAGAAAAGGCAAACATGAACACTTATACATTTCCATCACACGCCACAGAGCACTTCCCCATCACGCCACATAGAGCCACTGCCCACCTGGCAGGGCACCATCTATCCCCTAGTGTGAGAAAAGAGACTACATGACTATCTACCATCTCCCAAGGCTGAGAGGGAGATGGAGTCCAGTGAGGAAGAGCCTGGGTGACTCTTCCCACATGTACAAACAGTGAGAAATGATGGGAAACAAAACACCCAATAGGCTGTGTATGTAATATTACAAGACATTTTATATGACAGATTCTCTGAGACCGTTGTACAGCACATATAGTACACATGGAGTAAAACTGTCCATAACAGAAGGCAGCGGGATATAATCAGGAGAATTCACTTGGAGTGAGTGGGAGGGGCTTAGAGTGTCTGCACGCCAACGCTCCCATCTGTGTGTCTGCATCATGTTTTCTGTCCATCACTTGTAGCTCATACTGATGTTCACACTTCACTTAGCATCTATATCAGGGCAAATACTACAAGATAGTGTCTCTTTGATTCTCTTTGTTTTAGTCACTTCCTGCCTCAGGAGACGCCGCTCCCTCCTCTAAACACAAAGAATATTGTTTCCTCTCATCAATGTTTACAACTCACGTTGGAAGTTTATGTTTTCTTTTTTTTAGTAGGATTTATTTATGAGACTTTTCTGGCGTCTTCTTTAACATCAGACACATTTGAGATTTTCCGTCTGGCCAAACTGATATCAAACAACATTGTGTACTTCCTGCCTCGCAATGCCGACGTAGACCAGGTCAGTATTTTCATTATGATGAGACAAACACCAGTTTAAAGCCGGTTCACATGGACTCTCAGCACAATGTTTGACTCTTGTTGTCCATGGAACTCATAATCCTGCTGTGTGGACGATGTAGTTTATCAGGCGCTGACAGATAGGACGAGGCCGATTGTCCCCGTGTGTTTTGGAGCAGCTGATTGATTATATCACATGTTCATCTCCATGTCCGACTCTCCGCAGATCGCCTCTCTGGCTGGTCCAGGAGGAAAGGTGGAAGTGGAGCAGAACCTCCTCAACAACAAACTGAAGACAGTGACTGCTTACTTCGGCAGCTTGATCACGTCAGACAGCGAGTGACGCTCCTACATTCATTCCTCAACCTTCTGTTTTATACATTTCTATGTATGTTCATATTCTAAATGAGTTTCTGTCACCCCCCGAGGTTTGAGTTCATGCAGGCGCTCGGATGTACTGAACCCTCAGTGACCCTTTTATCCTGTTTTAACTGTATGTAAGCGCTAATAAATGTTTTTACAGAAAGCTCACGGTCATCATCACTCCTGCTTTTAAGACTACAGTTGATGCTTCAGGCCTGCTTGGTTATTTAAAGGGATACTTCAGCCATTTGCATGAAGCTTTGTATCATTAGAAACATGGTAGTAGTGTTGAATGGTCATGAATCCAACCCTCATTTTGCCCTGAGGCGAGAAAAACGTGTTTTTCTTTGCCTGGAAGTTTTCTTTACGTGGTGCAGGGCTGGATTTAAGTTTAGGCCTCTGTCATCTGCAAACAGACAACAGAGGCTTGAAAGCTTGAGGTAGAACGATGCTCTTTCCATGTGCAGCATTTTGGTGGTAAAATCTGCTTGCCCTTGTTGGAGGGTTAAGATGTTTTTTTAGCATGAAGACAGGTTGAATCTTTCTGGTAGTTGTTTTGGTTGAAGCAGTGTGGAAGAGGAGCTGCAGTCTATGACAGTAGCTGAAGATTCTTGGTAGAGTTGTAAGGTGAAGGCAGCAGCTCACATCGCTGTGAGAGGCTTCACTTGAAGGTGGAGGCTTTTGGTTTCTGATAGGAGAATTATAAACTAACCACTGAGGTCTCCAGCCTTGAGTCACAGGTTATAACAAACCAAGCAGAAGTTGAAACACTCAGGGCAGCATTGTGTGATCATGAACACCTTGTCAAGGAGGCTCAGCAACACAAACCTGATGAAGACATATTACAAAGACTGAGTGAACTTGAACATCTCAAAGAGAAAATGCAGGTAGAGAATGAATATCTGGTGGCAGAAGTATCCAGGATGCAGGAGTCCCTGCAATCAAAGGAAGGGGAGCTTCACTGTGCATTAGGAGATTTAGGGGCAAAGCAGAGCATGCTACAGGAGTCCATCAATGAGAAGATCGAAATACGGAAAGACCTGGAGCTGATCTCAAACCTTTTGTCTGATGAGAAAGAGACATTAAAGGAGAGAGACACTTATTTTAGAAGTCTAGATGAGGAGAACTTAGCTTTAACTCAGGAGAATCAATATATGAATGATGAGATTGCACATCAACAATCTATCAATCGAAATCTTATTGAAGAAGTGCAGGAACTCAAGTGTCAACTACTGGAAGCGCAAGAAGCCAACAGGAATCATGAGCTGACTTTAGTGGAAAGAGACACTTCCATAAAAACTCTAGAAGAGGAGATATTAGCTTATATTGAGCAGAAAAAACATATGATCGATGAGTTTACAAACCAGGATTCTATTAATATGGATCTTATTAAAGAAGTGCAGGAACTCAAGTGTCAACTACTGGAAGCTCAAGAAGCCAACAGGAATCATGAGCTGACTTCAGTGGAACGAGACAGTTGCGTTATAAGTCTTGAAAATAAGTTATTTTTGAGTGAGGAAAGTAGATGTATGAACGAAGCACATAAAGATCTCAATGAAAAGGTGCATTCACTTGAGAATCAACTACGAGCAGCACAGGAAGTCAACAGTAATAATAATGAGGTTACATTGAAGGAAAGAGATGCTTTCATACAAACTGTGCAGGAGGAGAAGTTATTTTTAAGTGAGGAGAGTAAACGTTTGAACCAAGAGCTTGAACAGCTTAAAGAACGAGTTTATTCTCTTGAGGGTCAACTACAAGCAGCTCTGGAAGTCAACAGGAATAATGACGCGATGAACTTGAAGGAAAGAGAGACCTACACAAAAGGTCTCAATGAGACGTTATTTTTAAGAAAGGAGAATAAACATATGACAGATGAGCTTGCACACCACAAATTTAGAAATGAAAATCTAAGTACAGAAGTGAATGAACTCATATTTCTTCTACATGAAGCACAGGAAGTCAACAAGAATAATAAGGAGATGGCCTTAGAGGAAAGAGACACTTTGATAAAAACTCTTGAAGAGGCAAAGTTAGATATAAATGAGGAGAATGAATGCATGAAGAAAAAGCATGAACTTCTTAAAGGACAGGTTCATTATCTAAAGGATCGACTACAAGTCACGCAGAAAGTTTTAAGGGATTATGACAAGATGACAGAAGATCTGGAACGTGCAGAACATTTAAATGAAACAAATCAGGTAAAGATACAAAATCTGAAGCAGGCACTGTCTGAACTTCGGAAAGAAGGAAAATTTGTTAATGACAACAATAATGTCCTTGAAAATGAGAGGGATCAACTTGAGTCACTGTCGAGCAGACAGAAAGATGAAATTAAAGAGCTGAAGTTGGCTTTAAAGAAGCATCAGAACCAACTGGAGGATGCTGAGGAATCACTCTGGGAGATAAATAGAGTAGCTACAACTCAACAAAAGGACCTTAATGATAAGCAGCATATAATTGATGAGCTGTACACCCACAACACATATTTAAAACAGAGTATCCGCGATTTTAGAAAACAGTACGAAACAAGACATGAGGAGGAGACTTTAGTTGGCAGAGACAATTTAGCAGAGGAACTTATGAAGGCTGGAGAGCTTCGACTTGGTTCACCTGAGGAGACTCCTGCTGAAGATGAGAATCAGACTACAAGTGTGTTGAGTCGCTGGGGTAAAGGTGTACTGAAAGCAGGTATGTTTTTAGCCTCCGCTGGTGCGCTTCTCTCAATAGGTTTCCTGTCCAGGGGAATGGATGCTGACTGTAACTCAAACCCTCTCTGTGAAATGTTTGACTGTACCTACAGTCTGATTCAGCCCTTCCTCGATGTAAACAACGCAGGACAACCATTCTAAACAGGACATTGGACATAGTCAACAAACTCAACTGCGACAAATCATCATCAGCCCCAAATCCACCATCAACTTCTCCCTCCCCATCGATGGCTCAACTGTGCTCCTTTCCCCCCACATCCGTAAACTCTGTGGCATCTTCGACTAAACCCTCTCATTCCACAAACACATGAAACACGTCACTAGAACCGCCTTCTTTCAACTCTGCAGCATCGACGTCCACCCTTCTCATTCTCCGCCCACCCTTCTCATTTACAGCTGCAGACCCCCCCCCCCCCACCTGTTTGAGCTAATCCACTGGCAGACCCGAACCCGCACCCTGCCGATGCAAACCTCCTGCCCTACCTCCATCCGACGCCTGACTACATCCCCTCTGTGATCCGGCCGACGCCTGAGCTTCCCTCGGCGGCCCGGCCGGCGACTTCACTTTCAGACTGTTTAAAAAGACACAAGAATTTGCTTCTGCAAACCACTTTTTTTTGCTACCGCCTACTTCAAGACCATGGACTTGACACATTCACCGACCTGTCCTTCAACCCCGATTTCACCGACGCCATCGCCGTCATCGTCACCACCACCATCACCAACAACGCCACCACCATCACCGCCTGACACGGACCCTGAGAGGACACCTTCCCCGAAGCAAAGACCGATCATCCCTGCGGTTAAAGTTAACCGTAGAACTTCACTGTGATGAAGGGCTAGTAGTCCTCTTCATCCAAAATGTCGCAAGAACGTGATGAGATTTTTTATAGATCGCGAGGATCAGGAAGAGAGCAACGCTGTACCATCACCCAAACCGGCTTCACCTCCAGCATATTCTGAGGCGCCTCCAACACCCCCCTATCTCCAAAACAACAAGAGAACAATGATGCAGAGAACAATGGTGGACATAAAGAGAATGAAGAACCAGACGGCCATCTGTCCTCCATTCTCCTGAACACAGTGAAGGCCGTGGTTGTGTACGTGTTGGACCACGTACTGAGGCTGTATCGTCAGGAGATTTGCAACGGCTGCGTGGTGAGTCACCCTCGCCAGCGTCAACATCTGTGTCTGGATGACGAGCCTGACTACTTTTACATGTCACATTTTGAAAATGTGAACAAAAGACTGATGAAGGAGACGATAGAGCCAAACAGTCTATGTTGAAGGATGCTTTCAGGGTATGGGAAAACAAACTGCCGACAATCTACGATGTAGTTTCAGAAATCTAATCCTCTGCAGGTTGTATGCTCATGATTGAACATTTTTATTATTATTGAAAACAAGTAAAAAAAAAAAAAAGTAACATGGGGAATCTTCCTCAAAGAATGCTGACCTGTGTTCAAGAGCGCATGATTGTTGATCAATTAGTCACTGTGATAATTAAAGTTGTCAAAAACCAAACAAACTGCTCTGTTTAGAGATGATAATGTTAAAATTGTGGAAGATGCATGATCTTCTCAGAGACACCTTTGAGACTTCTGTACTGAGGAAAGCTCTGCTTACCATTCAATCTGAATGATAGTTTTTTACTCTTACATTTTATTATAGCTAAACATGAAGAATTGTTGTTTTAGTACTTGAATATGTAGATTTTCACAGATTGTGCTTTTTTACTCTTACATTTTATTGTAGCTAAAATGGAGAATTTGTGAATTTTGTGAATAAATAAAAAACATAAAATGCTAAATGTGTTTGTTGTTTTTTTCATAAACTTTGGAGAGACTGTGAGGCAAACATGTCAGACAATCGTGTCATGAAAAAAGTGTATTACAACCCCTCTCATCCGGGGAGTTTTGGAGGAGTAAATAGATTACACAGAGCTGTGCAGGATGAGACCGGTAAAAAAGTAAACATTGACAAAATCAAAGACTTATTAGCAAGGCAGGACGCGAATACTCTACACAAACCAGCCACCATCAACATTCATTCTGTTCTTTATGACTGCCATCTTGTTCAATGTGGATTCATTGTTTCATGATTTGACCCAGGTGGAAGGAAAGTGTGAACTCCATCACTGAACCAGACGAACCTGCAGAGGTGATCGAGGTGAGAGAGAGCTCTGACTGACTTTCTATTTCTGATCCAATCATCTACCCTCAGTTAGACGTCCTGTATGAGAACGTGTCGGCCGACACTGCAGCACAGACCGAAGCTACAGAGGAGCAGGAAGACATGCTGGAGAGGAGAGGAAGCAAGGAGAGGAAGCGAGGAGAGGAGAGATGTAAGGTTCGAGCCTCCTGCACTGAAACAAACAAACACTTCACTTTCAGAGTCACAGTTGCAGCTTTAGTTTGATTTGATTTCTATAGATGCAGCCGAACCTCATATCTGATTGAAGGAGGAGAGGAGGCGAGGGGAGAGGAGAGGAGAGGAGGCGAGAAAAGGAGATGAGAGGCGAGGAGATGAGACGAGGTGAGAAGCGAGGAGGCACGATAGCCCCCACGCTGATGTCCGGGGATCGTCAAAGGAGTTGTGAAAAACACACAGATCTCACATTGCTCCAAAGCAACATGTGTTTATTTATAACTCAAGTGAATGAATTTAATTTCTGCTTTAAATCCTGATCCAGTGTGACTGAATCACCTGATTAATACGACCTCAAATACTCCAATTCAGTAAGAGCTGTCTGAATGAATGTTCACAGAATATTGGTACAGTGTTTGTAATAATCCTGTATATATTTAGACCACGTGATGATCAGATTATCTGTTCTAACTGGATTAGTAAATACTATTTCTATATGTGATAGTTCTGTTTGAGGACTTTAACTTTCTTTCTGCTTCGTACTTTGTTTTCTTGTCATAAGGCCCGGACACACCAAGGAGACTGCCGCCCGTCACTGAGCGCTCGCTGCCCTAGTCTTTGTGTTGTCTCCAGCTCCATTGCTACCCAGTTGGTCTTTTATTGGCCGGTTCCAAATGTTGAATCAGCGTCGGTGGTAGGACTCTCTCTGATTGGCTGTTCAGCTAAGTGAAACAGGAGAGCCGGTGCATGAGAAGCACCTCTTCTGTTCCTGTTCCACTAATAAAAGGGGGCAGTCAACGCCAGCACCATTTTCAACTTTTTATCAGGATCAGAATCAGAAGTTTTATTGGCCAGGTATGTTTCACACAAGGAATTTAACTTTGGTAGACTGGGCTCTCTTTGTACAATTTAAACATTAAATAATAACAATAATCACGTCGTATCACAATAACGGTTCATTTACGTGCAGTCTTCATCGTCCTCTTCCTGTTTGTCCTTTTTGGAATGACCATCGCCGCCTTGGTGTGTCAGGGCCTTCACAGATAGCACAGTATTCTCCTGAATGTTAGCTGTTACTCTTTGAATGTTGAAACTCATACGGTGTTTAAATGCCACATTTGATGTCCCCCGGTGTGTGATGCTGTCTGAGCCAAACACGGGAGATCGCCTCCTTCCTGCTGTCCGAGACAGAGGTGGAGAGAATCCACGTCTCTCCTCGGTCTTGTCTTTTGTCTTCTCGAGTCAAATGTCAATTTTTTGGTTTCCAAGAGAAAGAATTGATTGTGCGGGTAAATTTCACTTGTAGTTTTTTTTAGCTGTGTCTGACCACGTTCCCTCTCTTAAAGGGCTCGGGTGTCTCGCGTGTAGGGTCCAGCCAGAATGCCAGATAAAACTCAGGTCTGTGTCCATGACAACAGACTCTTAATCCCAGCATGCCTTGCAGGTACTCCCAGAATGCTCTGCAACACCTAACACATAGTTGTAGTGAATAAAAGCAGTTGTCCCCAGTTGACTGGGAAGATTACGTCTCGTTCCGTCCTACAAAGATCAGGACAACCACGGAAATCATCTCGTTAGACGAAGAACACACCGATCCTCGATCCTGGGGCTTAATTAGGTCAGGGCAGCTTTAGAGAGGGTGTTTAATAACGTTATTATTGTCAGACTGATAATATCTGCGCTTTGTTATCTGACTTAGGTTTTTTTGAGAGTAAAACCTATAACCTATTTTTTTATTTGGTCTGTTGCGTCTCATGTGTGTTTCTTTGTGAACAGTAGCGATATAACCAGGTAATGGCTTCATTATCAGAACCAGTGTAAACACCGTCAAACATTCATTCAGCCACTGGCTGCTGGGGATGAAGTTTTCTGTAAAGGAGAGGATCCTTTCTATGTCACACTCTGAAAAACAACCAGGAGTCACGCAGCAGCACTGGGAGGATTATCTTCAGGGAAGATCATCGGAAAACACATATCAACATCACAAAGAGGGAAGTCACAGCAGAGGACTCTGACTCAAAGCTCTAGTGAAACTAAGAGCAACAGGCTCTTTCACAGGATTTTGCTGACACCAGGTGAGTGCTCTGAGTTTTTACTGTGTGGAGATGATGAGGGTTAAGGAGTGGAACTGATGAATGACATCGAACAGGACAGAAGCTCATACAACAAGTGGTAATTGTTGGACTCTCCTGTGTTTGTTTGTTTGTTTCTTGGCTCTGTACTGCAAAAAAATCCACTCAATTGATTCTTAACTGTCTTGTTTTCTAAAACCTGAGATGTAGTCATGCATTATATAAAAAGTGGCCATTTAACAAAAAAAATAACATTTTGATGACGAGGTCATCAGGTGGTGTACAATCTGTGAACCCAGCCACAGCTGATGCTCAAAGACACAGTCTCTGGAAGTGAAGGCTGACTGTTAGGGTTTTCCGCTGTAGCTAGCATCCATCCATCAACACGTTTCCTTCCTCTTATCCAAGGTCAGGTGGCGGTGGCAGCAGTCGAAGCAGGTAAACACAGCAACATTTTCCAGCTCATTTCCAGCTCTTCCAGGGAGATTCTCAAGGTGTTCCCAGGCCAGACAGGATATATGATGCCAAAAGTGAACTCTGGGTCTGCTCAGGGTCTCCCGGTAGGGGGTGCCCCAAAACACCTATTCAGAAGAGGAGACATCCTTTTGAGATGCCCAAACCACCTCAGCTCACTCCTTTCACCATAAAGAAGCAGCTGCTGCAGTCCGAGTTCCCTCCAAATGTGTGACCAGCAGTTAGTGATGAATAGTTTGTTATTGTTCAGATGTTCACTGAGAAAAAGTGATCATGAAGATGAAGTTGTTGAAGCCATTTATCTATTCGCTCCCATTTGTTATTTTTTCAATGTACTTGTCATGGTTGTCATTATGAGTGGGCATGGCTAACTGGCATCGGGGGTAAGCGATGTCATGAGAAGGTGTGGCCCGGGCCTTTAATTGGGGACAGGTGTAAGATTCGGGGGAAAAGAGTGGAAGGGCAAACAAATTTTCAACCACACCACACAAAGAAATGCTGTACTGAAGAAACGCTTGAATTTCCCTCAGGATCAATAAAGTATCAGGGTGTGCGTTGTCTATCCGACCACTCTTAACAGAAGTTGAGAGGTGACAGCTGAGAGTTAGCTGCACTTTCAAGGACTCTTTACTCTGCAGCAGCCTCTACCATCAGTGTGTCGGTGTTAAAGAGCTTTGAGGAGTCAGAAGAGGAGAAAAGAAATGAACAAGCTCATGTGATTTTATACATGTATGTATGGTGTAGTTTCCTCCATGCTGTTAAAGATGGTCAAACTGTTTCACAGACTTTTATTTAAAGAAGCTCCTTTACATTCCTTTATGAGTGAAAACACTGTAACAGCTAAAATACAGTAATAAAGAAAATATGACTGTGTGTATATACCTACACAATATATTTAAACTAACCTTTTAAAATGTTCAATTATGTAAAAGTATGACTATTTTAATCCTTAAATCAAATATGTTTCTATATTTTCATGGATTTTACTGTTTCCCTTTTTTAATAAATGACAAATTCAAATAAGAATGTGGTAGATAAGCACAAACATTTAAAATAAAATATTTAATCACCCTTATTACTATAAATCCATTTATATAATATATATTTTAACTCTCACAGCGTGTCTGGTAGCGGAGCACTCAGAGACTGTTTGATCGGCCTGCAGGTCATCAAACTGGACTGACAGTAAACTCTGTCATGTTACTGATTATCATTCTCCAGTATTTCACTTTGGTCGGGTAAATAAAGTTGCACACTGAAGCCTAAAAACAAGTCCGGACATGACGGGCGGTGCACGCTGATGTTAGCTACCACAATAAAAGCCTCCTATACACCGAGCAGACTTCACATAGCACATAAAAGTTCTGACTGTACATTTAAAATGACACTCAAACGTGAAACTTATGTTACACCATCCAGATAAATGCAGCACATTAAAAACAACAGTTTGCACTTGAAGGTCACTAATCCTCATTCTGCTCGACTTTTTGTGTCTGATTGATTTTCACTAAAAATATTATAATCGTGAAATTGACAGAAATCCATCGTAGTGACGGAGAACTTTAATCCCTGTGGTTGTAATGTTGTGAATTTGATCCTCAATAGTGAAACCAGGATTATTCCTCAGACTATAAGTGGACTGTCAGACAAGAATCCAGCAGCAGACCTGGATATGTGACCTCAGAAACCTGACTCATCGAGCGACCATTGATCTTAACGTGTTGTCATGGTTTGGTTTTGTTTCTGTATTTCATCTTGTTTTAGTTTTCATTCTTTCCCTCGTGTTGTGTGTATGTATGATTCCTAGTGTGGTTTACTTTAGTCTTTAGTGTGTATCCTTGTATCCTTGTATGTAAGCTTGTTTCCTGTGTTACTTGTGTTTTGAGGTTCTTAGTTTGGTGATTCATGTTTCTTAGTCTAGTCTTCAGTGTTTCCTGTTTTATTTTGAATTATCTGGTTTAGGTTGTGTTTTCAGTGTCAGGTTTTACTTTGTACTTGTCCTCAGTGATCTGGTCTTGTGTTCTCTGTTTCCCTCCTGTCTTGATTACCCTGATTGTCCTCACCTGTCTTATTAGTCTCGCCCTGCGTCTGATTACCCCATGTTTATTTAGTCTCTGTGTTTTCCCTCAGTCTCTTGTCGGTTCATTGTCTTTTGTAGTTGTGTGGTCATGTGTGTTCTGAGCCTGTCATTTCATCTCCCTGCTCCCTGGATTTACTTTGTGTTTCTCTTCGTGGATTTGGGATTTTCGTATTGACTAGTAAGTTGTTGTTGGGTTTTTTTGCCTTTTTAGTTAAAATAAATAATTTTTGTTTTCTGCAATTGGGTCCTTCTCCCTGTGTTTCTGCCCCAGACCTGACACGTGATGGAGTTGATGCAGGATGTCGACCAGAAGAGAAACGTATAAACAACGTTTTTTAACGATCAGAGTCAAACACAAATCCTTGAACCAACACGCAGTGTGTTGATAATTAGTGTGAAAGGACATTTCTGCCCGTTCGTACTGATTCAACACAGAGTATTGTTTTGATTGAGAGCCCTCTAGCTGCATATTTTACATACTGTATGTTTAAAGAGGATATAAAGAGAAGATGATTTTTATACATGTTACAGATGATCAAGTTCTGGTTTCTACTTTTAGTAAGAAATAGAATCAAAATAAAATAGCATGTCTTGGTAGCTTTTGATCTCTTAACATTTCTACCAGCTGTTTCATGTTTGACCTTCCACTCCTGTAATGTGTGGAGAACAAACTCATTAGAAATATCACTGAAATGAACTTTGATGTGATTCCTCTGTCAGTCCCTGATGGGTGAAGCTCTCCTCAGCTTGCAGAGCGTCTCCACGCACAAGATGGTGGAGGTTCGTCCTCTTTGGATCATCAGCTGCTCCTCTCTGCACCTCCAGCGTCCTGATCACTCACGTTATGACAGAGATCATCTCCATCTAATGAGAGAAGAAGAGAGATGATAGAAATCATGTTCTACACTGATTAATAAATCACTGAGAGGAGAGAGTTAGGCTTGTTGATCAATCACTGTGGTGCAGTCGTGTTACTGTGAGGGAGTGACTGTGTCTGAATTTCTGCTAACAATGTTCATCCAAGGACTGAAGTTTCAACACATCTCTCTACATGAAGATCAGGTCTTTGTAATCCCTGCATCCGGGACAAAATCAAAGTTCCTGATAAGCAGCTTGACAAGTTGATAAAAAAGGCTGGCTCTGTTTTAGGCGTCTGGACTCACTGAGGACGGCGGTGTAGAGACGTGTGGAGGAGAGGACAGATTATATTGGACAATGTTAGCCATCCTCTCCTCGACATCATGGCAGGCCAGAGAAGAAGCTGCAGTGGACGGTTCATTTCACTGGCCTGCAGGACTGAGAGGTTCAGGAGATCCTTTGTCCCCACATTAGGCTTTAAAACACACAGGCCAACGGTAGCAGCTCAGGACTGGATCTGTGGGTAAACCATCACTGCCTGCCTTTCCTCCTCTTTCTCCTTAACTCTCTCTCACCTGGGGATTGGTGCAATAACAACTATTTAGGACTGAAGAGACTTTTACTGTTTCAATGATCTGTTCATTTCGTCACTGCAGTTTTTGATTTTTCCTGACTCTGTTTGGAGTCCTGTTTTTAAAATGAACATCTTCTTCTTCACTGTTTAATCAATGTTTGAACTTCTCTGTGTGAGCTACAGGATACTCCTGAATTTACCCTGGGAATGAATCCAGTATCGATCCTTCCATCCGATATCACAAAATACCTCACAAGTTACCAAAATAAAGATTATTGGTTCATCAAAAGGGAGTAAATCTTAGGGCGTCTAAATCTTGTTTGGGGTTATTATATATGTACGGGAGGGGGGACATCGGTTGTTTATTGTAACAAATATGGGCTGGGGCCTGGACTACTGTGTTGGGTCCAGACAGGATGACAAAGTTCAGGCTGTGTCCTTTTGGAGAACTATGACAAAAGACTCTTAATCCCAGCATGCCTTGCAGGTACTCCCAGAATGCTTTGCCACACCGAACACATAGGTGTGAAGTTTGGGAGGGATAAAACCGGTTGTCTCCTCTTGTTCTTTCTCTTTCACACGTCGTCCACAGACGTCTGGAGATACCCCTCTGCTTCCTGTTTCACAGCACGCTTCTCTTTGTTTGAAAGTTTTGGCGCGCTGGGAACCTTAGGCCTAGTAGAAGACCGATCCTCAGAATTCCGAGCTCAGATCAGTTACATGAACGCCTCTCCACGTAGAGCGTCTTTTACTACCGAATTGAAACGGTATTTAGTAATCGCAACAGATTACGTTTTGTTTAGTCCTGCAAAGACGGGATATACACGGAGATCACCTTGCTTGACGGAGGATACCTCGGCTTCGCTCACCCTCTGGGACTTGCCGCCATTCTTTTACCTCACCATTGGACTGCACGGAAGACGGTTGAAGACCGCTCCATCTGCGGATTCGTTTAGTCTCATCAACCAAGGACGAATGGTCACAAGTGAGGCTTAGTTCTTGGTCTGGGCATTTAATTTAGAAAGTGTGTAATAACTGAGTTATCGTTTTAAAACGGTGATGTATCTGTTTTGTTAACGGGCCGTGGCGTCCAGAGTTTCTCTGGGAAACTTCTGTTTACTTTGTCCCGGACCGCCGCGTCCAGAGGTTAAACTCTCAATTAATTCCCTATTTTGGGCCGCTGTGTCCCCATTTTGTGTTTATTTGTGAACGGTAGCGCTATAACCGACTAATAGCTTCACGATCAGGGTGACCAATGTAACGCTGTCTGGCGGGAATTTGGCCATTGGACTCTGATAGTGGAGTTAGAACTCGAGTTGTACGTGAGATTTGGAGCGTGACCCAGACTCCTGGGACACGCTGCTTTTTTTCTTTATATGTTCTCTCTTTCCTCTACTAACACACGTCCACCTACACACGCGAATGTATACCTGTTCATACGTGCACACACATTGTTCAGTTAGAGATAGGGTTAGCTAGATCCCGCTAGGTAACACAGCAGTCTAGGAACTCTAGGCTGAATAGTCGCCATTACGTGAACACAGGTGATCGTGCGGCCATTTTGATCTCTCTCTCTCTCTCTCTCTTTCTCTCACACACACACACACGCACACACACACACACACACACGATGCTTGTTTGATATACCTTGTTACCTGTAGTTTAGTTTATAATAGTGATTTGCTTGATTGGCTGTCATTGATTAATTTGTTTCTTTGTTTGTGATTGCTGTGTATTCACATTGTGACTTAAGCTGGGTGAAAGGGCTTTGTGTTTGGATTTCACACCTTCAATCAAATACAGATTATTAATTATTAATGATATTGGTATTTAATTAAGTAATTTTGAGACTGATATTTGTAATATTTGGTTTGTCTGTGTTCTCACAGTGGTGCTCCAAGGTTTATTAAATTGAGTTTAATAATTGATTTATATTAATAATTAAATAAAGTTAATTATTAATGTTAATTTGACAGCTAGATGTTACATTATAAAACCCAACCTAATTGTTGGTCAGGTATTCGCTCCTGAAAACCCCAACAACTGGCACAATGGATAGTTTTCCATCATGTCCCATGTTTCATGATTCGATTCATCCTTTAACAGAGACTGAAAAAGCAGTAGAGCCTTATAGTTGTGTTTTTAAGATGTTAAATGATTAATATCTTCATATAAATGTTTAGTGTGTCCATGCTGCTCTGTCTGTGATGGTTAGAACTGCAGCTGTTCTACTGACAACTTTAAAGATTCAGAGTTCAGAAAAGAAAAGAAACACAAGTTATTATAGTCAATTATGAGGTGAACTAATGAAGAATAAAATATAATAAGCTAAATTAAAATATGCATTAAAAAATAGTTAAAAGAGCCAGGTACTTCAAAATGTAAGTCTGTATAAACTGTATGATCACTATCATGCACACATGATATTGCACAATTTGTTCGACAAATTATTGCAATGCAAATCAAATAACAAATACAAATAGCTGACATAACATTATTATTGCACAAGAGGTAAGAATGAATTGTCTGGTATGTGTTTTGTGATCTACTGGGAGCAGGCTTGGTTAAACAGTCTGACTGCAGCAGGAAGGAAGAACCTGCCTCAGGAGAGCTCCCTGCACTCTGAAGGACCTGAGCAGCAGGTGAAGTCTGTTCTGGCCTTTCTTATAGAGAGCGTGTGTGTTATCAGTCCAGTCCAGCTTATTGTTCAGGTGAACACCCAGGTACTTATCAGAGTCCACTATCTCAATGTCCTTTCCCTGGATGTTCACCGGTGTAGGGGAGGTGGGTCTGTGTCTGCAAAAGTTCACCACCAGCTCTTTGGTTTTACCCACATTGATCTGGAGGCAGATCCACTGACACTAGTCTACAAAGTCCAGGATGAGTTCTCTGTACTCCCCCTCGTGCCCATTGATGATGAGGCTGATGATGGCAGAGTCATCAGAGAACTTATGCAGGTGACACTTGGTCGTGTTGTGGGAGAAGTCTGCAGTGTACAGGGTGAAAAGGAAGGAAGCCCAGATGGGGTTCCCTTGTGGGGCCCCTGTACTACAGATAACCAGGTCAGAAACACAGTCCCGTGTCGTACAGTCTTGGTGGGTACGGTGTAATCCACACAGAAGTTAATATAGTCCGAATATATAGATATATAAACTGCTGGCTCGAAGAACAAAGGGACAAGCTGGGATATGACACCCCATCCCAGAGGAGTTGAGGAGGAGACCCAGGGGCTGCAAGGCCGGAGCTAAGCTAAAAGCCGAGACAGCGGAGAAACGGAGGTGCTACAAGCCATTGATTCCCTCCATCATGGAGAATGTGAACTCGCTGCCGAACAAGATCGTCGAGCCGTCTGCACTGAACAACCAGCGGACCTACCGTGAGAGCAGCTTGTTCATCTTCACAGAGACATGGCTAAAGCACCTAGTACCGGATGCTAACATGAATTTGTTGGGATTCACTGCTGTGAGAGCCGACAGAGACCCGAAAGCGAGCGGGAAAAGTAAAGGTGGAGGACTCATCATGTATGTTAACAATCGCTGGTGTAACCCAGGACATATCTCCGTAAAAACAGTCTCATGTTGCTGGGACATCGAGCAGCTAGCTGTTAGCCTGCAGCCTCACTATCTGCCGAGGGAGTTCAGTCATGTGATCAACATTTGTGTTTACATTCCTCCGAGAGCAGACGCAGCCACTGCATGTGAGAAAATCCACTCTGTCACTTCTCGGCTGCAGACACAGCACCCTGAGGCACTCATGATCATTTACGGGGATTTTAACCATGCAACTCTGGACTCAAGTTTGACTGTTTTTAATCAAGTTGTGGACTGTCATCAGGACAACAGATCTCCTGTATGTTAATGTGAAGGATGCATACAGAGCGACTCCCCTCCCCCCATTATTAAAGTCTGATCACAATCTGGTTCACCTACAGCCATCTTACACCCCCCTGGTCCAAAAGCTGCCGGTTACAACTCGATCCATCAGGAGGTGGTCCCCAGAGGTGGAAAGTGCCCTCAGAGACTGTTATAACACCACAGCCTGGGAGGTGCTGATGGATCCGCATGGTGAGGATATAGAGGGGATGACACACTGTCTGATGGATTACTTGAACTTTTGCGTGGACGTGGTCACCCCTGTCAAGACTGTCCGCTGTTTCCCTCATAACAAACCATGGGTAAGGCGGGAAGTCCGAGCTGTCCTCAAGAAGAAGACCAGAGAAGCCAGAGAGCCATCTTCCCCCAGTGAACACAAAACCTGCTTGACAGTCCACACAGCTTTAAAACCATCCAGGTTGTTGGTCAGTTTATAAAACATGTGCTCTACCCTCAGACGGGCCGCCACTAAACCCCTCAGACAGCGTACTGGGTCAGTCCAGCCTTTTTCCCAACAGTTTGTTTTTTCTGCTCTTCCAGATCGTCAGTTTGGCAGATGCAAAAATAAAATTGATTAAAACCAAAGTCTGTCTTCTCTAGGAGTGTATTTTGGCCCGAAAATAAAGAGGGGAACAGAGAAAACCTCCCCCAAACCCTCCACCCACTCCTGCAGCATTTTAAAAACCTCAACCAAACGGAGACAGTACACGACCAGGTGGTCCAAGGTCTCTGGGAAAGAACAAAAAGGACAACCCTCCCCAGTGCTTGAGTCAAAGTGAGCTCTGTGTCTGTTCGTAGCTATCACTCCATGTATTATCCTCCATTGGATAACAGCCATCCGTTTCTCCACAGGAGGCTTATACAGGACCCGCCAGCTGCCACTAGGGGAAAAGCCTGAGCCCAAAACGTCCATCCACCTCGACTCTCTGACTCCTGAAATAAAAGAAAAGTTCAGCACCTTCACACAGCTGGAGTACAGCTGTTTGCCTGTACAGGAGCTGAAGGTTCCCAGAGCTGGGGTCTTTAAGTTCAGAATGAGGCCTCTCTCCATTCCCCCACCTCAGGACTAACGCTCAAGGAGGGGAAACCGTACTCCAGTCCTTTGCTCCACTGTTCAGCCAAACTTTGGCTCTGTGCAAATTTTTGAAGTGGTGCAGACAGAGATTTCCACACTCTGTTCACCAGGTTTTGCAGCACTCTTGTTGATCTTAAACCCGTCACTTCAGCCAGACTCTCAATTGTTGTCCTGGTAAGATGGCCCAGCTTCACTACACCTGCCTCAACGAAAGCTGTTTTTAGGGCGGCTGAGGGGAAAATGGTGTCACACCGAAATCATTATAAAACAAAGGTTCTTCAAACAGCCACATCCCAGGCCTGGGGTCAGGTGGACGTGTGAAGCTCAGAGTCCTCCAGGCATCGATGACGGAACTGTAAAAAGGTGTTAATCCATTAAAACTTTATGAAGGGGTCCTCATTAAAAACAACTGTTTATCGTAGCCGAGCCGCCCAGCCTTCCAGGGCAGCAACCGGGCTACAGCAGACCAACAGAAAGAAGATCCATACAGCAGGGAAATATTCACTGATGTCCACTCACTTGCCAAAGGATTCATCCAAATACTCATTTACCTTTTTAAGAGAGTACAGGTCCGCACTCTGAGACACACTGTCTGCTACAGACACACTATCAGAGTCAACCTCATCATCTGAGTCCATTTCTGCCACCTGACTGTTGTCTGTTGCAGCCTGTAGCAGCTCTGTCGGCAGCTCAGCACCAGTCTGCACCTCGTGCTCATTATCACCAGTCTCACCCTGTCCTGATGTACCTACCTTCACCTGTCCTGCTGTACCTACCTTCACCTGTCCTGCTGTGCCTACCTTCACCTGTCCTGCTGTACCTGCCCCCACCTGTCCTGATGTATCTACCTTGTCGCGGAAATTCTCCTTTGCGAGGTGGAGAGTTGCTAATTCTCAGAAGAACTTCACTGCGGCGCTTGAATCAGATCTCTGTTTAATACGTGCAGCACAGAGAAGAGGGCAGGGCATCTTCTCTCGAACCTTTACATTACAAGTCCTTTTATGCAATACAGAGAGATAGGGGGAGGTGACCTTACAGTTAACAAATGGTGTTCTTTACATTACAATGGTTGTTTGAAGTTTACTGTATCCTGTCCGTCTGGAGACAGTGACTCTGTGATAATGAAATAACATTTACATTCGTATGAGGCTGTCTGAGAGGGGATGCCCTCCTGTGGCTCTCTGACACCTTCGTTCATTTGGTGGCTCCAGGAAGTCTCGGTAATTTCCCACAACCTTCACCTGTCCTGCTGTACCTGTCATGACCACTGCTTAATCCTGGCCTGCAGTGTGTGTTCTTGATTGCAGGAGTGGACTCAGGTGTGCAGGAGTTGGGCTGCAGCTGCTCTTCATCTTCAATCAACTCTGCTACAAATACTGGGCTTCAACTCCACCACTCTGCCAGATCTTAGACTCTGTTTACGCAGTCAGTCGTGTTCTAGCTACTTATCAGAAGATCCTATTTCCTATTGTTCAGTACTCATCATTCTAACCTTGTTCTCCTTCGTTGACAGTTCCCGGCGCTCAACTCCTGCATCCATCCCACTCCTGCAACTATCTGGATTCCTCAGACAACTCTTCATACCAGCAAACTCAAACGCACCAGCTCAACTCGGCCCTTGACCCTCCCCTGAACTTCAGTATCTTCATAGTCCTGTTGACCATTAAACTTCTTTTTGCACCTGCTTCCTGCCTCCGACCCTGTGTTCTGCATTACTGGGTTCTCAAACTCTTGGCCTGTCTCTTAGCACCTGTCCTGCTGTACCTGCCCCCACCTGTCCTGATGTACCTACCTTCACCTGTCCTGCTGTACCTGCCCCCACCTGTCCTGATGTACCTGTCTCCACCTGTCCTGATGTACTAACCCCCACCTGTTCAGCATTACTCTACTACTTGTGCCGAACACGGAAGGACACATCCTGTGTCTGAGTTGGTGAGTCCAGAAACATACACACTTGTCTCCGCAGAGACTGAACATGCTTCAGTTTATCATCTTTGTGAGTACAGTCGTTAAACAGTCAATGCAGGAATGCAAATTGGACCATTAAAGTGCTCAGCAACATAAAGGAGCAGTGATTAGCATTAAGTGTCCAAAACAATAAGGTGAAACCAGGAGTGATTAGGGTGATTGCCATTAAAGTACCCAACTATTGAGGAACAGATTAGCATTAAGTGTTGAAGACAATAGAGTGAAACTTGACCTAGTTAGAGTGATCATGTCAACCCTTACAGATGTAGCTAAACACAACAGTAGGATGAAACCAGATATGATTAGGGTGATTATCATTAAAGTGACCAGTGCTCAGTAAGGTGACTGTCAATATGCATTAAAGTGTCCAACTGGGGGCTGACTCTGAGGTCAGCAGTGCCGATGAGGAGTGAGAAAAAAAAAGTGAGAAATGAGTCCAGGGTTCACCGTGTGCTTCTTCCCTGCTGTGACAGTGAAGTGTTGTACAATCTGATGGCCAGGGGGACAAAAAAGTTCTTGAGTCTGTCCGTGGAGCACGACTGTGACAGCAGTCTGTCACTGAACATGCTCCTCTGCCCGGTGAAGGTGCTGTGCAGAGGGTGGTGTGTGTTGTCCATGATGGAGAGCATTTTGTCCAGATACCTCCTCTCTACCACTGTCACCAGTGAGTCCAGCTCTGTACCCACCACAGAGCCGGCCCTCCTCACCAGTCTGTCCAGGCGTGCTGCGTCCCTCTTCTTGCAGCTTCCTCCCCAGCACACCACTGCGTAGAAGAGGACGCTGGACACCACAGACTGGTAGAACATCTGCAGCAGCTTTTTGCAGATGTTGAAGGACCCCAGCCTTCTCAGGAAGTACAGACGACTCTGTCCCTTCCTGCAGGTAGTGTCCATGTTAGGCGACCAGTCCAGCTTATCATCCAGCTGCAGCCCCAGATACCCGTAGGTCCTGACCACCTCCACGTCCACCCCCCCGATGGAAACAGGTTCTAGATGTGGTTTGTTCCTTCGGAAGTGCACCACCATCTCCTTGGTCTTGGAGGTGTTTAGCTGCAGATGGTTGGCACTGCACCACGTCACAAAGTCCTCGATCAGGCTCCTGTACTCCTCCTCCTGTCCATCCCTAACACAACCAACTATCGCAGTCTCGTCCGAGTATTTCTGCATGTGGCAGAGCTCAGAGTTATACTGGAAGTCAGAGGTGTACAAGGTGAACAGGATGGGGGAGAGCACGGTCCCCTGTGGTGCTCCGGTGCTGCTGACCACAGTGTCAGATGTGCAGTCCTTTAGTCTGACGTACTGTGGTCTCTCTGTGAGGTAGTCCGTGATCCACCTCACCAGGTGCGAGTCCACCCTCATCTCAGTCAGCTTGTCTCTCAGTAGGAGGGGATGGATGTTGTCGAAAGCGCTTGAGAAATCAAAGAACATGATTCTCATCACGCTGCTCCCTTTGTCCAGATGAGAGTAAGCCCTGTGTAGAAGTTAGAGGATGGCATCGTCCACGCCCACCTTTGCCTGGTATGCAAACTGCAGGGGATCCTGTGCGTGTTGGACCTGGGGTCTGAGGTGTTGGAGCAGCAGCCGTTCAAAGGTCTTCATAATGTGGGACGTCAGAGCGATAGGTCTGAAGTCGCCTGGCTCACTGGGGTTTTTCTTCTTGGGGACCGGGGTGAGGCATGAGGTCTTCCAGAGCACAGGAACCTTCCCAAGCCGCAGGCTCATGTTGAAGACATGCTGAAGTGGCTCCCCCAGCTCAGCAGAGCAGGCTTTTAGCATCCTGGGACACACCTTGTCCGGGCCTGCTGCCTTCCTGGGGCAGAGTCTCTTCAGTTCCTTGCTCACCTGGTCTCTGGTGATGGTGGGGGGGAGGGGGGATGGGTTGTCTCTGGAGAATGTGTTTGTCCTGATGGAGGTGTTGGGGGGAGTGAGAGGGGGGGAGGGGGTGTGTAGAGGGGTGCTGGGGGGACAGGCACTGGCTGCAGCGACGGGGCTGTCAAACCTGTTAAAAAACAAGTTGAGCTGGTTTGGTCTCTCAGGGTCCCCGTCTTCTGTGTTGTTGTTTTTCTTCTTGCAGCCTGTGATGGTTTTCATGCCCTCCCAGACCTCCCTAATTTCACCTTTCTTTCATTTAATTCTGCACAAAATTCAGAAGGTTGTCCGTGGGATTTTCAGGTAATAGATTGATCCATAATTTATGATTCAGATATGAGGTTGATTTAATTAATAATTAATGACTTATTAATTTTTCATAATTAATATAGTTTTTCCTGCCCCTTTTCTTACGAGGTGTGTTAATAATTATTTAACAGTAAAATATCCCCAACAACTGAACGTGTGTCAGATGATTGCTGCTATTTCTACTCCCCACGGACATCTGGCCGTGGTGGAGGCATAGTGACAATGGCATAGTGTCAATAAGACTGTTTAGAGATGAAAGCAGCTATTGCTGTCATCCTCTTCCTCCAGCTTTGAATTGAGTTTATTTGAGCTGGGTCGCTCTCATACAGTGCTGTGTGCTGTGGTCTATCGGCCTCCCAAGTACAATAAGGATTTTTTAAATGACTTTTCTGACTTCATTGCTCAAATCTGTCATGGTTTGGTTTTGTTTCTGTATTTAATCTTGTTTTAGTTTTCTTGATTTCCCTCGTGTTCTGTGTATGTATGATTCCTAGTGTGGTTTACTTTAGTCCTTAGTGTGTTTCCCTGTATCCTTGTGTTCTTCTATGTTGTCTGTAGGCTTGTTTTCCTGTTACTTGTGTTTTCAGGTTCTTAGTTTGGTGTATAATGTTTCCTAGTCTTGTTTTAAGTGTTTCCTGTTTTATTTTGTAATATCTTGTTTTAGTTCATGTCTTTTCATTGTCAGGTTTTACTTTGTACTTGTCCTCAGTGTTCTGGTCTTGTGTTCTTTGTTCCTTGTGTTTCCCGCCTTTGTGATTACCCTGATGTTCCTCACCTGTCTCGTTAGTCTCACCTGCGTCTGATTACCCCTTGTCTATTTAGTCTCTGTGTTTTTCCTCAGTCCTCTGGCCAATTTTTCTGGCACTCGTGGGGGCCAGAAGAGGAGAAGTGGCCGCCATGGTTCCCGGTTGCCTAGCATCCCAGTGACTCTGCCCTTGTGCTTCCCAGAGCCACAGCAGCCTAAGCCTCAACCAAGGTCTCAGCCAAGTCCTAGGCCCAAGGTACAGATCAAGCCTCAGTCCAGGCCTCAGGTCAGACTTCAGCCACCTGGTACCTCAGAGACTTTGCTTCCTGTAACGTTCCGGCAGAGTGCCGTCTGCTTCCTGTCCCTGTTTCGGCAGAGCGCCGTCTGCTTCCTTTTCCGGCAGAGCGCCGTCTGCTTCCTGTCCCTGTTCCGGCAGAGCGCCGTCTGCTTCCTGTCCCTGTTCTGGGAGAGCGCCGTCTGCTTTCTGTCCCCGTTCTGGCAGAGTGCTGTCTGCTTCCTGTCCCTGTGCCTGCTGAACGCTGTCTGCCACCAGCTTCAGCAGAGCATTGTCAGCTTCCTGTCCCCGTGCCTGCTGAACACCGTCTGCCACCAGCTTCGGCAGAGCGTTGTCAGCTTCCTGTTCCTGTGCCTGCTGAGCGCCGTCGGCGTCAAGTTGAGGTTCCCTCGGCAGTCGGGCAGAAGCCCGACAACGTCTCCTCGCTGGTCCGGCCGACGCCCAATGAGGTCTCTTCGCTCTCTTCGACGTCTCCTCGACAGACCAGTCGACATCTGATGTTGCCTCGTCGATGGTTCCTGGACTCTGGGTGGAGGTCCTGCCCTTCACTGGCTGGTCACCCGGCTGCCCGTCTGAACTGTCTACCTTGTCTGGCGGCTTTCTGCCGCTTTTACTCAGAACTGTGTCATGTCTGTGTGTAATACGGAGGAGCTTAGGTCATGGTTTCACTCCACCTGCCAAACTGTTTTAGACACTGTGGCCCCTTTAAAAACCAGGCAGCCCAGAATTAAATCTGAGACCTGGCTGAACGACACGACTCATGCCGTCAAACATGAGTGCCGTAGAGTTGAGCACAAGTGGAAAAAGGACAAACTGCAGGTGTCATTACAAATGTTAAGAGACTGTTTACGTCATTATCAGAAAACTGTGAAAGATGCTAAAAGAAAACATTTCTCTGGTATTATTCTGTGAAACTGTCACAAGCCTCATGTTGTATTTAACACTATTAACATGGTTCTTAACCTACAAACTGCCCATTGGATATTGTGCCTGCCAAAGTACTGAAAATGTTTTTTGATGCTGTGGGGCCCTGTATTCTGGGTTTTGTAAATTCCTGCCTTAATTTAGGAGCAGTCCTACCTGCGTTTAAACATGCTTCTCAAAAAACCAAACCTTACCCCCACAGTGTTGTCAAATTTTAGAGCTGTCTCACACTTGCCCTTTCTTTCTAAGGTTTTAGAAAAAGTTTTTTTTTTTTTTTTTTACTGTTGCAGTCTTTTAACTCTCACTCGAATCTTAGTATCTATCTATCTATCTATCTATCTATCTATCTATCTATCTATCTATCTATCTATCTATCGTAAATACAACCACATTTCCCCCATTTTAGCCTCCCTCCACTGGTTGCCTGTGCAATTCAGGATCCGTTTTAAAATTCTTTTATTTGCCTTTAAATCTCTAAATGGTATTGCCACACCCTACCTCTCTGAGCTTCTACACCCTTACATGCCCACCTGCTCTCTCAGGTCAGCTGATCAGCTGCTCCTGAGGGTGCCAAAAACCAAACAGAAGCTCAGAGGGGACCACACATTTGCTGTAGCTGCTCCAAAGTTATGGAACGATCTGCCTCAGCACCTTAAATAGGCCTGTTAATAACTTCAGACATGAAAATCCCTCATCTTTTGGCGAAATTCGCCATTTTGAAGCCAAAATAGGTGACCCACGTGAATCGTGTAGATCCGATGAGAAAATATGTGAGAAAAATATTGGGGGGGAGGGGGTGAGCGCAACTCTAAGCTGGACAGTGCGGCTGGACAGTGCATTTATTGCAATCAAAGTCATTCTAACCTTATTTTTGACTTCATTTCATTTGGTTTATGAAAATATTAAATGAATGGTTGTAGGTGATTTAAAATGACGCTCTAATACGCACAATGCAGATTGAGTTTGATGTTGATACTGCTAGGAGGAGTACTGCTAGGAGGCTGAAGGTAGGCTAAGTGCCCACCCTATGGAAGACATCATGCATCGTTCCGGCCCAGCGAGCTGAATGACTTCCGACCGGTGGCACTTACTTCACACCTAATGAAGACGCTGGAGCGACTCTTCCTCAGCCTACTCAGACCCCAGGTACAACACGCCCAGGACTGCCTGCAGTTCGCGTACCAGCCAGGTGTTGGTGTGGAGGATGCCATCCTGTACCTGCTACATCGAGCCCACTCCCATCTGGATAAGGGAAGCGGCACTGTGAGGATCCTCTTCTTGGACTTCTCCAGTGCTTTCAACACTATCCAGCCCCCCCTGCTCCGGGACAAACTGAGTGGGATGGGAGTGGACCCCCACCTAGTGAACTGGATCTCTGACTACCTCATGGGCAGGCCTCAGTACGTCAGGCTGATGGACATCACGTCTGACACTGTGGTCAGCAGCACTGGAGCCCCCCAGGGCACAGTACTGGCCCCTGTTCTCTTCACCCTGTACACCTTGGACTTCTGCTACAACTCTGAGCTGTGTCACATACAGAAGTACGCTGACGACACAGCCATTGTCGGGTGTATCAGGGATGGCAGGGAGTAGGAGTACTGGACACTGGTGGGGGACTTTGCTGCATGGTGCCACACGAACCAGCTACAGCTCAACACCTCTAAGACCAAGGAGCTGGTCATTGACTTTGGGAGGTCCAGACAGAGGATGCAACCTCTTCTGTTAGAGGGAGCTGAAGTGGAGGCGGTGGACTCGTACAAATACCTCGGGTTGTGTCTTGACAATAAACTGGACTGGACAACACACACCAACCACCTGTACGGGAAGACACAAAGCAGGATGTACTTCCTAAGGAGACTGCGGTCCTTTAACATCTGCAGCAAGTTGCTGGGGATGTTTTACCGTGCTTTTTTACACCGTGGTATGCTGGGGGGGCAGTATATCCAAACAGCACACATCCAGACTGGACAAACTGATCAGGCGGGCCGGCTCTGTGGTCGGCATGAAGCTGGACTCTCTGGTGATGGTGGCAGAGAAGAGGACACCGGACAAACTGCTGGATATTATGGACAATGCCAGCCACCCTCTGCACACCGTCATCAGTAACCAGAGGAGCCGATTCAGTGAGAGACTGCTCCTTCCCAAGTGCAGAACCAACAGACTCAAGAACTCCTTTGTCCATCATGCCATCACGCTCTACAACTCCTCACTTGGGGGGGAGGAGGACTAGAGCACACGGGACAGAGGGGTAGGAGTTGGAGCGTCTTTCCTTCTACCCTCACTGTGCAATAACACATGGACACTTTCACTTGTATGTGCAATAATAATCTCAACCAAGTGCAATAATCGCAATAATAATCATTGCCTTTTTTTTTTGTATATTTTTTCCAACGGAAGAGTGTTCTATTATTTATGCTATATTATTCTTTACATTGTTACTTTTTGTTACCTGCTACATTTTTATTTTTATTTTATTGTATATACTGCTGGAACCTAAATTTCCTTGAGGGAGTCATCCCAAAAGGATCAATAAAGTTCAGTCTAAGTCTAAGTCTAAGTAATTGTGCGATTGCGCAAACTCACGTTAACTCGCCATTTCCCTGTCATGGTAGATGGTTGTGTTTGTATGTAGTGTCGGGCTGTCTCTTCGGAAAATAAGTCACCGACTCGACATGGTTGAACCAGACGTGCCTTCCTGCTTATTATACGGCTACTTGCAGCTACTGGTGGTCAATTTCAGTAGTCATTTAAGCCTATGGAAAACATTTACCACAGAATGGGAGTAGAAGTCGTCCATTCAAATGAATGGAACATATCGCAGAATTTTAATAAGAGGATAGGGTACAACATAACGTTCCAGGAATATATAGAAGATGTCTTGCTAAGTTAGAGATAAGATAATGTTTATGTTAACTACAATTAAAAGTGTTTTGCAGAATTGAGTATTTTAGGAGAAAAAGATGCAGAGGTCGTTAAGAAAGTGGATGCTGGCATAAAGTGTAGCTGGGACTGATCCTGGCTCAGAGATTTCTTCCCGGGGGAGCATGCCCCAGGACCCCCCCTAGCTCACCGTGTTCTTCTCACCTTTTTCACCCATGACCCATTTTCATGTCTAAATAAAACAGAGTTAATAACAGAAAAACCAGAGCAAACTCAACCAGAGTTGTGTCCATCTTGTGGCAGATGATTCTGTTATCAAATCCATGAAAAAGAACATGTATAAGAAAGGAAAAAAGTACAAAACAAGGAAAAACTGAGTGATGAGCAGGAGCTGTTGTAATGTGCTGCCACGAGGGTGGCTCCACACTACACAGATATGACAATCTGCTGACAGCAGACTCAGTGATGATTGTGATAGGTTAAATGAAGATAACTCCGCCCCTTTTATGTAAACATGCTCTCTGAAACTCTGGGTTTACTTCTCAGGATGATAAGCAGCTTCATGTTCAGCACCATCTCTTCTGTCAGGGTTAGTGAAGCCAGATCACAGAAAACAAACCCTGAGTATGTTGAACTCTCTTCATAGTGTAGATTCTAGAAAAGGATTTCTCCAACAACAAACAAGAATCTGAATATATGTATGACCTGATGTGTTTCAACAATCTGTCCCCTGAACTAGTGGTGTGGGATATAATTATCTTAGATGGTGAAGGATTTGAAGGTGTTGATGATCTGCCAAAGCAGAGAGATCAGAGAACTGCTCCAATGTGTTTATTGTATCATGTTGCAGGTTATGTTCCCACACAGACTCGTCTTCCCCTCCCTGTTTGCTCTGCAGCAGTGAAAACAAAACAACTCTTAATGCAGCACATGAGATTCATGCTTTGTATTGAAAATGTGTCAAATTGCTTCTTCTCAAAAATAATTTAATTCAAATGTGTGGAAGATTTACTAAAGAACACTGAGAGACTGACCTCAGAGTCTCCAGTCTGCAGTCTGGATTCTTCTGAAGATCACGCAGCAGCTTCACTCCTGAATCCCGCAGCTTGTAGTTGTCACTCAGGTCCAGCTCTCTGAGATGGGAGGGGTTGGACTTCAGAGCTGAGGCCAGAGAAGAACAGCTGATCTCTGACAAACTGCAGCAACTCAATCTGAATAAAGAATAACAGAAGAATAAAAATATTGTATAATCCAGTCACATGTGTTCAGGTTGTGATGAGTATCTCAACATCACTTTGTCCTGATGAATCAAGTTTTCTCTAAATGATTAGAGGATCATTTCTAATTGTGTATTCACTAAATCTAAATCCTCCAAATGTCAGCTCAACATTCATCCAGCTGTTCATGTGCACAGATAAAGAACAGGCTGCTGATCTCAGTCAGCTCTGTGATATTAGTACATTTATCAAATCAGACATTATTGAATCTCAAGTCTTCATGATTTCACTTCTTAACAGAACCAGAGGAAACCAGAGAGGCTTCATGTGTATGTTGTTCAACTTTACTTCACAGAGTCAAAATAACATGTTCACATCAAATCTCTCATTTATCACCAACTTGAAAAAATTAAATGTCTCCGGAATCATTAAATATCCAGAGATTTAAATTCAGACAAATACTGAAAATATATAAATCCTGAAATGTCCATCAATGGAGGATGTGGATTGAAATGATTCAAATGAATGACACAGTCAGTGATCTGACCTCAGAGTCTCCAGTCTGCAGTTTGGACTCTGCAGATAATCACACAGCAGCTTCACTCCTAAATCCTGCAGCTTGTTGTTGTTACTCAGGTCCAGCTCTCTGAGATGGGAGGGGTTGGACTTCAGAGCTGAGGCCAGAGAAGAACAGCTGATCTCTGACAAATTGCAGCGATTCATTCTGAATAAAGAACAAAAGATGTAAATGTCGATGACAGTGAAGCAAATTTAATTAGTTAAAAACCCACATTATCAATTAATAAACATCTGTATTTAAATAAGTGGAAGGTGTGAATCTGTAGACTAGCCCTCACATCCAGTTGTTCTTACACCAGTAATACCAGACAACTGCTCTTTAAATTAGAACAGAGTTTATTTAACAAAGTCAATGACACTCAATCAACAGCTATTACAAGTTAATCTAAAGCTGAGCAAACATTTATAAAGCTAACACGTGTATGTGTGTGCAATCAACCCGTGTTCTGATGAATATGGCCGAGGTTATTAATGCGCTGCAGAAAGGAGGAGAATCAGAGCGCCGCAGGAGAAAATAACCAAAAGTGAAGCGTCAGGAAAACGTAGTTGCAGCTGTTGTTATGTTCATAGTCTGTTTGGTTTAAAAGTGTTTGATGAAAGAAAAGCGGCTGAAATGCCTGTGAAAGTGTCTGAAAGATAGACCGAAGATTCCCTCCACGTCTCCTCACCTGCGACAGACACGCAGGACGGGCTGAGACAAAGACCTCTGACTGAGCGGATTATTCATCCAGTCAATTTTTTTTTTCAACATAAAGTTTTTTTTAATTGAATTGAATTTTGTTCAAACAGAAAGGACCATCAGCCCAAGCTCTCCCTGCCTCCACTTTGTCAAACATTATAAGAACTACACGTTTCTGTCTGTCTGTTTGCTTCAGAGTAAAAACAGAATTTTGTTTTACATTTAAATACATAGTACATTCAGTATCCTGTATTTAATTTAGAAACCCTCAGTGTGTCTGAGTGTCTGCAGATGCAGAATTGCACAAAGACAGACCTGCGCCTTGAAAGCAAACCCACAAACAGAAGTTTGTACAGCTGCATCAAGCAGCTGCACAAAGGGTGGAGCCTCGTCATTATTAATGAATAATAATAATATTACTCATTTATATTAATCATTAATTAATCATGATTATTAGTATACATGTAACCAAACTAACTACAACAGACCCTAACAGTCATAAAAACATGTTCACATCAAATCTGTAAATTATTCAGCAAATTGAAAAAAATAAATAATCTCCCAAATCATTAAATATACAGAGAGTTAAATTCAGACAAATACTGAAAATATATAAATCTTGAAATGTGCATCAATGGAGGATGTGGATTGAAATTATTCAAATAAATGACACAGTCAGTGATCTGACCTCAGAGTCTCCAGTCTGCATTTTGGACTCTGCAGATAATCACACAGCAGCTTCACTCCTGAATCCTGCAGGTAGTTCTCACTCAGGTCCAGCTCTCTGAGATGGGAGGGGTTGGACTTCAGAGCTGAGGCCAGAGAAGAACAGCTGATCTCTGACAAACTGCAGAGACTCAATCTGAATAAAGAATAAAATATGTAAATGTCAATGACAGTGAAGCTAATTTAATGTTTGTTACAAGCGAACTAAACGATGGATGGATGGATACTTTATTGCCAAAGTAGATTAGAATGTTATCTGGTCCTAAAAAGAGATGATGAATTAGTAAAACATCTCTGTACTGTCAGCGATTGAAAGCAGACACAGATCCTCATCAGGTTCAGTGACCACAAACTGCCAAACAATGTGGTCACTGTTGGACAGGTGAGATGAAGACAAACATGCACTTTCTCCTACATTGTGAAACATTTGATGAATCGAGGAACTTTCATTTGAACAAGTTGAACTCTGTCATCACAGATTTCAAAGTAGTAAGGGTATTTTATCAGATATTTGGCCAATCTGGGAATAAATTCTATACCAATAGATTTCTTCACAAACGTGTTTATAAAGGTGTCTTATAACACATAAAGAAACATTTAAATCCAACTCCCATAGGAAAATCCGTGAGAGTGGCTCAAAGTCGGGGTACCTGGAATAGTACTTTATAGGTACGATATACTTATTGGGGAAAAATGTTAACCTTTGCTTTTGGTAGCTTGTGAGGGGTCAAACTAGGGGTTCTTTGGGATTCTGAATCCATTGCAAACATTTGTTTTGCAAAAAATCCACTCCTTGGTGGAGAAATGGCCACGCCCACTTTTACATGTAAATTTACAGTAGCTTTATATGTTGATTTTTATATCTCGAATACTAGTTAAAAAAAATATACTGCATCACATTGCTAAATGTATTAGGGATCCAGGTCTGAGCTTTCTTCACACTCTACTGTTCTTAAAGTGGGGACTGGGACCCCCTGGGGGCTTATGAGACACTGAGAGGGGGGTCACAAGATGTTTTCCATCACCAAATACAAAAGTTGAATGATCTAAAATTTCATATCTTGCCCATTATGGTGGAAAAATACCCCATTCAAATATTAGTTGAATTTTAACTAATGTTTCAAAAATGGTTAACAGTGGCAAAGTAATTTATGCTTCCCATAAGTGAAACAATGCCGGTGTCTGCTGCTCCCTATGAATGACATTTGACACCTATATAAACTGAGTGTCTGTTAAGGAAATTGTGAATGTCCACACAGTCCTACTGTTTATATTATTATACAGCATTTCTTACATTACTCTGCTGAAATAGAGACAGTTGGGGTCCCGAGTCTCTAGCACAGTTATTGTGGGGGTCCAAAGCTAAAATTTATAGTTTACCTGATGGTAAACTATAAAAGTAATGACCACATTCAGCTCATCACTGTCATTCTTCAGAATTATGTAAAGTTGTCTCCTGAAAAACACAACATGTTTCAATCTGGCAGATTTACATTCTTATGGGAGCATTTTGATTACCGACCATGACTGACCATGGTGTGAGAGCTCCCTTTCCAACACCTCATCACTGATAGGTAAGTTAGACAAAATTATTTTTTTCTCAGGATTAGCATGGGATAAATGACGTCTGTGTTTCTCACAACAGTTCCTCACTCAACAATATTGTTTACTTTCTCAATTGAGTCCAAAAAAATCCCAACTGTGCTGTTCATCCTTGAAGTAGCCTTTAAAGGTTGGGTAGGTAGTTTCCTCCAGATACACTTTTTAAGTTTCTGGTTGAGATTTTCTTGATGTCCTGACAGAAATTAATCTTATGTGCTTTGAAAAAGGAATGAGGAAAATCTGTAGCAGCTGTGAGCCGGTAAAAACGTAGACCAATTTCAGATTGATGGTTCGTTTTTTATATCAATCAAGCCTCTCTACCCCGGTGTAACCCAGGTGTTTTTGCTCCTGATCGTGTTTGCGCTCCGTCCGAAATCACGAGATTTTAAACATACTGCGAGATTTCAAAGCGGTTAAATCCCGTTCAAAATGGCCGCGCCCACACTGACAGCATGAGTGTGGACCCGACCGGCGTTCGTGCTGCTGCAGGTAGGCGATGGTCCGATAATAGTTATTCTGATAAAGATCAAATTGTTCACTGTCATGCCTATCAACCTCCTCAGTTTCCTCTATCGACTACAGGAAACTGAACTTGTAAACGGTAAAAGATGCCTATCCCCTCCCAAACCTGGAGGAATCCTTTGCAGCCCTTACAGGATCCAAGTGGTTTACTGTCCTGGATCTGAAGTCAGGATATTATCAGATAGAGATGGCTGAGGAAGATAAACAGAAGACGGCTTTTGTGACACCTCTCGGTTTTAGGGAGTGGAACAGGATGCCACAAGGAGTAACCAATGCTCCTAGTACATTCCAGCGGCTTATGGAGAAGTGTATGGGGGATTTACACCTCAAGCAAGTCCTGGTGTTCTTAGATGACATCATTATCTTTTCCGACACCTTAGAGGAACATGAGAAGCGATTACTGTGCGTTCTCACCCGTCTGAGGGAGTCCGGTTTGAAGCTGTCCCCGGAGAAATGCAAGTTTTTCCAAAACCAGTGTGCGTTACCTTGGGCATGTGGTGTCCGAAAATGGTGTCGAAACGGATCCCGAAAAGATATCCAGTTTAAAATCCTGGCCAGTTCCCCGAAACCTCAAGGAGCTACGATCCTTCTTAGGCTTCGCAGGATATTATCGCCGGTTCATCCGAGATTACGCCACCATCATGAAACCCCTCAACACACTCACTCGTGGATACGCACCTGTTCGCCGGACCACCAATAAAGACATAAGGCCAACCGAGAAGTACCTGGACCCAAAACAGTCTTTTGGGGAAAGATGGACTTCTGAATGTCAAGTCGCCTTTGATACTGTGATCCAGAAGTTGACATCTGCTCCTGTTCTTGGCTTTGCGAACCCAAAGTTGCCCTACATCCTACATACTGATGCCAGTACAACTGGGTTGGGAGCTGTCCTTTATCAAGACCAAGATGGACATCTCCGGCGATGGTCATCGCCTATGCCAGCAGAGGCCTATCCCAAAGTGAGTCTCGGTACCCAGCTCACAAACTGGAGTTTTTGGCCTTAAAATGGAGCGTCTCTGAGAAATTCCACGACTACCTTCATGGAGCCAACTTCACCGTGGTCACCGACAACAATCCTCTCACTTATGTTCTGACCTCTGCAAAGCTGGATGCCACCAGCCACCGATGGCTAGCAACCCTATCAACATACTCCTTCAAGATGCAGTATCGTGCTGGCAGACACAATCTTGATGCCGATGCTCTGTCGAGGCGTTGCCATGCCGAAGTTTCTGACGATCTGGCATCAAGAAAGGAGTGGGATCTTATCCACCACCTTGCTGAGCAACTTTCTGATCCAGGTCAGGCTGCAGAGCTGTCCTCTGACATCGTTGAAGCAATATGCCAAAGCAGTCTTGTAAGGACTCACCATCAGTCCAGTTCCAGTCAACCCGAGGTTACCCTGGTTGAGTCCCTTGTCATTTCTGCCGATGTCATTCCTGAGGGTTTCTCTGACGAAGCATTGCATGGTCTATCAGTTATACAATCCCTGTCGCAGGCCGACCTGAAAGAAGAACAGCATTCCGACCCCGCAAACCAGCTCATGACAGGAGAAAAGATTCCCCCTACTGTCCGGGAGGAACTTCCTGAGCTCCCTCTGCTGTTACGGGAGTGGAATCGGTTGGAGCTGGAAGAGGATGTGCTGTATCGGAAGAGACAAGAGGAAGATAGAATCATCCTTCAGCTCGTCTTGCCTCCAGCATTACGTTCTACGGTCCTGAAGAGTCTCCATAGTGACATGGGGCACATGGGCATAGAGTGGACGCTGGATTTGGTGCGGCAGCGGTTCTTTTGGCCGAGAATGGCAGTCGATGTAGAACATTTCATAAAGACTTGTGAGCGATGTGTAAGACGCAAAACTCCACCAGAACGAGCAGCTCCATTGGTGAATATTCGAACCAGTCGTCCACTTGAACTACTATGTATAGACTTCCTATCACTTGAGGCAGATAGTAGCAACACCAAAGACATCTTGGTGATGACAGACCACTTCACCAAATTTGCCCTCGCTATTCCAACTGCCAACCAGAAGGCTAAAACTGTGGCGAAGTGTTTATGGAACGACTTCATGGTCCGTTATGGCATTCCTGAGCGCATACATTCCGATCAAGGGCCAGATTTCGAGTCCCGCTTGATTAAAGAACTCTGTGATGTTGCCGGGATTAAGAAGACTCGAACTACCCCATACCATCACAGGGGCAATCCCGTCGAGCGCTTTAATCAAACTCTGCTAAGTATGCTGGGAACGCTTGAGAACAAACAGAAGTCAAAGTGGAAAGAGGACGTTAAACCTCTTGTTCATGCGTATAACTGTACGCGGAATGACGTGACTGGGTTCACACCTTATGAACTCCTGTTTGGACGATCACCACGACTCCCTGTAGACTTGGCTTTTGGTTTGCCAGTACATGAATCTCCATCTCTCTCGCACTGCCAGTATGGGTTGGAGAGCTACAAGCTTGCCTCACAGAATACCCAGAAATCAGCTGGAAGAAACAAGAGCCGCTTTGATCAGCGTGTGAAGCCTGCAAGCTTGGAAGTTGGTGACAGAGTTCTTGTCCGGAATGTTCGCCTTCGAGGAAAGCACAAGCTCGAGGACAAGTGGGAACAGGTGGTGTACTCTGTCGTTAAACGTGCTGGTGATCTCCCTGTCTACGTTGTTAGACCAGAGACCAGGGATGGACCTACCCGCACACTCCATCGTGATCTCCTTCTTCCATGTGGGTCCTGCCAGCGTGTGCCACTGAGGATCTTCCAGAAACTGATCCTGTTCGAAAACCACACACTCTATGATGTGATGATGAATCTATTATCCTTGAGAGTACTCCTCTGCTCCCGGTCAGGTTCCAAGTAGAGAAATTAAGTGACCACGAACCAGTACCGAGTATCAGTAACACTGTTGGGTCTGCTTTTCCATCTACTGCACGTGATGCTAATCCAACCTTTTCACAACCTCCTGCTGAAAGACCTTCAACTGCAGTAACACCGGACACCTACTTGCCTGAAATTAAAGGGCCTGAGTCAGCAGCAGTTGAGAACTCACTGACATCCAGTAGTGAATTAGACATGTCTGTGGAAGAAGGAAGAGAGAGAGAGAATGGTGATGAAGATCCTGGGAATCACTTACCTGAACCTGTTAACCTACCTGGGGAAAAAGATGTCTTACCTGTTGAAGAAATACCTGCCAATATGCCGGAAGAAAACTTGCCTGATGCTGAAGTACCTCTGAGAGATGACGGTCCTGAGTCAATTCAATCTGATCTGATCTCCTCAGATGCCTCTATTGCCGTGTGTGACCTCCACTATGACGGGTTCTTTGTTGTTTGAGCGGAACTGGTGAGTTCTATGAGCTAATATGCTAAAAATGCTGTGTATAATGTGAACCAGTCTGCCGGTGCTGGCGCTGGGTGTATTGGTTTTGCACTTTAAATAGAACCACCGTTAACATATAAACATTTAATGTCATTTACAAAATGTATATAATGTCTTGAACAAGTTACAGATGTGTTTTTAAAGAGTACTCATTTGATTGTTTTGAGCAGTATACTGTATCTTGTTTAAATAACATCATTGAACAATATTTTGTATGTAATGCATGGTCCTGCTTTGCCCAGGCCAGGTCTGGGGAAATTGGATGGCAAGCTTACAGAAGAGAACCCAAAGAAAAACTATGCGAATCTCCGTCGGTGCGGAAGGAACCGGCATTGTGTGAACTGTATCAATTATCGTTGCAACTTTTGGTACACTGTAGATAAATTGTAAATAATTGTTTTCCACACCTGCACTGTACAAAATACAATTTCACTAAGCACTGCAATCTTGTGTCTGTATTTCATTGAGCACCCCATTTTTCCTCCGAGTCAGCCAAGAATCTTCTATATACTAGCTTTACATTTTTTACTTTACAATTACATTACTAAATTGCAGCATTATACATGCTACACCATGCATGTACAAGCTCACACTCAAAGCATGAGCTGAAATCCACTTCTGGACCAATGGCACTGGTGCCTGTAAGTGAGGGGCGGGGCTTTAGAGGGAGCACAGAGGGGAGGGGTGGGTGAAGACAGAGAACGGAGGGGATGCTACTATCAAACCCAACTAGCCCGACTGCCAAACTCCATTCCTCCACCAAGTGCAAGGTGCCGTAGTTTAATTCCGTGCCAAGGGGAGAGGTTTCTGAAGCTCACAGAAGCAATGGCACTGGGCCTGCGACCTGCCATGACACACAGCCAAGTAGGCTAGCGCTGCCGTGCAGCACTCCGAGCGTCACACATGATCCCAGTAGGATGGCTCAGTAGCGCCCTGTTGTCATTTTCTAAAAGGCCTCTCCATGGAGGTCTTTTTTGTCCTACATTCATGACCATTTTTATGCATATTAACCATGTAAGGACCTACATAAAATTCTCTCACAAGCATTGTCAAAACATTACAGTCTGCCATATTTGTTTTAATGCACGAAAAAGCAAGTATACCCAACTTTAGTTGCAGGTACAGTACAAGTGACGGCCACTACAAACAGCGTCCCCTACAAACCACGGCCACAGAATTGGTTAGGGGTACATTAGATCAGATTGGATGGGACGTATTGTGTCATGGTTCATGGTTTGTAGCCAGTTTATGTTTGTAGCGGCTGCAGCTCGACCCTTCTCAGAAAAAGTGTTTTACAGGTTACCTATTTCAACGAAACTTGTCCGAGGGCAAATTTTCACTTTTATACAAATCAAACTTTAAGGCCTGCTGCTTGTCCACCTCTCACTTTTCAGCTCTCGAGGTTAAGACACACCCCAACATGCACAGGGTGCTTTGGGCCCATCATCACTGTTTGTGGTTTTAATTTGGTTTGTTCTTGTTTTTTTTGCTGTTTGTCAAAGCACTTTGTAAACCTGTGTTTTTAAAGGTGCTATATAAGTGACATTTTTATTATTATTATTATTTTTAGAATAGGCATGCAAAAAAAAAGATAAAACTGACATTTCAATTTATATATTTTTTCCAAGCGATATGAAAAAACTAACTAACGACTTGAATTGAAAATAATCATTCATTGGAAGGATTTGGAAATGAAAATGATTATTGAATGCATAATGAAAATACCTTTTTCCTTTGATTACCATCCTTTCTTGAACCTTTACTACATTGAAACACAGTTTCTATTATATATATATATATATATATATATATATAATATAATATTATATTATATTTACAGTCAGTGAACTGACCTCAGAGCCTCCAGTCTGCAGTTTGGACTCTGCAGTCCCTCACACAGCAGCTTCACTCCTGACTCCTGCAGGTTGTAGTTCTGACTCAGGTCCAGCTCTCTGAGATGGGAGGGGTTGGACTTCAGAGCTGAGGCTACGACGTCACAGTGAGTCTCTGAGAGTTTACAGTTCGAAAGTCTGTTGTAACACATAAAATAGAGAAATAAGAGTTATAAAAGAAGTGTTTGATATTCACGTCTCACATTTGATGATTAAACAGTTTGTCCTGTTTGGTCTTAACTTTACACATCAGTGGAATCTGTCACTGACACAAAAAGTCTCCTCACTGGTTTTCAAACCTTCACATTCTTCATCTGTCAATCATTCACTAAATGTTACATATGAATAGAAACAAAATGACTTTTATTTAGTATTACATCATGTCTATTGTGGAAAATCCCCCTCCTTCTCTCACTCTCCTTGACCTGGCTTTACGTGTCCAAAAACAATCAAAGCAATTTTTAAACTCTAAAAAGCATAATATGTGAAAAAAACTACGACTGACTCGTTCTCTTGAACATTAACAGAGAAACTGTTTTTTGTGAACAGAGAGGATTGTGTTTAGTTTATATTAAAATAAGTAACTTAGTACATGACACTGATTTATAATGCTCATCACATCTGGACTTACTTTGCCTTCCTGCAGTTCTTCACAGCTGGAATCAGTCTCAGTCGTCCCTGGTTTGTTGTCTTGTATTTGTTCAGGTCCAACTCATCCAGAACCTCCTCGGACATCTGCAGCATGTAGGCCAGAGCAGAGCAGTGGATCTCAGAGAGTTTCTTCTCTGATCTGTTCTCTGACTTCAGGAACTCTTGGATCTCCTGATGGACTGAGAGGTCCTTCATCTCTGTCAGACAGTGGAAGATGTTGATGCTTCTGTCAGGTGATAGATTGGTCTTTATCTCCTTCAGGTTGTTGATGACTCTCTGGATCATTTCTGGACTGTTGTCTGTCTGACCCAGCAGGCCTCCTAAGATTCTCTGGTTTGATGTTAGAGATAGTCCATGAAGGAATCGAACAAACAGGTCCAGGTGACCATTTTGAGTTTCCAGGGTTTTTTTAATAGATTTATGTAGGAAATTTTTCAGGCTTGAAACTCTGTGTTTTCCTCCCAGAAAAGCCTCCAGTACTGTTGTGTTCCTGTTGGTGAAACAGTGGAACATGTAGACTGCAGCCAGAAACTCCTGAACGCTCAGATGAACAAAGCAGTAGACTGTTTTCTGGAAGATGACGCTCTCTGATTTGAAGATCTCAGTACAAACTCCTGAGTACACCGAGGCCTCTGTGACATCCAGACCACACCGCTCCAGGTCTTCTTGGTAGAACATGATGTTTCCGTCCTGCAAATGTTCAAACGCCAGCCTCCCCAGCTTCAGAAGAACTTCCCTGTCAGCCTCCGTCAGCTCATGTGGACTCATCTGATGTCCCTCATCATACTTGTTCTTCTTCCTCTTCGTCTGAACCAGCAGGAAGTGTGAGTACATGTCAGTCAGGGTCTTGGGCAGCTCTCCTCTCTGCTCTGTGCTCATCATGTGCTCCAGAACTGTGGCTGTGATCCAGCAGAAGACCGGGATCAGACACATGATGTGGAGGCTCCTGGATGTCTGGATGTGTGAGATGATTCTGCTGGACAGATCTTCATCACTGAACCTCCTCCTGAAGTACTCCTCCTTCTGGGCGTCAGTGAAGCCTCGTACTTCTGTTACCCTGTCAACACATGAAGGAGCGATCTGATTGGCTGCTGCAGGTCGAGAAGTGATCCAGATGAGAGCTGAGGGGAGCAGATTCCCCTTGATGAGGTTTGTGAACAGTGTGTTTAACGATGACTTCTGTGTGACATCAGACACAACCTCCCTGTTTGTGAAGTCCAATGACAGTCTGCTTTCATCCAGGCCGTCAAAGATGAACAACAGTTTACAGACAGCGAGCGTCTCTGCTGCAACCTTCTGTAATGTTGGATGGAAAACACGGAGCAGTTCAAGAAGACTGTAGCGCTGATCTCTGATCAAGTTCAGCTCCCTGAATGAAAGCAGGATCAGCAGACTGATGTCTTGGTTCTCTGAGCCCTCGGCCCAGTCCAGAGTGAACTTCTGCACTGAGAAGGTTTTTCCAACACCAGCCACGCCGTTTGTCAGAACCACTCTGATGGGTTTCTGTTGGTCGGGTTGAGCTTCTGTCTTTGGTTTCTGTTGGTCGGGTTGAGCTTCTGTCTTTGGTTCCTGTTGGTCGGGTTGAGCTCCTGTCTTTGGTTTCTGTTGGTCGGGTTGAGCTCCTGTCTTTGGTTCCTGTTGGTCGGGTTGAGCTTCTGTCTTTGGTTCCTGTTGGTCGGGTTGAGCTTCTGTCTTTGGTTCCTGTTGGTCGGGTTGAGCTCCTGTCTTTGGTTCCTGTTGGTCTGGTAAGGCTTTAAAGATGTCCTGACACTTGATTGGCGTCTCAAGGAGGATCTTCTTTTTAGAGTCTGTCTCAATCTGTCTCACCTCATGTTGGGTGTTCACCTCTTCACTCTGCCCCTCTGTGACGTAGAGCTCAGTGTAGATCCTGTTGAGAAGGTTTCTACTTCCTGTTTCATCACTTCCTTCAGTCACATGTTCATATCTCGTCCTCAGACTGACCTTATGTTCATCTAAAACGTCCTGCTGACCTCTATCTACTGAAAGAGAGAATTATACAATCTGATTATTGTTTTCAGATGTTATTATAAAAGCAGTAAAGAGTTTTAATTTCTAGACTTTTTACATTGACCAATAAAAGTCCTGTTTTAGGAAGCGATCACAGAAGGTGTCTTACTTTGTTCAGTGCTGCTCTGACTGACTGTCTGCGGTCCAGATCCTGTTCTGGATCTTTTTCCACACTGAGGACAGGACGAGTCTCCTGCTGAACCAGACTGGCCCCAGTATGAGGTGTAGCACTGTCTGCAGAACCAGTGTCCACAGCTGGTAGAGACGGGATCCTTCAGGACGTCCTGACACCCAGGACAGGACGTCTGCTCCTCTGTAACATGAGTCCTCTTCTTCCCCCTGTGAAGACATGTCTTTAGAACTAAACTGATGGTTGACTGATTAAAAATATGAAGATTTATCAAACACAATCTGTGGTGTATTAATGCTGTTATTTGTGTACTGTTTGACCATTCAATCTTGCCGTAGCTTTGTTACTGCCTACTGCGCATGTCCAGGTTGTTGCTAAGGAAACAGTTACCCCTTGTTACGCTGTAATGCTGCTCTCCCCAAGTATGTTATATATAGTGTTAAAACAGTGCATCGCCTCGTTATTTAGGTCTAAGTACACCACATAATCTAAACACTCAGATGATGTGCAGGACTCTATTACAGACATTTTATGACTCTGTGGTGGTGTCTGCACATTTCTATGCAGTGGTCTGCTGGGGAGGAGGGAGCACAGAAAGAGACTGAACAGACTGGTCAGGAGGGCCGGTTCAGTCCTGGACTGTCCTCTGGACTCTACACAAGTAGAGTTTTACACAAGTCAAAGGGTACATAGTGTTATGCCTAGTATTATCCAAGTCTATTAATTATTTGTTATCCCTTTGTTGAATTAATGTAAACTTGCTCATAGCTCTTAAACTTTTTTGGTGTTTATATTTCTTGTTTTTTCTGGGGGGGTTTTTTGAGCTGCTGTAACAACCAAATTTCCCCCATTGAGGGATGAATAAAGTTTGAATCAGATTTGGAATAATCAGATCTCATGTGGCTTTTTGTGTCCAGCAAAAACAAACCAAACAACATATAATCTGGATGTGCTAAAAATCACATTTGGAGGTGCAGAGTGAACAAGGCCTAAGAGTCCTCGTAGATTACATTACAGCTTTACAAGGTGACTGACCCAACAAGGAAACATCTGAAGGGACAAGGAGTTAGTGAGGAGACTTACTTTGTGTCTGAGGGTCCAGCTTCTTTACTGAAGCTTATAGGTTCAGCTTTGGACCGATTACTCTCCATAGACAGACAGCTGGGTTCAGGAGACTCTACTCCAGTCTCCTCTTCCTCTAAACACACATCCATGTTCTGATCTGAAGACCGTCTTAGAAGAAAAACAGAAACAAACACAGATCAAAACACAGGAAACAGGAGAAACCAGGAGCCTGTACTACGAAATAAGTTCAACATATCCAGGGTCTCTTATCTGGCTTAACAAACCCTGACATACAAGATAGTGATTATCAGTCCTACGAAGCTGGTCATCAACCTGATCCGTCAACCCAGCTTTGCCAAGAGCACGTTCACGTAAAAGGGGCGGGGTTAGCGTCATTTAACCTATCACAATCATCACCATGTCTGCAGTCAGCAGATCGTCATATCTACAAACATTATATTGACAAAAACTACAACCTATATTACAGTTTTTTTCAGTCGCTAACAAGCGTTTGTCCAATCAGTTGTCACATTTTCAAAACTCTTAACACAATTAGCACAGCATTGGTCTTTTGTGGCCATACCATTCACACATTTCATGTTTTTTTCACACAATATGCAGTCAGTGAACACATTTCCACAATGCTCACATTTTCTTAACAGACAAGTTAAACCTCCCAACAAAATTATGGATTGTTTTTTCATTATTTACGAATGTTAACACACAACATCCTATAATAGCAAAAACAATATTCCAAACCTTAGATACAGTATAAAACTATCATTGACCATGTAATCAAGGTTGTAAGAAAGGCTGGTGAAAGAGTGCAGCCCAATTTGAGGCGGTCAACGGTTGCCTCCATTATACACATCTTTCAACAAACCAACAGGTATGTATTGCATTTTACATGGATTGTTTCTATTGTAGTGTATTTTACATGCGACACAATGTAAGATGAACAAGTATGTGACTTGTAAGTGTGCTGTTAAAATGTGAACTTATGTTAAAGCAATTAGTGGTCTCAAGAAGAGTTTGGTTTAACACCAAAGAGCATGAAGTGGTTTATTAGGGGTCGTTTCCTTAAGACTGATAACATTTGGGTCTAAACAGGAGTAAACAGGTGTTGATCCTGAGGAAGAGATAATAAAAGTCCACCCTGCATGGAAATCTTAAGGCCATAAGTTCAGAATAAGTCTAAGGAGGAACAGTTGTTGTCCTAAGTCCAAATAAGGACTTGGATGGTTTTCTGTTTTCTTTGACCAATGCTGTATAAATACTAGGGTCTTTCTTTGTTCGAGATGGTTCACATTTGGCTGGTGACTCTCCCAGGTATCATGGTTAACCTGGACTGATGCTGTTTCTTGTCTTTGTAAATAAATGTCTTACATTACAAGCAAGTCAGTGTCAGCAGATATTTCTTCATCATCTACACATCATCGTCAAAGTAGGAGGATTGAGAAACTACACTATTCTCACTCAGCATGTCAATGAGGCCATACAGTAATGCATATGTTGATTTTTTTGTCCCTCTAAAGAATGCAACGTCTTCCTCCCTCTGGGGGAAGATGAAAGTGCCTCAATAATGTTTTAATGGTGCACAGAAGATTCAAAAGGGGGTGTCAGCAGGTAGTGTCAGGGTCAGAACAAGATCCAAAAATAGAATTAAAAGTAAAGATTAACTACTAGAATTAATGGCAGATTGTGAAACAGCTGATTCCTATCACATAACCAATTGAGCTCTGTTATAGACATTGCAAAAATAACAATACCTATATTGGTGTTAGAACATACATCAATTGCACTTTTAGGAAGAGATTTGTTATGTAAGATGAATTGCACAAATAAGGAGTACACCAGAAGGCTGTCAGAATACTAGTCATCAACTATTTATGACACCAGTGTCCGAGACATCTTTAGTGTACTGGAGTCCAGAGCTACTAGTCAGCTAAGCTTTGGAAGAAGTTCATTGTAGCACAAATACCTAATGCTAAGCTGTGAATATTGTGAGATATTTGATTGGTAGTTTTTGAAACTATCTCAGAAATTTGGTCAACTTAAATGATGTTGTCACCTACTCTAAGACTTAAAAATTACAAACACATATACATATCTATTCAAAAAGGATACAGTTTGAAAAGATTTTTTTTTTTAAAAAAAAAGGATGTTTGTAGGATACAATTTTGCAAACATTTGTTTTCAATTAACAATAAATAAAAAGAGACAGTGATAGGTTACTTTTATTTAAAGTAGATTTTCAGTGAGTTGGTTTTTACTTTCATTTGAGTGTATTTTAAAGGTACTTTAACTTTGACTTCAGTGAGATTTTAATGAAGGAAGTGTATTTTTACTTGTAAGAATATTTTGGTTGTCTTTATTCCTCTGACTGAGGGTCACTTGAGGTCTGTGGAGATGTGAAAGGCTGATGGATCTGCTACTCTGATGATTCAGAGAGCACATGATTAGCTCATGTGCAAGGGGGAAGTTAAAGATTACAATTTGTTTAAAATTTTTGGAGAATGCTGATGTTCAGTGTGTTGATAAGTTTTCTGTTGTTTAATGGTTAAGTTTTAGTTTCTGTTGATAAGTTTTTGTTGTGTGAAGTTACAAGCAGGTGAAATGGTGAAGAGTTTTTGAATAAAATTCAATAGAGAATAAAATAGTAACTAAAATAAGATGATAAAAATAGAAAAAATAAAATAGAGAAATAATATCATCTGCAAAGCCAAGGTGTTGGTGAAAAATGACTGGTGTGTTAAAATTGTATTGTTAAAATCTGCCAATGCATGGGATTGAATTGAATAGTGACTGCATGGATAAAGGGGGGACATTGAAATATGTTAATCACACATTGAGATCATATGAAAGTATGATATGAAATGATTATATTTTTGATGCTGTTGTTGTGCAAGATACTGGTTTGTGATTTCTCTCCCTAGGATGGTACTTGGGGAGACCAGTGTGAACATGATGGACTGTCCAGAGATTCCTTCAGCCTAAAGGATGTGAATATTCAAATGTGGGCGAGTGGAGGATTTCCTGATGGACAGTGGACTGAATGAGGAGATCATGATGAGAGTTCTTGAATGAAAAATCTTTGCAGTCCAATGGAAGAAGCTGATACACCTTCAAAGCAATATTTTGATGTCTTTTTCCTACTCTCATCTATACTTATTTTCTTTAGTATTTTATGTTAGATGTTTAGTGTGATATATTATTTAGATTTAGTATTGATGTTTTTGGAAACTGTGTAAGATGTATGTATTAAGACCTCAGGTGTTTTATTTCTTTTCTCGATCCTTAGGGACAGTGGTGATAGGTAAGGACAGGTTCATTGAAAGGTGCGATGGGTCGACCAGCCTGACTTTGGACAAAGTTTTGATTTCATTTCTGAGGTTCTTAATGTATGCATTTGTATATCATTCAATAAAGCAATTTGATTTTGTTTGTATTTTAATTGGCTTGGAGTGCTGAAAAGTGGTCGCCATGGGCAGTGGGGCCGTGAGAGAATTTTCCTGTCTAGATTGTTTGATGGTATTTGAAAGATGTCTGCTTGATGGGTTTTTCGCTCTCACACTCTAAAAAATGTAAGGTTAGTCATGATCAGAGGATTATGTCATAAGTATTTTGTGTGTTATTCTTTTTCGAGACTAAAGTCTCGAAGGGGGGAATATGTAGTGTATTTTACATGCAACACAATGTAAGATGAACAAGTATGTGATTTGTAAGTGTGCTGCTAAAATGTGAACTTATGTTAAAACAATTAGTGGTCTCAAGAAGAGTTTGGTTTAACACCAAAGAGCATGAAGTGGTTTATTAGGGGTCGTTTCCTTAAGACTGATAACATTTGGGTCTAAACAGGAGTAAACAGGTGTTGATCCTGAGGAAGAGATAATAAAAGTCCACCCTGCATGGAAATCTTAAGGCCATAAGTTCAGAATAAGTCTAAGGAGGAACAGTTGTTGTCCTAAGTCCAAATAAGGACTTGGATGGTTTTCTGTTTTCTTTGACCAATGCTGTATCAATACTAGTGTCTTTCTTTGTTCGAGAGGGTTCACATTTGGCTGGTGACTCTCCCAGGTATCATGGTTAACCTGGACTGATGCTGTTTCTTGTCTTTGTAAATAAATGTCTTACATTACAAGCAAGTCAGTGTCAGCAGATATTTCTTCATCATCTACACATCATCGTCAAAGGAGGAGGATTGAGAAACTACACTATTCTCACTCAGCATGTCAATGAGGCCATACAGTAATGCATATGTTGATTTTTTTGTCCCTCTAAAGAATGCAACGTCTTCCTCCCTCTGGGGGAAGATGAAAGTGCCTCAATAATGACCAAGAGCTTGTCATTGTAGAAATGGTTATTGCAAATAATGCAATAAAACTGCATGAAATTCAAACTAGAATTGTGAAGGACCATGAGATATTTGACAATATCGATAGCATCAGCCTCATAACTATTATGCGGACATTGTCCAAACACAGAGTGCGGATGAAGCAGCTCTACACTGTTCCCTTTGAGAGAAACAGTGAGAGAGTCAAGGAGCTATGACGACAATATATCGTATAGTACTGTATTCAATTCAATGTCCAGTTCTATTAGCTTTGCACTTTGCAAATAGGTAACCTACACAGTAATAGTTTACAGTACAGTATGGTATGCAGTAATGAGATTGACATAAACTTTGTTTCAGAGAGTTATGGAATTGGAGGCCAACCAGGTTCCTCATGGATCCATATGTATAGATGAGGCAGGAATCAATCTGGCCAAAAGGCGTCGACGTGGACGAAATGTAATTGGAATCCCAGGTGCATCGCCTTGGATAATATCAAATGACAAATAAATGGTATGTATTTATTTTGTATCTTGCTTCAATAATAGTTTAAAAGAAACGCCATGATTAAACTGTGAACATTCACAGCGTCTGCATTCTAAAGAATTTCAACATTGACATTATGTCATCCTATTTCCCTCTTCTCACCAACATTACATTTTAAACTGGACATTTCATTTTCTCGTGATGTGTGAGAAAGAGAGGCCGTGTTTAATACCGAGGTTTTCTTATAAGCCACTTTTTCCTTTTGTTATATTCAGATTTATCTGCTATAACTTGAAAATACTGGACTTTCATTTGTCTCTCACTAATACCTATTTTGCGCTTGCAGTTGTCCAGCTTTCCGTCCAAACTCTCCGTAACGTAAACCAGTAGAACACGTTAAAGCCTGACAGAAATACTACCGCCTCCACAAGGTTTGCACCTGACGTCATTCACGCAAATGTTCTGAGTAAATCACCCGCTAAACGCCCACAAGCCAAACGTGCAAACTTTTGCAATGAACACGTAATTTAGTACTCTTTAATTGAGATCTTAGTAAATCAGGCCCCTAGTGTACTTTGATTTACTGCATGCACCTTGTGAAGTGAAAACAAGGGTTATTCTTTGACATCCTGACACCCAGGACAGGACGTCTGCTCCTCTGTAACATGAGTCCTCTTCTTCCCCCTGTGAAGACATGTCTTTAGAACTAAACTGATGGTTGACTGATTAAAAATATGAAGATTTATCAAACACAATCTGTGGTGTATTAATGCTGTTATTTGTGTACTGTTTGACCATTCAATCTTGCCGTAGCTTTGTTACTGCCTACTGCGCATGTCCAGGTTGTTGCTAAGGAAACAGTTACCCCTTGTTACGCTGTAATGCTGCTCTCCCCAAGTATGTTATATATAGTGTTAAAACAGTGCATCGCCTCGTTATTTAGGTCTAAGTACACCACATAATCTAAACACTCAGATGATGTGCAGGACTCTATTACAGACATTTTATGACTCTGTGGTGGTGTCTGCACATTTCTATGCAGTGGTCTGCTGGGGAGGAGGGAGCACAGAAAGAGACTGAACAGACTGGTCAGGAGGGCCGGTTCAGTCCTGGACTGTCCTCTGGACTCTACACAAGTAGAGTTTTACACAAGTCAAAGGGTACATAGTGTTATGCCTAGTATTATCCAAGTCTATTAATTATTTGTTATCCCTTTGTTGAATTAATGTAAACTTGCTCATAGCTCTTAAACTTTTTTGGTGTTTATATTTCTTGTTTTTTCTGGGGGGGTTTTTTGAGCTGCTGTAACAACCAAATTTCCCCCATTGAGGGATGAATAAAGTTTGAATCAGATTTGGAATAATCAGATCTCATGTGGCTTTTTGTGTCCAGCAAAAACAAACCAAACAACATATAATCTGGATGTGCTAAAAATCACATTTGGAGGTGCAGAGTGAACAAGGCCTAAGAGTCCTCGTAGATTACATTACAGCTTTACAAGGTGACTGACCCAACAAGGAAACATCTGAAGGGACAAGGAGTTAGTGAGGAGACTTACTTTGTGTCTGAGGGTCCAGCTTCTTTACTGAAGCTTATAGGTTCAGCTTTGGACCGATTACTCTCCATAGACAGACAGCTGGGTTCAGGAGACTCTACTCCAGTCTCCTCTTCCTCTAAACACACATCCATGTTCTGATCTGAAGACCGTCTTAGAAGAAAAACAGAAACAAACACAGATCAAAACACAGGAAACAGGAGAAACCAGGAGCCTGTACTACGAAATAAGTTCAACATATCCAGGGTCTCTTATCTGGCTTAACAAACCCTGACATACAAGATAGTGATTATCAGTCCTACGAAGCTGGTCATCAACCTGATCCGTCAACCCAGCTTTGCCAAGAGCACGTTCACGTAAAAGGGGCGGGGTTAGCGTCATTTAACCTATCACAATCATCACCATGTCTGCAGTCAGCAGATCGTCATATCTACAAACATTATATCGACAAAAACTACAACCTATATTACAGTTTTTTTCAGTCGCTAACAAGCGTTTGTCCAATCAGTTGTCACATTTTCAAAACTCTTAACACAATTAGCACAGCATTGGTCTTTTGTGGCCATACCATTCACACATTTCATGTTTTTTTCACACAATATGCAGTCAGTGAACACATTTCCACAATGCTCACATTTTCTTAACAGACAAGTTAAACCTCCCAACAAAATTATGGATTGTTTTTTCATTATTTACGAATGTTAACACACAACATCCTATAATAGCAAAAACAATATTCCAAACCTTAGATACAGTATAAAACTATCATTGACCATGTAATCAAGGTTGTAAGAAAGGCTGGTGAAAGAGTGCAGCCCAATTTGAGGCGGTCAACGGTTGCCTCCATTATACACATCTTTCAACAAACCAACAGGTATGTATTGCATTTTACATGGATTGTTTCTATTGTAGTGTATTTTACATGCGACACAATGTAAGATGAACAAGTATGTGACTTGTAAGTGTGCTGTTAAAATGTGAACTTATGTTAAAGCAATTAGTGGTCTCAAGAAGAGTTTGGTTTAACACCAAAGAGCATGAAGTGGTTTATTAGGGGTCGTTTCCTTAAGACTGATAACATTTGGGTCTAAACAGGAGTAAACAGGTGTTGATCCTGAGGAAGAGATAATAAAAGTCCACCCTGCATGGAAATCTTAAGGCCATAAGTTCAGAATAAGTCTAAGGAGGAACAGTTGTTGTCCTAAGTCCAAATAAGGACTTGGATGGTTTTCTGTTTTCTTTGACCAATGCTGTATAAATACTAGGGTCTTTCTTTGTTCGAGATGGTTCACATTTGGCTGGTGACTCTCCCAGGTATCATGGTTAACCTGGACTGATGCTGTTTCTTGTCTTTGTAAATAAATGTCTTACATTACAAGCAAGTCAGTGTCAGCAGATATTTCTTCATCATCTACACATCATCGTCAAAGTAGGAGGATTGAGAAACTACACTATTCTCACTCAGCATGTCAATGAGGCCATACAGTAATGCATATGTTGATTTTTTTGTCCCTCTAAAGAATGCAACGTCTTCCTCCCTCTGGGGGAAGATGAAAGTGCCTCAATAATGTTTTAATGGTGCACAGAAGATTCAAAAGGGGGTGTCAGCAGGTAGTGTCAGGGTCAGAACAAGATCCAAAAATAGAATTAAAAGTAAAGATTAACTACTAGAATTAATGGCAGATTGTGAAACAGCTGATTCCTATCACATAACCAATTGACCTCTGTTATAGACATTGCAAAAATAACAATACCTATATTGGTGTTAGAACATACATCAATTGCACTTTTAGGAAGAGATTTGTTATGTAAGATGAATTGCACAAATAAGGAGTACACCAGAAGGCTGTCAGAATACTAGTCATCAACTATTTATGACACCAGTGTCCGAGACATCTTTAGTGTACTGGAGTCCAGAGCTACTAGTCAGCTAAGCTTTGGAAGAAGTTCATTGTAGCACAAATACCTAATGCTAAGCTGTGAATATTGTGAGATATTTGATTGGTAGTTTTTGAAACTATCTCAGAAATTTGGTCAACTTAAATGATGTTGTCACCTACTCTAAGACTTAAAAATTACAAACACATATACATATCTATTCAAAAAGGATACAGTTTGAAAAGATTTTTTTTTTTTTTAAAAAAAGGATGTTTGTAGGATACAATTTTGCAAACATTTGTTTTCAATTAACAATAAATAAAAAGAGACAGTGATAGGTTACTTTTATTTAAAGTAGATTTTCAGTGAGTTGGTTTTTACTTTCATTTGAGTGTATTTTAAAGGTACTTTAACTTTGACTTCAGTGAGATTTTAATGAAGGAAGTGTATTTTTACTTGTAAGAATATTTTGGTTGTCTTTATTCCTCTGACTGAGGGTCACTTGAGGTCTGTGGAGATGTGAAAGGCTGATGGATCTGCTACTCTGATGATTCAGAGAGCACATGATTAGCTCATGTGCAAGGGGGAAGTTAAAGATTACAATTTGTTTAAAATTTTTGGAGAATGCTGATGTTCAGTGTGTTGATAAGTTTTCTGTTGTTTAATGGTTAAGTTTTAGTTTCTGTTGATAAGTTTTTGTTGTGTGAAGTTACAAGCAGGTGAAATGGTGAAGAGTTTTTGAATAAAATTCAATAGAGAATAAAATAGTAACTAAAATAAGATGATAAAAATAGAAAAAATAAAATAGAGAAATAATATCATCTGCAAAGCCAAGGTGTTGGTGAAAAATGACTGGTGTGTTAAAATTGTATTGTTAAAATCTGCCAATGCATGGGATTGAATTGAATAGTGACTGCATGGATAAAGGGGGGACATTGAAATATGTTAATCACACATTGAGATCATATGAAAGTATGATATGAAATGATTATATTTTTGATGCTGTTGTTGTGCAAGATACTGGTTTGTGATTTCTCTCCCTAGGATGGTACTTGGGGAGACCAGTGTGAACATGATGGACTGTCCAGAGATTCCTTCAGCCTAAAGGATGTGAATATTCAAATGTGGGCGAGTGGAGGATTTCCTGATGGACAGTGGACTGAATGAGGAGATCATGATGAGAGTTCTTGAATGAAAAATCTTTGCAGTCCAATGGAAGAAGCTGATACACCTTCAAAGCAATATTTTGATGTCTTTTTCCTACTCTCATCTATACTTATTTTCTTTAGTATTTTATGTTAGATGTTTAGTGTGATATATTATTTAGATTTAGTATTGATGTTTTTGGAAACTGTGTAAGATGTATGTATTAAGACCTCAGGTGTTTTATTTCTTTTCTCGATCCTTAGGGACAGTGGTGATAGGTAAGGACAGGTTCATTGAAAGGTGCGATGGGTCGACCAGCCTGACTTTGGACAAAGTTTTGATTTCATTTCTGAGGTTCTTAATGTATGCATTTGTATATCATTCAATAAAGCAATTTGATTTTGTTTGTATTTTAATTGGCTTGGAGTGCTGAAAAGTGGTCGCCATGGGCAGTGGGGCCGTGAGAGAATTTTCCTGTCTAGATTGTTTGATGGTATTTGAAAGATGTCTGCTTGATGGGTTTTTCGCTCTCACACTCTAAAAAATGTAAGGTTAGTCATGATCAGAGGATTATGTCATAAGTATTTTGTGTGTTATTCTTTTTCGAGACTAAAGTCTCGAAGGGGGGAATATGTAGTGTATTTTACATGCAACACAATGTAAGATGAACAAGTATGTGATTTGTAAGTGTGCTGCTAAAATGTGAACTTATGTTAAAACAATTAGTGGTCTCAAGAAGAGTTTGGTTTAACACCAAAGAGCATGAAGTGGTTTATTAGGGGTCGTTTCCTTAAGACTGATAACATTTGGGTCTAAACAGGAGTAAACAGGTGTTGATCCTGAGGAAGAGATAATAAAAGTCCACCCTGCATGGAAATCTTAAGGCCATAAGTTCAGAATAAGTCTAAGGAGGAACAGTTGTTGTCCTAAGTCCAAATAAGGACTTGGATGGTTTTCTGTTTTCTTTGACCAATGCTGTATCAATACTAGTGTCTTTCTTTGTTCGAGAGGGTTCACATTTGGCTGGTGACTCTCCCAGGTATCATGGTTAACCTGGACTGATGCTGTTTCTTGTCTTTGTAAATAAATGTCTTACATTACAAGCAAGTCAGTGTCAGCAGATATTTCTTCATCATCTACACATCATCGTCAAAGGAGGAGGATTGAGAAACTACACTATTCTCACTCAGCATGTCAATGAGGCCATACAGTAATGCATATGTTGATTTTTTTGTCCCTCTAAAGAATGCAACGTCTTCCTCCCTCTGGGGGAAGAGGAAAGTGCCTCAATAATGACCAAGAGCTTGTCATTGTAGAAATGGTTATTGCAAATAATGCAATAAAACTGCATGAAATTCAAACTAGAATTGTGAAGGACCATGAGATATTTGACAATATCGATAGCATCAGCCTCATAACTATTATGCGGACATTGTCCAAACACAGAGTGCGGATGAAGCAGCTCTACACTGTTCCCTTTGAGAGAAACAGTGAGAGAGTCAAGGAGCTATGACGACAATATATCGTATAGTACTGTATTCAATTCAATGTCCAGTTCTATTAGCTTTGCACTTTGCAAATAGGTAACCTACACAGTAATAGTTTACAGTACAGTATGGTATGCAGTAATGAGATTGACATAAACTTTGTTTCAGAGAGTTATGGAATTGGAGGCCAACCAGGTTCCTCATGGATCCATATGTATAGATGAGGCAGGAATCAATCTGGCCAAAAGGCGTCGACGTGGACGAAATGTAATTGGAATCCCAGGTGCATCGCCTTGGATAATATCAAATGACAAATAAATGGTATGTATTTATTTTGTATCTTGCTTCAATAATAGTTTAAAAGAAACGCCATGATTAAACTGTGAACATTCACAGCGTCTGCATTCTAAAGAATTTCAACATTGACATTATGTCATCCTATTTCCCTCTTCTCACCAACATTACATTTTAAACTGGACATTTCATTTTCTCGTGATGTGTGAGAAAGAGAGGCCGTGTTTAATACCGAGGTTTTCTTATAAGCCACTTTTTCCTTTTGTTATATTCAGATTTATCTGCTATAACTTGAAAATACTGGACTTTCATTTGTCTCTCACTAATACCTATTTTGCGCTTGCAGTTGTCCAGCTTTCCGTCCAAACTCTCCGTAACGTAAACCAGTAGAACACGTTAAAGCCTGACAGAAATACTACCGCCTCCACAAGGTTTGCACCTGACGTCATTCACGCAAATGTTCTGAGTAAATCACCCGCTAAACGCCCACAAGCCAAACGTGCAAACTTTTGCAATGAACACGTAATTTAGTACTCTTTAATTGAGATCTTAGTAAATCAGGCCCCTAGTGTACTTTGATTTACTGCATGCACCTTGTGAAGTGAAAACAAGGGTTATTCTTTGACATCCTGACACCCAGGACAGGACGTCTGCTCCTCTGTAACATGAGTCCTCTTCTTCCCCCTGTGAAGACATGTCTTTAGAACTAAACTGATGGTTGACTGATTAAAAATATGAAGATTTATCAAACACAATCTGTGGTGTATTAATGCTGTTATTTGTGTACTGTTTGACCATTCAATCTTGCCGTAGCTTTGTTACTGCCTACTGCGCATGTCCAGGTTGTTGCTAAGGAAACAGTTACCCCTTGTTACGCTGTAATGCTGCTCTCCCCAAGTATGTTATATATAGTGTTAAAACAGTGCATCGCCTCGTTATTTAGGTCTAAGTACACCACATAATCTAAACACTCAGATGATGTGCAGGACTCTATTACAGACATTTTATGACTCTGTGGTGGTGTCTGCACATTTCTATGCAGTGGTCTGCTGGGGAGGAGGGAGCACAGAAAGAGACTGAACAGACTGGTCAGGAGGGCCGGTTCAGTCCTGGACTGTCCTCTGGACTCTACACAAGTAGAGTTTTACACAAGTCAAAGGGTACATAGTGTTATGCCTAGTATTATCCAAGTCTATTAATTATTTGTTATCCCTTTGTTGAATTAATGTAAACTTGCTCATAGCTCTTAAACTTTTTTGGTGTTTATATTTCTTGTTTTTTCTGGGGGGGTTTTTTGAGCTGCTGTAACAACCAAATTTCCCCCATTGAGGGATGAATAAAGTTTGAATCAGATTTGGAATAATCAGATCTCATGTGGCTTTTTGTGTCCAGCAAAAACAAACCAAACAACATATAATCTGGATGTGCTAAAAATCACATTTGGAGGTGCAGAGTGAACAAGGCCTAAGAGTCCTCGTAGATTACATTACAGCTTTACAAGGTGACTGACCCAACAAGGAAACATCTGAAGGGACAAGGAGTTAGTGAGGAGACTTACTTTGTGTCTGAGGGTCCAGCTTCTTTACTGAAGCTTATAGGTTCAGCTTTGGACCGATTACTCTCCATAGACAGACAGCTGGGTTCAGGAGACTCTACTCCAGTCTCCTCTTCCTCTAAACACACATCCATGTTCTGATCTGAAGACCGTCTTAGAAGAAAAACAGAAACAAACACAGATCAAAACACAGGAAACAGGAGAAACCAGGAGCCTGTACTACGAAATAAGTTCAACATATCCAGGGTCTCTTATCTGGCTTAACAAACCCTGACATACAAGATAGTGATTATCAGTCCTACGAAGCTGGTCATCAACCTGATCCGTCAACCCAGCTTTGCCAAGAGCACGTTCACGTAAAAGGGGCGGGGTTAGCGTCATTTAACCTATCACAATCATCACCATGTCTGCAGTCAGCAGATCGTCATATCTACAAACATTATATCGACAAAAACTACAACCTATATTACAGTTTTTTTCAGTCGCTAACAAGCGTTTGTCCAATCAGTTGTCACATTTTCAAAACTCTTAACACAATTAGCACAGCATTGGTCTTTTGTGGCCATACCATTCACACATTTCATGTTTTTTTCACACAATATGCAGTCAGTGAACACATTTCCACAATGCTCACATTTTCTTAACAGACAAGTTAAACCTCCCAACAAAATTATGGATTGTTTTTTCATTATTTACGAATGTTAACACACAACATCCTATAATAGCAAAAACAATATTCCAAACCTTAGATACAGTATAAAACTATCATTGACCATGTAATCAAGGTTGTAAGAAAGGCTGGTGAAAGAGTGCAGCCCAATTTGAGGCGGTCAACGGTTGCCTCCATTATACACATCTTTCAACAAACCAACAGGTATGTATTGCATTTTACATGGATTGTTTCTATTGTAGTGTATTTTACATGCGACACAATGTAAGATGAACAAGTATGTGACTTGTAAGTGTGCTGTTAAAATGTGAACTTATGTTAAAGCAATTAGTGGTCTCAAGAAGAGTTTGGTTTAACACCAAAGAGCATGAAGTGGTTTATTAGGGGTCGTTTCCTTAAGACTGATAACATTTGGGTCTAAACAGGAGTAAACAGGTGTTGATCCTGAGGAAGAGATAATAAAAGTCCACCCTGCATGGAAATCTTAAGGCCATAAGTTCAGAATAAGTCTAAGGAGGAACAGTTGTTGTCCTAAGTCCAAATAAGGACTTGGATGGTTTTCTGTTTTCTTTGACCAATGCTGTATAAATACTAGGGTCTTTCTTTGTTCGAGATGGTTCACATTTGGCTGGTGACTCTCCCAGGTATCATGGTTAACCTGGACTGATGCTGTTTCTTGTCTTTGTAAATAAATGTCTTACATTACAAGCAAGTCAGTGTCAGCAGATATTTCTTCATCATCTACACATCATCGTCAAAGTAGGAGGATTGAGAAACTACACTATTCTCACTCAGCATGTCAATGAGGCCATACAGTAATGCATATGTTGATTTTTTTGTCCCTCTAAAGAATGCAACGTCTTCCTCCCTCTGGGGGAAGATGAAAGTGCCTCAATAATGTTTTAATGGTGCACAGAAGATTCAAAAGGGGGTGTCAGCAGGTAGTGTCAGGGTCAGAACAAGATCCAAAAATAGAATTAAAAGTAAAGATTAACTACTAGAATTAATGGCAGATTGTGAAACAGCTGATTCCTATCACATAACCAATTGAGCTCTGTTATAGACATTGCAAAAATAACAATACCTATATTGGTGTTAGAACATACATCAATTGCACTTTTAGGAAGAGATTTGTTATGTAAGATGAATTGCACAAATAAGGAGTACACCAGAAGGCTGTCAGAATACTAGTCATCAACTATTTATGACACCAGTGTCCGAGACATCTTTAGTGTACTGGAGTCCAGAGCTACTAGTCAGCTAAGCTTTGGAAGAAGTTCATTGTAGCACAAATACCTAATGCTAAGCTGTGAATATTGTGAGATATTTGATTGGTAGTTTTTGAAACTATCTCAGAAATTTGGTCAACTTAAATGATGTTGTCACCTACTCTAAGACTTAAAAATTACAAACACATATACATATCTATTCAAAAAGGATACAGTTTGAAAAGATTTTTTTTTTTTTTAAAAAAAGGATGTTTGTAGGATACAATTTTGCAAACATTTGTTTTCAATTAACAATAAATAAAAAGAGACAGTGATAGGTTACTTTTATTTAAAGTAGATTTTCAGTGAGTTGGTTTTTACTTTCATTTGAGTGTATTTTAAAGGTACTTTAACTTTGACTTCAGTGAGATTTTAATGAAGGAAGTGTATTTTTACTTGTAAGAATATTTTGGTTGTCTTTATTCCTCTGACTGAGGGTCACTTGAGGTCTGTGGAGATGTGAAAGGCTGATGGATCTGCTACTCTGATGATTCAGAGAGCACATGATTAGCTCATGTGCAAGGGGGAAGTTAAAGATTACAATTTGTTTAAAATTTTTGGAGAATGCTGATGTTCAGTGTGTTGATAAGTTTTCTGTTGTTTAATGGTTAAGTTTTAGTTTCTGTTGATAAGTTTTTGTTGTGTGAAGTTACAAGCAGGTGAAATGGTGAAGAGTTTTTGAATAAAATTCAATAGAGAATAAAATAGTAACTAAAATAAGATGATAAAAATAGAAAAAATAAAATAGAGAAATAATATCATCTGCAAAGCCAAGGTGTTGGTGAAAAATGACTGGTGTGTTAAAATTGTATTGTTAAAATCTGCCAATGCATGGGATTGAATTGAATAGTGACTGCATGGATAAAGGGGGGACATTGAAATATGTTAATCACACATTGAGATCATATGAAAGTATGATATGAAATGATTATATTTTTGATGCTGTTGTTGTGCAAGATACTGGTTTGTGATTTCTCTCCCTAGGATGGTACTTGGGGAGACCAGTGTGAACATGATGGACTGTCCAGAGATTCCTTCAGCCTAAAGGATGTGAATATTCAAATGTGGGCGAGTGGAGGATTTCCTGATGGACAGTGGACTGAATGAGGAGATCATGATGAGAGTTCTTGAATGAAAAATCTTTGCAGTCCAATGGAAGAAGCTGATACACCTTCAAAGCAATATTTTGATGTCTTTTTCCTACTCTCATCTATACGTATTTTCTTTAGTATTTTATGTTAGATGTTTAGTGTGATATATTATTTAGATTTAGTATTGATGTTTTTGGAAACTGTGTAAGATGTATGTATTAAGACCTCAGGTGTTTTATTTCTTTTCTCGATCCTTAGGGACAGTGGTGATAGGTAAGGACAGGTTCATTGAAAGGTGCGATGGGTCGACCAGCCTGACTTTGGACAAAGTTTTGATTTCATTTCTGAGGTTCTTAATGTATGCATTTGTATATCATTCAATAAAGTAATTTGATTTTGTTTGTATTTTAATTGGCTTGGAGTGCTGAAAAGTGGTCGCCATGGGCAGTGGGGCCGTGAGAGAATTTTCCTGTCTAGATTGTTTGATGGTATTTGAAAGATGTCTGCTTGATGGGTTTTTCGCTCTCACACTCTAAAAAATGTAAGGTTAGTCATGATCAGAGGATTATGTCATAAGTATTTTGTGTGTTATTCTTTTTCGAGACTAAAGTCTCGAAGGGGGGAATATGTAGTGTATTTTACATGCAACACAATGTAAGATGAACAAGTATGTGACTTGTAAGTGTGCTGCTAAAATGTGAACTTATGTTAAAACAATTAGTGGTCTCAAGAAGAGTTTGGTTTAACACCAAAGAGCATGAAGTGGTTTATTAGGGGTCGTTTCCTTAAGACTGATAACATTTGGGTCTAAACAGGAGTAAACAGGTGTTGATCCTGAGGAAGAGATAATAAAAGTCCACCCTGCATGGAAATCTTAAGGCCATAAGTTCAGAATAAGTCTAAGGAGGAACAGTTGTTGTCCTAAGTCCAAATAAGGACTTGGATGGTTTTCTGTTTTCTTTGACCAATGCTGTATCAATACTAGTATCTTTCTTTGTTCGAGAGGGTTCACATTTGGCTGGTGACTCTCCCAGGTATCATGGTTAACCTGGACTGATGCTGTTTCTTGTCTTTGTAAATAAATGTCTTACATTACAAGCAAGTCAGTGTCAGCAGATATTTCTTCATCATCTACACATCATCGTCAAAGGAGGAGGATTGAGAAACTACACTATTCTCACTCAGCATGTCAATGAGGCCATACAGTAATGCATATGTTGATTTTTTTGTCCCTCTAAAGAATGCAACGTCTTCCTCCCTCTGGGGGAAGATGAAAGTGCCTCAAAAATGACCAAGAGCTTGTCATTGTAGAAATGGTTGTTGCAAATAATGCAATAAAACTGCATGAAATTCAAACTAGAATTGTGAAGGACCATGAGATATTTGACAATATCGATAGCATCAGCCTCATAACTATTATGCGGACATTGTCCAAACACAGAGTGCGGATGAAGCAGCTCTACACTGTTCCCTTTGAGAGAAACAGTGAGAGAGTCAAGGAGCTATGACGACAATATATCGTATAGTACTGTATTCAATTCAATGTCCAGTTCTATTAGCTTTGCACTTTGCAAATAGGTAACCTACACAGTAATAGTTTACAGTACAGTATGGTATGCAGTAATGAGATTGACATAAACTTTGTTTCAGAGAGTTATGGAATTGGAGGCCAACCAGGTTCCTCATGGATCCATATGTATAGATGAGGCAGGAATCAATCTGGCCAAAAGGCGTCGACGTGGACGAAATGTAATTGGAATCCCAGGTGCATCGCCTTGGATAATATCAAATGACAGAAAAATAAATGGTATGCATTTATTTTGTATCTTGCTTCAATAATAGTTTAAAAGAAACGCCATGATTAAACTGTGAACATTCACAGCGTCTGCATTCTAAAGAATTTCAACATTGACATTATGTCATCCTATTTCCCTCTTCTCACCAACATTACATTTTAAACTGGGCATTTCATTTTCTCGTGATGTGTGAGAAAGAGAGGCCGTGTTTAATACCGAGGTTTTCTTATAAGCCACTTTTTCCTTTTGTTATATTCAGATTTATCTGCTATTACTTGAAAATACTGGACGTTCATTTGCCTCTCACTAATATCTATTTTGCGCTTGCAGTCGTCCAGCTTTCTGTCCAAACTCTCCGTAATGTAAACCAGTAGAACACGTTAAAGCCTGACAGAAATACTACCGCCTCCACAAGGTTTGCACCTGACGTCATTCACGCAAATGTTCTGAATAAATCACCCGCAAAACGCCCACAAGCCAAACGTGCAAACTTTTGCAATGAACACGTAATTTAGTACTCTTTAATTGAGATCTTAGTAAATCAGGCCCCTAGTGTACTTTGATTTACTTCATGCACCTTGTGAAATGAAAACAAGGGTTATTCTTTGACAGAATAATTTTATTTTGAGTCAGACTTCCAGTGTTTTGTTAAATTTAGTGTGTTCTATTTTGAAATGAAGAGTTAGTATATATTTAACAAAATGCGCTTTTGAGAAGAAAAATATCCATTTGGCCAGTTGTGTTTTGTAGGTGTGAGTCTGTGTTAAGAGTTTAGAAAAAGTATCTGAAGTATGGGTAAGCGCTTGTTAGCCATTTAAAAAAACTGTAACAATATAAATAAGTTCAGACAAACAGGCTCCCAAGAGACACAGCTGCAGGAACAAATGCAGGAAGGACAAAAAAAGGAAAATCTGTGAGTAAAAAGTGCAGCTTCTATTTCTTCCATCGTTAGTTCACCTTCGAACTGACTCTAATAACTTGTTTCTGCTCTGAACTCAATGTGTTGATCTGACTCTTTAAACTCAAATCCTGCTGCGTAGTAGGCTACAGGCCTCAGTTTGACCCAACGACCCACACAAACAAAACACACACTCAGCTCATATTAATGTAAGTAGTGACGTCATTATAAACTCTGTTCAGTTAACAGGAGGAAACTGAGACTACAGAAGAGAAAATATAAAAACACTCACCCCGCTTCACTCTGTTTGCTTTCTGTCAATGTAAAATGGATTCTTTCCTAACTGAACACTTTCCCTTTTAGTGTCCATCCTGTGTTGCCCCTCCCTCCTCCATTAACAGGAACTCAGCTGGCTTCCTGTATTTGTAACGTGTTCACCCTTACATGCAGTGTGCAGGATAGTTTATTTTAAACAGACTTACATCTGTAAGTAAAAAACAACCAATGGTGGAGGGAAGAGGTAAACATGTCCACTTTCAGGAGTGTGAGCTGCTGCTGTAGGATTTAGATTGCTGGTGGTTTGAGCATTTGGCCTTTTCAAAACAAGAGTGCATGCTGCAATCATCTCCTTTTATTTTCTCAGTTGTTCCTCAATAAAATGCTTTTTCTTGAGGGCGGAAACAGTTCCACGAGAGCTGCCTTTTCTGCTTCCACTAGGATGTGTGCAGAGGACGTTAGACTTAGAGACTTAGACTTAGACTGAACTTTATTGATCCTTTTGGGATGACTCCCTCAAGGAAATTTAGGTTCCAGCAGCATATACAATAAGAATAAAAATAAAAATAAAAATGTAGCAGGTAACAAAAAGTAACAATGTAAAGAATAATATAGCATAAATAATAGAACACTCTTCCGTTGGAAAAAATATACAAAAAATATGCATGGAAGAAGCAAAATATAGAAAAAAAGGTAATGATTATTGTTGCGATTATTGCACTTGGTTGAGATTATTATTGCACATACGAGTGAAAGTGTCCATGTGTTATTGCACAGTGAGGGTAGAAGGAAAGACGCTCCAACTCCTACCCCTCTGTCCCGTGTGCTCTGGTCCTCCTCCCCCCAAGTGAGGAGTTGTAGAGCGTGACGGCATGATGGACAAAGGAGTTCTTAAGTCTGTTGGTTTTGCACTTGGGAAGGAGCAGTCTCTCACTGAACCGGCTCCTCTGGTTACTGATGACGGTGTGCAGAGGGTGGCTGGCATTGTCCATAAGTGTCCTCTTCTCTGCCACCGTCACCAGAGAGTCCAGCTTCATGCCGACCACAGAGCCGGCCCGCCTGATCAATTTGTCCAGTCTGGATGTGTGCTGTTTGGATATGCTGCCCCCCCAGCATACTACGGTGTAAAAAAGCACGCTGGAAACCACGGACTGATAAAACATCCCCAGCAACTTGCTGCAGATGTTAAAGGACCGCAGTCTCCTTAGGAAGTACATCCTGCTTTGTGTCTTCCCGTACAGGTGGTTGGTGTGTGTTGTCCAGTCCAGTTTATTGTCAAGACACAGCCCGAAGTATTTGTAGGAGTCCACAGCCTCCACTTCAGCTCCCTCTAACAGAAGAGGTTGCATCTTCTGTCTGGACCTCCCAAAGTCAATGACCAGCTCCTTGGTCTTAGAGGTGTTGAGCTGTAGCTGGTTCGTGTGGCACCATGCAGCAAAGTCCCCCACCAGTGTCCGGTACTCCTCCTCCCTGCCATCCCTGATACACCCGACAATGGCTGTGTCGTCAGCGTACTTCTGTATGTGACACAGCTCAGAGTTGTAGCAGAAGTCCGAGGTGTACAGGGTGAAGAGAACAGGGGCCAGTACTGTGCCCTGGGTGGCTCCAGTGCTGCTGACCACAGTGTCAGACGTGATGTCCATCAGCCTGACGTACTGAGGCCTGCCCATGAGGTAGTCGGAGATCCAGTTCACTAGGTGGGGGTCCACTCCCATCCCACTCAGTTTGTCCCGGAGCAGTCCAAGAAGAGGATCCTCACAGTGCCGCTTCCCTTATCCAGATGGGAGTGGGCTCGATGTAGCAGGTACAGGATGTCATCCTCCACACCAACACCTGGCTGGTATGCGAACTGCAGGCAGTCCTGGGCGTGTTGTACCTGGGGTCTGAGTAGGCTGAGGAAGAGTCGCTCCAGCGTCTTCATTAGGTGTGAAAGACACATGACTTTTGCATGTGTAACAGGGTGATCGTAGATTATTAAAGTTTGTCTAAATGTACTGCCGTGTTTACTCTGTTTGAGTTTTATCTATGCAAGGCTCCTTTCATTTATTTGCAAACAGCGCCCCCATGTGGCGTTGGTGGTAATATCTGGGATAGTCAGTGTGTCTACTGAAACAGCTCTGTGACATGTTGTAAATAATAAGCTATGAAAGTAACTTTAACCAAATCAAAATGTATATAAAGCCACATAAGTAGTCTTGTGAGTGTTGCTGTGTTGTCACTTGTGTTTAATATTGTTGTTTAGTAAAGTGTGCTCATTGATGCAGTCGCTAGCTGTACGGTCTGGTGAACTTGTGTTTACTGTGTGCTGATAAATAAACGCCGTGAAGCTGAGAGAAGTTCTCTGCAGTCTGCTGAGACAGAACAAGAAGAGAAGAGGTGACACATTCAAAACACAACCACCAGCTCCACTTTCCTCTCATTCAATTATACTGAAGACATCAACAGCTTTCAGGGCTGACACGGATTGGCTGTCAGGGTGACCAGCAACAGGAAGTCAGTTCTGGACCGTTTGTGAAAAGTCATTGTACAGTTTCATTTTAAAGTAAAACCACTTCTTTTCAGCTTCTGCTTCAAGAATGATAAAGTTCATGACAGATTCATGCTCCAGCTTTGCTTCCTCGTAGCATTTAATGATATTTGAAAGTTCATGTTGCATATTTATCGGCTGTGGCTCAGTTGGTAGAGTCGTCGTCCCTCAATTGGAAGGTTGAGGGTTCGATCCCCAGCTCCTGCGAGCAACATGTCCGACGTGTCCTTGGGCAAGACACTTAACCCCAAATTGCTCCCCCTGCTGCGTCTGGGGCGTATGAATGTGGCGTGAATGGAATTAGTTACTAAAATGGGCCACATCAGTGTGAATGGGTGTCAATGGGTAGGTGTGATCTGTGGTGTAAAAGCGCTTTGAGTAGTTGGAAGACTAGAAAAGCGCTATACAAGCTCAAGTCCATTTACCATTTACCATATTTATGACATTTCCATTTGGCTCCATCAGCGCCTGAAGAGGTTGTGTTTGCTTGTGTAACCAAGATCCCGTTTGTGGATACTGAGCACAGATATACATAAATGTACAGCTTCAATGAAACCTTTATAAATGCCAATGAGAAGAATAGCAGTTTGGACCAGCGCATCAGAAGTTAGGTTCGCCATGGAGAAAATGGATACCGAACAGACACCGAGGAACAAAACACACACTGAATCATTTGGAAGGTAAAAAACAATGTAGAATATTTATTCTCTTGTAAAATATTCAACAATTACGTCTCGTTTGTCACTTTCCTTTATTTTAGTATTTTTTTGGTGTCCTGGTTCTATTAGCCTACTGGTTACCATTCTTGTTTAGTTGTGCTTAGGTTGCAGGTTCATGCTAAATTTAAGTTTAAAGCAGTTTACTGTATTATTTCTATTCATTAACGTTGTTTTGGTTAATGTCCTATATATTAAAGTAAGGTTTTTAATTGATTTCCTTTTTTAGATTTTCTTTTTTTTAGAGTCAAATCTTTACTTTCTACTAAACAAAATATTCTTCACCTCAAATCAGAGAATACAATTATTCAAAACAACAACAAATATATAAATCAGTCCTTCTGATTGTTACCACCAACTGTAGGAAGGGAAATTAACTGTTCATTTCCTCAGGATTCTCAAGTTGGATGGATGGATGGATGGATGGACGGCTCGCCAGACTACAATCCACGCAGCACTCCAGGGAGCATGAGCAGGTTGCAGACAAACGGATCACAGAATCTTCAACTTACACAAAAAATCCCCGGCCTTGGCAGGAAACGTCAAAAGCCTAATTAATGCTTGAACTTTTTTTAAACTACACATTAAATGTATACAGCATCTGTCATCTATACAGCTAACATTAAATACAATGTAAAACACACTGTTCTCTAGATTCATTTCAATAAAAATATTAAACAACAATCCTTTGTCGTCTTCTTTACATGTATTCTGCTTAAGCTATATTAATGAGACCAGATGTATTGTTGAGCAGTAAGCTTGAACAACAACAATTTTTTCTGTGATCAGTGCCACTTCAACATGTTACAACATAAGTTAACTGAGCAATGCTAAGTCCACTGCCAAATCACCCTCTGCCACACACAGTCACGTATGGTCACGCATAGACATGAAAGAGACGTCTTCAGTCATTCCTCTCATCCCATCAAAAGAATGCACAGAGAGATTCAAGGTCATTATTTAAAGGAGTCAGATTTATATTAACAACTTTTAGGAAAAGTGTTAAATAGCAACTTTTATCCTTCAGTTTGAAGATGCAGTTTTCTCAGGTTTTTGTTCAAGAAATGTTTTATTATTTAAAATAACCAATATTTAAGTTTGTAAAAAAAAGGACTTTAAAGAAAGTATTTCTGAGTGTATATGAGAAGAAAATTGTATAAAGCTAGTGAGTTATCTCATGATTGTAAATGTTGTCGTGCTACACAGAGAATGTGTAATTTTATGTAACCTTTTTTATAAAACAACAAACAATTTTAGTTATTTATTTTAAAATATAACTGTAGTTATCAAATGAAAGCAAGAAGAATCCAAATGTAAACTCAAAATCAAATTTTTTTCTTGAAAATTTAAAAAAAAAGGGCTACTACATAACTACCTGGTTACACCATCTGCTAAACCTGTGCCTCTGGTTCCTATTAGTAGCCTTGCCCGAGACTTAGCCAATGAGTGGCTTGATTTAGTTGATTTTTTTTTTTAAAGTTTTACAAAAGTGCTGTTTTCTCAGCTTTTTGTCCAGAATGTTGTTTTTTTTGTGAAAATGGCCGATATTCAAGTGCTGATAAAAAAAGATTGAATGAAGTTTGAATAAAATAGTTTTTTTGTATATGAAAGCAGAGGCTCTGATCTTTCTTTTGATGTATTCAATATTTACATATTCAAAGAACAAAATATTCTGTGGGTCTTGAAAGATTGGTGAAAATGGTGAAAAAGGCTGGCGCTGGCTGGCAACCATTCTAGAATTCTCTGGCGGGGAAAGAGTTAAAGGTGCGCAGGTATTTACACTGGCTAAATGTTATTTATAAAGCTCTTCTTGGTCTGGTTCCTTCATATTTATGTGAACACCTTCAAAGAACCAGAAGCCAACACGCCTTGCGTTCCTGTCTGTTCCTCGTGTCCGCACTGAGCTCGGAAAAAGAGCGTTGAGTTGTGCTGCTCCCTCCACCTGGAACTTTCTCCAAAATGACTTAAAAATGGCCGACCTCATTTCACTTGAAGCCTTTGGCTCGATCTTGAAGGACAAAAAACGTGAGGCAATCGGACAGTATCTGTGTGTCTGAATTGTAACCTGTTATCACAACTCTGCTCTTTATCTGTAAACTGATCTGTTCATTGGAATAGTTGTTTTTTTCTGAACTTATTGTCTGTAAAGTGTTTTAATCATGACGTGTTCTGCAGCCCTCTTGGCCAGGTCACCAACGTGAAAGAGATCTTAATCTCATTGGGTTGATTACCTGCTTAAATAAAGTTTAAATAGATTTGAAATAAATTACATATTCAATAAGACAAATGTACTAAAGAGACAACATGTGTGTTTTGCTCATATGAAAGATGCAATCTTCACTGCATGCTGTTGGTACATCAGATACCGTGTTTTTCACTGCTGATATCAAGTTAGCACATGTTTAATAAATCAGGCCCTTGGAGGCATGGAGCTAAACTAGCACTCATGAGCATCATAGCTAAAGTAGCTTCAAACCTATGACACGTTTCAAACACAGACTGACACAGAGGTGAAAATAATAACACACTGTAAATGAAAACATTTTCAAATTAAAGTACTATGATTGTATTCGTGTTATTAAGCCCTCTCCCCGACATAATAACATGTGATGTAGTAGACTTGGATGCAGGATTTGTCAGAGTTGTATTCAAAACATATTATTGAGACATCAAAGTTTAATGGCCACGCCCTTTTATGTAATGGCAGATCTTCAACATGTGTGGAACACACTGAGTTTGTGATGTGTGATGAATAGAGTCTCAATAAGAAGCCTTCAAATGCAAATAAATTTATACATTCAAAACATGATGACAGACTTCCTGTTTAGTTTTGGCTCTGGGTGTATAATATTTCTGTTGGTCTTGACATTGTTAACATACACACAAAATGCCATGCATGTCGGCCATAAAAGTATGTATGGGGAGGCCTTTTTGAAAATGTCATGGGGGCGCCATTGAGTCGTTTAGCCACGCCCACATTCTGTACCCACATGAGTTTTATTTTCTATACTGGGATCATGTATGTGATGTTTGGTGAGTGTACGTGACGAACACACTGAGACTGAACATGAAACATGATCAATGAAGTAAGATGAACCTGGAAAAGGAAGCCTTGCTTGTTTCTATTAACAGGCTCTGGCCATATCATATTTAAGAGATGAATCAACACAAACATGAACCTTAAAGGTTCCACAACATTACCCAGTAAAACATGACAAATGATACAGAAAGGAAGATGCAACAGTACCACACAAGAAGGAAGGTTTAATAGCAAGATATCACAAAGGCACAGTGGACACTAACAATATGTACCAACGTTTACACGGTGCAACCATGAACAATGAATATCAATGAAGAAATGAATGTTTAGTTAAAAGTTGAAGTTGTACCTTGTGTAATTGATGAGATCATGCTTATTTCATGTTTAGAAAGGGTTGGAAGGTTCTTCCACTCTGTAACATGCTCTGATGTCTTTAAAGAAGCGTCCAAGGAGGCCTGTCCTGTGCTCCTTTCACAGCCACTGGTTCCATTCTATGACAGTTCATTTTAAGGCTCTCTCTGTCAGGTGTCCCCTGTATCTTCTTTAAAACTTCCCCACATGCTGTGTGTGAGCACCACCTACACGCTGTACACAATGTCTCTGGACTGGTTCTTTATGACAATGGGCCAATCTATCAAATTCCCTTTGATGCTATTCTATGTTTTCAGTGACTCCGTGCCTGTAATATCATGTGTCATCAGTGTAGCAGTCAGCCTGTGCATTATAACAAACCTAAGCAGCTTTGAGATTTCTTCTACAGCTAGTTGCACTGTCTGTAAAGTTTGGAGTGGTGTTGTGTGAAGGGCAACACAATGATTGAAAAGGTAGATGAATCACAGCAGACACCTGTCAGCACAGTTAAATATGCAGCAGCAGTGTAACTCAGGTACCTGGAGTCTTGTTGTTTGATCATTTTTACAGTAAACAGTGACATAGTTGGACATGAGTCCAACAACCATTGCAAGCTAAAAACCTCCACAGTTTACCAGCTACTTGATTTTGACTAAGAAAGTGCCTGATCAGATGAGTAGAAGTACATGTATGTTTGAGAGAATCTTTATTTTAGAGCCCAGAGCTTTAGTAGATATATGTTTCTTTTAATTCCAGTGATAAGTCAGTGGACCATATTGCTGTTAAGTTTTAACAGACATATCTATTCCACTGTCAGAACTATGTCCCATCAGAGACAATTAAAGAAATATCATTTCCCCCCACAATTGCTTTAATAGTAATGGCATTCATGTTGCAACTGAAATTCAAAGTGCAATCAGTGCCGATGCTAATGGTGGACTGACAGTAGCCATGACAAGGATACCAGACACCATGCAGTGACAACACTGATCTTGTGACTTATAGCACTTGAAGCTGTAAATGAGGAGAAAATGAAAACACATTAGTTGAATAAACAAATTGATCATTTTGATTAGGCAGCATAAATATTGCTTACATATGCCATCGACGGTGATAGAAGTTCCTTCAATGTCAAAGCCAACTACAGTTGATGTTGCATTGAGCAAAACTTCTGCAACCTGAGTGCTGTTAGGTATAAATGTGCGAGTAAAGGCAAGGTTCATATAATTGATGATTGATCCATTTCTGCAAAGAGAAAGGAAAACATATTTAGTCAGATTCAAGATCAAGATAATATTCTAAAATTGCATTTTGCTTATTGTGAAAAAATACCTGAAGGCAACGATGTTCAAAAACTGGAATGATGATTGGAAAGCTTTTTGAAACTGAGGTTCAAGCTGCAAAAGAAAACAAACCCAAAGAGATTAAAAAACATTTCAATGCAATAATTCATTTTAGCTTACCTCACTGTGTGTTCGATTAGTTAAGTTACTTTAGTTTTCTTGAGGATGGAAGATTTGTTCGTGGTGTATGAGACGTACCTGTGTTTTGATCATTGAAGACCGTCTCTGAAAAGCCGATGATGATGTATTCAGTAAATCATTTGTAAAAGAGGTGAGAAGAGATCTGAAAGTCACATTTACAAATATATCTGAAGTGGAAGTAGTTGCTGCAGTGGAAAGAGCTGCAGGGGACGTTGTTGGAGCTAGAGTGGTTGTTGTTAACGCAGCAGTGGTTGTTGTTGGAGCAGTAGTGGTAGTTGGAGCTGCAGTGGTTGTTGTTGGAATTGCAGTTGTTGGAGCAGCAGTGGTTGTTGGAGTTGCAGTAGTTGTTGTTGGAGCAGCAGTGATTGTTGTTGGAGCTGCGGTTGTTGTTGGAGCAGCAGTGATTGTTGCTGGAGCTGCAGTGGTTGTTGGAGCAGCAGTGGTTGTTGGAGCTGCAGTGGTTGTTGGAGCAGCAGTGGTTGTTGGAGCTGCAGTGGTTGTTGGAGTAGCAGCAGTGGTTGTTGTTGTTGGAGCTGCAGTGGTTGTTGTTGGAATTGCATTTGTTGGAGCAGCAGTGGTTGTTGGAGCAACAGTGGTTGTTGTTGGAGCAACTGTGGTTGTTGGAGCAGCAGTGGTTGTTGGAGCAGCAGTGATTGTTGTTGGAGCAACTGTGGTTGTTGTTGGAGCAGCAGTGGTTGTTGGAGCTGCTGTGGTTGTTGTTGGAGCAACTGTGGTTGTTGTTGGAGCAGCAGTGGTTGTTGGAGCAGCAGTGGTTGTTGGAGCAGCAGTGGTTGTTGTTGGAGCAGCAGTGGTTGTTGGAGCTGCAGCGGTTGTTGGAGCTGCAGCGGTTGTTGGAGCTGCTGTGGTTGTTGTTGGAGCAGCAGTGGTTGTTGTTGGAGTTGCTGTGGTTGTTGTTGGAGCTGCTGATGTTGTTGTTGGAGCAGCTGTGGTTGTTGGATCAGCAGTGGTTGTTATATGAGCTGCAGTGGTTGTTGTTGGAGCTGCAGTGGTTGTTGATGGAGCAGCAGTGGTTGTTGTTGGAGCTGCTGTGCTTGTTGTTGGAGCAGCAGTTGTTGTTGGAGCAGCGGTGGTTGTTGTTGGAGAAGCAGTGGTTGTTGTTGGAGCAGCAGTGGTTGTTGTTGGAGCTGCAGTGCTTGTTGTTGGAGCTGCAGTGGTTGTTGTTGGAGCTGCTGTCGTTGTTGTTAGAGCAACTGTGGTTGTTGTTGGAGCTGCTGTTGTTGTTGTTGGAGCAGCGGTGGTTGTTCTTGGAGAAGCAGTGGTTGTTGTTGGAGCTGCAGTGGTTGTTGTTGGAGCAACTGTGGTTGTTGTGGGAGCTGCTGTTGTTGTTGTTGTTAGAGTTGCTGTGGTTGTTGGAACTGCAGTAGTTGTTGTTGGAGCAGCAGTGGTTGTTGTTGGAGCTGCTGTGGTTGTTGTTGGAGCAGCAGTGGTTGTTGTTGGAGCTGCTGTGGTTGTTGTTGGAGCTGCAGTGGTTGTTGTTGGAGCTGCAGTGGTTGTTGGAGCAGCAGTGGTTGTTGGAGCTGCAGTATTTGTTGTTGGAGCAGCAGTGGTTGTAATTGGAGTTGCTGTGGTTGTTGTTGGAGCTGCTGTGGTTGTTGTTGGAGCAGCTGTGGTTGTTGGAGCAGCAGTGGTTGTTGTTGGAGCAGCAGTGGTTGTTGTTGGAGCTGCTGTGCTTGTTGTTGGAGCAGCAGTGGTTGTTGGACCTGCTGTGGTTGTTGTTGAAGCTGCTGTGGTTGTTGTTGGAGCAGCAGTGGTTGTGGGAGCTGCAGTGGTTGTTGTTGGAGATGCTGTGGTTGTTGTTGGAGCTGCAGTGGTTGTTGTTGGAGCAGCAGTGGTTGTTGTTGGAGCTGCTGTGCTTGTTGTTGGAGCAGCAGTTGTTGTTGGAGCAGCAGTGGTTGTTGGAGCAGCAGTGGTTGTTGGAGCTGCTGTGGTTGTTGTTGGAGCTGCAGTGGTTGTTGTTGGAGCAACTGTGGTTGTTGTTGGAGCTGTTGTGGTTGTTGTTGGAGCAGCAGTGGTTGTTGTTGGAGCAGCAGTGGTTGTTGTTGGAACTGCTGTGGTTGTTGGAGCTGCTGTGGTTGTTGGAACTGCAGTAGTTGTTGTTGGAGCAGCAGTGGTTGTTGTTGGAGCTGCTGTGGTTGTTGGAACTGCTGTGGTTGTTGTTGGAGCAGCAGTTGTTGTTGGAGCTGCTGTGGTTGTTGTTGGAGCAGCAGTGCTTGTTGTTGGAGCAGCGGTGGTTGTTGTTGGAGAAGCAGTGGTTGTTGTTGGAGCTGCAGTGGTTGTTGTTGGAGCAGCAGTGGTTGTAATTGGAGTTGCTGTGGTTGTTGTTGGAGCTGCTGTGGTTGTTGTTGGAGCAGCTGTGGTTGTTGGAGCAGCAGTGGTTGTTGGAGCTGCAGTGGTTGTTGGAGTAGCAGCAGTGGTTGTTGTTGTTGGAGCTGCAGTGGTTGTTGTTGGAATTGCATTTGTTGGAGCAGCAGTGGTTGTTGGAGCAACAGTGGTTGTTGTTGGAGCAACTGTGGTTGTTGGAGCAGCAGTGGTTGTTGGAGCAGCAGTGATTGTTGTTGGAGCAACTGTGGTTGTTGTTGGAGCAGCAGTGGTTGTTGGAGCTGCTGTGGTTGTTGTTGGAGCAACTGTGGTTGTTGTTGGAGCAGCAGTGGTTGTTGGAGCAGCAGTGGTTGTTGGAGCAGCAGTGGTTGTTGTTGGAGCAGCAGTGGTTGTTGGAGCTGCAGCGGTTGTTGGAGCTGCAGCGGTTGTTGGAGCTGCTGTGGTTGTTGTTGGAGCTGCTGTGGTTGTTGGAACTGCAGTGGTTGTTGTTGGAGCAGCTGTGGTTGTTGTTGGAGCTGCAGTGGTTGTTGTTGGAGCAGCAGTGGTTGTTGTTGGAGTTGCTGTGGTTGTTGTTGGAGCTGCTGATGTTGTTGTTGGAGCAGCTGTGGTTGTTGGATCAGCAGTGGTTGTTATATGAGCTGCAGTGGTTGTTGTTGGAGCTGCAGTGGTTGTTGATGGAGCAGCAGTGGTTGTTGTTGGAGCTGCTGTGCTTGTTGTTGGAGCAGCAGTTGTTGTTGGAGCAGCGGTGGTTGTTGTTGGAGAAGCAGTGGTTGTTGTTGGAGCAGCAGTGGTTGTTGTTGGAGCTGCAGTGCTTGTTGTTGGAGCTGCAGTGGTTGTTGTTGGAGCTGCTGTCGTTGTTGTTAGAGCAACTGTGGTTGTTGTTGGAGCTGCTGTTGTTGTTGTTGGAGCAGCGGTGGTTGTTGTTGGAGAAGCAGTGGTTGTTGTTGGAGCTGCAGTGGTTGTTGTTGGAGCAACTGTGGTTGTTGTTGGAGCTGCTGTTGTTGTTGTTGTTGGAGTTGCTGTGGTTGTTGGAACTGCAGTAGTTGTTGTTGGAGCAGCAGTGGTTGTTGTTGGAGCTGCTGTGGTTGTTGTTGGAGCAGCAGTGGTTGTTGTTGGAGCTGCTGTGGTTGTTGTTGGAGCTGCAGTGGTTGTTGTTGGAGCTGCAGTGGTTGTTGGAGCAGCAGTGGTTGTTGGAGCTGCAGTATTTGTTGTTGGAGCAGCAGTGGTTGTAATTGGAGTTGCTGTGGTTGTTGTTGGAGCTGCTGTGGTTGTTGTTGGAGCAGCTGTGGTTGTTGGAGCAGCAGTGGTTGTTGTTGGAGCAGCAGTGGTTGTTGTTGGAGCTGCTGTGCTTGTTGTTGGAGCAGCAGTGGTTGTTGGACCTGCTGTGGTTGTTGTTGAAGCTGCTGTGGTTGTTGTTGGAGCAGCAGTGGTTGTGGGAGCTGCAGTGCTTGTTGTTGGAGCTGCAGTGGTTGTTGTTGGAGCTGCTGTGGTTGTTGTTGGAGCTGCTGTGGTTGTTGTTGGAGCTGCTGTGGTTGTTGTTGGAGCAGCAGTGGTTGTTGTTGGAGCAGCAGTGGTTGTTGTTGGAACTGCTGTGGTTGTTGGAGCTGCTGTGGTTGTTGGAACTGCAGTAGTTGTTGTTGGAGCAGCAGTGGTTGTTGTTGGAGCTGCTGTGGTTGTTGGAACTGCTGTGGTTGTTGTTGGAGCAGCAGTTGTTGTTGGAGCTGCTGTGGTTGTTGTTGGAGCAGCAGTGCTTGTTGTTGGAGCAGCGGTGGTTGTTGTTGGAGAAGCAGTGGTTGTTGTTGGAGCTGCAGTGGTTGTTGTTGGAGCAGCAGTGGTTGTTGGACCTGCTGTGGTTGTTGTTGAAGCTGCAGTGGTTGTTGTTGGAGCTGCAGTGGTTGTTGTTGGAGCAACTGGGGTTATTGTTGGAGCTGCTGTTGTTGTTGTTGGAGTTGCTGTGGTTGTTGGAACTGCAGTAGTTGTTGTTGGAGCAGCAGTGGTTGTTGTTGGAGCTGCTGTGGTTGTTGTTGGAGCAGCAGTGGTTGTTGTTGGAGCTGCTGTGGTTGTTGTTGGAGCTGCAGTGGTTGTTGTTGGAGCTGCTGTGCTTGTTGTTGGAGCAGCAGTGGTTGTTGGACCTGCTGTGGTTATTGTTGAAGCTGCAGCAGTTGTTGTTGGAGTAGCAGTGGTTGTTGTTGGAGATGCTGTGGTTGTTGTTGGAGCTACAGTGGTTGTTGTTGGAGCAGCAGTGGTTGTTGTTGGAGCTGCTGTGGTTGTTGTTGGAGCTGCTGTGGTTGTTGTTGGAGCAGCAGTGGTTGTTGTTGGAGCAGCAGTGGTTGTTGTTGGAACTGCTGTGGTTGTTGGAGCTGCTGTGGTTGTTGGAACTGCAGTAGTTGTTGTTGGAGCAGCAGTGGTTGTTGTTGGAGCTGCTGTGGTTGTTGGAACTGCTGTGGTTGTTGTTGGAGCAGCAGTTGTTGTTGGAGCTGCTGTGGTTGTTGTTGGAGCAGCAGTGCTTGTTGTTTGAGCAGCGGTGGTTGTTGTTGGAGAAGCAGTGGTTGTTGTTGGAGCTGCAGTGGTTGTTGTTGGAGCAGCAGTGGTTGTTAGACCTGCTGTGGTTGTTGTTGAAGCTGCAGTGGTTGTTGTTGGAGCTGCAGTGGTTGTTGTTGGAGCAACTGGGGTTGTTGTTGGAGCTGCTGTTGTTGTTGTTGGAGTTGCTGTGGTTGTTGGAACTGCAGTAGTTGTTGTTGGAGCAGCAGTGGTTGTTGTTGGAGCTGCTGTGGTTGTTGTTGGAGCAGCAGTGGTTGTTGTTGGAGCTGCTGTGGTTGTTGTTGGAGCTGCAGTGGTTGTTGTTGGAGCTGCTGTGCTTGTTGTTGGAGCAGCAGTGGTTGTTGGACCTGCTGTGGTTATTGTTGAAGCTGCAGCAGTTGTTGTTGGAGTAGCAGTGGTTGTTGTTGGAGATGCTGTGGTTGTTGTTGGAGCTACAGTGGTTGTTGTTGGAGCAGCAGTGGTTGTTGTTGGAGCTGCTGTACTTGTTGTTGGAGCAGCAGTTGTTGTTGGAGCAGCAGTGGTTGTTGGAGCTGCTGTGGTTGTTGTTGGAGCAGCAGTGGTTGTTGTTGGAGCAGCGGTGGTTGTTGTTGGAGCAGCAGTGGTTGTTGTTGGAGCAGCAGTGGTTGTTGTTGGAGCTGTTGTGGTTGTTGTTGGAGCAGCAGTGGTTGTTGTTGGAGCAGCAGTGGTTGTTGTTGGAGCTGCAGTAGTTGTTGTTGGAGCAGCAGTGGTTGTTGTTGGAGCAGCTGTGGTTGTTGTTGGAGCAGCAGTGGTTGTTGGAGCTGCAGTGGTTGTTGTTGGAGCTGCAGTGGTTGTTGTTGGAGCTGCAGTGGTTGTTGTTGGAGCTGCAGTGCTTGTTGTTGGAAATGCAGTGGTTGTTGTTGGAGCTGCTGTGGTTGTTGTTGGAGCTGCTGTCGTTGTTGTTGGAGCAGCAGTGGTTGTTGTTGGAGCTGCAGTGGTTGTTGTTGGAGCAGCGGTGGTTGTTGTTGGAGAAGCAGTGGTTGTTGTTGGAGCTGCAGTGGTTGTTGTTGGAGCAACTGTGGTTGTTGGAACTGCAGTAGTTGTTGTTGGAGCAGCAGTGGTTGTTGTTGGAGCAGCAGTGGTTGTTGGAGCAGCAGTGGTTGTTGGAGCTGCTGTGGTTGTTGTTGGAGCAGCAGTGGTTGTTGGAGCTGCAGTGGTTGTTGGAGCTGCAGTGGTTGTTGTTGGAGCTGCAGTGCTTGTTGTTGGAGCTGCAGTGGTTGTTGTTGGAGCTGCAGTGCTTGTTGTTGGAGCTGCAGTGGTTGTTGTTGGAGCTGCTGTGGTTGTTGTTGGAGCTGCTGTGGTTGTTGTTGGAGCTGCTGTGGTTGTTGTTGGAACTGTTGTGGTTGTTGGAGCTGCTGTGGTTGTTGGAACTGCAGTAGTTGTTGTTGGAGCAGCAGTGGTTGTTGTTGGAGCTGCTGTGGTTGTTGGAACTGCTGTGGTTGTTGTTGGAGCAGCAGTTGTTGTTGGAGCTGCTGTGGTTGTTGTTGGAGCAGCAGTGCTTGTTGTTGGAGCAGCGGTGGTTGTTGTTGGAGAAGCAGTGGTTGTTGTTGGAGCTGCAGTGGTTGTTGTTGGAGCAGCAGTGGTTGTTGGACCTGCTGTGGTTGTTGTTGAAGCTGCAGTGGTTGTTGTTGGAGCTGCAGTGGTTGTTGTTGGAGCAACTGGGGTTGTTGTTGGAGCTGCTGTTGTTGTTGTTGGAGTTGCTGTGGTTGTTGGAACTGCAGTAGTTGTTGTTGGAGCAGCAGTGGTTGTTGTTGGAGCTGCTGTGGTTGTTGTTGGAGCAGCAGTGGTTGTTGTTGGAGCTGCTGTGGTTGTTGTTGGAGCTGCAGTGGTTGTTGTTGGAGCTGCTGTGCTTGTTGTTGGAGCAGCAGTGGTTGTTGGACCTGCTGTGGTTATTGTTGAAGCTGCAGCAGTTGTTGTTGGAGTAGCAGTGGTTGTTGTTGGAGATGCTGTGGTTGTTGTTGGAGCTACAGTGGTTGTTGTTGGAGCAGCAGTGGTTGTTGTTGGAGCTGCTGTGGTTGTTGTTGGAGCTGCTGTGGTTGTTGTTGGAGCAGCAGTGGTTGTTGTTGGAGCAGCAGTGGTTGTTGTTGGAACTGCTGTGGTTGTTGGAGCTGCTGTGGTTGTTGGAACTGCAGTAGTTGTTGTTGGAGCAGCAGTGGTTGTTGTTGGAGCTGCTGTGGTTGTTGGAACTGCTGTGGTTGTTGTTGGAGCAGCAGTTGTTGTTGGAGCTGCTGTGGTTGTTGTTGGAGCAGCAGTGCTTGTTGTTGGAGCAGCGGTGGTTGTTGTTGGAGAAGCAGTGGTTGTTGTTGGAGCTGCAGTGGTTGTTGTTGGAGCAGCAGTGGTTGTTGGACCTGCTGTGGTTGTTGTTGAAGCTGCAGTGGTTGTTGTTGGAGCTGCAGTGGTTGTTGTTGGAGCAACTGGGGTTGTTGTTGGAGCTGCTGTTGTTGTTGTTGGAGTTGCTGTGGTTGTTGGAACTGCAGTAGTTGTTGTTGGAGCAGCAGTGGTTGTTGTTGGAGCTGCTGTGGTTGTTGTTGGAGCAGCAGTGGTTGTTGTTGGAGCTGCTGTGGTTGTTGTTGGAGCTGCAGTGGTTGTTGTTGGAGCTGCTGTGCTTGTTGTTGGAGCAGCAGTGGTTGTTGGACCTGCTGTGGTTATTGTTGAAGCTGCAGCAGTTGTTGTTGGAGTAGCAGTGGTTGTTGTTGGAGATGCTGTGGTTGTTGTTGGAGCTACAGTGGTTGTTGTTGGAGCAGCAGTGGTTGTTGTTGGAGCTGCTGTACTTGTTGTTGGAGCAGCAGTTGTTGTTGGAGCAGCAGTGGTTGTTGGAGCTGCTGTGGTTGTTGTTGGAGCAGCAGTGGTTGTTGTTGGAGCAGCGGTGGTTGTTGTTGGAGCAGCAGTGGTTGTTGTTGGAGCAGCAGTGGTTGTTGTTGGAGCTGTTGTGGTTGTTGTTGGAGCAGCAGTGGTTGTTGTTGGAGCAGCAGTGGTTGTTGTTGGAGCTGCAGTAGTTGTTGTTGGAGCAGCAGTGGTTGTTGTTGGAGCAGCTGTGGTTGTTGTTGGAGCAGCAGTGGTTGTTGGAGCTGCAGTGGTTGTTGTTGGAGCTGCAGTGCTTGTTGTTGGAGCTGCAGTGGTTGTTGTTGGAGCTGCAGTGCTTGTTGTTGGAAATGCAGTGGTTGTTGTTGGAGCTGCTGTGGTTGTTGTTGGAGCTGCTGTGGTTGTTGTTGGAGCTGCTGTGGTTGTTGTTGGAGCAGCAGTGGTTGTTGTTGGAGCAGCAGTGGTTGTTGTTGGAACTGTTGTGGTTGTTGGAGCTGCTGTGGTTGTTGGAACTGCAGTAGTTGTTGTTGGAGCAGCAGTGGTTGTTGTTGGAGCTGCTGTGGTTGTTGGAACTGCTGTGGTTGTTGTTGGAGCAGCAGTTGTTGTTGGAGCTGCTGTGGTTGTTGTTGGAGCAGCAGTGCTTGTTGTTGGAGCAGCGGTGGTTGTTGTTGGAGAAGCAGTGGTTGTTGTTGGAGCTGCAGTGGTTGTTGTTGGAGCAGCAGTGGTTGTTGGACCTGCTGTGGTTGTTGTTGAAGCTGCAGTGGTTGTTGTTGGAGCTGCAGTGGTTGTTGTTGGAGCAACTGGGGTTGTTGTTGGAGCTGCTGTTGTTGTTGTTGGAGTTGCTGTGGTTGTTGGAACTGCAGTAGTTGTTGTTGGAGCAGCAGTGGTTGTTGTTGGAGCTGCTGTGGTTGTTGTTGGAGCAGCAGTGGTTGTTGTTGGAGCTGCTGTGGTTGTTGTTGGAGCTGCAGTGGTTGTTGTTGGAGCTGCTGTGCTTGTTGTTGGAGCAGCAGTGGTTGTTGGACCTGCTGTGGTTATTGTTGAAGCTGCAGCAGTTGTCGTTGGAGTAGCAGTGGTTGTTGTTGGAGATGCTGTGGTTGTTGTTGGAGCTACAGTGGTTGTTGTTGGAGCAGCAGTGGTTGTTGTTGGAGCTGCTGTACTTGTTGTTGGAGCAGCAGTTGTTGTTGGAGCAGCAGTGGTTGTTGGAGCTGCTGTGGTTGTTGTTGGAGCAGCAGTGGTTGTTGTTGGAGCAGCGGTGGTTGTTGTTGGAGCAGCAGTGGTTGTTGTTGGAGCAGCAGTGGTTGTTGTTGGAGCAGCAGTGGTTGTTGTTGGAGCTGCAGTAGTTGTTGTTGGAGCAGCAGTGGTTGTTGTTGGAGCAGCTGTGGTTGTTGTTGGAGCAGCAGTGGTTGTTGGAGCTGCAGTGGTTGTTGTTGGAGCTGCAGTGCTTGTTGTTGGAGCTGCAGTGGTTGTTGTTGGAGCTGCAGTGCTTGTTGTTGGAAATGCAGTGCTTGTTGTTGGAGCTGCTGTGGTTGTTGTTGGAGCTGCTGTGGTTGTTGTTGGAGCAGCAGTGGTTGTTGTTGGAGCTGCAGTGGTTGTTGTTGGAGCAGCGGTGGTTGTTGTTGGAGAAGCAGTGGTTGTTGTTGGAGCTGCAGTGGTTGTTGTTGGAGCAACTGTGGTTGTTGGAACTGCAGTAGTTGTTGTTGGAGCAGCAGTGGTTGTTGTTGGAGCAGCAGTGGTTGTTGGAGCAGCAGTGGTTGTTGGAGCTGCTGTGGTTGTTGTTGGAGCAGCAGTGGTTGTTGGAGCTGCAGTGGTTGTTGGAGCTGCAGTGGTTGTTGTTGGAGCTGCAGTGCTTGTTGTTGGAGCTGCTGTGGTTGTTGTTGGAGCTGCTGTGGTTGTTGTTGGAGCAGCAGTGGTTGTTGTTGGAGCAGCAGTGGTTGTTGTTGGAACTGTTGTGGTTGTTGGAGCTGCTGTGGTTGTTGGAACTGCAGTAGTTGTTGTTGGAGCAGCAGTGGTTGTTGTTGGAGCTGCTGTGGTTGTTGGAACTGCTGTGGTTGTTGTTGGAGCAGCAGTTGTTGTTGGAGCTGCTGTGGTTGTTGTTGGAGCAGCAGTGCTTGTTGTTGGAGCAGCGGTGGTTGTTGTTGGAGAAGCAGTGGTTGTTGTTGGAGCTGCAGTGGTTGTTGTTGGAGCAGCAGTGGTTGTTGGACCTGCTGTGGTTGTTGTTGAAGCTGCAGTGGTTGTTGTTGGAGCTGCAGTGGTTGTTGTTGGAGCAACTGGGGTTGTTGTTGGAGCTGCTGTTGTTGTTGTTGGAGTTGCTGTGGTTGTTGGAACTGCAGTAGTTGTTGTTGGAGCAGCAGTGGTTGTTGTTGGAGCTGCTGTGGTTGTTGTTGGAGCAGCAGTGGTTGTTGTTGGAGCTGCTGTGGTTGTTGTTGGAGCTGCAGTGGTTGTTGTTGGAGCTGCTGTGCTTGTTGTTGGAGCAGCAGTGGTTGTTGGACCTGCTGTGGTTATTGTTGAAGCTGCAGCAGTTGTCGTTGGAGTAGCAGTGGTTGTTGTTGGAGATGCTGTGGTTGTTGTTGGAGCTACAGTGGTTGTTGTTGGAGCAGCAGTGGTTGTTGTTGGAGCTGCTGTACTTGTTGTTGGAGCAGCAGTGGTTGTTGTTGGAGCAGCTGTGGTTGTTGTTGGAGCAGCAGTGGTTGTTGGAGCTGCAGTGGTTGTTGTTGGAGCTGCAGTGCTTGTTGTTGGAGCTGCAGTGGTTGTTGTTGGAGCTGCAGTGCTTGTTGTTGGAAATGCAGTGGTTGTTGTTGGAGCTGCTGTGGTTGTTGTTGGAGCTGCTGTGGTTGTTGTTGGAGCAGCAGTGGTTGTTGTTGGAGCTGCAGTGGTTGTTGTTGGAGCAGCGGTGGTTGTTGTTGGAGAAGCAGTGGTTGTTGTTGGAGCTGCAGTGGTTGTTGTTGGAGCAACTGTGGTTGTTGGAACTGCAGTAGTTGTTGTTGGAGCAGCAGTGGTTGTTGTTGGAGCAGCAGTGGTTGTTGGAGCAGCAGTGGTTGTTGGAGCTGCTGTGGTTGTTGTTGGAGCAGCAGTGGTTGTTGGAGCTGCAGTGGTTGTTGGAGCTGCAGTGGTTGTTGTTGGAACTGTTGTGGTTGTTGGAGCTGCTGTGGTTGTTGGAACTGCAGTAGTTGTTGTTGGAGCAGCAGTGGTTGTTGTTGGAGCTGCTGTGGTTGTTGGAACTGCTGTGGTTGTTGTTGGAGCAGCAGTTGTTGTTGGAGCTGCTGTGGTTGTTGTTGGAGCAGCAGTGCTTGTTGTTGGAGCAGCGGTGGTTGTTGTTGGAGAAGCAGTGGTTGTTGTTGGAGCTGCAGTGGTTGTTGTTGGAGCAGCAGTGGTTGTTGGACCTGCTGTGGTTGTTGTTGAAGCTGCAGTGGTTGTTGTTGGAGCTGCAGTGGTTGTTGTTGGAGCAACTGGGGTTGTTGTTGGAGCTGCTGTTGTTGTTGTTGGAGTTGCTGTGGTTGTTGGAACTGCAGTAGTTGTTGTTGGAGCAGCAGTGGTTGTTGTTGGAGCTGCTGTGGTTGTTGTTGGAGCAGCAGTGGTTGTTGTTGGAGCTGCTGTGGTTGTTGTTGGAGCTGCAGTGGTTGTTGTTGGAGCTGCTGTGCTTGTTGTTGGAGCAGCAGTGGTTGTTGGACCTGCTGTGGTTATTGTTGAAGCTGCAGCAGTTGTCGTTGGAGTAGCAGTGGTTGTTGTTGGAGATGCTGTGGTTGTTGTTGGAGCTACAGTGGTTGTTGTTGGAGCAGCAGTGGTTGTTGTTGGAGCTGCTGTACTTGTTGTTGGAGCAGCAGTTGTTGTTGGAGCAGCAGTGGTTGTTGGAGCTGCTGTGGTTGTTGTTGGAGCAGCAGTGGTTGTTGTTGGAGCAGCGGTGGTTGTTGTTGGAGCAGCAGTGGTTGTTGTTGGAGCAGCAGTGGTTGTTGTTGGAGCAGCAGTGGTTGTTGTTGGAGCTGCAGTAGTTGTTGTTGGAGCAGCAGTGGTTGTTGTTGGAGCAGCTGTGGTTGTTGTTGGAGCAGCAGTGGTTGTTGGAGCTGCAGTGGTTGTTGTTGGAGCTGCAGTGCTTGTTGTTGGAGCTGCAGTGGTTGTTGTTGGAGCTGCAGTGCTTGTTGTTGGAAATGCAGTGCTTGTTGTTGGAGCTGCTGTGGTTGTTGTTGGAGCTGCTGTGGTTGTTGTTGGAGCAGCAGTGGTTGTTGTTGGAGCTGCAGTGGTTGTTGTTGGAGCAGCGGTGGTTGTTGTTGGAGAAGCAGTGGTTGTTGTTGGAGCTGCAGTGGTTGTTGTTGGAGCAACTGTGGTTGTTGGAACTGCAGTAGTTGTTGTTGGAGCAGCAGTGGTTGTTGTTGGAGCAGCAGTGGTTGTTGGAGCAGCAGTGGTTGTTGGAGCTGCTGTGGTTGTTGTTGGAGCAGCAGTGGTTGTTGGAGCTGCAGTGGTTGTTGGAGCTGCAGTGGTTGTTGTTGGAGCTGCAGTGCTTGTTGTTGGAGCTGCTGTGGTTGTTGTTGGAGCTGCTGTGGTTGTTGTTGGAGCAGCAGTGGTTGTTGTTGGAGCAGCAGTGGTTGTTGTTGGAACTGTTGTGGTTGTTGGAGCTGCTGTGGTTGTTGGAACTGCAGTAGTTGTTGTTGGAGCAGCAGTGGTTGTTGTTGGAGCTGCTGTGGTTGTTGGAACTGCTGTGGTTGTTGTTGGAGCAGCAGTTGTTGTTGGAGCTGCTGTGGTTGTTGTTGGAGCAGCAGTGCTTGTTGTTGGAGCAGCGGTGGTTGTTGTTGGAGAAGCAGTGGTTGTTGTTGGAGCTGCAGTGGTTGTTGTTGGAGCAGCAGTGGTTGTTGGACCTGCTGTGGTTGTTGTTGAAGCTGCAGTGGTTGTTGTTGGAGCTGCAGTGGTTGTTGTTGGAGCAACTGGGGTTGTTGTTGGAGCTGCTGTTGTTGTTGTTGGAGTTGCTGTGGTTGTTGGAACTGCAGTAGTTGTTGTTGGAGCAGCAGTGGTTGTTGTTGGAGCTGCTGTGGTTGTTGTTGGAGCAGCAGTGGTTGTTGTTGGAGCTGCTGTGGTTGTTGTTGGAGCTGCAGTGGTTGTTGTTGGAGCTGCTGTGCTTGTTGTTGGAGCAGCAGTGGTTGTTGGACCTGCTGTGGTTATTGTTGAAGCTGCAGCAGTTGTCGTTGGAGTAGCAGTGGTTGTTGTTGGAGATGCTGTGGTTGTTGTTGGAGCTACAGTGGTTGTTGTTGGAGCAGCAGTGGTTGTTGTTGGAGCTGCTGTACTTGTTGTTGGAGCAGCAGTGGTTGTTGTTGGAGCAGCTGTGGTTGTTGTTGGAGCAGCAGTGGTTGTTGGAGCTGCAGTGGTTGTTGTTGGAGCTGCAGTGCTTGTTGTTGGAGCTGCAGTGGTTGTTGTTGGAGCTGCAGTGCTTGTTGTTGGAAATGCAGTGGTTGTTGTTGGAGCTGCTGTGGTTGTTGTTGGAGCTGCTGTGGTTGTTGTTGGAGCAGCAGTGGTTGTTGTTGGAGCTGCAGTGGTTGTTGTTGGAGCAGCGGTGGTTGTTGTTGGAGAAGCAGTGGTTGTTGTTGGAGCTGCAGTGGTTGTTGTTGGAGCAACTGTGGTTGTTGGAACTGCAGTAGTTGTTGTTGGAGCAGCAGTGGTTGTTGTTGGAGCAGCAGTGGTTGTTGGAGCAGCAGTGGTTGTTGGAGCTGCTGTGGTTGTTGTTGGAGCAGCAGTGGTTGTTGGAGCTGCAGTGGTTGTTGGAGCTGCAGTGGTTGTTGTTGGAGCTGCAGTGCTTGTTGTTGGAGCTGCAGTGGTTGTTGTTGGAGCTGCAGTGCTTGTTGTTGGAGCTGCAGTGGTTGTTGTTGGAGCTGCTGTGGTTGTTGTTGGAGCTGCTGTGGTTGTTGGAACTGCAGTAGTTGTTGTTGGAGCAGCAGTGGTTGTTGTTGGAGCTGCTGTGGTTGTTGGAGCAGCAGTGGTTGTTGTTGGAGCTGCTGTGGTTGTTGGAACTGCTGTGGTTGTTGTTGGAGCAGCAGTTGTTGTTGGAGCTGCTGTGGTTGTTGTTGGAGCAGCAGTGCTTGTTGTTGGAGCAGCGGTGGTTGTTGCTGGAGAAGCAGTGGTTGTTGTTGGAGCTGCAGTGGTTGTTGTTGGAGCAGCAGTGGTTGTTGGACCTGCTGTGGTTGTTGTTGAAGCTGCAGTGGTTGTTGTTGGAGCTGCAGTGGTTGTTGTTGGAGCAACTGGGGTTGTTGTTGGAGCTGCTGTTGTTGTTGTTGGAGTTGCTGTGGTTGTTGGAACTGCAGTAGTTGTTGTTGGAGCAGCAGTGGTTGTTGTTGGAGCTGCTGTGGTTGTTGTTGGAGCAGCAGTGGTTGTTGTTGGAGCTGCTGTGGTTGTTGTTGGAGCTGCAGTGGTTGTTGTTGGAGCTGCTGTGCTTGTTGTTGGAGCAGCAGTGGTTGTTGGACCTGCTGTGGTTATTGTTGAAGCTGCAGCAGTTGTTGTTGGAGTAGCAGTGGTTGTTGTTGGAGATGCTGTGGTTGTTGTTGGAGCTACAGTGGTTGTTGTTGGAGCAGCAGTGGTTGTTGTTGGAGCTGCTGTACTTGTTGTTGGAGCAGCAGTTGTTGTTGGAGCAGCAGTGGTTGTTGGAGCTGCTGTGGTTGTTGTTGGAGCAGCAGTGGTTGTTGTTGGAGCAGCGGTGGTTGTTGTTGGAGCAGCAGTGGTTGTTGTTGGAGCAGCAGTGGTTGTTGTTGGAGCTGCAGTAGTTGTTGTTGGAGCAGCAGTGGTTGTTGTTGGAGCAGCTGTGGTTGTTGTTGGAGCAGCAGTGGTTGTTGGAGCTGCAGTGGTTGTTGTTGGAGCTGCAGTGCTTGTTGTTGGAGCTGCAGTGGTTGTTGTTGGAGCTGCTGTGGTTGTTGTTGGAGCAGCGGTGGTTGTTGTTGGAGAAGCAGTGGTTGTTGTTGGAGCTGCAGTGGTTGTTGTTGGAGCAACTGTGGTTGTTGGAACTGCAGTAGTTGTTGTTGGAGCAGCAGTGGTTGTTGGTGGAGCAGCGGTGGTTGTTGTTGGAGCAGCAGTGGTTGTTGTTGGAGAAGCAGTGGTTGTTGTTGGAACTGCAGTGGTTGTTGTTGGAGCAGCGGTGGTTGTTGTTGGAGCAGCAGTGGTTGTTGTTGGAGCAGCAGTGGTTGTTGTTGGAGCTGTTGTGGTTGTTGTTGGAGCAGCAGTGGTTGTTGTTGGAGCAGCAGTGGTTGTTGTTGGAACTGCAGTAGTTGTTGTTGGAGCAGCAGTGGTTGTTGTTGGAGCAGCTGTGGTTGTTGTTGGAGCAGCAGTGGTTGTTGGAGCTACAGTGGTTGTTGTTGGAGCTGCAGTGCTTGTTGTTGGAGCTGCAGTGGTTGTTGTTGGAGCTGCAGTGCTTGTTGTTGGAGCTGCAGTGGTTGTTGTTGGAGCTGCTGTGGTTGTTGTTGGAGCTGCTGTGGTTGTTGTTGGAGCTGCTGTGGTTGTTGTTGGAGCAGCAGTGGTTGTTGTTGGAGCAGCAGTGGTTGTTGTTGGAACTGCTGTGGTTGTTGGAGCTGCTGTGGTTGTTGGAACTGCAGTAGTTGTTGTTGGAGCAGCAGTGGTTGTTGTTGGAGCTGCTGTGGTTGTTGGAACTGCTGTGGTTGTTTTTGGAGCAGCAGTTGTTGTTGGAGCTGCTGTGGTTGTTGTTGGAGCAGCAGTGCTTGTTGTTGGAGCAGCGGTGGTTGTTGTTGGAGAAGCAGTGGTTGTTGTTGGAGCTGCAGTGGTTGTTGTTGGAGCAGCAGTGGTTGTTGGACCTGCTGTGGTTGTTGTTGAAGCTGCAGTGGTTGTTGTTGGAGCTGCAGTGGTTGTTGTTGGAGCAACTGGGGTTGTTGTTGGAGCTGCAGTAGTTGTTGTTGGAGCAGCAGTGGTTGTTGTTGGAGCTGCTGTGGTTGTTGTTGGAGCAGCAGTGGTTGTTGTTGGAGTTGCTGTGGTTGTTGTTGGAGCTGCTGATGTTGTTGTTGGAGCAGCTGTGGTTGTTGGATCAGCAGTGGTTGTTATAGGAGCTGCTGTGGTTGTTGTTGGAGCAGCAGTGGTTGTTGTTGGAGATGCTGTGGTTGTTGTTGGAGCTGCAGTGGTTGTTGATGGAGCAGCAGTGGTTGTTGTTGGAGCTGCTGTGGTTGTTGTTGGAGAAGCAGTGGTTGTTGTTGGAGCAGCAGTGGTTGTTGTTGGAGCAGCAGTGGTTGTTGGAGCTGCAGTGGTTGTTGTTGGAGCTGCAGTGCTTGTTGTTGGAGCTGCAGTGGTTGTTGTTGGAGCTGCTGTCGTTGTTGTTAGAGCAACTGTGGTTGTTGTTGGAGCTGCTGTTGTTGTTGTTGGAGCAGCGGTGGTTGTTGTTGGAGAAGCAGTGGTTGTTGTTGGAGCTGCAGTGGTTGTTGTTGGAGCAACTGTGGTTGTTGTTGGAGCTGCTGTTGTTGTTGTTGTTGGAGTTGCTGTGGTTGTTGGAACTGCAGTAGTTGTTGTTGGAGCAGCAGTGGTTGTTGTTGGAGCTGCTGTGGTTGTTGTTGGAGCAGCAGTGGTTGTTGTTGGAGCTGCTGTGGTTGTTGTTGGAGCTGCAGTGGTTGTTGTTGGAGCTGCAGTGGTTGTTGGAGCAGCAGTGGTTGTTGGAGCTGCAGTATTTGTTGTTGGAGCAGCAGTGGTTGTAATTGGAATTGCTGTGGTTGTTGTTGGAGCTGCTGTGGTTGTTGTTGGAGCAGCTGTGGTTGTTGGAGCAGCAGTGGTTGTTGTTGGAGCAGCAGTGGTTGTTGTTGGAGCTGCTGTGCTTGTTGTTGGAGCAGCAGTGGTTGTTGGACCTGCTGTGGTTGTTGTTGAAGCTGCTGTGGTTGTTGTTGGAGCAGCAGTGGTTGTGGGAGCTGCAGTGGTTGTTGTTGGAGATGCTGTGGTTGTTGTTGGAGCTGCAGTGGTTGTTGTTGGAGCAGCAGTGGTTGTTGTTTGAGCTGCTGTGCTTGTTGTTGGAGCAGCAGTTGTTGTTGGAGCAGCAGTGGTTGTTGGAGCAGCAGTGGTTGTTGGAGCTGCTGTGGTTGTTGTTGGAGCTGCAGTGGTTGTTGTTGGAGCAACTGTGGTTGTTGTTGGAGCTGTTGTGGTTGTTGTTGGAGCAGCAGTGGTTGTTGTTGGAGCAGCAGTGGTTGTTGTTGGAACTGCTGTGGTTGTTGGAGCTGCTGTGGTTGTTGGAACTGCAGTAGTTGTTGTTGGAGCAGCAGTGGTTGTTGTTGGAGCTGCTGTGGTTGTTGGAACTGCTGTGGTTGTTGTTGGAGCAGCAGTTGTTGTTTGAGCTGCTGTGGTTGTTGTTGGAGCAGCAGTGCTTGTTGTTGGAGCAGCGGTGGTTGTTGTTGGAGCTGCAGTGGTTGTTGTTGGGGCTGCAGTGGTTGTTGGAGCAGCAGTGGTTGTTGGAGCTGCTGTGGTTGTTGTTGGAGCAGCAGTGGTTGTTGTTGGAGCTGCTGTGCTTGTTGTTGGAGCAGCAGTGGTTGTTGGAGCTGCAGTGGTTGTTGTTGGAGCTGCAGTGCTTGTTGTTGGAGCTGCAGTGGTTGTTGTTGGAGCTGCAGTGCTTGTTGTTGGAAATGCAGTGCTTGTTGTTGGAGCTGCTGTGGTTGTTGTTGGAGCTGCTGTGGTTTTTGTTGGAGCAGCAGTGGTTGTTGTTGGAGCTGCAGTGGTTGTTGTTGGAGCAGCGGTGGTTGTTGTTGGAGAAGCAGTGGTTGTTGTTGGAGCTGCAGTGGTTGTTGTTGGAGCAACTGTGGTTGTTGGAACTGCAGTAGTTGTTGTTGGAGCAGCAGTGGTTGTTGTTGGAGCAGCAGTGGTTGTTGGAGCAGCAGTGGTTGTTGGAGCTGCTGTGGTTGTTGTTGGAGCAGCAGTGGTTGTTGGAGCTGCAGTGGTTGTTGGAGCTGCAGTGGTTGTTGTTGGAGCTGCAGTGCTTGTTGTTGGAGCTGCTGTGGTTGTTGTTGGAGCTGCTGTGATTGTTGTTGGAGCAGCAGTGGTTGTTGTTGGAGCAGCAGTGGTTGTTGTTGGAACTGTTGTGGTTGTTGGAGCTGCTGTGGTTGTTGGAACTGCAGTAGTTGTTGTTGGAGCAGCAGTGGTTGTTGTTGGAGCTGCTGTGGTTGTTGGAACTGCTGTGGTTGTTGTTGGAGCAGCAGTTGTTGTTGGAGCTGCTGTGGTTGTTGTTGGAGCAGCAGTGCTTGTTGTTGGAGCAGCGGTGGTTGTTGTTGGAGAAGCAGTGGTTGTTGTTGGAGCTGCAGTGGTTGTTGTTGGAGCAGCAGTGGTTGTTGGACCTGCTGTGGTTGTTGTTGAAGCTGCAGTGGTTGTTGTTGGAGCTGCAGTGGTTGTTGTTGGAGCAACTGGGGTTGTTGTTGGAGCTGCTGTTGTTGTTGTTGGAGTTGCTGTGGTTGTTGGAACTGCAGTAGTTGTTGTTGGAGCAGCAGTGGTTGTTGTTGGAGCTGCTGTGGTTGTTGTTGGAGCAGCAGTGGTTGTTGTTGGAGCTGCTGTGGTTGTTGTTGGAGCTGCAGTGGTTGTTGTTGGAGCTGCTGTGCTTGTTGTTGGAGCAGCAGTGGTTGTTGGACCTGCTGTGGTTATTGTTGAAGCTGCAGCAGTTGTCGTTGGAGTAGCAGTGGTTGTTGTTGGAGATGCTGTGGTTGTTGTTGGAGCTACAGTGGTTGTTGTTGGAGCAGCAGTGGTTGTTGTTGGAGCTGCTGTACTTGTTGTTGGAGCAGCAGTGGTTGTTGTTGGAGCAGCTGTGGTTGTTGTTGGAGCAGCAGTGGTTGTTGGAGCTGCAGTGGTTGTTGTTGGAGCTGCAGTGCTTGTTGTTGGAGCTGCAGTGGTTGTTGTTGGAGCTGCAGTGCTTGTTGTTGGAAATGCAGTGGTTGTTGTTGGAGCTGCTGTGGTTGTTGTTGGAGCTGCTGTGGTTGTTGTTGGAGCAGCAGTGGTTGTTGTTGGAGCTGCAGTGGTTGTTGTTGGAGCAGCGGTGGTTGTTGTTGGAGAAGCAGTGGTTGTTGTTGGAGCTGCAGTGGTTGTTGTTGGAGCAACTGTGGTTGTTGGAACTGCAGTAGTTGTTGTTGGAGCAGCAGTGGTTGTTGTTGGAGCAGCAGTGGTTGTTGGAGCTGCTGTGGTTGTTGTTGGAGCAGCAGTGGTTGTTGGAGCTGCAGTGGTTGTTGGAGCTGCAGTGGTTGTTGTTGGAGCTGCAGTGCTTGTTGTTGGAGCTGCAGTGGTTGTTGTTGGAGCTGCAGTGCTTGTTGTTGGAGCTGCAGTGGTTGTTGTTGGAGCTGCTGTGGTTGTTGTTGGAGCTGCTGTGGTTGTTGGAACTGCAGTAGTTGTTGTTGGAGCAGCAGTGGTTGTTGTTGGAGCTGCTGTGGTTGTTGGAGCAGCAGTGGTTGTTGTTGGAGCTGCTGTGGTTGTTGGAACTGCTGTGGTTGTTGTTGGAGCAGCAGTTGTTGTTGGAGCTGCTGTGGTTGTTGTTGGAGCAGCAGTGCTTGTTGTTGGAGCAGCGGTGGTTGTTGTTGGAGAAGCAGTGGTTGTTGTTGGAGCTGCAGTGGTTGTTGTTGGAGCAGCAGTGGTTGTTGGACCTGCTGTGGTTGTTGTTGAAGCTGCAGTGGTTGTTGTTGGAGCTGCAGTGGTTGTTGTTGGAGCAACTGGGGTTGTTGTTGGAGCTGCTGTTGTTGTTGTTGGAGTTGCTGTGGTTGTTGGAACTGCAGTAGTTGTTGTTGGAGCAGCAGTGGTTGTTGTTGGAGCTGCTGTGGTTGTTGTTGGAGCAGCAGTGGTTGTTGTTGGAGCTGCTGTGGTTGTTGTTGGAGCTGCAGTGGTTGTTGTTGGAGCTGCTGTGCTTGTTGTTGGAGCAGCAGTGGTTGTTGGACCTGCTGTGGTTATTGTTGAAGCTGCAGCAGTTGTTGTTGGAGTAGCAGTGGTTGTTGTTGGAGATGCTGTGGTTGTTGTTGGAGCTACAGTGGTTGTTGTTGGAGCAGCAGTGGTTGTTGTTGGAGCTGCTGTACTTGTTGTTGGAGCAGCAGTTGTTGTTGGAGCAGCAGTGGTTGTTGGAGCTGCTGTGGTTGTTGTTGGAGCAGCAGTGGTTGTTGTTGGAGCAGCGGTGGTTGTTGTTGGAGCAGCAGTGGTTGTTGTTGGAGCAGCAGTGGTTGTTGTTGGAGCTGCAGTAGTTGTTGTTGGAGCAGCAGTGGTTGTTGTTGGAGCAGCTGTGGTTGTTGTTGGAGCAGCAGTGGTTGTTGGAGCTGCAGTGGTTGTTGTTGGAGCTGCAGTGCTTGTTGTTGGAGCTGCAGTGGTTGTTGTTGGAGCTGCTGTGGTTGTTGTTGGAGCAGCAGTGGTTGTTGTTGGAGCTGCAGTGGTTGTTGTTGGAGCAGCGGTGGTTGTTGGAGCTGCTGTGGTTGTTGTTGGAGCAGCAGTGGTTGTTGGAGCTGCAGTGGTTGTTGGAGCTGCAGTGGTTGTTGTTGGAGCTGCAGTGCTTGTTGTTGGAGCTGCAGTGGTTGTTGTTGGAGCTGCAGTGCTTGTTGTTGGAGCTGCAGTGGTTGTTGTTGGAGCTGCTGTGGTTGTTGTTGGAGCTGCTGTGGTTGTTGGAACTGCAGTAGTTGTTGTTGGAGCAGCAGTGGTTGTTGTTGGAGCTGCTGTGGTTGTTGGAGCAGCAGTGGTTGTTGTTGGAGCTGCTGTGGTTGTTGGAACTGCTGTGGTTGTTGTTGGAGCAGCAGTTGTTGTTGGAGCTGCTGTGGTTGTTGTTGGAGCAGCAGTGCTTGTTGTTGGAGCAGCGGTGGTTGTTGTTGGAGAAGCAGTGGTTGTTGTTGGAGCTGCAGTGGTTGTTGTTGGAGCAGCAGTGGTTGTTGGACCTGCTGTGGTTGTTGTTGAAGCTGCAGTGGTTGTTGTTGGAGCTGCAGTGGTTGTTGTTGGAGCAACTGGGGTTGTTGTTGGAGCTGCTGTTGTTGTTGTTGGAGTTGCTGTGGTTGTTGGAACTGCAGTAGTTGTTGTTGGAGCAGCAGTGGTTGTTGTTGGAGCTGCTGTGGTTGTTGTTGGAGCAGCAGTGGTTGTTGTTGGAGCTGCTGTGGCTGTTGTTGGAGCTGCAGTGGTTGTTGTTGGAGCTGCTGTGCTTGTTGTTGGAGCAGCAGTGGTTGTTGGACCTGCTGTGGTTATTGTTGAAGCTGCAGCAGTTGTTGTTGGAGTAGCAGTGGTTGTTGTTGGAGATGCTGTGGTTGTTGTTGGAGCTACAGTGGTTGTTGTTGGAGCAGCAGTGGTTGTTGTTGGAGCTGCTGTACTTGTTGTTGGAGCAGCAGTTGTTGTTGGAGCAGCAGTGGTTGTTGGAGCTGCTGTGGTTGTTGTTGGAGCAGCAGTGGTTGTTGTTGGAGCAGCGGTGGTTGTTGTTGGAGCAGCAGTGGTTGTTGTTGGAGCAGCAGTGGTTGTTGTTGGAGCTGCAGTAGTTGTTGTTGGAGCAGCAGTGGTTGTTGTTGGAGCAGCTGTGGTTGTTGTTGGAGCAGCAGTGGTTGTTGGAGCTGCAGTGGTTGTTGTTGGAGCTGCAGTGCTTGTTGTTGGAGCTGCAGTGGTTGTTGTTGGAGCTGCTGTGGTTGTTGTTGGAGCAGCAGTGGTTGTTGTTGGAGCTGCAGTGGTTGTTGTTGGAGCAGCGGTGGTTGTTGTTGGAGAAGCAGTGGTTGTTGTTGGAGCTGCAGTGGTTGTTGTTGGAGCAACTGTGGTTGTTGGAACTGCAGTAGTTGTTGTTGGAGCAGCAGTGGTTGTTGGTGGAGCAGCGGTGGTTGTTGTTGGAGCAGCAGTGGTTGTTGTTGGAGAAGCAGTGGTTGTTGTTGGAACTGCAGTGGTTGTTGTTGGAGCAGCGGTGGTTGTTGTTGGAGCAGCAGTGGTTGTTGTTGGAGCAGCAGTGGTTGTTGTTGGAGCTGTTGTGGTTGTTGTTGGAGCAGCAGTGGTTGTTGTTGGAGCAGCAGTGGTTGTTGTTGGAACTGCAGTAGTTGTTGTTGGAGCAGCAGTGGTTGTTGTTGGAGCAGCTGTGGTTGTTGTTGGAGCAGCAGTGGTTGTTGGAGCTACAGTGGTTGTTGTTGGAGCTGCAGTGCTTGTTGTTGGAGCTGCAGTGGTTGTTGTTGGAGCTGCAGTGCTTGTTGTTGGAGCTGCAGTGGTTGTTGTTGGAGCTGCTGTGGTTGTTGTTGGAGCTGCTTTGGTTGTTGTTGGAGCTGCTGTGGTTGTTGTTGGAGCAGCAGTGGTTGTTGTTGGAGCAGCAGTGGTTGTTGTTGGAACTGCTGTGGTTGTTGGAGCTGCTGTGGTTGTTGGAACTGCAGTAGTTGTTGTTGGAGCAGCAGTGGTTGTTGTTGGAGCTGCTGTGGTTGTTGGAACTGCTGTGGTTGTTTTTGGAGCAGCAGTTGTTGTTGGAGCTGCTGTGGTTGTTGTTGGAGCAGCAGTGCTTGTTGTTGGAGCAGCGGTGGTTGTTGTTGGAGAAGCAGTGGTTGTTGTTGGAGCTGCAGTGGTTGTTGTTGGAGCAGCAGTGGTTGTTGGACCTGCTGTGGTTGTTGTTGAAGCTGCAGTGGTTGTTGTTGGAGCTGCAGTGGTTGTTGTTGGAGCAACTGGGGTTGTTGTTGGAGCTGCAGTAGTTGTTGTTGGAGCAGCAGTGGTTGTTGTTGGAGCTGCTGTGGTTGTTGTTGGAGCAGCAGTGGTTGTTGTTGGAGTTGCTGTGGTTGTTGTTGGAGCTGCTGATGTTGTTGTTGGAGCAGCTGTGGTTGTTGGATCAGCAGTGGTTGTTATAGGAGCTGCTGTGGTTGTTGTTGGAGCAGCAGTGGTTGTTGTTGGAGATGCTGTGGTTGTTGTTGGAGCTGCAGTGGTTGTTGATGGAGCAGCAGTGGTTGTTGTTGGAGCTGCTGTGGTTGTTGTTGGAGAAGCAGTGGTTGTTGTTGGAGCAGCAGTGGTTGTTGTTGGAGCAGCAGTGGTTGTTGGAGCTGCAGTGGTTGTTGTTGGAGCTGCAGTGCTTGTTGTTGGAGCTGCAGTGGTTGTTGTTGGAGCTGCTGTCGTTGTTGTTAGAGCAACTGTGGTTGTTGTTGGAGCTGCTGTTGTTGTTGTTGGAGCAGCGGTGGTTGTTGTTGGAGAAGCAGTGGTTGTTGTTGGAGCTGCAGTGGTTGTTGTTGGAGCAACTGTGGTTGTTGTTGGAGCTGCTGTTGTTGTTGTTGTTGGAGTTGCTGTGGTTGTTGGAACTGCAGTAGTTGTTGTTGGAGCAGCAGTGGTTGTTGTTGGAGCTGCTGTGGTTGTTGTTGGAGCAGCAGTGGTTGTTGTTGGAGCTGCTGTGGTTGTTGTTGGAGCTGCAGTGGTTGTTGTTGGAGCTGCAGTGGTTGTTGGAGCAGCAGTGGTTGTTGGAGCTGCAGTATTTGTTGTTGGAGCAGCAGTGGTTGTAATTGGAATTGCTGTGGTTGTTGTTGGAGCTGCTGTGGTTGTTGTTGGAGCAGCTGTGGTTGTTGAAGCAGCAGTGGTTGTTGTTGGAGCAGCAGTGGTTGTTGTTGGAGCTGCTGTGCTTGTTGTTGGAGCAGCAGTGGTTGTTGGACCTGCTGTGGTTGTTGTTGAAGCTGCTGTGGTTGTTGTTGGAGCAGCAGTGGTTGTGGGAGCTGCAGTGGTTGTTGTTGGAGATGCTGTGGTTGTTGTTGGAGCTGCAGTGGTTGTTGTTGGAGCAGCAGTGGTTGTTGTTTGAGCTGCTGTGCTTGTTGTTGGAGCAGCAGTTGTTGTTGGAGCAGCAGTGGTTGTTGGAGCAGCAGTGGTTGTTGGAGCTGCTGTGGTTGTTGTTGGAGCTGCAGTGGTTGTTGTTGGAGCAACTGTGGTTGTTGTTGGAGCTGTTGTGGTTGTTGTTGGAGCAGCAGTGGTTGTTGTTGGAGCAGCAGTGGTTGTTGTTGGAACTGCTGTGGTTGTTGGAGCTGCTGTGGTTGTTGGAACTGCAGTAGTTGTTGTTGGAGCAGCAGTGGTTGTTGTTGGAGCTGCTGTGGTTGTTGGAACTGCTGTGGTTGTTGTTGGAGCAGCAGTTGTTGTTTGAGCTGCTGTGGTTGTTGTTGGAGCAGCAGTGCTTGTTGTTGGAGCAGCGGTGGTTGTTGTTGGAGCTGCAGTGGTTGTTGTTGGGGCTGCAGTGGTTGTTGTTGGAGCTGCTGTGGTTGTTGTTGGAGCAGCAGTGGTTGTTGTTGGAGCTGCTGTGCTTGTTGTTGAAGCTGCAGTGGTTGTTGTTGGAGCTGCAGTGGTTGTTGTTGGAGCTGCAGTGGTTGTTGTTGGAGCAGCAGTGGTTGTTGTTGGAGTTGCTGTGGTTGTTGTTGGAGCTGCTGATGTTGTTGTTGGAGCAGCTGTGGTTGTTGGATCAGCAGTGGTTGTTATAGGAGCTGCAGTGGTTGTTGTTGGAGCTGCAGTGGTTGTTGATGGAGCAGCAGTGGTTGTTGTTGGAGCTGCTGTGCTTGTTGTTGGAGCAGCAGTTGTTGTTGGAGCAGCGGTGGTTGTTGTTGGAGAAGCAGTGGTTGTTGTTGGAGCAGCAGTGGTTGTTGGAGCTGCAGTGGTTGTTGTTGGAGCTGCAGTGCTTGTTGTTGGAGCTGCAGTGGTTGTTGTTGGAGCTGCTGTCGTTGTTGTTAGAGCAACTGTGGTTGTTGTTGGAGCTGCTGTTGTTGTTGTTGGAGCAGCGGTGGTTGTTGTTGGAGCTGTTGTGGTTGTTGTTGGAGCAGCAGTGGTTGTTGTTGGAGCAGCAGTGGTTGTTGTTGGAACTGCTGTGGTTGTTGGAGCTGCTGTGGTTGTTGGAACTGCAGTAGTTGTTGTTGGAGCAGCAGTGGTTGTTGTTGGAGCTGCTGTGGTTGTTGGAACTGCTGTGGTTGTTGTTGGAGCAGCAGTTGTTGTTTGAGCTGCTGTGGTTGTTGTTGGAGCAGCAGTGCTTGTTGTTGGAGCAGCGGTGGTTGTTGTTGGAGCTGCAGTGGTTGTTGTTGGGGCTGCAGTGGTTGTTGGAGCAGCAGTGGTTGTTTGAGCTGCTGTGGTTGTTGTTGGAGCAGCAGTGGTTGTTGTTGGAGCTGCTGTGGTTGTTGTTGGAGCAGCAGTGGTTGTTGTTGGAGCTGCTGTGCTTGTTGTTGAAGCTGCAGTGGTTGTTGTTGGAGCTGCAGTGGTTGTTGTTGGAGCTGCAGTGGTTGTTGTTGGAGCAGCAGTGGTTGTTGTTGGAGTTGCTGTGGTTGTTGTTGGAGCTGCTGATGTTGTTGTTGGAGCAGCTGTGGTTGTTGGATCAGCAGTGGTTGTTATAGGAGCTGCAGTGGTTGTTGTTGGAGCTGCAGTGGTTGTTGATGGAGCAGCAGTGGTTGTTGTTGGAGCTGCTGTGCTTGTTGTTGGAGCAGCAGTTGTTGTTGGAGCAGCGGTGGTTGTTGTTGGAGAAGCAGTGGTTGTTGTTGGAGCAGCAGTGGTTGTTGGAGCTGCAGTGGTTGTTGTTGGAGCTGCAGTGCTTGTTGTTGGAGCTGCAGTGGTTGTTGTTGGAGCTGCTGTCGTTGTTGTTAGAGCAACTGTGGTTGTTGTTGGAGCTGCTGTTGTTGTTGTTGGAGCAGCAGTGGTTGTTGTTGGAGAAGCAGTGGTTGTTGTTGGAGCTGCAGTGGTTGTTGTTGGAGCAACTGTGGTTGTTGTTGGAGCTGCTGTTGTTGTTGTTGTTGGAGTTGCTGTGGTTGTTGGAACTGCAGTAGTTGTTGTTGGAGCAGCAGTGGTTGTTGTTGGAGCTGCTGTGGTTGTTGTTGGAGCAGCAGTGGTTGTTGTTGGAGCTGCTGTGGTTGTTGTTGGAGCTGCAGTGGTTGTTGTTGGAGCTGCAGTGGTTGTTGGAGCAGCAGTGGTTGTTGGAGCTGCAGTATTTGTTGTTGGAGCAGCAGTGGTTGTAATTGGAGTTGCTGTGGTTGTTGTTGGAGCTGCTGTGGATGTTGTTGGAGCAGCTGTGGTTGTTGGAGCAGCAGTGGTTGTTGTTGGAGCAGCAGTGGTTGTTGTTGGAGCTGCTGTGCTTGTTGTTGGAGCAGCAGTGGTTGTTGGACCTGCTGTGGTTGTTGTTGAAGCTGCTGTGGTTGTTGTTGGAGCAGCAGTGGTTGTGGGAGCTGCATTGGTTGTTGTTGGAGATGCTGTGGTTGTTGTTGGAGCTGCAGTGGTTGTTGTTGGAGCAGCAGTGGTTGTTGTTGGAGCTGCTGTGCTTGTTGTTGGAGCAGCAGTTGTTGTTGGAGCAGCAGTGGTTGTTGGAGCAGCAGTGGTTGTTGGAGCTACTGTGGTTGTTGTTGGAGCTGCAGTGGTTGTTGTTGGAGCAACTGTGGTTGTTGTTGGAGCTGTTGTGGTTGTTGTTGGAGCAGCAGTGGTTGTTGTTGGAGCAGCAGTGGTTGTTGTTGGAACTGCTGTGGTTGTTGGAGCTGCTGTGGTTGTTGGAACTGCAGTAGTTGTTGTTGGAGCAGCAGTGGTTGTTGTTGGAGCTGCTGTGGTTGTTGGAACTGCTGTGGTTGTTGTTGGAGCAGCAGTTGTTGTTGGAGCTGCTGTGGTTGTTGTTGGAGCAGCAGTGCTTGTTGTTTGAGCAGCGGTGGTTGTTGTTGGAGAAGCAGTGGTTGTTGTTGGAGCTGCAGTGGTTGTTGTTGGAGCAGCAGTGGTTGTTGGACCTGCTGTGGTTGTTGTTGAAGCTGCAGTGGTTGTTGTTGGAGCTGCAGTGGTTGTTGTTGGAGCAACTGGGGTTGTTGTTGGAGCTGCTGTTGTTGTTGTTGGAGTTGCTGTGGTTGTTGGAACTGCAGTAGTTGTTGTTGGAGCAGCAGTGGTTGTTGGACCTGCTGTGGTTATTGTTGAAGCTGCAGCAGTTGTTGTTGGAGTAGCAGTGGTTGTTGTTGGAGATGCTGTGGTTGTTGTTGGAGCTACAGTGGTTGTTGTTGGAGCAGCAGTGGTTGTTGTTGGAGCTGCTGTACTTGTTGTTGGAGCAGCAGTTGTTGTTGGAGCAGCAGTGGTTGTTGGAGCTGCTGTGGTTGTTGTTGGAGCAGCAGTGGTTGTTGTTGGAGCAGCGGTGGTTGTTGTTGGAGCAGCAGTGGTTGTTGTTGGAGCAGCAGTGGTTGTTGTTGGAGCTGCAGTGGTTGTTGTTGGAGCAGCAGTGGTTGTTGTTGGAGAAGCAGTGGTTGTTGTTGGAGCTGCAGTGGTTGTTGTTGGAGCAACTGTGGTTGTTGGAACTGCAGTAGTTGTTGTTGGAGCAGCAGTGGTTGTTGGTGGAGCAGCGGTGGTTGTTGTTGGAGCAGCAGTGGTTGTTGTTGGAGAAGCAGTGGTTGTTGTTGGAACTGCAGTGGTTGTTGTTGGAGCAGCGGTGGTTGTTGTTGGAGCAGCAGTGGTTGTTGTTGGAGCAGCAGTGGTTGTTGTTGGAGCTGTTGTGGTTGTTGTTGGAGCAGCAGTGGTTGTTGTTGGAGCAGCAGTGGTTGTTGTTGGAACTGCAGTAGTTGTTGTTGGAGCTGCAGTAGTTGTTGTTGGAGCAGCAGTGGTTGTTGTTGGAGCAGCTGTGGTTGTTGTTGGAGCAGCAGTGGTTGTTGGAGCTGCAGTGGTTGTTGTTGGAGCTGCAGTGCTTGTTGTTGGAGCTGCAGTGGTTGTTGTTGGAGCTGCTGTGGTTGTTGTTGGAGCAGCAGTGGTTGTTGTTGGAGCTGCAGTGGTTGTTGTTGGAGCAGCGGTGGTTGTTGTTGGAGAAGCAGTGGTTGTTGTTGGAGCTGCAGTGGTTGTTGTTGGAGCAACTGTGGTTGTTGGAACTGCAGTAGTTGTTGTTGGAGCAGCAGTGGTTGTTGGTGGAGCAGCGGTGGTTGTTGTTGGAGCAGCAGTGGTTGTTGTTGGAGAAGCAGTGGTTGTTGTTGGAACTGCAGTGGTTGTTGTTGGAGCAGCGGTGGTTGTTGTTGGAGCAGCAGTGGTTGTTGTTGGAGCAGCAGTGGTTGTTGTTGGAGCTGTTGTGGTTGTTGTTGGAGCAGCAGTGGTTGTTGTTGGAGCAGCAGTGGTTGTTGTTGGAACTGCAGTAGTTGTTGTTGGAGCAGCAGTGGTTGTTGTTGGAGCAGCTGTGGTTGTTGTTGGAGCAGCAGTGGTTGTTGGAGCTACAGTGGTTGTTGTTGGAGCTGCAGTGCTTGTTGTTGGAGCTGCAGTGGTTGTTGTTGGAGCTGCAGTGCTTGTTGTTGGAGCTGCAGTGGTTGTTGTTGGAGCTGCTGTGGTTGTTGTTGGAGCTGCTTTGGTTGTTGTTGGAGCTGCTGTGGTTGTTGTTGGAGCAGCAGTGGTTGTTGTTGGAGCAGCAGTGGTTGTTGTTGGAACTGCTGTGGTTGTTGGAGCTGCTGTGGTTGTTGGAACTGCAGTAGTTGTTGTTGGAGCAGCAGTGGTTGTTGTTGGAGCTGCTGTGGTTGTTGGAACTGCTGTGGTTGTTTTTGGAGCAGCAGTTGTTGTTGGAGCTGCTGTGGTTGTTGTTGGAGCAGCAGTGCTTGTTGTTGGAGCAGCGGTGGTTGTTGTTGGAGAAGCAGTGGTTGTTGTTGGAGCTGCAGTGGTTGTTGTTGGAGCAGCAGTGGTTGTTGGACCTGCTGTGGTTGTTGTTGAAGCTGCAGTGGTTGTTGTTGGAGCTGCAGTGGTTGTTGTTGGAGCAACTGGGGTTGTTGTTGGAGCTGCAGTAGTTGTTGTTGGAGCAGCAGTGGTTGTTGTTGGAGCTGCTGTGGTTGTTGTTGGAGCAGCAGTGGTTGTTGTTGGAGTTGCTGTGGTTGTTGTTGGAGCTGCTGATGTTGTTGTTGGAGCAGCTGTGGTTGTTGGATCAGCAGTGGTTGTTATAGGAGCTGCTGTGGTTGTTGTTGGAGCAGCAGTGGTTGTTGTTGGAGATGCTGTGGTTGTTGTTGGAGCTGCAGTGGTTGTTGATGGAGCAGCAGTGGTTGTTGTTGGAGCTGCTGTGGTTGTTGTTGGAGAAGCAGTGGTTGTTGTTGGAGCAGCAGTGGTTGTTGTTGGAGCAGCAGTGGTTGTTGGAGCTGCAGTGGTTGTTGTTGGAGCTGCAGTGCTTGTTGTTGGAGCTGCAGTGGTTGTTGTTGGAGCTGCTGTCGTTGTTGTTAGAGCAACTGTGGTTGTTGTTGGAGCTGCTGTTGTTGTTGTTGGAGCAGCGGTGGTTGTTGTTGGAGAAGCAGTGGTTGTTGTTGGAGCTGCAGTGGTTGTTGTTGGAGCAACTGTGGTTGTTGTTGGAGCTGCTGTTGTTGTTGTTGTTGGAGTTGCTGTGGTTGTTGGAACTGCAGTAGTTGTTGTTGGAGCAGCAGTGGTTGTTGTTGGAGCTGCTGTGGTTGTTGTTGGAGCAGCAGTGGTTGTTGTTGGAGCTGCTGTGGTTGTTGTTGGAGCTGCAGTGGTTGTTGTTGGAGCTGCAGTGGTTGTTGGAGCAGCAGTGGTTGTTGGAGCTGCAGTATTTGTTGTTGGAGCAGCAGTGGTTGTAATTGGAATTGCTGTGGTTGTTGTTGGAGCTGCTGTGGTTGTTGTTGGAGCAGCTGTGGTTGTTGAAGCAGCAGTGGTTGTTGTTGGAGCAGCAGTGGTTGTTGTTGGAGCTGCTGTGCTTGTTGTTGGAGCAGCAGTGGTTGTTGGACCTGCTGTGGTTGTTGTTGAAGCTGCTGTGGTTGTTGTTGGAGCAGCAGTGGTTGTGGGAGCTGCAGTGGTTGTTGTTGGAGATGCTGTGGTTGTTGTTGGAGCTGCAGTGGTTGTTGTTGGAGCAGCAGTGGTTGTTGTTTGAGCTGCTGTGCTTGTTGTTGGAGCAGCAGTTGTTGTTGGAGCAGCAGTGGTTGTTGGAGCAGCAGTGGTTGTTGGAGCTGCTGTGGTTGTTGTTGGAGCTGCAGTGGTTGTTGTTGGAGCAACTGTGGTTGTTGTTGGAGCTGTTGTGGTTGTTGTTGGAGCAGCAGTGGTTGTTGTTGGAGCAGCAGTGGTTGTTGTTGGAACTGCTGTGGTTGTTGGAGCTGCTGTGGTTGTTGGAACTGCAGTAGTTGTTGTTGGAGCAGCAGTGGTTGTTGTTGGAGCTGCTGTGGTTGTTGGAACTGCTGTGGTTGTTGTTGGAGCAGCAGTTGTTGTTTGAGCTGCTGTGGTTGTTGTTGGAGCAGCAGTGCTTGTTGTTGGAGCAGCGGTGGTTGTTGTTGGAGCTGCAGTGGTTGTTGTTGGGGCTGCAGTGGTTGTTGTTGGAGCTGCTGTGGTTGTTGTTGGAGCAGCAGTGGTTGTTGTTGGAGCTGCTGTGCTTGTTGTTGAAGCTGCAGTGGTTGTTGTTGGAGCTGCAGTGGTTGTTGTTGGAGCTGCAGTGGTTGTTGTTGGAGCAGCAGTGGTTGTTGTTGGAGTTGCTGTGGTTGTTGTTGGAGCTGCTGATGTTGTTGTTGGAGCAGCTGTGGTTGTTGGATCAGCAGTGGTTGTTATAGGAGCTGCAGTGGTTGTTGTTGGAGCTGCAGTGGTTGTTGATGGAGCAGCAGTGGTTGTTGTTGGAGCTGCTGTGCTTGTTGTTGGAGCAGCAGTTGTTGTTGGAGCAGCGGTGGTTGTTGTTGGAGAAGCAGTGGTTGTTGTTGGAGCAGCAGTGGTTGTTGGAGCTGCAGTGGTTGTTGTTGGAGCTGCAGTGCTTGTTGTTGGAGCTGCAGTGGTTGTTGTTGGAGCTGCTGTCGTTGTTGTTAGAGCAACTGTGGTTGTTGTTGGAGCTGCTGTTGTTGTTGTTGGAGCAGCGGTGGTTGTTGTTGGAGCTGTTGTGGTTGTTGTTGGAGCAGCAGTGGTTGTTGTTGGAGCAGCAGTGGTTGTTGTTGGAACTGCTGTGGTTGTTGGAGCTGCTGTGGTTGTTGGAACTGCAGTAGTTGTTGTTGGAGCAGCAGTGGTTGTTGTTGGAGCTGCTGTGGTTGTTGGAACTGCTGTGGTTGTTGTTGGAGCAGCAGTTGTTGTTTGAGCTGCTGTGGTTGTTGTTGGAGCAGCAGTGCTTGTTGTTGGAGCAGCGGTGGTTGTTGTTGGAGCTGCAGTGGTTGTTGTTGGGGCTGCAGTGGTTGTTGGAGCAGCAGTGGTTGTTTGAGCTGCTGTGGTTGTTGTTGGAGCAGCAGTGGTTGTTGTTGGAGCTGCTGTGGTTGTTGTTGGAGCAGCAGTGGTTGTTGTTGGAGCTGCTGTGCTTGTTGTTGAAGCTGCAGTGGTTGTTGTTGGAGCTGCAGTGGTTGTTGTTGGAGCTGCAGTGGTTGTTGTTGGAGCAGCAGTGGTTGTTGTTGGAGTTGCTGTGGTTGTTGTTGGAGCTGCTGATGTTGTTGTTGGAGCAGCTGTGGTTGTTGGATCAGCAGTGGTTGTTATAGGAGCTGCAGTGGTTGTTGTTGGAGCTGCAGTGGTTGTTGATGGAGCAGCAGTGGTTGTTGTTGGAGCTGCTGTGCTTGTTGTTGGAGCAGCAGTTGTTGTTGGAGCAGCGGTGGTTGTTGTTGGAGAAGCAGTGGTTGTTGTTGGAGCAGCAGTGGTTGTTGGAGCTGCAGTGGTTGTTGTTGGAGCTGCAGTGCTTGTTGTTGGAGCTGCAGTGGTTGTTGTTGGAGCTGCTGTCGTTGTTGTTAGAGCAACTGTGGTTGTTGTTGGAGCTGCTGTTGTTGTTGTTGGAGCAGCAGTGGTTGTTGTTGGAGAAGCAGTGGTTGTTGTTGGAGCTGCAGTGGTTGTTGTTGGAGCAACTGTGGTTGTTGTTGGAGCTGCTGTTGTTGTTGTTGTTGGAGTTGCTGTGGTTGTTGGAACTGCAGTAGTTGTTGTTGGAGCAGCAGTGGTTGTTGTTGGAGCTGCTGTGGTTGTTGTTGGAGCAGCAGTGGTTGTTGTTGGAGCTGCTGTGGTTGTTGTTGGAGCTGCAGTGGTTGTTGTTGGAGCTGCAGTGGTTGTTGGAGCAGCAGTGGTTGTTGGAGCTGCAGTATTTGTTGTTGGAGCAGCAGTGGTTGTAATTGGAGTTGCTGTGGTTGTTGTTGGAGCTGCTGTGGATGTTGTTGGAGCAGCTGTGGTTGTTGGAGCAGCAGTGGTTGTTGTTGGAGCAGCAGTGGTTGTTGTTGGAGCTGCTGTGCTTGTTGTTGGAGCAGCAGTGGTTGTTGGACCTGCTGTGGTTGTTGTTGAAGCTGCTGTGGTTGTTGTTGGAGCAGCAGTGGTTGTGGGAGCTGCATTGGTTGTTGTTGGAGATGCTGTGGTTGTTGTTGGAGCTGCAGTGGTTGTTGTTGGAGCAGCAGTGGTTGTTGTTGGAGCTGCTGTGCTTGTTGTTGGAGCAGCAGTTGTTGTTGGAGCAGCAGTGGTTGTTGGAGCAGCAGTGGTTGTTGGAGCTACTGTGGTTGTTGTTGGAGCTGCAGTGGTTGTTGTTGGAGCAACTGTGGTTGTTGTTGGAGCTGTTGTGGTTGTTGTTGGAGCAGCAGTGGTTGTTGTTGGAGCAGCAGTGGTTGTTGTTGGAACTGCTGTGGTTGTTGGAGCTGCTGTGGTTGTTGGAACTGCAGTAGTTGTTGTTGGAGCAGCAGTGGTTGTTGTTGGAGCTGCTGTGGTTGTTGGAACTGCTGTGGTTGTTGTTGGAGCAGCAGTTGTTGTTGGAGCTGCTGTGGTTGTTGTTGGAGCAGCAGTGCTTGTTGTTTGAGCAGCGGTGGTTGTTGTTGGAGAAGCAGTGGTTGTTGTTGGAGCTGCAGTGGTTGTTGTTGGAGCAGCAGTGGTTGTTGGACCTGCTGTGGTTGTTGTTGAAGCTGCAGTGGTTGTTGTTGGAGCTGCAGTGGTTGTTGTTGGAGCAACTGGGGTTGTTGTTGGAGCTGCTGTTGTTGTTGTTGGAGTTGCTGTGGTTGTTGGAACTGCAGTAGTTGTTGTTGGAGCAGCAGTGGTTGTTGGACCTGCTGTGGTTATTGTTGAAGCTGCAGCAGTTGTTGTTGGAGTAGCAGTGGTTGTTGTTGGAGATGCTGTGGTTGTTGTTGGAGCTACAGTGGTTGTTGTTGGAGCAGCAGTGGTTGTTGTTGGAGCTGCTGTACTTGTTGTTGGAGCAGCAGTTGTTGTTGGAGCAGCAGTGGTTGTTGGAGCTGCTGTGGTTGTTGTTGGAGCAGCAGTGGTTGTTGTTGGAGCAGCGGTGGTTGTTGTTGGAGCAGCAGTGGTTGTTGTTGGAGCAGCAGTGGTTGTTGTTGGAGCTGCAGTGGTTGTTGTTGGAGCAGCAGTGGTTGTTGTTGGAGAAGCAGTGGTTGTTGTTGGAGCTGCAGTGGTTGTTGTTGGAGCAACTGTGGTTGTTGGAACTGCAGTAGTTGTTGTTGGAGCAGCAGTGGTTGTTGGTGGAGCAGCGGTGGTTGTTGTTGGAGCAGCAGTGGTTGTTGTTGGAGAAGCAGTGGTTGTTGTTGGAACTGCAGTGGTTGTTGTTGGAGCAGCGGTGGTTGTTGTTGGAGCAGCAGTGGTTGTTGTTGGAGCAGCAGTGGTTGTTGTTGGAGCTGTTGTGGTTGTTGTTGGAGCAGCAGTGGTTGTTGTTGGAGCAGCAGTGGTTGTTGTTGGAACTGCAGTAGTTGTTGTTGGAGCAGCAGTGGTTGTTGTTGGAGCAGCTGTGGTTGTTGTTGGAGCAGCAGTGGTTGTTGGAGCTACAGTGGTTGTTGTTGGAGCTGCAGTGCTTGTTGTTGGAGCTGCAGTGGTTGTTGTTGGAGCTGCAGTGCTTGTTGTTGGAGCTGCAGTGGTTGTTGTTGGAGCTGCTGTGGTTGTTGTTGGAGCTGCTGTGGTTGTTGTTGGAGCTGCTGTGGTTGTTGTTGGAGCAGCAGTGGTTGTTGTTGGAGCAGCAGTGGTTGTTGTTGGAGCTGCTGTGGTTGTTGGAACTGCTGTGGTTGTTTTTGGAGCAGCAGTTGTTGTTGGAGCTGCTGTGGTTGTTGTTGGAGCAGCAGTGCTTGTTGTTGGAGCAGCGGTGGTTGTTGTTGGAGAAGCAGTGGTTGTTGTTGGAGCTGCAGTGGTTGTTGTTGGAGCAGCAGTGGTTGTTGGACCTGCTGTGGTTGTTGTTGAAGCTGCAGTGGTTGTTGTTGGAGCTGCAGTGGTTGTTGTTGGAGCAACTGGGGTTGTTGTTGGAGCTGCTGTTGTTGTTGTTGGAGTTGCTGTGGTTGTTGGAACTGCAGTAGTTGTTGTTGGAGCAGCAGTGGTTGTTGTTGGAGCTGCTGTGGTTGTTGTTGGAGCAGCAGTGGTTGTTGGACCTGCTATGGTTGTTGTTGAAGCTGCAGTGGTTGTTGTTGGAGCTGCAGTGGTTGTTGTTGGAGCAACTGTGGTTGTTGTTGGAGCTGCTGTTGTTGTTGTTGGAGTTGCTGTGGTTGTTGGAACTGCAGTAGTTGTTGTTGGAGCAGCAGTGGTTGTTGTTGGAGCTGCTGTGGTTGTTGTTGGAGCAGCAGTGGTTGTTGTTGGAGCTGCTGTGGTTGTTGTTGGAGCTGCAGTGGTTGTTGTTGGGGCTGCAGTGGTTGTTGGAGCAGCAGTGGTTGTTGGAGCTGCTGTGGTTGTTGTTGGAGCAGCAGTGGTTGTTGTTGGAGCTGCTGTGGTTGTTGTTGGAGCAGCAGTTGTTGTTGTTGGAGCTACTGTGCTTGTTGTTGAAGCTGCAGTGGTTGTTGTTGGAGCTGCAGTGGTTGTTGTTGGAGCTGCAGTGGTTGTTGTTGGAGCAGCAGTGGTTGTTGTTGGAGTTGCTGTGGTTGTTGTTGGAGCTGCTGATGTTGTTGTTGGAGCAGCTGTGGTTGTTGGATCAGCAGTGGTTGTTATAGGAGCTGCTGTGGTTGTTGTTGGAGCAGCAGTGGTTGTTGTTGGAGATGCTGTGGTTGTTGTTGGAGCTGCAGTGGTTGTTGATGGAGCAGCAGTGGTTGTTGTTGGAGCTGCTGTGGTTGTTGTTGGAGAAGCAGTGGTTGTTGTTGGAGCAGCAGTGGTTGTTGGAGCTGCAGTGGTTGTTGTTGGAGCTGCAGTGCTTGTTGTTGGAGCTGCAGTGGTTGTTGTTGGAGCTGCTGTCGTTGTTGTTAGAGCAACTGTGGTTGTTGTTGGAGCTGCTGTTGTTGTTGTTGGAGCAGCGGTGGTTGTTGTTGGAGAAGCAGTGGTTGTTGTTGGAGCTGCAGTGGTTGTTGTTGGAGCAACTGTGGTTGTTGTTGGAGCTGCTGTTGTTGTTGTTGTTGGAGTTGCTGTGGTTGTTGGAACTGCAGTAGTTGTTGTTGGAGCAGCAGTGGTTGTTGTTGGAGCTGCTGTGGTTGTTGTTGGAGCAGCAGTGGTTGTTGTTGGAGCTGCTGTGGTTGTTGTTGGAGCTGCAGTGGTTGTTGTTGGAGCTGCAGTGGTTGTTGGAGCAGCAGTGGTTGTTGGAGCTGCAGTATTTGTTGTTGGAGCAGCAGTGGTTGTAATTGGAATTGCTGTGGTTGTTGTTGGAGCTGCTGTGGTTGTTGTTGGAGCAGCTGTGGTTGTTGGAGCAGCAGTGGTTGTTGTTGGAGCAGCAGTGGTTGTTGTTGGAGCTGCTGTGCTTGTTGTTGGAGCAGCAGTGGTTGTTGGACCTGCTGTGGTTGTTGTTGAAGCTGCTGTGGTTGTTGTTGGAGCAGCAGTGGTTGTGGGAGCTGCAGTGGTTGTTGTTGGAGATGCTGTGGTTGTTGTTGGAGCTGCAGTGGTTGTTGTTGGAGCAGCAGTGGTTGTTGTTTGAGCTGCTGTGCTTGTTGTTGGAGCAGCAGTTGTTGTTGGAGCAGCAGTGGTTGTTGGAGCAGCAGTGGTTGTTGGAGCTGCTGTGGTTGTTGTTGGAGCTGCAGTGGTTGTTGTTGGAGCAACTGTGGTTGTTGTTGGAGCTGTTGTGGTTGTTGTTGGAGCAGCAGTGGTTGTTGTTGGAGCAGCAGTGGTTGTTGTTGGAACTGCTGTGGTTGTTGGAGCTGCTGTGGTTGTTGGAACTGCAGTAGTTGTTGTTGGAGCAGCAGTGGTTGTTGTTGGAGCTGCTGTGGTTGTTGGAACTGCTGTGGTTGTTGTTGGAGCAGCAGTTGTTGTTTGAGCTGCTGTGGTTGTTGTTGGAGCAGCAGTGCTTGTTGTTGGAGCAGCGGTGGTTGTTGTTGGAGCTGCAGTGGTTGTTGTTGGGGCTGCAGTGGTTGTTGGAGCAGCAGTGGTTGTTGGAGCTGCTGTGGTTGTTGTTGGAGCAGCAGTGGTTGTTGTTGGAGCTGCTGTGGTTGTTGTTGGAGCAGCAGTGGTTGTTGTTGGAGCTGCTGTGCTTGTTGTTGAAGCTGCAGTGGTTGTTGTTGGAGCTGCAGTGGTTGTTGTTGGAGCTGCAGTGGTTGTTGTTGGAGCAGCAGTGGTTGTTGTTGGAGTTGCTGTGGTTGTTGTTGGAGCTGCTGATGTTGTTGTTGGAGCAGCTGTGGTTGTTGGATCAGCAGTGGTTGTTATAGGAGCTGCAGTGGTTGTTGTTGGAGCTGCAGTGGTTGTTGATGGAGCAGCAGTGGTTGTTGTTGGAGCTGCTGTGCTTGTTGTTGGAGCAGCAGTTGTTGTTGGAGCAGCGGTGGTTGTTGTTGGAGAAGCAGTGGTTGTTGTTGGAGCAGCAGTGGTTGTTGGAGCTGCAGTGGTTGTTGTTGGAGCTGCAGTGCTTGTTGTTGGAGCTGCAGTGGTTGTTGTTGGAGCTGCTGTCGTTGTTGTTAGAGCAACTGTGGTTGTTGTTGGAGCTGCTGTTGTTGTTGTTGGAGCAGCGGTGGTTGTTGTTGGAGAAGCAGTGGTTGTTGTTGGAGCTGCAGTGGTTGTTGTTGGAGCAACTGTGGTTGTTGTTGGAGCTGCTGTTGTTGTTGTTGTTGGAGTTGCTGTGGTTGTTGGAACTGCAATAGTTGTTGTTGGAGCAGCAGTGGTTGTTGTTGGAGCTGCTGTGGTTGTTGTTGGAGCAGCAGTGGTTGTTGTTGGAGCTGCTGTGGTTGTTGTTGGAGCTGCAGTGGTTGTTGTTGGAGCTGCAGTGGTTGTTGGAGCAGCAGTGGTTGTTGGAGCTGCAGTATTTGTTGTTGGAGCAGCAGTGGTTGTAATTGGAGTTGCTGTGGTTGTTGTTGGAGCTGCTGTGGATGTTGTTGGAGCAGCTGTGGTTGTTGGAGCAGCAGTGGTTGTTGTTGGAGCAGCAGTGGTTGTTGTTGGAGCTGCTGTGCTTGTTGTTGGAGCAGCAGTGGTTGTTGGACCTGCTGTGGTTGTTGTTGAAGCTGCTGTGGTTGTTGTTGGAGCAGCAGTGGTTGTGGGAGCTGCATTGGTTGTTGTTGGAGATGCTGTGGTTGTTGTTGGAGCTGCATTGGTTGTTGTTGGAGCAGCAGTGGTTGTTGTTGGAGCTGCTGTGCTTGTTGTTGGAGCAGCAGTTGTTGTTGGAGCAGCAGTGGTTGTTGGAGCAGCAGTGGTTGTTGGAGCTGCTGTGGTTGTTGTTGGAGCTGCAGTGGTTGTTGTTGGAGCAACTGTGGTTGTTGTTGGAGCTGTTGTGGTTGTTGTTGGAGCAGCAGTGGTTGTTGTTGGAGCAGCAGTGGTTGTTGTTGGAACTGCTGTGGTTGTTGGAGCTGCTGTGGTTGTTGGAACTGCAGTAGTTGTTGTTGGAGCAGCAGTGGTTGTTGTTGGAGCAGCAGTTGTTGTTGGAGCTGCTGTGGTTGTTGTTGGAGCAGCAGTGGTTGTTGTTGGAGCTGCTGTGCTTGTTGTTGGAGCAGCAGTGGTTGTTGGACCTGCTGTGGTTGTTGTTGAAGCTGCTGTGGTTGTTGTTGGAGCAGCAGTGGTTGTGGGAGCTGCAGTGGTTGTTGTTGGAGCAGCTGTGGTTGTTGTTGGAGCAGCAGTGGTTGTTGGAGCTGCAGTGGTTGTTGTTGGAGCTGCAGTGGTTGTTGTTGGAGCTGCTGTGGTTGTTGTTGGAGCTGCTGTGGTTGTTGTTGGAGCAGCAGTGGTTGTTGTTGGAGCTGCTGTGGTTGTTGTTGGAGCAGCGGTGGTTGTTGTTGGAGAAGCAGTGGTTGTTGTTGGAGCTGCAGTGGTTGTTGTTGGAGCAACTGTGGTTGTTGGAACTGCAGTAGTTGTTGTTGGAGCAGCAGTGGTTGTTGTTGGAGCAGCAGTGGTTGTTGGAGCAGCAGTGGTTGTTGGAGCTGCTGTGGTTGTTGTTGGAGCAGCAGTGGTTGTTGTTGGAGCAGCAGTGGTTGTTGTTGGAGCAGCAGTGGTTGTTGTTGGAGCTGCTGTGGTTGTTGTTGGAGCTGCAGTGGTTGTTGTTGGAGCTGCAGTGGTTGTTGTTTGAGCAGCAGTGGTTGTTGTTGGAGCTGCAGTATTTGTTGTTGGAGCAGCAGTGGTTGTTGTTGGAGCTGCTGTGCTTGTTGTTGGAGCAGCAGTGGTTGTTGGACCTGCTGTGGTTGTTGTTGAAGCTTTTGTGGTTGTTGTTGGAGCAGCAGTGGTTGTGGGAAATGCAGTGGTTGTTGTTGGAGATGCTGTGGTTGTTGTTGGAGCTGCAGTGGTTGTTGTTGGAGCAGCAGTGGTTGTTGTTGGAGCTGCTGTGCTTGTTGTTGGAGCAGCAGTTGTGGTTGGAGCAGCAGTGGTTGTTGGAGCAGCAGTGGTTGTTGGAGCTGCTGTGGTTGTTGTTGGAGCAGCGGTGGTTGTTGTTGGAGAAGCAGTGGTTGTTGTTGGAGCTGCAGTGGTTGTTGTTGGAGCAACTGTGGTTGTTGGAACTGCAGTGGTTGTTGTTGGAGCAGCGGTGGTTGTTGTTGGAGCAGCAGTGGTTGTTGTTGGAGCAGCAGTGGTTGTTGTTGGAGCTGTTGTGGTTGTTGTTGGAGCAGCAGTGGTTGTTGTTGGAGCAGCAGTGGTTGTTGTTGGAACTGCAGTAGTTGTTGTTGGAGCAGCAGTGGTTGTTGTTGGAGCAGCTGTGGTTGTTGTTGGAGCAGCAGTGGTTGTTGGAGCTGCAGTGGTTGTTGTTGGAGCTGCAGTGCTTGTTGTTGGAGCTGCAGTGGTTGTTGTTGGAGCTGCAGTGCTTGTTGTTGGAGCTGCAGTGGTTGTTGTTGGAGCTCCTTTGGTTGTTGTTGGAGCTGCTGTGGTTGTTGTTGGAGCAGCAGTGGTTGTTGTTGGAGCTGCAGTGGTTGTTGTTGGAGCAGCGGTGGTTGTTGTTGGAGAAGCAGTGGTTGTTGTTGGAGCTGCAGTGGTTGTTGTTGGAGCAACTGTGGTTATTGGAACTGCAGTAGTTGTTGTTGGAGCAGCAGTGGTTGTTGTTGGAGCAGCAGTGGTTGTTGGAGCAGCAGTGGTTGTTGGAGCTGCTGTGGTTGTTGTTGGAGCAGCAGTGGTTGTTGTTGGAGCAGCAGTGGTTGTTGTTGGAGCAGCAGTGGTTGTTGTTGGAGCTGCTGTGGTTGTTGTTGGAGCTGCAGTGGTTGTTGTTGGAGCTGCAGTGGTTGTTGTTTGAGCAGCAGTGGTTGTTGTTGGAGCTGCAGTATTTGTTGTTGGAGCAGCAGTGGTTGTTGTTGGAGTTGCTGTGGTTGTTGGAGTTGCTGTGGTTGTTGGAACTGCGGTAGTTGTTGTTGGAGCAGCTGTGGTTGTTGTTGGAGCTGCTGTGGTTGTTGTTGGAGCAGCAGTGGTTGTTGTTGGAGCAGCAGTGGTTGTTGTTGGAGCAGCAGTGGTTGTTGTTGGAGCAGCAGTGGTTGTTGTTGGAGCTGCTGTGCTTGTTGTTGGAGCAGCAGTGGTTGTTGGACCTGCTGTGGTTGTTGTTGAAGCTGCTGTGGTTTTTGTTGGAGCAGCAGTGGTTGTGGGAGCTGCAGTGGTTGTTGTTGGAGATGCTGTGGTTGTTGTTGGAGCTGCAGTGGTTGTTGTTGGAGCAGCAGTGGTTGTTGTTGGAGCTGCTGTGCTTGTTGTTGGAGCAGCAGTTGTTGTTGGAGCAGCAGTGGTTGTTGGAGCAGCAGTGGTTGTTGGAGCTGCTGTGGTTGTTGTTGGAGCTGCAGTGGTTGTTGTTGGAGCAACTGTGGTTGTTGTTGGAGCTGTTGTGGTTGTTGTTGGAGCAGCAGTGGTTGTTGTTGGAGCAGCAGTGGTTGTTGTTGGAACTGCTGTGGTTGTTGGAGCTGCTGTGGTTGTTGGAACTGCAGTAGTTGTTGTTGGAGCAGCAGTGGTTGTTGTTGGAGCTGCTGTGGTTGTTGGAACTGCTGTGGTTGTTGTTGGAGCAGCAGTTGTTGTTGGAGCTGCTGTGGTTGTTGTTGGAGCAGCAGTGCTTGTTGTTGGAGCAGCGGTGGTTGTTGTTGGAGAAGCAGTGGTTGTTGTTGGAGCTGCAGTGGTTGTTGTTGGAGCAGCGGTGGTTGTTGTTGGAGAAGCAGTGGTTGTTGTTGGAGCTGCAGTGGTTGTTGTTGGAGCAACTGTGGTTATTGGAACTGCAGTAGTTGTTGTTGGAGCAGCAGTGGTTGTTGTTGGAGCAGCAGTGGTTGTTGGAGCAGCAGTGGTTGTTGGAGCTGCTGTGGTTGTTGTTGGAGCAGCAGTGGTTGTTGTTGGAGCAGCAGTGGTTGTTGTTGGAGCAGCAGTGGTTGTTGTTGGAGCTGCTGTGGTTGTTGTTGGAGCTGCAGTGGTTGTTGTTGGAGCTGCAGTGGTTGTTGTTTGAGCAGCAGTGGTTGTTGTTGGAGCTGCAGTATTTGTTGTTGGAGCAGCAGTGGTTGTTGTTGGAGTTGCTGTGGTTGTTGGAGTTGCTGTGGTTGTTGGAACTGCGGTAGTTGTTGTTGGAGCAGCTGTGGTTGTTGTTGGAGCTGCTGTGGTTGTTGTTGGAGCAGCAGTGGTTGTTGTTGGAGCAGCAGTGGTTGTTGTTGGAGCAGCAGTGGTTGTAGTTGGAGCTGCTGTGCTTGTTGTTGGAGCAGCAGTGGTTGTTGGACCTGCTGTGGTTGTTGTTGAAGCTGCTGTGGTTTTTGTTGGAGCAGCAGTGGTTGTGGGAGCTGCAGTGGTTGTTGTTGGAGATGCTGTGGTTGTTGTTGGAGCTGCAGTGGTTGTTGTTGGAGCAGCAGTGGTTGTTGTTGGAGCTGCTGTGCTTGTTGTTGGAGCAGCAGTTGTTGTTGGAGCAGCAGTGGTTGTTGGAGCAGCAGTGGTTGTTGGAGCTGCTGTGGTTGTTGTTGGAGCTGCAGTGGTTGTTGTTGGAGAAACTGTGGTTGTTGTTGGAGCTGTTGTGGTTGTTGTTGGAGCAGCAGTGGTTGTTGTTGGAGCAGCAGTGGTTGTTGTTGGAACTGCTGTGGTTGTTGGAGCTGCTGTGGTTGTTGGAACTGCAGTAGTTGTTGTTGGAGCAGCAGTGGTTGTTGTTGGAGCTGCTGTGGTTGTTGGAACTGCTGTGGTTGTTGTTGGAGCAGCAGTTGTTGTTGGAGCTGCTGTGGTTGTTGTTGGAGCAGCAGTGCTTGTTGTTGGAGCAGCGGTGGTTGTTGTTGGAGAAGCAGTGGTTGTTGTTGGAGCTGCAGTGGTTGTTGTTGGAGCAGCGGTGGTTGTTGTTGGAGAAGCAGTGGTTGTTGTTGGAGCTGCAGTGGTTGTTGTTGGAGCAACTGTGGTTATTGGAACTGCAGTAGTTGTTGTTGGAGCAGCAGTGGTTGTTGTTGGAGCAGCAGTGGTTGTTGGAGCAGCAGTGGTTGTTGGAGCTGCTGTGGTTGTTGTTGGAGCAGCAGTGGTTGTTGTTGGAGCAGCAGTGGTTGTTGTTGGAGCAGCAGTGGTTGTTGTTGGAGCTGCTGTGGTTGTTGTTGGAGCTGCAGTGGTTGTTGTTGGAGCTGCAGTGGTTGTTGTTTGAGCAGCAGTGGTTGTTGTTGGAGCTGCAGTATTTGTTGTTGGAGCAGCAGTGGTTGTTGTTGGAGTTGCTGTGGTTGTTGGAGTTGCTGTGGTTGTTGGAACTGCGGTAGTTGTTGTTGGAGCAGCTGTGGTTGTTGTTGGAGCTGCTGTGGTTGTTGTTGGAGCAGCAGTGGTTGTTGTTGGAGCAGCAGTGGTTGTTGTTGGAGCAGCAGTGGTTGTTGTTGGAGCTGCTGTGCTTGTTGTTGGAGCAGCAGTGGTTGTTGGACCTGCTGTGGTTGTTGTTGAAGCTGCTGTGGTTTTTGTTGGAGCAGCAGTGGTTGTGGGAGCTGCAGTGGTTGTTGTTGGAGATGCTGTGGTTGTTGTTGGAGCTGCAGTGGTTGTTGTTGGAGCAGCAGTGGTTGTTGTTGGAGCTGCTGTGCTTGTTGTTGGAGCAGCAGTTGTTGTTGGAGCAGCAGTGGTTGTTGGAGCAGCAGTGGTTGTTGGAGCTGCTGTGGTTGTTGTTGGAGCTGCAGTGGTTGTTGTTGGAGCAACTGTGGTTGTTGTTGGATCTGTTGTGGTTGTTGTTGGAGCAGCAGTGGTTGTTGTTGGAGCAGCAGTGGTTGTTGTTGGAACTGCTGTGGTTGTTGGAGCTGCTGTGGTTGTTGGAACTGCAGTAGTTGTTGTTGGAGCAGCAGTGGTTGTTGTTGGAGCTGCTGTGGTTGTTGGAACTGCTGTGGTTGTTGTTGGAGCAGCAGTTGTTGTTGGAGCTGCTGTGGTTGTTGTTGGAGCAGCAGTGCTTGTTGTTGGAGCAGCGGTGGTTGTTGTTGGAGAAGCAGTGGTTGTTGTTGGAGCTGCAGTGGTTGTTGTTGGAGCAGCAGTGGTTGTTGTTGGAACTGCAGTGGTTGTTGGAGCTGCTGTGGTTGTTGGAACTGCAGTAGTTGTTGTTGGAGCAGCAGTGGTTGTTGTTGGAGCTGCTGTGCTTGTTGTTGGAGCAGCAGTTGTTGTTGGAGCAGCAGTGGTTGTTGGAGCAGCAGTGGTTGTTGGAGCTGCTGTGGTTGTTGTTGGAGCAGCGGTGGTTGTTGTTGGAGCAGCAGTGGTTGTTGTTGGAGCTGCAGTGGTTGTTGTTGGAGCAACTGTGGTTGTTGTTGGAGCTGTTGTGGTTGTTGTTGGAGCAGCAGTGGTTGTTGTTGGAGCAGCAGTGGTTGTTGTTGGAGCTGCAGTGGTTGTTGTTGGAGCAACTGTGGTTGTTGTTGGAGCTGTTGTGGTTGTTGTTGGAGCAGCAGTGGTTGTTGTTGGAGCAGCAGTGGTTGTTGTTGGAACTGCAGTGGTTGTTGGAGCTGCTGTGGTTGTTGGAACTGCAGTAGTTGTTGTTGGAGCAGCAGTGGTTGTTGTTGGAGCTGCTGTGGTTGTTGGAACTGCTGTGGTTGTTGTTGGAGCAGCAGTTGTTGTTGGAGCTGCTGTTGTTGTTGTTGGAGCAGCAGTGCTTGTTGTTGGAGCAGCGGTGGTTGTTGTTGGAGCTGCTGTGCTTGTTGTTGGAGCAGCAGTTGTTGTTGGAGCAGCAGTGGTTGTTGGAGCAGCAGTGGTTGTTGGAGCTGCTGTGGTTGTTGTTGGAGCTGCAGTGGTTGTTGTTGGAGCAACTGTGGTTGTTGTTGGAGCTGTTGTGGTTGTTGTTGGAGCAGCAGTGGTTGTTGTTGGAGCAGCAGTGGTTGTTGTTGGAACTGCTGTGGTTGTTGGAGCTGCTTTGGTTGTTGGAACTGCAGTAGTTGTTGTTGGAGCAGCAGTGGTTGTTGTTGGAGCTGCTGTGGTTGTTGGAACTGCTGTGGTTGTTGTTGGAGCAGCAGTTGTTGTTGGAGCTGCTGTGGTTGTTGTTGGAGCAGCAATGCTTGTTGTTGGAGCAGCGGTGGTTGTTGTTGGAGAAGCAGTGGTTGTTGTTGGAGCTGCAGTGGTTGTTGTTGGAGCAGCAGTGGTTGTTGGACCTGCTGTGGTTGTTGTTGAAGCTGCAGTGGTTGTTGTTGGAGCTGCAGTGGTTGTTGTTGGAGCAACTGGGGTTGTTGTTGGAGCTGCTGTTGTTGTTGTTGGAGTTGCTGTGGTTGTTGGAACTGCAGTAGTTGTTGTTGGAGCAGCAGTGGTTGTTGTTGGAGCTGCTGTGGTTGTTGTTGGAGCAGCAGTGGTTGTTGTTGGAGCTGCTTTGGTTGTTGTTGGAGCTGCAGTGGTTGTTGTTGGAGCTGCTGTGCTTGTTGTTGGAGCAGCAGTGGTTGTTGGACCTGCTGTGGTTATTGTTGAAGCTGCAGCAGTTGTTGTTGGAGTAGCAGTGGTTGTTGTTGGAGATGCTGTGGTTGTTGTTGGAGCTACAGTGGTTGTTGTTGGAGCAGCAGTGGTTGTTGTTGGAGCTGCAGTGCTTGTTGTTGGAGCTGCAGTGGTTGTTGTTGGAGCTGCTGTGCTTGTTGTTGGAGCAGCAGTGGTTGTTGGACCTGCTGTGGTTATTGTTGAAGCTGCAGCAGTTGTTGTTGGAGTAGCAGTGGTTGTTGTTGGAGATGCTGTGGTTGTTGTTGGAGCTACAGTGGTTGTTGTTGGAGCAGCAGTGGTTGTTGTTGGAGCTGCCGTGGTTGTTGTTGGAGCTGCAGTGGTTGTTGTTGGAGCTGCTGTGCTTGTTGTTGGAGGAGCAGTGGTTGTTGGACCTGCTGTGGTTATTGTTGAAGCTGCAGCAGTTGTTGTTGGAGTAGCAGTGGTTGTTGTTGGAGATGCTGTGGTTGTTGTTGGAGCTACAGTGGTTGTTGTTGGAGCAGCAGTGGTTGTTGTTGGAGCTGCAGTGCTTGTTGTTGGAGCTGCAGTGGTTGTTGTTGGAGCTGCTGTGGTTGTTGTTGGAGCAACTGTGGTTGTTGGAACTGCAGTAGTTGTTGTTGGAGCAGCAGTGGTTGTTGGACCTGCTGTGGTTGTTGTTGAAGCTGCTGTGGTTGTTGTTGGAGCAGCAGTGGTTGTGGGAGCTGCAGTGGTTGTTGTTGGAGATGCTGTGGTTGTTGTTGGAGCTGCAGTGGTTGTTGTTGGAGCAGCAGTGGTTGTTGTTGGAGCTGCTGTGCTTGTTGTTGGAGCAGCAGTTGTTGTTGGAGCAGCAGTGGTTGTTGGAGCAGCAGTGGTTGTTGGAGCTGCTGTGGTTGTTGTTGGAGCAGCGGTGGTTGTTGTTGGAGCAGCAGTGGTTGTTGTTGGAGCTGCAGTGGTTGTTGTTGGAGCAACTGTGGTTGTTGTTGGAGCTGTTGTGGTTGTTGTTGGAGCAGCAGTGGTTGTTGTTGGAGCAGCAGTGGTTGTTGTTGGAACTGCAGTGGTTGTTGGAGCTGCTGTGGTTGTTGGAACTGCAGTAGTTGTTGTTGGAGCAGCAGTGGTTGTTGTTGGAGCTGCTGTGGTTGTTGGAACTGCTGTGGTTGTTGTTGGAGCTGCTGTTGTTGTTGTTGGAGCAGCAGTGCTTGTTGTTGGAGCAGCGGTGGTTGTTGTTGGAGCTGCTGTGCTTGTTGTTGGAGCAGCAGTGGTTGTTGGACCTGCTGTGGTTGTTGTTGAAGCTGCAGTGGTTGTTGTTGGAGCTGCAGTGGTTGTTGTTGGGGCTGCAGTGGTTGTTGTTGGAGCAGCAGTGGTTGTTGTTGGAGCTGCTGTGGTTGTTGTTGGAGCAACAGTGGTTGTTGTTGAAGCTGCTGTGGTTGTTGTTGGAGCAGCAGTGGTTGTGGGAGCTGCAGTGGTTGTTGTTGGAGATGCTGTGGTTGTTGTTGGAGCTGCAGTGGTTGTTGTTGGAGCAGCAGTGGTTGTTGTTGGAGCTGCTGTGCTTGTTGTTGGAGCAGCAGTTGTTGTTGGAGCAGCAGTGGTTGTTGTTGGAGCAGCAGTGGTTGTTGTTGGAACTGCTGTGGTTGTTGGAGCTGCTGTGGTTGTTGGAACTGCAGTAGTTGTTGTTGGAGCAGCAGTGGTTGTTGTTGGAGCTGCTGTGGTTGTTGGAACTGCTGTGGTTGATGTTGGAGCAGCAGTTGTTGTTGGAGCTGCTGCTGTGGTTGTTGGAGCTGCTGTGGTTGTTGTTGGAGCAGCAGTGGTTGTTGTTGGAACTGCAGTAGTTGTTGTTGGAGCAGCAGTGGTTGTTGTTGGAGCAGCAGTGGTTGTTGGAGCAGCAGTGGTTGTTGGAGCTGCTGTGGTTGTTGTTGGAGCAGCAGTGGTTGTTGTTGGAGCAGCAGTGGTTGTTGTTGGAGCAGCAGTGGTTGTTGTTGGAGCTGCTGTGGTTGTTGTTGGAGCTGCAGTGGTTGTTGTTGGAGCTGCAGTGGTTGTTGTTTGAGCAGCAGTGGTTGTTGTTGGAGCTGCAGAATTTGTTGTTGGTGCAGCAGTGGTTGTTGTTGGAGCTGCTGTGGTTGTTGGAACTGCAGTAGTTGTTGTTGGAGCAGCTGTGGTTGTTGTTGGAGCTGCTGTGGTTGTTGTTGGAGCAGCAGTGGTTGTTGTTGGAGCAGCAGTGGTTGTTGTTGGAGCAGCAGTGGTTGTTGTTGGAGCTGCTGTGCTTGTTGTTGGAGCAGCAGTGGTTGTTGGACCTGCTGTGGTTGTTGTTGAAGCTGCTGTGGTTGTTGTTGGAGCAGCAGTGGTTGTTGTTGGAGCTGCTGTGGTTGTTGTTGGAGCTGCAGTGGTTGTTGTTGGAGCTGCTGTGCTTGTTGTTGGAGCAGCAGTGGTTGTTGGACCTGCTGTGGTTATTGTTGAAGCTGCAGCAGTTGTTGTTGGAGTAGCAGTGGTTGTTGTTGGAGATGCTGTGGTTGTTGTTGGAGCTACAGTGGTTGTTGTTGGAGCAGCAGTGGTTGTTGTTGGAGCTGCAGTGCTTGTTGTTGGAGCTGCAGTGCTTGTTGTTGGAGCTGCAGTGGTTGTTGTTGGAGCTGCTGTGCTTGTTGTTGGAGCAGCAGTGGTTGTTGGACCTGCTGTGGTTATTGTTGAAGCTGCAGCAGTTGTTGTTGGAGTAGCAGTGGTTGTTGTTGGAGATGCTGTGGTTGTTGTTGGAGCTACAGTGGTTGTTGTTGGAGCAGCAGTGGTTGTTGTTGGAGCTGCCGTGGTTGTTGTTGGAGCTGCAGTGGTTGTTGTTGGAGCTGCTGTGCTTGTTGTTGGAGGAGCAGTGGTTGTTGGACCTGCTGTGGTTATTGTTGAAGCTGCAGCAGTTGTTGTTGGAGTAGCAGTGGTTGTTGTTGGAGATGCTGTGGTTGTTGTTGGAGCTACAGTGGTTGTTGTTGGAGCAGCAGTGGTTGTTGTTGGAGCTGCAGTGCTTGTTGTTGGAGCTGCAGTGGTTGTTGTTGGAGCTGCTGTGGTTGTTGTTGGAGCAACTGTGGTTGTTGGAACTGCAGTAGTTGTTGTTGGAGCAGCAGTGGTTGTTGGACCTGCTGTGGTTGTTGTTGAAGCTGCTGTGGTTGTTGTTGGAGCAGCAGTGGTTGTGGGAGCTGCAGTGGTTGTTGTTGGAGATGCTGTGGTTGTTGTTGGAGCTGCAGTGGTTGTTGTTGGAGCAGCAGTGGTTGTTGTTGGAGCTGCTGTGCTTGTTGTTGGAGCAGCAGTTGTTGTTGGAGCAGCAGTGGTTGTTGGAGCAGCAGTGGTTGTTGGAGCTGCTGTGGTTGTTGTTGGAGCAGCGGTGGTTGTTGTTGGAGCAGCAGTGTTTGTTGTTGGAGCTGCAGTGGTTGTTGTTGGAGCAACTGTGGTTGTTGTTGGAGCTGTTGTGGTTGTTGTTGGAGCAGCAGTGGTTGTTGTTGGAGCAGCAGTGGTTGTTGTTGGAACTGCAGTGGTTGTTGGAGCTGCTGTGGTTGTTGGAACTGCAGTAGTTGTTGTTGGAGCAGCAGTGGTTGTTGTTGGAGCTGCTGTGGTTGTTGGAACTGCTGTGGTTGTTGTTGGAGCTGCTGTTGTTGTTGTTGGAGCAGCAGTGCTTGTTGTTGGAGCAGCGGTGGTTGTTGTTGGAGCTGCTGTGCTTGTTGTTGGAGCAGCAGTGGTTGTTGGACCTGCTGTGGTTGTTGTTGAAGCTGCAGTGGTTGTTGTTGGAGCTGCAGTGGTTGTTGTTGGGGCTGCAGTGGTTGTTGTTGGAGCAGCAGTGGTTGTTGTTGGAGCTGCTGTGGTTGTTGTTGGAGCAGCAGTGGTTGTTGTTGAAGCTGCTGTGGTTGTTGTTGGAGCAGCAGTGGTTGTGGGAGCTGCAGTGGTTGTTGTTGGAGATGCTGTGGTTGTTGTTGGAGCTGCAGTGGTTGTTGTTGGAGCAGCAGTGGTTGTTGTTGGAGCTGCTGTGCTTGTTGTTGGAGCAGCAGTTGTTGTTGGAGCAGCAGTGGTTGTTGGAGCAGCAGTGGTTGTTGGAGCTGCTGTGGTTGTTGTTGGAGCTGCAGTGGTTGTTGTTGGAGCAACTGTGGTTGTTGTTGGAGCAGCAGTGGTTGTTGTTGGAGCAGCAGTGGTTGTTGTTGGAACTGCTGTGGTTGTTGGAGCTGCTGTGGTTGTTGGAACTGCAGTAGTTGTTGTTGGAGCAGCAGTGGTTGTTGTTGGAGCTGCTGTGGTTGTTGGAACTGCTGTGGTTGATGTTGGAGCAGCAGTTGTTGTTGGAGCTGCTGCTGTGGTTGTTGGAGCTGCTGTGGTTGTTGTTGGAGCAGCAGTGGTTGTTGTTGGAACTGCAGTAGTTGTTGTTGGAGCAGCAGTGGTTGTTGTTGGAGCAGCAGTGGTTGTTGGAGCAGCAGTGGTTGTTGGAGCTGCTGTGGTTGTTGTTGGAGCAGCAGTGGTTGTTGTTGGAGCAGCAGTGGTTGTTGTTGGAGCAGCAGTGGTTGTTGTTGGAGCTGCTGTGGTTGTTGTTGGAGCTGCAGTGGTTGTTGTTGGAGCTGCAGTGGTTGTTGTTTGAGCAGCAGTGGTTGTTGTTGGAGCTGCAGAATTTGTTGTTGGTGCAGCAGTGGTTGTTGTTGGAGCTGCTGTGGTTGTTGGAACTGCAGTAGTTGTTGTTGGAGCAGCTGTGGTTGTTGTTGGAGCTGCTGTGGTTGTTGTTGGAGCAGCAGTGGTTGTTGTTGGAGCAGCAGTGGTTGTTGTTGGAGCAGCAGTGGTTGTTGTTGGAGCTGCTGTGCTTGTTGTTGGAGCAGCAGTGGTTGTTGGACCTGCTGTGGTTGTTGTTGAAGCTGCTGTGGTTGTTGTTGGAGCAGCAGTGGTTGTTGTTGGAGCTGCTGTGGTTGTTGTTGGAGCTGCAGTGGTTGTTGTTGGAGCTGCTGTGCTTGTTGTTGGAGCAGCAGTGGTTGTTGGACCTGCTGTGGTTATTGTTGAAGCTGCAGCAGTTGTTGTTGGAGTAGCAGTGGTTGTTGTTGGAGATGCTGTGGTTGTTGTTGGAGCTACAGTGGTTGTTGTTGGAGCAGCAGTGGTTGTTGTTGGAGCTGCAGTGCTTGTTGTTGGAGCTGCAGTGGTTGTTGTTGGAGCTGCTGTGGTTGTTGTTGGAGCAACTGTGGTTGTTGGAACTGCAGTAGTTGTTGTTGGAGCAGCAGTGGTTGTTGTTGGAGCAGCAGTGGTTGTTGGAGCAGCAGTGGTTGTTGGAGCTGCTGTGGTTGTTGTTGGAGCAGCAGTGGTTGTTGTTGGAGCTGCAGTGCTTGTTGTTGGAGCTGCAGTGGTTGTTGTTGGAGCTGCTGTGGTTGTTGTTGGAGCAACTGTGGTTGTTGGAACTGCAGTAGTTGTTGTTGGAGCAGCAGTGGTTGTTGTTGGAGCAGCAGTGGTTGTTGTTGGAGCTGCAGAATTTGTTGTTGGAGCAGCAGTGGTTGTTGTTGGAGCTGCTGTGGTTGTTGGAACTGCAGTAGTTGTTGTTGGAGCAGCTGTGGTTGTTGTTGGAGCTGCTGTGGTTGTGGTTGGAGCAGCAGTGGTTGTTGTTGGAGCAGCAGTGGTTGTTGTTGGAGCTGCAGTGGTTGTTGTTGGAGCAACTGTGGTTGTTGGAACTGCAGTAGTTGTTGTTGGAGCAGCAGTGGTTGTTGTTGGAGCAGCAGTGGTTGTTGTTGGAGCTGCTGTGGTTGTTGTTGGAGCTGCAGTGGTTGTTGTTGGAGCTGCAGTGGTTGTTGTTTGAGCAGCAGTGGTTGTTGTTGGAGCAGCAGTGGTTGTTGTTGAAGCTGCTGTGGTTGTTGTTGGAGCAGCAGTGGTTGTGGGAGCTGCAGTGGTTGTTGTTGGAGATGCTGTGGTTGTTGTTGGAGCTGCAGTGGTTGTTGTTGGAGCAGCAGTGGTTGTTGTTGGAGCTGCTGTGCTTGTTGTTGGAGCAGCAGTTGTTGTTGGAGCAGCAGTGGTTGTTGGAGCAGCAGTGGTTGTTGGAGCTGCTGTGGTTGTTGTTGGAGCAGCGGTGGTTGTTGTTGGAGCAGCAGTGGTTGTTGTTGGAGCTGCAGTGGTTGTTGTTGGAGCAACTGTGGTTGTTGTTGGAGCTGTTGTGGTTGTTGTTGGAGCAGCAGTGGTTGTTGTTGGAGCAGCAGTGGTTGTTGTTGGAACTGCAGTGGTTGTTGGAGCTGCTGTGGTTGTTGGAACTGCAGTAGTTGTTGTTGGAGCAGCAGTGGTTGTTGTTGGAGCTGCTGTGGTTGTTGGAACTGCTGTGGTTGTTGTTGGAGCTGCTGTTGTTGTTGTTGGAGCAGCAGTGCTTGTTGTTGGAGCAGCGGTGGTTGTTGTTGGAGCTGCTGTGCTTGTTGTTGGAGCAGCAGTGGTTGTTGGACCTGCTGTGGTTGTTGTTGAAGCTGCAGTGGTTGTTGTTGGAGCTGCAGTGGTTGTTGTTGGGGCTGCAGTGGTTGTTGTTGGAGCAGCAGTGGTTGTTGTTGGAGCTGCTGTGGTTGTTGTTGGAGCAGCAGTGGTTGTGGGAGCTGCAGTGGTTGTTGTTGGAGATGCTGTGGTTGTTGTTGGAGCTGCAGTGGTTGTTGTTGGAGCAGCAGTGGTTGTTGTTGGAGCTGCTGTGCTTGTTGTTGGAGCAGCAGTTGTTGTTGGAGCAGCAGTGGTTGTTGGAGCAGCAGTGGTTGTTGGAGCTGCTGTGGTTGTTGTTGGAGCTGCAGTGGTTGTTGTTGGAGCAACTGTGGTTGTTGTTGGAGCAGCAGTGGTTGTTGTTGGAGCAGCAGTGGTTGTTGTTGGAACTGCTGTGGTTGTTGGAGCTGCTGTGGTTGTTGGAACTGCAGTAGTTGTTGTTGGAGCAGCAGTGGTTGTTGTTGGAGCTGCTGTGGTTGTTGGAACTGCTGTGGTTGATGTTGGAGCAGCAGTTGTTGTTGGAGCTGCTGCTGTGGTTGTTGGAGCTGCTGTGGTTGTTGTTGGAGCAGCAGTGGTTGTTGTTGGAACTGCAGTAGTTGTTGTTGGAGCAGCAGTGGTTGTTGTTGGAGCAGCAGTGGTTGTTGGAGCAGCAGTGGTTGTTGGAGCTGCTGTGGTTGTTGTTGGAGCAGCAGTGGTTGTTGTTGGAGCAGCAGTGGTTGTTGTTGGAGCAGCAGTGGTTGTTGTTGGAGCTGCTGTGGTTGTTGTTGGAGCTGCAGTGGTTGTTGTTGGAGCTGCAGTGGTTGTTGTTTGAGCAGCAGTGGTTGTTGTTGGAGCTGCAGAATTTGTTGTTGGTGCAGCAGTGGTTGTTGTTGGAGCTGCTGTGGTTGTTGGAACTGCAGTAGTTGTTGTTGGAGCAGCTGTGGTTGTTGTTGGAGCTGCTGTGGTTGTTGTTGGAGCAGCAGTGGTTGTTGTTGGAGCAGCAGTGGTTGTTGTTGGAGCAGCAGTGGTTGTTGTTGGAGCTGCTGTGCTTGTTGTTGGAGCAGCAGTGGTTGTTGGACCTGCTGTGGTTGTTGTTGAAGCTGCTGTGGTTGTTGTTGGAGCAGCAGTGGTTGTTGTTGGAGCTGCTGTGGTTGTTGTTGGAGCTGCAGTGGTTGTTGTTGGAGCTGCTGTGCTTGTTGTTGGAGCAGCAGTGGTTGTTGGACCTGCTGTGGTTATTGTTGAAGCTGCAGCAGTTGTTGTTGGAGTAGCAGTGGTTGTTGTTGGAGATGCTGTGGTTGTTGTTGGAGCTACAGTGGTTGTTGTTGGAGCAGCAGTGGTTGTTGTTGGAGCTGCAGTGCTTGTTGTTGGAGCTGCAGTGGTTGTTGTTGGAGCTGCTGTGGTTGTTGTTGGAGCAACTGTGGTTGTTGGAACTGCAGTAGTTGTTGTTGGAGCAGCAGTGGTTGTTGTTGGAGCAGCAGTGGTTGTTGGAGCAGCAGTGGTTGTTGGAGCTGCTGTGGTTGTTGTTGGAGCAGCAGTGGTTGTTGTTGGAGCTGCAGTGCTTGTTGTTGGAGCTGCAGTGGTTGTTGTTGGAGCTGCTGTGGTTGTTGTTGGAGCAACTGTGGTTGTTGGAACTGCAGTAGTTGTTGTTGGAGCAGCAGTGGTTGTTGTTGGAGCAGCAGTGGTTGTTGTTGGAGCTGCAGAATTTGTTGTTGGAGCAGCAGTGGTTGTTGTTGGAGCTGCTGTGGTTGTTGGAACTGCAGTAGTTGTTGTTGGAGCAGCTGTGGTTGTTGTTGGAGCTGCTGTGGTTGTGGTTGGAGCAGCAGTGGTTGTTGTTGGAGCAGCAGTGGTTGTTGTTGGAGCTGCAGTGGTTGTTGTTGGAGCAACTGTGGTTGTTGGAACTGCAGTAGTTGTTGTTGGAGCAGCAGTGGTTGTTGTTGGAGCAGCAGTGGTTGTTGTTGGAGCTGCTGTGGTTGTTGTTGGAGCTGCAGTGGTTGTTGTTGGAGCTGCAGTGGTTGTTGTTTGAGCAGCAGTGGTTGTTGTTGGAGCTGCAGAATTTGTTGTTGGAGCAGCAGTGGTTGTTGTTGGAGCTGCTGTGGTTGTTGGAACTGCAGTAGTTGTTGTTGGAGCAGCTGTGGTTGTTGTTGCAGCAGCAGTGGTTGTTGTTGGAGCAGCAGTGGTTGTTGTTGGAGCTGCTGTGCTTGTTGTTGGAGCAGCAGTGGTTGTTGGACCTGCTGTGGTTGTTGTTGAAGCTGCTGTGGTTGTTGTTGGAGCAGCAGTGGTTGTGGGAGCTGCAGTGGTTGTTGTTGGAGATGCTGTGGTTGTTGTTGGAGCTGCAGTGGTTGTTGTTGGAGCAGCAGTGGTTGTTGTTGGAGCTGCTGTGCTTGTTGTTGGAGCAGCAGTGGTTGTTGGACCTGCTGTGGTTATTGTTGAAGCTGCAGCAGTTGTTGTTGGAGTAGCAGTGGTTGTTGTTGGAGATGCTGTGGTTGTTGTTGGAGCTACAGTGGTTGTTGTTGGAGCAGCAGTGGTTGTTGTTGGAGCTGCAGTGCTTGTTGTTGGAGCTGCAGTGGTTGTTGTTGGAGCTGCTGTGGTTGTTGTTGGAGCAACTGTGGTTGTTGGAACTGCAGTAGTTGTTGTTGGAGCAGCAGTGGTTGTTGTTGGAGCAGCAGTGGTTGTTGGAGCAGCAGTGGTTGTTGGAGCTGCTGTGGTTGTTGTTGGAGCAGCAGTGGTTGTTGTTGGAGCTGCAGTGCTTGTTGTTGGAGCTGCAGTGGTTGTTGTTGGAGCTGCAGTGGTTGTTGTTGGAGCAACTGTGGTTGTTGGAACTGCAGTAGTTGTTGTTGGAGCAGCAGTGGTTGTTGTTGGAGCAGCAGTGGTTGTTGTTGGAGCTGCAGAATTTGTTGTTGGAGCAGCAGTGGTTGTTGTTGGAGCTGCTGTGGTTGTTGGAACTGCAGTAGTTGTTGTTGGAGCAGCTGTGGTTGTTGTTGGAGCTGCTGTGGTTGTTGTTGGAGCAGCAGTGGATGTTGTTGGAGCAGCAGTGGTTGTTGTTGGAGCTGCAGTGGTTGTTGTTGGAGCAACTGTGGTTGTTGGAACTGCAGTAGTTGTTGTTGGAGCAGCAGTGGTTGTTGTTGGAGCAGCAGTGGTTGTTGTAGCAGCAGTGGTTGTTGGAGCTGCTCTGGTTGTTGTTGGAGCAGCAGTGGTTGTTGTTGGAGCAGCAGTGGTTGTTGTTGGAGCAGCAGTGGTTGTTGTTGGAGCTGCTGTGGTTGTTGTTGGAGCTGCAGTGGTTGTTGTTGGAGCTGCAGTGGTTGTTGTTTGAGCAGCAGTGGTTGTTGTTGGAGCTGCAGAATTTGTTGTTGGAGCAGCAGTGGTTGTTGTTGGAGCTGCTGTGGTTGTTGGAACTGCAGTAGTTGTTGTTGGAGCAGCTGTGGTTGTTGTTGGAGCTGCTGTGGTTGTTGTTGGAGCAGCAGTGGTTGTTGTTGGAGCAGCAGTGGTTGTTGTTGGAGCAGCAGTGGTTGTTGTTGGAGCTGCTGTGCTTGTTGTTGGAGCAGCAGTGGTTGTTGGACCTGCTGTGGTTGTTGTTGAAGCTGCTGTGGTTGTTGTTGGAGCAGCAGTGGTTGTGGGAGCTGCAGTGGTTGTTGTTGGAGATGCTGTGGTTGTTGTTGGAGCTGCAGTGGTTGTTGTTGGAGCAGCAGTGGTTGTTGTTGGAGCTGCTGTGCTTGTTGTTGGAGCAGCAGTTGTTGTTGGAGCAGCAGTGGTTGTTGGAGCAGCAGTGGTTGTTGGAGCTGCTGTGGTTGTTGTTGGAGCAGCGGTGGTTGTTGTTGGAGCAGCAGTGGTTGTTGTTGGAGCTGCAGTGGTTGTTGTTGGAGCAACTGTGGTTGTTGTTGGAGCTGTTGTGGTTGTTGTTGGAGCAGCAGTGGTTGTTGTTGGAGCAGCAGTGGTTGTTGTTGGAACTGCAGTGGTTGTTGGAGCTGCTGTGGTTGTTGGAACTGCAGTAGTTGTTGTTGGAGCAGCAGTGGTTGTTGTTGGAGCTGCTGTGGTTGTTGGAACTGCTGTGGTTGTTGTTGGAGCAGCAGTTGTTGTTGGAGCTGCTGTTGTTGTTGTTGGAGCAGCAGTGCTTGTTGTTGGAGCAGCGGTGGTTGTTGTTGGAGCTGCTGTGCTTGTTGTTGGAGCAGCAGTGGTTGTTGGACCTGCTGTGGTTGTTGTTGAAGCTGCAGTGGTTGTTGTTGGAGCTGCAGTGGTTGTTGTTGGGGCTGCAGTGGTTGTTGTTGGAGCAGCAGTGGTTGTTGTTGGAGCTGCTGTGGTTGTTGTTGGAGCAGCAGTGGTTGTTGTTGAAGCTGCTGTGGTTGTTGTTGGAGCAGCAGTGGTTGTGGGAGCTGCAGTGGTTGTTGTTGGAGCAGCAGTGGTTGTTGTTGGAGCTGCTGTGCTTGTTGTTGGAGCAGCAGTGGTTGTTGGAGCTGCTGTGGTTGTTGTTGGAGCTGCAGTGGTTGTTGTTGGAGCAACTGTGGTTGTTGTTGGAGCTGTTGTGGTTGTTGTTGGAGCAGCAGTGGTTGTTGTTGGAGCAGCAGTGGTTGTTGTTGGAACTGCTGTGGTTGTTGGAGCTGCTGTGGTTGTTGGAACTGCAGTAGTTGTTGTTGGAGCAGCAGTGGTTGTTGTTGGAGCTGCTGTGGTTGTTGGAACTGCTGTGGTTGATGTTGGAGCAGCAGTTGTTGTTGGAGCTGCTGTGGTTGTTGGAGCTGCTGTGGTTGTTGTTGGAGCAGCAGTGGTTGTTGTTGGAACTGCAGTAGTTGTTGTTGGAGCAGCAGTGGTTGTTGTTGGAGCAGCAGTGGTTGTTGGAGCAGCAGTGGTTGTTGGAGCTGCTGTGGTTGTTGTTGGAGCAGCAGTGGTTGTTGTTGGAGCAGCAGTGGTTGTTGTTGGAGCAGCAGTGGTTGTTGTTGGAGCTGCTGTGGTTGTTGTTGGAGCTGCAGTGGTTGTTGTTGGAGCTGCAGTGGTTGTTGTTTGAGCAGCAGTGGTTGTTGTTGGAGCTGCAGAATTTGTTGTTGGTGCAGCAGTGGTTGTTGTTGGAGCTGCTGTGGTTGTTGGAACTGCAGTAGTTGTTGTTGGAGCAGCTGTGGTTGTTGTTGGAGCTGCTGTGGTTGTTGTTGGAGCAGCAGTGGTTGTTGTTGGAGCAGCAGTGGTTGTTGTTGGAGCAGCAGTGGTTGTTGTTGGAGCTGCTGTGCTTGTTGTTGGAGCAGCAGTGGTTGTTGGACCTGCTGTGGTTGTTGTTGAAGCTGCTGTGGTTGTTGTCGGAGCAGCAGTGGTTGTGGGAGCTGCAGTGGTTGTTGTTGGAGATGCTGTGGTTGTTGTTGGAGCTGCAGTGGTTGTTGTTGGAGCAGCAGTGGTTGTTGTTGGAGCTGCTGTGCTTGTTGTTGGAGCAGCAGTTGTTGTTGGAGCAGCAGTGGTTGTTGGAGCAGCAGTGGTTGTTGGAGCTGCTGTGGTTGTTGTTGGAGCTGCAGTGGTTGTTGTTGGAGCAACTGTGGTTGTTGTTGGAGCTGTTGTGGTTGTTGTTGGAGCAGCAGTGGTTGTTGTTGGAGCAGCAGTGGTTGTTGTTGGAACTGCTGTGGTTGTTGGAGCTGCTGTGGTTGTTGGAACTGCAGTAGTTGTTGTTGGAGCAGCAGTGGTTGTTGTTGGAGCTGCTGTGGTTGTTGGAACTGCTGTGGTTGATGTTGGAGCAGCAGTTGTTGTTGGAGCTGCTGTGGTTGTTGTTGGAGCAGCAGTGCTTGTTGTTGGAGCAGCGGTGGTTGCTGTTGGAGAAGCAGTGGTTGTTGTTGGAGCTGCAGTGGTTGTTGTTGGAGCAGCAGTGGTTGTTGGACCTGCTGTGGTTGTTGTTGAAGCTGCAGTGGTTGTTGTTGGAGCTGCAGTGGTTGTTGTTGGAGCAACTGGGGTTGTTGTTGGAGCTGCTGTTGTTGTTGTTGGAGTTGCTGTGGTTGTTGGAACTGCAGTAGTTGTTGTGGGAGCAGCAGTGGTTGTTGTTGGAGCTGCTGTGGTTGTTGTTGGAATAGCAGTGGTTGTTGTTGGAGCTGCTTTGGTTGTTGTTGGAGCTGCAGTGGTTGTTGTTGGAGCTGCTGTGCTTGTTGTTGGAGCAGCAGTGGTTGTTGGACCTGCTGTGGTTATTGTTGAAGCTGCAGCAGTTGTTGTTGGAGTAGCAGTGGTTGTTGTTGGAGATGCTGTGGTTGTTGTTGGAGCTACAGTGGTTGTTGTTGGAGCAGCAGTGGTTGTTGTTGGAGCTTCTGTGCTTGTTGTTGGAGCAGCAGTGGTTGTTGGAGCAGCAGTGGTTGTTGGAGCTGCTGTGGTTGTTGTTGGAGCAGCAGTGGTTGTTGTTGGAGCAGCAGTGGTTGTTGTTGGAGCAGCAGTGGTTGTTGTTGGAGCTGCTGTGGTTGTTGTTGGAGCTGCAGTGGTTGTTGTTGGAGCTGCAGTGGTTGTTGTTTGAGCAGCAGTGGTTGTTGTTGGAGCTGCAGAATTTGTTGTTGGTGCAGCAGTGGTTGTTGTTGGAGCTGCTGTGGTTGTTGGAACTGCAGTAGTTGTTGTTGGAGCAGCTGTGGTTGTTGTTGGAGCTGCTGTGGTTGTTGTTGGAGCAGCAGTGGTTGTTGTTGGAGCAGCAGTGGTTGTTGTTGGAGCAGCAGTGGTTGTTGTTGGAGCTGCTGTGCTTGTTGTTGGAGCAGCAGTGGTTGTTGGACCTGCTGTGGTTGTTGTTGAAGCTGCTGTGGTTGTTGTCGGAGCAGCAGTGGTTGTGGGAGCTGCAGTGGTTGTTGTTGGAGATGCTGTGGTTGTTGTTGGAGCTGCAGTGGTTGTTGTTGGAGCAGCAGTGGTTGTTGTTGGAGCTGCTGTGCTTGTTGTTGGAGCAGCAGTTGTTGTTGGAGCAGCAGTGGTTGTTGGAGCAGCAGTGGTTGTTGTTGGAGCTGCTGTGGTTGTTGTTGGAGCAGCGGTGGTTGTTGTTGGAGCAGCAGTGGTTGTTGTTGGAGCTGCAGTGGTTGTTGTTGGAGCAACTGTGGTTGTTGTTGGAGCTGTTGTGGTTGTTGTTGGAGCAGCAGTGGTTGTTGTTGGAGCAGCAGTGGTTGTTGTTGGAACTGCAGTGGTTGTTGGAGCTGCTGTGGTTGTTGGAACTGCAGTAGTTGTTGTTGGAGCAGCAGTGGTTGTTGTTGGAGCTGCTGTGGTTGTTGGAACTGCTGTGGTTGTTGTTGGAGCAGCAGTTGTTGTTGGAGCTGCTGTGGTTGTTGTTGGAGCAGCAGTGCTTGTTGTTGGAGCAGCGGTGGTTGTTGTTGGAGCTGCTGTGCTTGTTGTTGGAGCAGCAGTGGTTGTTGGACCTGCTGTGGTTGTTGTTGAAGCTGCAGTGGTTGTTGTTGGAGCTGCAGTGGTTGTTGTTGGGGCTGCAGTGGTTGTTGTTGGAGCAGCAGTGGTTGTTGTTGGAGCTGCTGTGGTTGTTGTTGGAGCAGCAGTGGTTGTTGTTGAAGCTGCTGTGGTTGTTGTTGGAGCAGCAGTGGTTGTGGGAGCTGCAGTGGTTGTTGTTGGAGATGCTGTGGTTGTTGTTGGAGCTGCAGTGGTTGTTGTTGGAGCAGCAGTGGTTGTTGTTGGAGCTGCTGTGCTTGTTGTTGGAGCAGCAGTGGTTGTTGGAGCAGCAGTGGTTGTTGGAGCTGCTGTGGTTGTTGTTGGAGCTGCAGTGGTTGTTGTTGGAGCAACTGTGGTTGTTGTTGGAGCTGTTGTGGTTGTTGTTGGAGCAGCAGTGGTTGTTGTTGGAGCAGCAGTGGTTGTTGTTGGAACTGCTGTGGTTGTTGGAGCTGCTGTGGTTGTTGGAACTGCAGTAGTTGTTGTTGGAGCAGCAGTGGTTGTTGTTGGAGCTGCTGTGGTTGTTGGAACTGCTGTGGTTGATGTTGGAGCAGCAGTTGTTGTTGGAGCTGCAGTGGTTGTTGTTGGAGCAGCAGTGCTTGTTGTTGGAGCAGCGGTGGTTGCTGTTGGAGAAGCAGTGGTTGTTGTTGGAGCTGCAGTGGTTGTTGTTGGAGCAGCAGTGGTTGTTGGACCTGCTGTGGTTGTTGTTGAAGCTGCAGTGGTTGTTGTTGGAGCTGCAGTGGTTGTTGTTGGAGCAACTGGGGTTGTTGTTGGAGCTGCTGTTGTTGTTGTTGGAGTTGCTGTGGTTGTTGGAACTGCAGTAGTTGTTGTGGGAGCAGCAGTGGTTGTTGTTGGAGCTGCTGTGGTTGTTGTTGGAATAGCAGTGGTTGTTGTTGGAGCTGCTTTGGTTGTTGTTGGAGCTGCAGTGGTTGTTGTTGGAGCAGCAGTGGTTGTTGTTGGAGCAGCGGTGGTTGTTGTTGGAGCAGCAGTGGTTGTTGTTGGAGCAGCAGTGGTTGTTGTTGGAGCTGTTGTGGTTGTTGTTGGAGCAGCAGTGGTTGTTGTTGGAGCAGCAGTGGTTGTTGTTGGAACTGCAGTAGTTGTTGTTGGAGCAGCTGTGGTTGTTGTTGGAGCTGCAGTGCTTGTTGTTGGAGCTGCAGTGCTTGTTGTTGGAGCTGCAGTGCTTGTTGTTGGAGCTGCAGTGGTTGTTGTTGGAGCTGCAGTGGTTGTTGTTGGAGCTGCTGTGGTTGTTGTTGGAGCTGCTGTGGTTGTTGTTGGAGCAGCAGTGGTTGTTGTTGGAGCTGCAGTGGTTGTTGTTGGAGCAGCGGTGGTTGTTGTTGGAGAAGCAGTGGTTGTTGTTGGAGCTGCAGTGGTTGTTGTTGGAGCAACTGTGGTTGTTGGAACTGCAGTAGTTGTTGTTGGAGCAGCAGTGGTTGTTGTTGGAGCAGCAGTGGTTGTTTGAGCAGCAGTGGTTGTTGGAGCTGCTGTGGTTGTTGTTGGAGCAGCAGTGGTTGTTGTTGGAGCAGCAGTGGTTGTTGTTGGAGCAGCAGTGGTTGTTGTTGGAGCTGCTGTGGTTGTTGTTGAAGCTGCAGTGGTTGTTGTTGGAGCTGCAGTGGTTGTTGTTTGAGCAGCAGTGGTTGTTGTTGGAGCTGCAGTATTTGTTGTTGGAGCACCAGTGGTTGTTGTTGGAGCTGCTGTGGTTGTTGGAACTGCAGTAGTTGTTGTTGGAGCTGCTGTGGTTGTTGTTGGAGCTGCTGTGGTTGTTGTTGGAGCAGCAGTGGTTGTTGTTGGAGCAGCAGTGGTTGTTGTTGGAGCTGCTGTGCTTGTTGTTGGAGCAGCAGTGGTTGTTGGACCTGCTGTGGTTGTTGTTGAAGCTGCTGTGGTTGTTGTTGGAGCTGCAGTGGTTGTGGGAGCTGCAGTGGTTGTTGTTGGAGATGCTGTGGTTGTTGTTGGAGCTGCAGTGGTTGTTGTTGGAGCAGCAGTGGTTGTTGTTGGAGCTGCTGTGGTTGTTGTTGGAGCTGTTGTGGTTGTTGTTGGAGCAGCAGTGGTTGTTGTTGGAGCAGCAGTGGTTGTTGTTGGAACTGCAGTGGTTGTTGGAGCTGCTGTGGTTGTTGGAACTGCAGTAGTTGTTGTTGGAGCAGCAGTGGTTGTTGTTGGAGCTGCTGTGGTTGTTGGAACTGCTGTGGTTGTTGTTGGAGCTGCTGTGGTTGTTGTTGGAGCAGCAGTGCTTGTTGTTGGAGCAGCGGTGGTTGTTGTTGGAGCTGCTGTGCTTGTTGTTGGAGCAGCAGTGGTTGTTGGACCTGCTGTGGTTGTTGTTGAAGCTGCAGTGGTTGTTGTTGGAGCTGCAGTGGTTGTTGTTGGGGCTGCAGTGGTTGTTGTTGGAGCAGCAGTGGTTGTTGTTGGAGCTGCTGTGGTTGTTGTTGGAGCAGCAGTGGTTGTTGTTGGAGCTGCAGTGGTTGTTGTTGGAGCAGCAGTGGTTGTTGTTGGAGCAGCAGTGGTTGTTGTTGGAGCTGCTGTGCTTGTTGTTGGAGCAGCTGTGGTTGTTGGAGCAGCAGTGGTTGTTGTTGGAGCAGCACTGGTTGTTGTTGGAGCTGCTGTGGTTGTTGTTGGAGCAGCAGTGGTTGTGGTAGCTGCAGTGGTTGTTGTTGGAGATGATGTGGTTGTTGTTGGAGCTGCAGTGGTTGTTGTTGGAGCAGCAGTGGTTGTTGTTGGAGATGCTGTGGTTGTTGTTGGAGCTGCAGTGGTTGTTGTTGGAGCAGCAGTGGTTGTTGTTGGAGCAGCAGTGGTTGTTGTTGGAGCTGCTGTGCTTGTTGTTGGAGCAGCAGTGGTTGTTGGAGCAGCAGTGGTTGTTGTTGGAGCAGCAGTGGTTGTTGTTGGAGCAGCGGTGGTTGTTGTTGGAGCAGCAGTGGTTGTTGTTGGAGCAACTGTGGTTGTTGTTGGAGCTGTTGTGGTTGTTGTTGGAGCAGCAGTGGTTGTTGTTGGAGCAGCAGTGGTTGTTGTTGGAACTGCAGTGGTTGTTGGAGCTGCTGTGGTTGTTGGAACTGCAGTAGTTGTTGTTGGAGCAGCAGTGGTTGTTGTTGGAGCAGCTGTGGTTGTTGTTGGAGCAGCTGTGGTTGTTGTTGGAGCAGCAGTGGTTGTGGGAGCTGCAGTGGTTGTTGTTGGAGATGCAGTGGTTGTTGTTGGAGCTGAAGTGGTTGTTGTTGGAGCAGCTGTGGTTGTTGTTGGAGCTGCTGTGCTTGTTGTTGGAGCAGCAGTTGTTGTTGGAGCAGCAGTGGTTGTTGGAGCAGCAGTGGTTGTTGGAGCTGCTGTGGTTGTTGTTGGAGCAGCAGTGGTTGTTGTTGGAGCAGCGGTGGTTGTTGTTGGAGCAGCAGTGGTTGTTGTTGGAAGAGCAGTGGTAGTTGGAGCAGCAGTGGTTGTTGGAGCTGCAGTGGTTGTTGTTTGAGCTGCAGTGGTTGTTGTTGGAGCAGCAGTGGTTGTTGTTGGAGCAGCGGTGGTTGTTGTTGGAGCAGCAGTGGTTGTTGTTGGAGCAGCGGTGGTTGTTGTTGGAGCAGCAGTGGTTGTTGTTGGAAGAGCAGTGGTAGTTGGAGCAGCAGTGGTTGTTGGAGCTGCAGTGGTTGTTGTTGGAGCAGCAGTGGTTGTTGTTGGAGCTGCAGTGGTTGTTGTTTGAGCTGCAGTGGTTGTTTTTGGAGCAGCAGTGGTTGTTGTTGGAGCTGCAGTGGTTGTTGTTGGAGCAGCAGTGGTTGTTGTTGGAGCAGCAGTGGTTGTTGGAGCTGCTGTGGTTGTTGGAGCAGCAGTGGTTGTTGGAGCTGCTGTGGTTGTTGTTGGAGCTGCTGTGGTTGTTGGAACTGCTGAGGTTGTTGTTGGAGCAGCAGTTGTTGTTGGAGCTGCTGTGGTTGTTGTTGGAGCAGTGGTGGTTGTTGTTGGAGCTGCTGTGCTTGTTGTTGGAGCAGCAGTGGTTGTTGGACCTGCTGTGGTTGTTGTTGAAACTGCAGTGGTTGTTGTTGGAGCTGCAGTGGTTGTTGTTGGGGCTGCAGTGGTTGTTGTTGGAGCAGCAGTGGTTGTTGTTGGAGATGCTGTGGTTGTTGTTGGAGCTGCAGTGGTTGTTGTTGGAGCAGCAGTGGTTGTTGTTGGAGCAGCAGTGGTTGTTGGAGCAGCAGTGGTTGTTGTTGGAGCAGCAGTGGTTGTTGTTGGAGCAGCGGTGGTTGTTGTTGGAGCAGCAGTGGTTGTTGTTGGAGCAACTGTGGTTGTTGTTGGAGCTGTTGTGGTTGTTGTTGGAGCAGCAGTGGTTGTTGTTGGAGCAGCAGTGGTTGTTGTTGGAACTGCAGTGGTTGTTGGAGCTGCTGTGGTTGTTGGAACTGCAGTAGTTGTTGTTGGAGCAGCAGTGGTTGTTGTTGGAGCAGCTGTGGTTGTTGTTGGAGCAGCTGTGGTTGTTGTTGGAGCAGCAGTGGTTGTGGGAGCTGCAGTGGTTGTTGTTGGAGATGCAGTGGTTGTTGTTGGAGCTGAAGTGGTTGTTGTTGGAGCAGCTGTGGTTGTTGTTGGAGCTGCTGTGCTTGTTGTTGGAGCAGCAGTTGTTGTTGGAGCAGCAGTGGTTGTTGGAGCAGCAGTGGTTGTTGGAGCTGCTGTGGTTGTTGTTGGAGCAGCAGTGGTTGTTGTTGGAGCAGCGGTGGTAGTTGTTGGAGCAGCAGTGGTTGTTGTTGGAAGAGCAGTGGTTGTTGGAGCAGCAGTGGTTGTTGGAGCTGCAGTGGTTGTTGTTTGAGCTGCAGTGGTTGTTGTTGGAGCAGCAGTGGTTGTTGTTGGAGCTGCAGTGGTTGTTGTTTGAGCTGCAGTGGTTGTTTTTGGAGCAGCAGTGGTTGTTGTTGGAGCAGCAGTGGTTGTTGGAGCTGCTGTGGTTGTTGTTGGAGCAGCAGTTGTTGTTGGAGCTGCTGTGGTTGTTGGAGCAGCGATGGATGTTGTTGGAGCAGCAGTGGTTGTTGTTGGAGCAGCAGTGGTTGTTGTTGGAGCAGCAGTGGTTGTTGGACCTGCTGTGGTTGTTGTTGAAGCTGCAGTGGTTGTTGTTGGAGCTGCAGTGGTTGTTGTTGGAGCTGCAGTGGTTGTTGTTGGAGCAACTGTGGTTGTTGTTGGAGCTGCTGTTGTTGTTGTTGGAGTTGCTGTGGTTGTTGGAACTGCAGTAGTTGTTGTTGGAGCAGCAGTGGTTGTTGTTGGAGCAGCAGTGGTTGTTGTTGGAGCTGCTGTGGTTGTTGTTGGAGCTGCAGTGGTTGTTGTTGGAGCTGCAGTGGTTGTTGTTTGAGCAGCAGTGGTTGTTGTTGGAGCTGCAGTATTTGTTGTTGGAGCAGCAGTGGTTGTTGTTGGAGCTGCTGTGGTTGTTGGAACTGCAGTAGTTGTTGTTGGAGCAGCTGTGGTTGTTGTTGGAGCTGCTGTGGTTGTTGTTGGAGCAGCAGTGGTTGTTGTTGGAGCTGCTGTGCTTGTTGTTGGAGCAGCAGTGGTTGTTGTTGGAGCAACTGTGGTTGTTGTTGGAGCAGCAGTGGTTGTTGTTGGAGCAGCAGTGGTGGTTGTTGGAGTAGCAGTGGTTGTTGGAGCTGCTGTGGTTGTTGGAGCAGCAGTGGTGGTTGTTGGAGCAGCAGTGGTTGTTGTTGGAGCAGCAGTGGTTGTTGTTGGAGCAGCAGTGGTTGTTGTTGGAGCCACAGTGGTTGTTGGAGCTGCTGTGGTTGTTGGAGCAGCAGTGGTTGTTGGAGCTGCTGTGGTTGTTGTTAGAGCAGCCGTGGTTGTTGGAGCTGCTGTGGTTGTTGTTGTTTGAGCAGCAGTTGTTGTTGTTGTAGATATTTTGAGAGCTATTGGTGTTATATAGAAATAACCATATTAATACATAGAAAAATATATATTTTTAAAAAAATAATAATTTGTGTCAGTGTTTAAGTTTGTTGTCCTCTATCGTCATCTTTGTCGTCATTACAAAGTGTTTGGAATGACATGCTGTTTTGGAAATACCCATCCATCCTGTGCAGGACTACATTTACCTTACATCAGGCACCAATCTTAATACTAGTTCGCTCACTGCCCTTTATTTCTATTCCTGCATTGTTTTAAAATCAGTAGTGCCCAACCAGTCGATCGCGCTCTACTGGTCAACCGCGGACTGAGTCCAACTCGACCACAAGTGTAGTGGAAAAATACAATTAGATACCGTCTGCACAAAAATGTAATCGTTTCACAGGTGCTTTATTTTGAGATACATGAGATGAGTGAACTTTGACTGCTAACAACATACTTCGACTCCCTGTTTTCATTAACAACCTTGACTCCTTTTTCTTCAAACAACTGCAGTTTCGATTCAGATAACAACTCATGAAGTCATTGTTGCAGAGCAGACAAGACAGGGATGGTATCTCAGAATATTATAGAAGACCAATCACAGAGATGCAATGAAACATTTTATGCAAATGTACAACTCTAGTTTAAGAGTATAAAGCTTCAGCGCAAACGGGATTGTGCGGGTTTTTCTGCGAGGCACTCACTTGATGTGACTTTGTATGATTCCCCTTTCTGCAGAAAGTTACTCTATGCAATAAAATACCCAGAGACAAAAGACTTTGCTTTCAGATCTTCATTCGAACAGAAAAATCCACGACACAAGTCAACGTAAATATTGCACAATCACAGCCGGCGCATCTCCTGCGTAATGAAGCGGAATTTTTCGCGCCAACCGTGTTGCGATGATTGGCTACAGAGCGAGATGTGTCGCGAGATACACTATGGATGACAGGAAGTTGACAGCTGTCAACAGTAGCTAGCGATCAGAGCGACTCCCAAACTTAACGTGGCTGAAGTGAAACAAGCCATAAGTTACCATTTTCAACCTGAATGGGAGGAAGATTTTTTTTTTTTTTGTTTATTTCCATTCTTTGCCCGTTTGTTTGATTTGCAATGCAACCGTGGCATTGCCAATCTGGAGCGGCATTTTAAAACGGTTCACGGGAACTACGAGAGGGATTACCCTTCAAAAACGCTTTTACGCTCTACAAAAGTGCGGGATCTGAAAGCACAGCTTGTAGCTCAGCAGTCAATCTTTACCAAACCGAAGACCCATGGTAAGGCTGCAACTATTGCTTCGTATCGCGTCAGTCACGTCCTTGCTAAACACAAGAAGCCATTCAAAGACGGCGATATCATGAAGGAACCTTTTCTGGAGGCAGCGGATAGCCTTTTTGATGACTTTAAAAATAAAACAGAGATCGTGAAGGCCATTAAAGCAGTACAACTCTCCTGCAACACTACCACAAGACGGTGTGAGGGAATGGCTGTGGATGTGGAGGAGCAACTGAGGAAGGATATCGACCCTAAGATTTGACGAGTCGACTGATATGGTGGATGTGGCACAATTGTGTGTTTTCATCAGGATGGTTTTTGAAGACATGAGCGCCAAGGAAGAGCTTCTCACCATTTTGCGTGTGTGTGTGTGTGTGTGTGTGTGTGTGTGTGTGTGTGTGTTCTCAAGATGCCACTGTAAGTCTTGACAGGCTGCTGCTTTCATGTCAGAGGTAGGAGTGTGTCCGGAGCACAGAGATGGCTCTGCTTATGGAGCACCAGTTCAGATCACTGCCAGCTGACAGACAAACACGTATGTGTGAAGCAGTGAGAGCGGGCTTGTGCTACAGTTGTTGAGATGTAAAGAAGGGAGGGGATGTGATGTAATGCGTTGTTTTTAATGTTCAGCACTCTGTATATAAAGTGCTATATGAATAAAGATGATTGATTGATTGATGCCTTGTGGTTGTTTGACAACAAGAGCGTGGTGAAGTTAGTTACAGACTGGACAGAATGTGTGTGTGGGCGATGTTGACACTGCACTGGTGTTGGCTACTTGAAAAGTAGATCTTGGGTCAAAAGGTTGGGCACCTCTGTTTTAGATAATACATTTTGAGAAGACTTATCCTTCATGTCCAAGTCCATTACTTTCTTTATTTATTAGAATGGTTGTTTCTTACCCTTTTTGGCAGACAGACAGACAGACAGACAGACAGACAGACAGACAGACAGACAGACAGACAGACAGACAGACAGACAGACAGACAGACAGACAGACAGACATTACAAGTTAAACCTGTACAATTAAAAATAGACTCATACTGGTGAAAGGTGTTGTTGAGTGTGGACACTGTGTGAACATGATCAAGACACAGAAACAACATAGAGACAGGAGAGAAAGACTCGGAGCAGGAAGAAGAGTGAAAGGTGTTGTTGAGTGTGGACACTGTGCAGGTGTGACTGGTTAACAGACTAAAGAGGTTCAGTGACTCCAGGGTAAAGAACTTATGCTCAAGAAGAAATAAAATACAGCAGGGGCCGCTAATGCAACAATTATTCAAAGTGGGCTCTTCAGATGTTTTAGAGCTTAAATTAATTTATCATCAACAATAATGTAAAATGATGCACAATATGAATGAATAATGATTAATATGAAACACACTATATCAAATGTTTATTATTTACAAACACTTTTATTTAAACACTACTCAATATATGAGTGTGTGTGTGTGTGCGTGTGTGTGTGAGTAAGGCCCCGTTTCCACGGAGACGCTGTGACAGTAAAACGAAACAGTTGGGTATCTGATTGGCCTTTCGTTCACACGGCGTCGGTGTTTCATGGGGGTGAAAACTCAAGCTTTTGAAATCGACCTCCAGGGTGGAGTGAAACTGATACGGGGGCGTATCGCAGCCATGTGAACACATTTTTCATTTGTTTGTTTAGGATTTATAAAGGGGTAAATTAAAGGGATATTTTTGTTGTTACGTTGCGTTAATTATGTCTACAACAAAATATCCCTTTATTTAGCCAATAACTAAAACCCCTCTCTTCACAGATACTACTAGCCAGATTTTATTTTGGAAACACGTCTCTGTCTTCATTCGGTTGTGGAACCTGTGTTGCCTTCATGTGATGAAGGTGTCTTGAGCTGAAATTCTCCAGGTGGCGTTGTCAGGTCAATCTAACTAGTTTTTGTTTTTTCTATGCCTTTATTATAGAGAGGAAAGTGGATAGAGGAGAGAGAGAGTGGGGAGAGACATGTGGGAAATGAGCCACAGGCCGGATATAAACCCGGGCCGCCAGCGCGAGGACTGAGCCTCAATGCATGGGCCGCGCGTGCTACCGCTGCGCCACCAGCGCGCCCAATCTAGCTAGTTTTTTTCCAATTATTGTACACCATGCTTTAGAATCACTATGCCACATTCAGAGGATCCGTCTCCCCTCTTTTGGTTAAGATTCAAAGGTACACCACTGCTGATGTGTCCCAAGAGTTACATCATCATTTACAGCTCTCACGTCACTATCAACATCAAGGCAAAGATCATGTGTTTACCACCCATCCACAGTTTTCCATCATGTCTGTGTTTCATGCTTCTGTATGGGAATGCTTCATAGATGAAGAACACAACACTGAGATCATCTTTTTTATAATGAATTTCATTTTACAACAAGCTTACCATTTTTTCACCCCTTGAATTATAAATTAATGCAATGATTTTCTTGGGTTTTTTTTACACGTATATCAAGTTAATATGCAAGGAGTGTATTTAGTTATACTCATCTTACCTGTTAAAGTCAGAATGAACCATGTTATCTTTCCGATAGCCATCTTTTCTCCTTCTCAGTCTGTGAAAAATAAACAATGCAGAACTTCAATCATAAAAAACAACCACAGCATTTATCTCTCCACAGAATTATTGCCTTTTTAAATGATAATCAGAAGCAAATTCATTACATAAAAAGCTTAGATTATACAATAAACTAACCGTGCTAAAAAATAAACTGAAGCTTTGAATAATGTTGTTTGAACTCAAACACGTTATAGGTTGTTGATCCTGCTAATGACTGAATTGATTAAAGGATTAAAACACTTGAAGAATAAAAAGAACCTTCCTTAGTTTCTTGTTGATTTTACTCTGACATACTTCTCACATTGAATAAAAAAGATTTTTAATAAAAGCCTTTAATTTAACTTTGAATTCAAAGGCAAGTTTTCTTATGAGAAGAATCATTCTTTTCCTTCACCATCAGATGTCAAACTCTGAAATAACTGATAAATTTGACCTTTGTCTCCTTCCATCTTCAGGAGAGGAACACTACATATTTAAATGCTGTTGGCTGTGACACAGGAAGAGAATGGGGCTCTTCTTTTCTGTCAAAAGGAGTGGACGGTTTTTTATATTTCTCAAACTGTCAGGTGCTCACTGTTGTATTAAATATTTATTTAAATTTGAATGTAAGCATGTTGGTGTAATTTTATTTGCAACAGTGTTTTACCTTAAATAAATTCAAATCAACACGTTTAACATTTGTTTCAACATTTACACAAGTTGAAATACTACACATGCACTTACCTTCAGTGAAATCTGAAGCGTTATGAACCCTCTCAGATTCTCTCTTCACTGATCAATGAAACCTTCTTCTTCAGTGTGTCCTGTTTCCCCCAAGCTGACAGCAAGGGTGTTATTAAAGGCTTTTTATAACACATGTGTGCTGTGTATTGAATATTACTGGACTGTTGTGATACAGTGAAGAAAGGTTCACTCACTCTGTTTGTGCTGTGACACAAGGTGCTGTGATTTCACTCATATGAATGTAGAAAGACCTTCCACCTGTATGTCACAAACAACAATTCAAGAAAGTATTGTTTTGAAAGGGTTCGACAAACCAAATGTTCAGAAGAGCAGTAACAATGGTTCATCACATGTGGAGTCATTGTCATGTTAAATGACATTTAAACAAACACTTTCCTTCATGTGTTCCAAATGTAGCTGTTGGCCATTTCAGCACATTATTTTACAACAGAAAAAAATAATATACAGTATAAACATTTGCAAATGCTTATCAAGCGAAGCATGAAGTCAGACTTTAAATATGATAGCAACAGTGTTTTTTACGTCTGCTTATAACTAAAACCCGTACTCTAAAACTAACATCACGTAAATTTGAAAGAATTTGGCGATCCATCGGTAGAACGATAGAATCTCGTTTAATTTGGCAAGATAGTCATAATAGATATATGAAAGCTCTACGGCAGGCCCGCACTGCCTATTACTCGTCTCTTATTGAAGGAAATAAAAACAACCCTAGATACCTCTTCAGCACTGTAGCCAGGCTGACAGAGAGTCATAGTTCATTTGAGCCATCTATTCCTTTAGCCCTTAGCAGTAATGATTTCATCAGCTTTTTTAATGATAAAATTCTAAACATTAGAGACAAAATTAGCAACCTACTACCTTCACTTAGTGCAGATTCCTCCTATAATTCAGATACAGCAGAAACGGTTCCAAATTCTGATACTAACCTCGACTGTTTTTTTCCAATTAACCTCTCAGAACAAAATTCGATAAATTTCTGCGTCTAAACCGTCAACCTGTCTTTTAGATCCAATCCAAGCTGTTTAAGGAAGTGTTTCCCCTAGTTAGCAGCTCCATACTAGATATGATCAATATATCTTTAGCGGCAGGTTATGTACCCCAGTCATTTAAAGTAGCTGTAATCAAACCGCTCCTTAAAAAGCCTACTCTTGATTCAGGAACTCTAGCTAACTATAGACCTATATCTAACCTTCCTTTTATCTCCAAGATCTTAGAGAAAGTGGTAGCTAATCAGCTGTGTGACTGTCTCCATGGCAACAGCTTGTTTGAGGAGTTCCAGTCGGGATTTAGAGCTTACCATAGCACTGAGACTGCACTAGTTAGAGTAACAAATGATCGTCTGTTAACCTCAGACAGGGGACTTCTATCTGTGCTCGTCCTGTTAGATCTTAGTGCTGCGTTTGACACAATTGACCATCAGATTCTGTTACAGAGAATAGAACAATGACTTGGAGTTACAGGGACTAGAACAATGACTTGAAGTTACAGGGACTGCTTTAAGTTGGTTTAGATCCTATTTATCAGACAGATCTCAGTTTGTTCATGATGAGTCCTCTATGTACACCAAAGTTAGCCATGGAGTGCCTCAAGGATCAGTCCTTGGTCCGATTCTATTTACATTATATATGCTTCCTCTAGGTAGTATTATGAGAAAACACTCCATAAACTTTCATTGCTATGCAGACGATACTCAGCTCTACATATCAATGAAGCCAGAAGACACCAACCAGCTTCGTAAACTAGAAGCCTGCCTCATGAACATCAGGACCTGGATGACCAGAAACTTCTTACTGCTCAACTCAGACAAGACTGAAGTTATAGTGATTGGACCCAAGAACCTTAGAGAGACTTTCTCTGCCGATATGATGGCCTACGCTAATAGTAGTATTAGCGTAGCCTCTAGTACCACTGTGAGGAACCTAGGAGTTCTATTTGATCAGGATATGTCCTTTGATTCATACATTAAACAAATTTCAAGGACAGCTTATTTTCACCTTGGTAATATCTCTAAGATCAAGCAGATCCTGTCACAAAATGATGCTGAAAAATTAGTTCATGCATTTGTTACCTCCAGGTTGGATTACTGTAATTCTTTTTTAGCAGGGTGCTATGGTAAATCTCTAAAGACCCTTCAACTCGTCCAAAACGCTGCAGCTCATGTTCTGACTAGAACTAGGAAAAGGGACCACATGACTCCTGTATTGGCTTCTCTCCATTGGCTCCCTATAAAATCTAGAATAGAATTTAAAATCCTTCTGCTCACTTACAAAGCTCTAAACGATCAGGCACCATCCTATCTTAAAGAGTTAATTGTACCGTACTATGTAGAGCCTTTAGTTATCAGGCACCGCTCCTTTGGAATCGTCTACCAGTCGGGGTCCGGGAGGCAGACACACTAGGTACTTTTAAGAATAGACTTCAAACTTTTCTTTTTGATAAATCTTATAGTTAGGGCTGGCTTAGGACCAGCTCATAGTTATGCTGCTATAGGCCTAGACTACCAGGGGAACTGGCACCAGGATCTGTTATCCCCCCCCCCAACCTATCCTATCCTATTCTTCTTTCTGCATCTTGTCCCATTTTTCAAGCCCAGAACAGTTTAGCAGATGGCTGTTCCGTCATGAGCCCGGGTCTGCTGAAGATTTCTGCCTGTTAAAAGGAAGTTTTTTCTTGCCACGCTATGACGGATTAAGCTGGGCTCTTGTAATATAGCCATCAGTAAGGTCCTTTACCTGCTTTTTGTAAACATAACAATGAGCATGGTCTTGTTACCTGCTCTTTTGTTAATGTTAACAGACAAACAGTAAGGTCCTTTACCTGCTTTTGTAAAGTGTCTCGAGATAACGCCTGTTATGAATTGACGCTATATAAATAAAGATTGATTGATTGATTGATTGATTGATTGAATGCATTGCTGGTTGGTTTCAGTTCAAGAACAGATAAGATCAACAACAAAGTTCCTTGAGCAAGAAACTTTGTAAAAAAGAAAACCAAAAATAAAGGTTGAAAAAGTCAGAAGCTACAAAATATAAATACCTTTCTCGTGAACAAAGCCACATTCCTAAATACAGAATTTCACCTGTTATTTTCACCCTCCCTCCGTTTGTCCTGTGACACAAGCTGTGGCTGCATTCCAATATGAATGTTGAAAGAAGTTCCACCAGTATGACAGCAAGTTCAGACAAATGCATTCAGAAGGAATTCTTTTGAATGCTAAGTGGTGCTAAACTCGACTGAATGCATTATGTTATAGAGCTGCATATTCTCCTGTATTGGCTGACAATGGTATCATATTTGGAGTCAATAAGATTATCAAGGTCAGTTTACAATTGTGATTGAATTTCTGTATCTCTAAGGGCAGTGTGTCAGTCTTGCAGTTTTTACCTGTTTAAAGTTGAAACACCATATCTCTGGCCTATCTCTGGGATTTCTCGGAGGTAGCTTCTGCTCAGGCTAAACAGCTGATTGTCCTGACTTCCTCCAGTGTGGTCGTTGGGGAAAAGACGTGCAGTCCCTGTGGATTATGACAACACAGTCCCCTAGTCCAGCTCCGTCTCTACTGGTGTGTCAAAAGGTGCCTACCACCAAGCTGAAGAAAAACGCTGGTTCCTGCTAGGTGCTAAAACCAAAGAGTAAGCCAGCTCGACCATCGCATAGACTGGACTGTTGTGAGCAAAGATGATCACTGACTTCTCCACAACGCCATGGAATCCAGTCAGACAACAAGTTTGAAATCCTCAACATAGGCTACAGCAGTCAAATTCACATTGGGTCGAGGCCGGACTCATTTTGCCAAGGTCACTAGAACATGTATATAGGCGTATGATTAAAAAGTAATCAAAACAAGCTACTGGTACCTTTATGTTAATGTGGCAGTAACAATTTAAGTTTGAAATTCAGTCCAACAACACCAGCCGAAATGGAAATGAACAGAAGGGGGGAAACCATTTGACTTTAAACCAGAACAAGGTCACACAGGTTGGAAATACTTTGAGCGGAGACCTGGTTCAAAAAGGTTCAAATGTGTTATTTAGCAGCATTCTCTGAGTCTCTGAATTTTTATTGCACACTTCCTGTTTGGCCACTGTCACAGGTGCTGGAGCAGGGCTGAGGGCTAACCAGAGGGGAGAAGGACTAGCTGAACTGGAGGGGAGGGATCTTAAGTTACACTGCACACATGAAAACAAAAACACCATCTATAATGACACTCGAGTGCTCTACTGTACAGGGATGTGAAGGGAAGTCGGCCAGCCACCTGCTCTGCCCAACAGCTCCTGTCCATGACAAAGACATAGAAAAGTTAGCTACCAGGCCAATAATGTAACTCACTTTTCAAAGTGCCTCTTATCACCCCTCAGCTGGGACCACAACCACGCTGGGCATTAGCATGCCTGATCACACCAGATCACACTGGGCATTTGATGCCAGATTACGCTGGGCATTAGCTGTCATGGTTTGATTTTGTTTATGTTGTATTTCAGTGTTTTGAGTTCTGTTTTAGTTCTTCTCTAGTGTTGCCTCTTGTGTGTGTCTTAGTTCAGTCTTCAGTGTTTCCTGTTTTTTAAGTTGTAGTTCTGGTCTTCAGCGTTGTCTGGTTCCCTGCCTCTCTGTGTTTCCCTCCTGTCTGATGACCCTGATTGTCCTCGCCTCTCTGATTAGTCTCACCTGTGTCTAATTACCCCTGTCTATTTAGTCTCTGTGGTTCCTCCCTCTCTTGACAGTTCATTGTCTTTTTTTCTTGGCTGGAAGCTGAATGTTTCCCCGTGTTCTCTGCTCCATGGATTTACTTTGTTTTTGTGCTCATTTTTTTTTCTTGTTTGGATTTTGTTTTAGGAAGTAAGTTTCTGTTTTTTAGTTTAAATAAATAATTTTCTGCACTTGGGTCCTCCTGCCTGTTTTCTACCTCTGTCTGTGACATTAGCATGCCTGATCATGCCAAATAGCACGCTGACTGTGTGGAGACGGTCTCCAGGAAGCGCTCAGACATTGCATGCTGTGTAACACTGTCAATTTCTCGGCCTGCGAGATGAATAAAGGATTATCTTAACGTTAGGCTATCCAAATAAATGTTATAGGAGATGACTATTTCCCTAATAAAAAAAGACCCAAAGCAAAGTTCTTTTTATCTCCTCAGTACTTCCTTCATATGCTCCTGCTCAGTCATATATTCCAGAAGAACCGTATGCCTCACAAGAATATTTTAGCTGCAACTGAAAGGCCTTTGGAAATATCAATTGTAATATAACTGATTCTCTTGTGCAATTTGTGCCTGACGATCATTTGAATGTATTGCTGTTGTTGTGAATAGACAGCTGTTTAAATAACACAAATATCACACTGTACATTTGTATAGAATTTCTGACAATCAAAACAGATGTTTAAATAATCAGTATGATTACAGGGTTTAATATTGTTTGATACACAAAACACAGAAAAGAGAGTCAATTTTGATAGTTGAATAAACTATCACTCTCAGTGTTAACACGAGCTCTATGAAGTTCATAATTAAAACAACATTCTGGTATTTACTTGTCAATATTGATCTTTTTATTTTATTTTGAAGGAGCTCTGCAGGTAGCATGTTGTAGAACTGAAATCTGATGTGCTCATCCTTTTACCTGTTGTGCCATTGAAAATACTGTGAATGGTCAAAGAGCTATATCAATATATGTTGGGGATTTGTTTCTGTGAAGTGCATTAGCATATCCTAAAATGATATGGCAGAACATTGGCGGATCATGGCTTCTTTAATGATGCTCGAACGGTAACAACCTCTCAAGCCCAGTCCGCTGAACATGCGGACTGGGCTTGCAGGTGGCATTCGGGAACATCACGTTACATCTCCCCCTTTAAGTTTGGGGCAACACAAACATACAATCTCTTTAAATGTTCTAGCATGCTCTCATAAACAAAATCACTTTTTATCCCAAAATAAATTTCTCTTTCTTTTCTCACAGATAGTGTAATCTATTTATCTATCTATCTAGTTTACAGGGTAGTGGGTAGACTGCCACACCCTGAGGGAATGGGAAGGGGTTTATTGTGCCCCGTGGATGATTCACATTCCTCCTATATGTCAAGCCTATCTACTGGTTTCACTACACGCCAACAGCGTGTGATGTTGACTCTCTTAGGTGATGTCACAGCAGTAGCCGTATCTGAGACAGGCCAAACTGGACTAGATGGACTCAGAGTCTGGTCACCACCGTTCTCAGCTGAAGCGGCGGTCTCTGGTGGACGTGATGGAGTCTATTCCCGGTTCACGATCTGCAGATCTCGTTGGTTCCTCCTGGTGACGTCTCCTTGTGGTATTCTTACGACGTACAACCGTGGAGTAGAACATGACCCCTGTTCCTGTCCATGTCTTTTCAGCGTCAGTTTTCAGCCTTACTCGATCACCAACCTCCAAGACCGGGAGAGGCTTTGCTGAGTACCTCCTGTTGTAGGCGTGCTCATATGCATGCTTGGCCTTAGCATCTTTCTGTCTGACAGCGACAAGGTTAGGCCACGCTGGTCTTAGTTGGTTGTTGAGCTTTGGAACTGTCGTGCGTAACCTTCTTCTTTGTAGGAGCCTGGCTGGGCTTTCATTGGTTGGTTCTGTTGCGGTGTCCCGATAACATCTGCGTTTTTCTCTGGAATATTTCTGGTGCTGAACTGATGCCAAAGGGAAACCTTTTGAAGCAATATCTTCCACTCTGCGTTATGAAAGTGGTTAGCTTTGAGCTCTGCTCATCTAAAGCAATTTGCCAGAACCCACTGGCTGCGTCGAGGGTTGTATACACTTTGCTACCAGCCAATTTGTGCAGTATGCTATCTGTGGTTGGCAGGATAAACTTTTCCCTTTTCACATTTTCACTTAACTTTGTTAGACCTACACATATTCTAACTATTCCGTTGGGCTTGACTACAGGCACCATGGGTGCTACCCATTCTGTAGGCTCTGTTACGCGCTCTATTATGCCCATATTCTCCATCCGTTTCAACTCCTCCTCTACCTTGGGTATAAGAGAGATGGGTATGCGGCGAGGTGCTGGTATGCTGTATGGTTGCGCGCCATCTTTAAGGATTATTTTGACGGGTTCTCCTTTAAGTAGTCCTAACTCCCCAAACACGCTCACATCATCAATGTGTTGTATTAGGCCCAGGCGAGCGCCAACTGTCCTGCTTAGTAGGTTTTCACATGTAGACTTCACTACTATTACCCTAAAGCAACAGTCTGTGGGTTTGCTCCCCAGCTGGACTCGTGTTTTTGCGAGAACCTGTCCCATCTGCCCTACGTTCCCACCTGGACTCACCAATTTAGTTTTAACTGGGCTGAGTTTTGGCCTAACACGAAGGCGATTAAATGTAGCTTCATTCATTACAGTAGTGTCAGCACCTGAATCTATCTTAAAGCTGACAGCTGTATTGCCTATCATGAGCGTGGTGCGCCATGGTGGCTCAGTGTCTGAAATGACTTCATCTAAGCCTTCTTCCGCTGCCATATTGTCACGCGTTGTCTCTTCTAGTGACCCAAACAATATTGTGTTTACTTCCTCAGTCAGTTCTTGAACCATTTTGGTTTTGCACTTAGCTGCAAAATGACCTACTTTCCGACATTTATTGCATTCTCTGTCTTTGGCTGGACATTTGTCTCTCTCGTGCCTGCGCCCGCATCTACCGCAGTTTTGTCTCTCCTCTTCATCGTTGCGACCGCCATTTGCCTCGGCCTGTTTTTTCTTCCACTTGCCCTGCGGGTACCTCTTTACCTCGTCCACGTGTCCTGTATCTCCCTCGTCGCTATTCTGTAGCTTTACTAGCTCGGAGTGTCTTGCCATTTCGGCCGCTGATCTTAGAGTGAGGTCTTTTGTCATCTGGAGCTTGAGTGAGATTTCTTTATCTTTAATCCCTATCACAAGTCTATCCCTTATTTCCTCCTCTTTGTCTCTGAATTCACAGTGGGCAGCTAGCTCATACAAGTGACGAATATACTGTTCGACAGACTCACCCGCCTCCTGAGTGCGTGAGTGAAAACGAGCTCTCTCGAATATCTTGTGTTTTTATTACTACAAAACTTAAGTTCTACAAACAAATGATAATTTGCTGGAACAACTATTGGGAGTTTTCTCCAAAATTTAATAATTTGAGTTGGCCACAAAACTCAAAAATCTAGTGCATCAAGTTGCCTTGAAATTTTGAGTTTTCCTAACTTTCATTTTTAAAGTGTCTCAACTATTTATCTTGTAAACACACAAACAGGTCAATTAACATGTCTATTTTAAACATGGACACAAAATAATGTCACACTAGCAGTGTGCAATAGTGTACTTTAGTAAGATATTGAAAATACACATCTGTATTTCTTTGAGGTTAGGCTCAGCCAAAATAATACTTGTAATACTGTAATGGTAATACTTGACGTTTTATCCGAGGTCTGAATGCTCCGCCGAGGAGGACCGGGTGGGAAAGAAGGTTTGACATGTGGCGACTGGAAATGGTGGCTTAAATCCCCTGCAAAGTTGTTCAGGAGACCCCGTACATTCAGGGAAGCATGCACAGTTTTGCGCACAGACTTGACCCTGGCCTCAGTAAGTGTTGGCTGTGATCCAACAAGGCATTTTGAGTTTTGCCAACACATAGTATGTAGTAAGGCCAACCTTTCACAACAAACTTGATAATGTTAGTTGAAATAATTAATATTCCATTGTTTGCACTACAATTTAATATTTTTTGTTCAGATTACTTAAAAATCATTGTAAGGTGAGCAATTTTAAGTTTTCGTTTTTACAGAGTGAAGAAACGTTTCTTCCAGTCGGGCCAGTTCTCCGGTTTTGCGAAGTTAAACTGCTCCGGCGCTGAAAACTTTGCCATATTGTTCTCGTTAACTTTAACTTCTGACACCATGTGAAGTGCATTAGCATATCCTAAAATGATAAGGCAGAACATATGCGGAACATGGCTTCTTTAATGATGCTCGAACGGTAACAACCTCTCAAGCCCAGTCCGCTGAACATGCGCACTGCCTTGCAGGTGGCATTCGGGAACATCATGTTACAGTTTATGTTCTTTTTTTTCCACTTTTGAGGTTGGACAGTTAATGCAGCTAAACAGAAGCCTGAAAAATCTGTCAGCCAAGTCCTACCTTAACCTCTGCCAGAGAGACCACCTAAGTTGCTCCCCCTACATGCAGTTGGGTCTATCAGATTTTTTTTTTCATGGGATGGATTTGCAAGATCTGTACCTTTTGCTGTAGCTAAAGCAAATTAACTTTTGAGGCATTACAGGTTCAGGCACAAACACAGTGAAATTCTTACCCGTTTACATGCTGATGGCCCCTTCTCTTTTAAAACCTGGAATGCACTTAAATCACATTTGTCAAGGAAACATTCAACAGACAAATCACGAACAGAAGTAATCGGGTTCAATAATGAACTTCAGTTCTTGTTTCTTTGCTGAAAAAGACTTTTCAACATAAGATCACAGCAGTTTACTATCAGCTAATGTCCCACCACAGTGTCAGTCCACACTGAAGTCCATTGATTTAGCTGTCTAAGGCTGTGGATGTCAAACAGTATGGCTGCGAGGCAGTGCTAGAGCCACGATTCAAAGATGGTGTCCAGTCTGAAGAGGAAGTGCTCTTCCTGTTCTCTGACAGAACATCAAAGGTACAATAATGAACGTAATAGCAGACAATTTAGGTGGCCATTCATTTGGTGGCTTCTTGGAAAGCTTTTCTGGATCTTATGTCTGGAGGTTTTGTGTAGGAGTGCTCGCAGAGTTTCAGGAAAAAGAAGTCAGAACTGGATCCTTCCAAGCAGCTTTAGAGAGTCTGACTGGTGTGAAAAGTGTGCCTTAAAGAAGAAACTGAACTATGTTCATGTTTTATCTGGGTATCCACCAGACTTGCTCCATGGCCTGTTTGAGGGAAGAGTACCTCTTGATCTGTCTTTGTGCCTTCATGTTTTCATAAAGAAAAATACTTTGTCTCAACTCAATGACCGAATCAGAGAGCTCCCCAACAAGTGGACGGACAAAACGGACAGCCTGCAGCCAGTCCCTGAATATCTCCAGCAGAGAAAGTGTGGGGGGAAACGCTCATGAAAACTGGAGCTTATTGCCTCTTCTTCCTTTTCTCATTGGATTTAAAGTGCCAGAGAGTGAACTAGCAGGGCTTCTTCTGATGGATCTCAAAGACATTGTTGAAGCGGTAGTTTCTCCACTTCACAATAAGATACTTTGACACTAGTCAAAGTATTTCTTTGGTCCACTAGTAGCTCTGTGGACAATGTGCTTCCAGGCAAAACATAAATTTTTCAAGCGAGTTGTTCGACATACCAGCTATTTACGCAACATTTTATTGTCTCTCGCTGTGAAGCATCAGTCCATGCTGAAACCTGCACTCTGTGTCACAAATATGTCAGGAGTTCCTGTAGATGTCAAAAAAGAAAACCTAGAGGAAGCAGTGCAAAGGAAGTTTCCAGGAGAGACGTGTATTCAGGTGACCTGTTATGGCACCAGTTATTCAGTGGGAATGACTTTGCCCTATGGATCCACTGGAGGGCTTCCAGATTTAGTTGAACTGAGTCTGATCTTTATTGTTCATGGCCAGCATGTATTTGCTGTCAAGGGTCTCGGACCATGGTTCAGTGAGCATCTTCATTCTTTTTGAATTTCTTGCTTGAATTTCCCTCGGGATCAATAAAGTATCTATCTATCTATCTATCTATCTATCTATCTATCTATCTATCTATCTATCTATCTATCTATCTATCTATCTATCTATCTATCTATCTATCTATCTATCTATCTATCTATCTATCTATCTATCTATCTATCTATCTATCTATCTATCTATCTATCTATCTATCTATCTATCTATCGAATTGGAATCCACAAGACAAGTGACAATTCTTCAGCAACAAGAATGAACCTGTTATTTCCTCTACACGTCTTGCAGCATACTGTCGAGGGAATGCCATGCGTCACCCTTGAAGCGTCACATTCCCAGACAAGAATAGGTATTTAAGTAAACATAGTGTTATGATTTGGGTTTTTGTTAGTGTGCACTTTCGTTGTTTGGTTTCCCTGTCTGTCTTCTCCTCCTGTGTGCTCCCTTCCCCCTTGATTAACATTTGTTTCAGCTGCACACCCAGGTGTCACTCATTCCATGACTCATCAACTCCTCCTCTTAAGCCGGCTCTCCACATGCAGCCGGCGCCAGATTATTGTCAACCCTCCGTGGTATCATACCTCTAAATCAGGCTCCCTTGTATTTTGATGTTCCTAGTGATTTGCTTGTACTTACCCTCCTCTTGTTCTCTCCTCGTCAGCTCCCAGTCCAGACCTACCTGCCCCTTGTGTCCTGTCGTCTCATTGTGTTCACTTTGGATTCACCTCACGCGTGCTGGATTAGGGTTGTTGGAGAGTCACTTGGATTATTGTATGCACTACTCACCTTGGAGCTTGGACTCTTGCTCATATTGTCACCAGTGTCACTTTCCCCGTTTATAATAAATTGTTATTGTTTATCTGTTCCTTGGTCTCGCGCTTGGGTCTTATTCTGGTTTCACAACAGAATAATCTGGCCAACATGGACCCAGCGGACCGGGATTCAGAGGCTAGTGTTAGCTCGAGTCACTGCAGGTGATATCGACAAGCCTCAGTCGTGTTGAAGCGCAGTTAAACCCCGTTCAACCGACTGCTACTAACCCTGTTGTTCCCTCCCCCAGCCAGGCCCAGCCTCGTGAACCGTTCGTCCCTGCCCCTGACAGATACGACGGAAAGTTGGGTGATTGTAGAGCTTTTTTATTTCAGTGTGCACTCGTTTTTGAAACTCAACCACTCACCTATCATGATCGGTCCAAGATAGCTTATGTTCTGGGGTTGCTATCGGGCAGAGCTAGGGCTTGGGGAATGGCTTTCTGGCACAATCCGCTTACTAGTCATGTCGATTACAAGCGTTTTTCCGAGGATATGATCTCTGTTTTCGATCATCCCGTTGCTCGCAAGGATACTGGGAATCAGCTTCTCAGCCTTCGCCAGGGTTCACTGAGCGTCGCTGAATACTCCATTGATTTTCGCACGTTAGCAGCAGAGTTTGTCTGGAATGATCAAGCCCTGCAAGGGATCTTTTCGAAGGGGTTAAACAGGGCGGTTAAAGATTGTTTGGTGGGCCGTCCTGAAATGAATAACTTACAGGAATTAATAACTCTGGCTATCAAAATCGATAACCGCATCCGCGATAGGGAACGAGAGGAGCCCAGTAGAACCCCTGTTAAGGAGTTTTCGCTTCCTGACACTAGTGTTACTCAGAGAGATATTTCTCGTTCAGTTGTTACACCAGAAGTCCCTACGCAGTTGGGACGCAGCCGGCTAACTCCGGCTGAGAGAGACCGCCGCTCCAAACATAGATTGTGTATCTATTGTGGCGAAGGGGGACACCGCTTGGTTAACTGTCCGGTTAAACTAGGCTGCTCACCAGTTTTTAAATGGCCAGTCGTTAGCCCAGGTTGTGAGTGAGATCGCCCCGCTATCATCGCTGCTAGCAGGTAATCACCGGGAAAATGTAACGTTCCATATTATGCCCTCATCTCATGCCCCTATCGTCTTAGGTCTTCCTTGGCTGCAGCTACATAATCCACAGATTAATTGGTCCAAGGGTAAAATTACAAGCTGGAGTGAGTACTGTCACGCTAAATGCCTAACTTCAGCATCATCCCCTTGTAAGACTCCTAGTGGTTCTAAGGTTTCAGTACCCCCCGACTTGTCATCGGTGCCCTCAGTTTACCACCATCTGGGAGAGGTGTTTAGCAAGGAGAGGGCTCTCACACTCCCCCCTCACCGGCCATACGACTGTTCGATTGACTTACTGCCGGGTGCCCTGTTTCCGACCAGTTGCCTGTATAATCTGTCAGGTCCTGAAAAGGAGGCCATGGAGTGCTACATAACGGAGTCCCTCAACTCAGGATTTATTCGTCCCTCGTCTTCTCCACTCGGAGCTGGTTTCTTCTTCGTCGATAAGAAGGATAAGACTCTCCGACCGTGCATCGTCTGTCGAGGTCTGAACAATATCACAGTGAAAAACAAATACCCATTACCCCTCATCAGCTTCAGCTCCGCTTTCGAACCTCTTCAGGGTGCCACCATCTTCACAAAACTGGATCTCCGTAACGCCTACCATCTGGTTCGTATTAAGGAGGGGGACGAGTGGAAGACGGCGTTCAACTCTCCTCTAGGTCACTTTGAATACCTCGTAATGACGTTTGGTTTAACCAATGCTCCTGCGGTGTTCCAAGCCTTAATCGATGATGTACTGAGAGACTTTTTGAACCACTCTGTGTTTGTTTATTTAGACGACATTTAGATTTTTTTCTCGTTCATTGGAGGAACACATTGGTCATGTGCAGAAGGTTCTGCAAAGACTATTAATGAACTCTTCGTGAAAGCTGAGAAGTGTGAATTTCATACCCCCTCAGTCTCTTTTTTAGGCTACATTCTGGAAAGTGGTCAAGTTAGACCGGATCCTGCCAAGATCGAAGCTGTCATGGAGTGGGAGACACCGATTTCTCGCAAGCAGCTGCAGAGATTCTTGGGCTTCGCTAACTTTTATAGACTTTTCATCCGGAACTACAGCCAGGTTGTAGCACCCCTCACTCGACTAACCTCTCTCTCTGAACCTTTCTTGTGGTCTCCTGCTGCACAGGAGGCGTTTCTGGACTTAAAGAGGAGGTTTTCATCAGCGCCAATCTTGGTGCAACCAGACATCCAGAGACAATTCATCGTGGAAGTGGACGCGTCAGACATTGGAGTGGGGGCGGTCCTCTCTCAGAGGTCTTCCAGTGACCAGAAACTCCATCCGTGCGCTTTCTTCTCCCGCAAACTATCGCTTTGGAGGAGTGGCGACACTGGCTGGAGGGTGCTGAAACACCATTTGTGGTCTGGTCCGACCACAAGAACCTCTCCGACATCCAAACAGCCAAGAGGCTGAATTCTCGTCACGTACAGACCGGGAAGTAAGAACATAAAACCCGACGCCTTATCTAGGCAGTTTGATAAAGACAAGGAGACAGTTAAGACTTGTGAGATGATTCTACCCTCATCCTGCCTAGTGGCTTCGGTGACATGGGAGATTGAGTCAGCTGTCCACAATGCTTTGAGGGCTCACCCCGACCCTGGTGGGGGCCCAGATAACTGCTTGTTTGTTCCTGATGTTGTCTGTTCTCAGGTTCTGCAGTGGGGACATTCGTCCAAAATAGCATGTCATCCGGGTGTCTCTCGGACAACGGATCTTCTAAAGAGACATTTCTGGTGGCCATCTATGAACAAAGACATAAAAGACTTTGTTTTAGCGTGTTCTGTTTGTGCCCGGAGCAAGGCTTCACATCGTCCGCCAGCGGGTCTGCTTCATCCCCTCCCTGTTCCCGGCAGACCATGGTCGCACATTGCTTTGGATTTCATCACCGGTTTACCTCCCTCAGAAGGTAACACTGTCATACTTACAATTGTTGATCGTTTTTCCAAGTCTGCTCATTTTGTCTCACTCCCTAAATTACCCTCTGCATCCGAGACCGCTGAACTACTCACAGTTCATGTCTTTCGGTTGCACGGTATTCCCTCTGACATTGTCTCCGATCGAGGTCCCCAGTTTACTTCACAAGTCTGGAGAGCGTTCTGTCAGGCCCTGGGAGCTACGGTGAGCCTCTCTTCGGGATACCACCCACAGTCCAACGGCCAGACGGAGAGAGCTAATCAGGACGTAGAGGCCATGCTCCGTTGTGTTTGCGCCCAGAGACCGGATAAATGGAGTCAGTGCCTGTCATGGGTTGAATACGCTTACAACTCCCACACATCCTCAGCCACAGGTATGGCACCTTTTCAAGTCACTCTTGGATACTTACCCCCGTTATTTCCCAGTCAGGAACAAGACATTAACGTCTCCTCCGTCCAAAGTCACCTGCGACGGTTACGCAGGACCTGGAGGGAGACACGAGCTGCATTATTGAGGACTAGGGAACGGAATCGTAGGTTGGCTGACCGCCACAGGGCACCTACTTACACGGCAGGTCAAAGGGTCTGGCTGAACTCCAAAGACATTCCCCTTAGCGTTTCCTCTAGAAAATTGGCTCCTCGGTTCATTGGTCCCTATGAGGTCTTGGAGATAGTGAACCCCTCAGCCGTACGTCTCAGACTTCCTCCTGCACTCAGGATCCATCCCACATTCCATGTTTCGCAAATAAACCGGTCAACACTAGTGAGTTGACACTCTGGTTTCACAACACATAGTATATATTGAAATGTTTTCATTTGTTTAATTCTCTATTCACTGTCATAAGTTAGTATTTCAGATGGTTGTAAAAGTTCTAAAGATCAAAAAAGGAAATAACACCACTCTCAAATGTCAGCCATTTTTCTCCCTGAAAAGTCACACACATGATTTTTAAACTGATTTGAAGTTTCAGTTCTGAGCAGTCTAGTTCAACTTGATAGTTCATGAAATTTTAATTGATCAAAATTACTCACTCATTAAGCAGTGCTTAATTAATTACTACTTCTGTAAGCATTGGGTCAATTCATTATGCTGTGTTTACCACTTAAAATCATGAAAGTTATTTTTTTTCTCTGTAATATGTAGCAGTAACTTTATCTCTTCTCCTGTTCCTTCCTTTACAGCCTCAATATGTCTGCTAGACTTCATGACATACTGAGACAAGACATTCACAAACTTTCCTTGCCATCTGGAATCTCCCAAACTGTGGATGAATTAAAGATTATTGTTCCAGACACATTTGCTATCGAGCAAGATTTGAGTTTGCAGTTCCAGGACCAAGATTTTGATGGACAGTTATTTACTCTTCTTCAGACTAACGAGATAGACAGGATCAAAGTCTTGTGGAACCAGAGACCATCTTAACCATTGAGGATTCTCAGATTGTCAAAGGAATCCAAGACAGCTTTGCTAGCAGTTGTGCTGATTGATCAGAGAAAGCAGGTTCTTGTTCTGCTGCATCCAGTCACACCATTATTTTGCGTTCTCCAGGAAGTGCCTCTTCCCTTCGTTCTGAGTCTTGGCCTGCTCAGTTTGAGCTACGTACCTTCTCCCTTGGCACTGAGCTTATTCTACAAGCTGCCAATGAAGCTCTCAAGAAGGATGGAGCCCTTCACAACAATCCAACAATCTGGACAGACCATCTGTGCCTGCACCGCCTGTCTTTCTCAGGCACAAAGGGAGCACGTTGTTTGAGACACCCAGTGTCCTTCAATGCTTGATATAGTTGGCACAATAGCTTGAAATACAAACGTGGGAATTACAGAGCAAAGGTGAAACACCTTGGACTGACATCATGTCCTGAAACTTTTTTAATATGAGAATGAATCTTCCTCTGTATTTTGTTAGAGGACAACAGCATTGAGTCCTGGAGAGAAGCTAAATGTAAATATAAACAAATATAAATAGATAAATATAAACAAATATAAATAGCTGAGGTAGTTTCTGGAGTTTCCAGTGTGGCTCATGCTTGTGCTTTTCTTATGGGCTTCATCTATGCCCTGGAACTGAGCCACCCTAACAAACTGAAGTACACCTTCCAGGTCTTTAAAGATCTTCCTCGAGCAGGAGGATGGGAACAAAAGAACGTCCTCCAAGGTCTTCATGCCTGAAAGCCACACGCGCTTCTTTGAAGGTTGAGGGTTTGAGTGACCCCTTTTCTTTTTTGGTTTTATGCTGCACTTTCTCAGGTTCCACTGTTCTTGTTTTGTAATGAAAAATTCTTGTTAATTTTCTTCCATAATGTTTCTTTAGAGGAAAAACAGCTTGGCTATCTCATGTCCTGAAAATGTTATTAATTCATTGTTGATTCTTAAATTTAAAGTGGTTGCTCACAGTTGTATTTAAGCCATTTCATAAAACGTTTGTTTCTTAACAAAGTGAGTGAACAAGCGTGATTGGCTTTAGATTTTGTGTCTGATAGGACAGACTGTTGAGATGTTCACCATGCACTTTGTATGTTTAGAAATAAATATGTGGTCAAAAGTGTCTATCTCTGATACAAGAAATGCTTTTTTCCTTGCTCTTTATTTTATTTGATCCACACCCTGGGAAACACCAACGTTCTGTCTTATGAAGTGTTTCTGTCATAATCAGTTCAGATACAGCTTAAAGAATACTTGATTAATAGAAAATGCAACTTTAAAAAAAGAACTATTACTTCATGTGAGTAATAAGGAAAAAATTGACAAAATTAAGTTTATCTCACTTGGATTTTTAAAAAAAATTCAGTTCAAACAGAGTGATCTTGCTTGATCAACATAAATAAATTGTGCAAAAAGTTGCCTTCATTTTCTTAAGTTGGATGTTTATCAGTGCACATGGAAAAGATATGGAAACACACACACACACACACACACACACACACACACACTCTGATAAAAAAATATTCCTGTAGATCGCCTTAAAAAAATAAGGCACAATTTATTTATGTTGATCAAGCAATATCGTTCTTTGTTTGAACTGAATTATCTTTTTTACATGATAAATAAAATCCAAGTGAGATTAACTTAATTTTGTCAAGTAGATTAAGCAAAACTAAACTTTGTATAAACTGCTCAATGTGTTCAATGTTGTCAATGATATCTGTGTTTCTGTATTTCATCTTGTTTTAGTTTTCATTCTTTCTCTTGTGTTCTGTGTATGTGTGATTCCTAGTGTGTTTCCTTGTGTCCTTCTATGTTGTCTGTAAGTCTGTTTCCTGTGTTACTTGTGTTTTAAGGTTCTTCGTCTAGTTTTAAGTGTTTCCTTTTTCATTTTGTAGCATCTGGTTTAGGTTGTGTTTTGAGTGTCAGGTTTTACTTTGTACTTGTCCTCAGTGTTCCCTGCTGTCTGATTGTCCTCACCTGTCTGATTAGTGTCTGCGTTCCTTCCCACCTGTTGTCATTGTAGATTGTTAGTAGCTAGTCTGTCTGTGTGAGTGTCATGCCTTGTCTGAGCCCGTCATTTGTTGCCCTGCTTCTTTGGATAAACTTTGTTTTTGGGACGTTTTGAATTTATTTTGAGTGAGTTTTTGTTTTTGCCTCTTTAGTTAAAATAAATCATTTTTGTTTTCCTCCTCCCCTGTTTTCTGCCTGCCTGTCCGTGACATGTATTTAATTACATCTTTAAGTAAAATCAGCATTATATCATGTACATCATGCAAGAGTATTTTTGTATGAATATACTTTTTAAGATATTTAAAATTAATATATTCTGAAAGTCACATGTATTGAAATTATAACACAGCTTGATCACAAATAGCTATTGTGTGTAACTGTTTTCCTTATTCCTCACATGAAATGACAGCTTTGTTTCTTTACTCTTTCCCCGCCAGAGAATTCTAGATTGGTTGCCAGCCAGCGCCAGCCTTTTTCACCATTTTCACCAATCTTTCAAGACCCACAGAATATTTTGTTCTTTGAATATGTAAATATTGAATACATCAAAAGAAAGATCAGAGCCTCTGCTTTCATATACAAAAAAATATTTTATTCAAACTTTATTCAATCTTTTTTTTTATCAGCACTTGAATATCGGCCATTTTCACAAAAAACAACATTCTGGACAAAAAGCTGAGAAAACAGCACTTTTGTAAAACACACTTATTTTCAAGAAAAAAATTATTTTGAGTTTACATTTTGATTCTTCTTGCTTTCATTTGACAACTACAGTTATATTTTAAAATAAATAACTAAAATAAACAAAAATGAGTACATAAAATTATACATTTTCTTTGAATAGTGTAGCACTACAACATTTACTGTCATGGTTTGGTTTTGTTCTGTATTTAATCCTGTTCATTGTTTCCCTCGTGTTCTGTGTATGTATGATTCCTAGTGTGGTTTACTTTAGTCCTTAGTGTGTTTCAGTGTATCCTTGTGTTCTTCTATGTTGTCTGTAGGCTTGTTTTCCTGTTACTTGTGTTTTCAGGTTCTTAGTTTGGTGTATAATGTTTCCTAGTCTTGTTTTACGTGTTTCCAGTTTAATTTTGTAATATCTTGTTTTAGTTCATGTCTTTTCATTGTCAGGTTTTACTTTGTACTTGTCTTCAGTGTTCTGGTCTTGTGTTTTTTGTTCCTTGTGTTTCCCGCCTTTGTGATTACCCTGATGTTCCTCACCTGTCTCGTTAGTATCACCTGTGTCTGATTACCCCTTGTCTATTTAGGGCCTTTCTCAGTTCCCTTATTTGCACCGAGTGTCCTCCGAGTTGTCTCCTCCACTTGCGTCTTAGCCCCGCCCACCAGAGATGCACGGAGGAAACGAAGCCGAGGAGAGAGGACCGAGGAAATCAGCTTTAAGACACATGAGACGTCGTTTCCTCGACAGCGTCACATGACGCGACATCAGCTGATCACATTCAGCTGTCAATCAGCCGAACAGCTGTTTATGTCCACACAAACACACACTGTATTATTTCTAATCAAACACAGTTACAGTGTTTAGTGTCTTTACCTGATAAAAAAAAACACCTGAAGAACAACCTGCAGTCTGTTTCAAACCAAAAGGACAGTTTCTACTGACTAAAAGATTTCATTTTGAATTGTCTATAATTATTGATTATTATTAAACAGTTTGGACTTAACCTAGCCTGTATTTAGACAACCAACTCTGTATTTTATAAACATATTTATGTCAGGATACTGAAAATGATTGATTAGAATCTAAATGATGAAACGTTCAGAAGATAAATAAGTGAGAATATAAAACGGACTCCTCTTCATCAGACTCTTTTTAATCCCAGCTCATCACAGAGCGACTCTTTACAAACTCACTGATGTTCATCATCTGTTTAAATGTCCCACGCTCCGTTTAGCGTCTTTTTAATGTCCGTCTTTTCTCCCGTATTAAACTCTACTCATGTTGAGAAGTTTCACTGAAGTCTGATCCTGTGCAGCGTCCAATCAGTGAGTGATATACGAGAAGGGGGCGTGTCTGTCAGTGAAAAGACTTCCGTGAAGTCAGCTCTCGTGTCTCCTCGGTCATCGCTCCTCCGTTCGCTATTAGAGCTTTGGGACGATCCTCAACATGGCGGCTTTGGAACTACTTCTGGTTCGGCCGAGGACCGAGGACCGAGGAGACTGCAAATAAGAAAAGTGAGACGTACCCTATTTAGTCTCTGTGTTTGCCTGAGTTTCTTGTCGGTTCATTGTCATTGTCCTTTGTCTTTCCCTGTTTGTCGTGAGTAGTTGTAGTCTGTCGTTGATCATTTGTTCCCTGCCTTTTGGATTTCGTGTGGAGTAAGTTTTTGTTTTGTGTTTTTGCCTTTTGATTTTGAGGCTGCTTTTTGTGAAATAAATTTTAATTTTTCTGCAATTGGGTCCTCCTCCTGCTTCCTACCTACTCGGAACGTGACAAAATGAACCGACCAGAAATGGACCCAGCAGAAGATTTTTGTTTAAATAACCCTTCTCCCTGGGATGGGACAAGACTTGCTTTTTTCCCTGGTACAAGAGGTAGGAGGAGACAAGGCCGGGCAACACGGTGTCCGGACTCCATATCCTCTGATGCTCTGGTGGACTTTTTAATGGACTTGTACTTGGAGCCAGAAGGCTCCACAAAGCCTCGGCTCAGGCTTCAGGCCAGGTCCAGGCCTCGGCCTAGTCCTCAACCCAGACCACAACTCAGGCCTCAGTCCAGGCTTCAGCCTCATGGTGCCTCAGAGCCTCTGCTTCCTGTTCCTGTTCCGGCAGAGCCCCGTCTGCTTCCTGTTCCTGTTCCGGCAGAGCCCCGTCCGTTTCCTGTCCCTGTTCCAGCAGAGCGCCATCTGCCACCAGCTCCGGCAGAGCGCTGTCTGCTACCTGTCCCCGTTCCAGCAGAGCGCTGTCTGCCTCCTGTCCCCGTTCCGGCAGAGTGCCGTCTGCTTCCTGTCCCTGTTCCGGCAGAGTGCCGTCTGCTTCCTGTCCCTGTTCCGGCAGAGTGCCGTCTGCTTCCTGTCCCTGTTGTAGCAGTCAGGGTGCAGAGGCAACCTGCTGCACAGCAGAGGAAAAAAGGGGCGTGTCATTGAAGGGAAGAAAATTAGGAGTGATTGCACCTGGGAAAGGTGTGAGAGTGGAAAGGGGAAAAAAGGGGCGTGTCTTGGAGGGAAGAAGATTAGGAGTGATTGCACCTGGGGAAAGGTGAGAGTGAAAACAGGAACAAAGAGACAGACAGTGGAGAAGAAAGGAGAAAGGTGGAAAGGAGGTAAAGCCCTTTAATGTTTTTGTGGAGGTGCTGAACTTTTGGAGTTTTTTGCCTTGGTTCTCTGGATCTTTCAACCACTGTGGGTTCTACTGGGATTGTTGAGGGCAGGGATCTGCATGATCCAGTCGGCATGGATCAATTCATGTTTAAATGACTGGGAGAAGACGACTGTCAACTCAACCTCTCTACTCCAAAAAACCCTGGACAGGTGATATCCCCCCCCTCTCTCTCCTACCTCATCTCCAGACTTCCCCTGTTTTCCCAAACCAGGCTCCCCTTCCTTTTTACCCACTATAAGATACCCACACACACACTCCCACACACACCCACTCAGCTCTCAAGCTCCTTTTGCTTCATTAATGTATTTTTCATTTTTTGAACGGACATAAACTTTGGACTGTTTTTTGAGGGTTATAAAACCCCAAAGTGTTGGGACATTGTTGGTTATGTTGTGTTTCAAAAGTTACCCAAAGAATGAAATGTTTGTTTGTCCTGAATTTGTGTTAAATATATGGATTTCAACTTGATTTAATTTTGCTTCGTAGTGTGCTTTAATTTACTTTCATATAATGTATTGACGGACTTAGTGGTCTGTCTGGCGCCCAATTTAATACACCCTTAAGTTACGCTACAGAAATGGCGCCCAATGTGGGGCCCGACTGCTATTAATGATGATTTTCTTTTCCTTTTGTATGTGTGACCTCGTTCATATTTCCCTTTTGAAATACAATCATGATGATGTCTCTGATTAACTGCTGGTTTTGCATATAATGTGGGGTTTGGGGAATTTAATCAAGCTTTGAAAGGTGTGTTTTCCAGGGATATGCATTGAGGTACTGTACTGCTTTATGGGGTAAATAATGGCTGAATTTAATCAGTCTGCACTTCTTCATGGTACGGTTTCTTTTGATATAGAGACACCTGAAGCACCTAATATTCATACTCCCGTAAACATACAAGCACCAAATCAAACATATTTCCAAACCCCTGCCCAAGTTTTCTTGCCCAAAGCATTACCAAAGGTACAGTTTTCTCCTTTTCCTCCACCAGAGCAACTCAATACTTCAGTTCAATCCTTGGTTTGGGAGCATGAAACAGTGCTTCCTCAAAATCCACAATACTGGACTGCTCCACCACCAGCAGAGGGTAGAAAAGAGACCCTCCTATCTTCATCTTCTGGTTCAATGTCTCATTGTGGCTTACCTGGGGAGCTTGAAACACCTGCAAAAGGATGGAATCAAATGGCTGTAAAAACTCAGGATACATGGAAGAAAATTATGGAAAAAATGGAGGACCAAGACAAGGAGATGAAAAAACTGATAAAGTGTGTTGATGAACGTCAAACTCAAACTAAGGATCAAATCCAAACCTTAGTGGACCAAAACAAATATCACTCCTCACATCTTAACTCCACTATAACCACCACCACTGAAAGAATTGAAACTCAAATGGATCAGATGATAAAAGGTTTTAAAACTGTGATCACGGAGGAAGTGAAAAATTCTAAAAGCTCTCTTTTGTCCGAGATCCGGTTCATGATGGAACAACTACAAGTGGAAATGCAACAAGATGTGCGCACAATACATAAAAATGTGCAAGACAATAATGGTAACTTAAATAAAGGGATCGACTACTGTGTAACACAGATAAACAGGCTTTCTACAAAGGTGGAACAGTTGGAAACCAGTTTAAAGGAACAGAAATGGGATCATGGAAGAACACGGACTGATCTTGAACAAAAACCTGATTCTTAACTTTGTCTGCACCCTGTAAGTGTTGATTCAAACAAAAAGGAATCCCACTTAGATAAAACAACATCAAGATCTTCCACCATCATAAAAGGGATCATATCAAATTAATGTTTCCAACCTATGGGAAACCTCATGATGACCCAGATCCTTTAAATTATTTGTCTAAATGTCGTGATTTTCTTGCTCTGCAACCATTATCTGATGCCGATCTTTTAGCAACTTTCAGAACGGTTCTTCATGGTACAGCCCGAGACTGGTGGGAAATAGCTAAGTGCAGAGTAAACACATGGGAGGAGTTTGAAACAGCTTTTCAGTCGGCCTTTCTTGCTGAAGATTATGAGGACGAGTTGGCGGAACGAGTAAGAAATAGAAAACAAGGAGAAGAAGAAAGCATACGGGACTTTGCTTTTTCTTTCAGAGCACTGTGTAAAAGGTGGAATTCCTCTCTCCCTGAGTCTTCCATCGTTAAGATGATTTTGAAAAGTATCAGACCCTACCTTGCGAGCCAACTCAGAGGTAGAGTAAGCGATGTTGACAGTCTTGTGCGGCTTGGTCATCAACTTGAAAAAGACTTTGAACAGCAACAAGAATACAATCAAAAGGCACACATCAAAAGTCTAGGTGTGTCTCACAAAAATCCGAAACCTGTCTACAACAACCCCGTCGAAAATCCCGTGCTATGCTGGAGATGCAATGGTCAACACCCACCTGGTCAATGTCCAAACTATAAATTAACTATGCCTAACCCCTCCAAAAATGTATCAAATGGTGCCCAAAACAAACATGCCTCTCGACCATCTCAGAACACTGGATTTTCTCGCAATATTTCTATGTCAGCTGTAACATCTGGAGAACCCAAACAACCCAAACAAGAAAACAAGGGTCTTGAACCTAACAACCACAACCATCCCCTGGGACGTTTCGTTAAACCTGAACAACTTGTGGTACCCCTTACAATAGGAACATGGCGGGGAAAAGCCATAGTGGATACAGGAGCGAGCTATACTCTTATCCATGAGTACCTTTGGATGGAGCTTGGAGGAGCTAGGAGTGACCTTCAGCCCTGGTTATCAGGTCCCCTGTACTTAGCTAATGGTGAGGAAGCAAACCCACTTGGGTGGAATGAAATAGGAACTGATATCCATGGGAAAATAACCACCTTACCAGCTGCAGTGCTGGCCCCTAAAGCCCTTGCTTATGGTGTTGTCCTCGGACTGGATTATTTGTTTCTTAGTGGAATGCAAATAAATGTCATAGATATGGTTTACAGTTTCAAGTCCAACCCCTCAGTCGTCTACCCTTTTCAGCCTGGCGGTGCCCGCCTACCAGAAATGATCCAAATCCAACAGAAACAAAATCAAGAAAGAAAGGGGAGGAGTAAGAAAAATTTGAAAAGTGTCTCTTTGATCAGCTCGGTCCCTCCTCCACAACTCTATCGGGAACCTGAGCGTCTGGAGGTTGCAGATTATATCCAACTTGTTGTAACCAGTGCCCACATAACAGACCCTGACAAACAACAACTGCTAGAATTACTGGAGTCAAATCATGAAGTTTGTACACATCAACCAGGAAGAACGGAGGTTCTGCAACACAAGATATATAATACCAGTAAACTACCTGTCAAGCAAAAGCCTTACCGTATGTCTCCAGTCAAACAAGCAATTGTAAAAGAACAATTGCAAGAGATGTTGGCAATGGGTGTAGTGGAGCCTTCTCATTCAGGATGGGCTTCTCCAGTTGTTCTGCCACCAAAGAAAGATGGTGGACACAGATTTTGTGTTGACTTTAGAAAAGTCAATGCTGTCACAGAAACTGACGCTTACCCTCTTCCAAACATTAATGAAATCCTGGAATCACTGTCCGGTGCTGCAATCTTTTCTACAATAGACCTGAATAGTGGTTACTGGCAGGTACCTATGGATCCAAGTAGCAAGGATGCAACTGCTTTTATCACCCCCTTTGGGTTGTGCCACTTCAATGTGATGCCTTTCGGTCTCAAAAATGCACCCGCTACCTTTCATAGGTTGATGGAAACCGTCTTGGGAGATTTGAGAGGAATGATTTGTCTGGTCTACCTAGACGACATTATTATCTATTCTTCTTCTGTGTCTCAGCATTTGAAGGATCTTCAGAAGGTGTTGGAGAAACTTAACGATGCTGGACTGACAATCAACCTAAAGAAATCAAGATTCTGCTTACAGGAACTGAAATTCCTGGGTCATATTGTCAGTGGTCAAGGGATTTCTGCTGATCCAGACAAAATCAAAGCTGTCCAGACCTATCCGGTACCTAAAAATCTAAAGGAGGTACAGCGATTTCTTGGGCTCACCGGATGGTATCACAGATTTGTACCAGACTTCTCCAAAATAGCCGAGCCAATAAATTCTCTCAAAAAGAAAGGAACAAAATTCCACTGGAGTCAAGAGTGTCAAACTGCTTATGAACGGTTGAAAGCCAGTCTGATTGTTCCTCCCATTTTAGGTCATCCAAACCTCAGGCTTCCATTCATTGTTTATACGGATGCCAGTGAGACAGGACTTGGAGCAGTCCTAACTCAAAAATGGGAGGGAAATACAGAGGAAGTGCTTGCATATGCTAGTAGAACTCTGAACCAAGCTGAACGAAACTACTCGGCAACCGAAAAGGAATGCCTTGCAGTGATTTGGGCTTTGGAAAGATGGCAACATTACCTTGAACCAAAACTATTTACAGTTGTCACTGATCATTCTGCTCTACAGTGGGTTTTGAGTTCCACCAAAACTACCAGCCGTCTAATCAGATGGGCTCTACGATTGCAGAAATTTGACTTTGTTATTGAGTATCGAAAAGGACGATTGAATGTTGTGCCTGATGCTCTCTCTAGGATACCTACCTGTGGAGTCTGTAATCTCGTAGCAAGTAAAAAAAATGTGGATACATTTCCAGTGACTCTTGACACGATTTGGGAAGAACAGCACAAAGATCCAGAAATTGAGAAAATCTTTCAAGATTTAGCAGAAAATGCAGCCTTGGATTCAAATTATGCCATCTTGGAAGACAAAGTGTATTTCAAAAAATATCTGAATGACAATCAATACCACTACCGCATCTTCATTCCGAAGAGCTTAATTCCTCACATGCTGAATGCTTTCCATAGCATCCCGCTGAGTGGCCATCTGGGAATCTTCAAAACCTACCAAAGACTTCAAGAGGTTGTTTTTTGGCCTGGATTGTGGAGAGATGTTAAACAATATGTGAAATGTTGTTTGACCTGCCAGCGCCTAAAAGCAGATAACAGAAAACCTGCAGGGAAACTACAACAAACAGTGGTGACAAGACCCAATTCAATGTTGGGAGTTGATATAATGGGTCCCCTACCTCGGAGCCCTGAAAGAAATGAGTATCTGTTGGTATTTGTGGACTACTTCACCCGATGGGTGGAACTCTTCCCTCTCAGAGTCTCCACAGCGTAGAACATTGCAAAAATTCTTCGAAAAGAAATGGTCTCCAGATGGGGTGTTCCAGATTACATCTTGTCTGACAGAGGGTCACAGTTTGTTTCCTCTGTCTTTAAGGAAGTCTGTGCGCAATGGACAGTAATACCTAAGCTCACCACAGCATACCATCCTCAGACAAACTTGACGGAACGCATAAATCGTACATTAAAAAGCATGATTGCATCATACGTGGAAGACAATCATAAGAACTGGGATAAGTTTATTTCAGAATTCCGGTTTGCAGTGAATTCTGCAGTTCATGAAACGACAGGAGTTTCACCAGCCGAGTTGCAACTGGGGAGGAAGTTAAAAAGTCCAATGGATAAAATTCTGCAAAGAGATGTGCTAAAGCCAGACACAGCAGGATATGATGTTGTCCATCAGTTGACACAGCTTCATGCTAGTGTTAAGGACAGTGTGGAGAAGGCACAGAAACGGCAGTTGAGGAACTATAATAAAACAAGGAGAGATGTTAAGTATAAACCAAAGGACAGAGTGTGGGTCAGAAACTTTCCCCAGTCCTGTGCAAAAGACAAATTCATGGCTAAATTGGCTGCAAAATGGAAAGGCCCATACAGAGTGACAACAAAGCTCGGACCGCTAAATTACCAAGTGGTAATGGAAGAGACTGGTCACGACATCCGAACAGTAAATGTCTGCAATCTCAAACAGTTCTATCCCTGTGCGGAAGATGTAGATAAACAGGAGAGGCAAAGGATTGTCGACATTCTCCAAGACTCGTCAGGGGATGAGGAGTTTTTTGGCTTTGAAGAATAAGTCCTGTAGGAAACCAAGCAAATGAAAAAAAAAAAAAAGAAAAAAAAAATCAACTAAAGAGAAGAAAAGTTCTTTTTTTTTTTTTTTTTTTCATCCAGCAGGGGAGAGTGTAGCAGTCAGGGTGCAGAGGCAACCTGCTGCACAGCAGAGGAAAAAAGGGGCGTGTCATTGAAGGGAAGAAAATTAGGAGTGATTGCACCTGGGAAAGGTGTGAGAGTGGAAAGGGGAAAAAAGGGGCGTGTCTTGGAGGGAAGAAGATTAGGAGTGATTGCACCTGGGGAAAGGTGAGAGTGAAAACAGGAAAAAAGAGACAGACAGTGGAGAAGAAAGGAGAAAGGTGGAAAGGAGGTAAAGCCCTTTAATGTTTTTGTGGAGGTGCTGAACTTTTGGAGTTTTTTGCCTTGGTTCTCTGGATCTTTCAACCACTGTGGGTTCTACTGGGATTGTTGAGGGCAGGGATCTGCATGATCCAGTCGGCATGGATCAATTCATGTTTAAATGACTGGGAGAAGACGACTGTCAACTCAACCTCTCTACTCCAAAAAACCCTGGACAGGTGATATCCCCCCCCTCTCTCTCCTACCTCATCTCCAGACTTCCCCTGTTTTCCCAAACCAGGCTCCCCTTCCTTTTTACCCACTATAAGATACCCACACACACACTCCCACACACACCCACTCAGCTCTCAAGTTCCTTTTGCTTCATTAATGTATTTTTCATTTTTTGAACGGACATAAACTTTGGACTGTTTTTTGAGGGTTATAAAACCCCAAAGTGTTGGGACATTGTTGGTTATGTTGTGTTTCAAAAGTTACCCAAAGAATGAAATGTTTGTTTGTCCTGAATTTGTGTTAAATATATGGATTTCAACTTGATTTAATTTTGCTTCGTAGTGTGCTTTAATTTACTTTCATATAATGTATTGACGGACTTAGTGGTCTGTCTGGCGCCCAATTTAATACACCCTTAAGTTACGCTACACTGTTCCGGCAGAGTGCCGTCTGCTTCCTGTCCCTGTTCCGGCAGAGTGCCGTCTGCTTCCTGTCCCTGTTGTAGCAGTCAGGGTGCAGAGGCAACCTGCTGCACAGCAGAGGAAAAAAGGGGCGTGTCATTGAAGGGAAGAAAATTAGGAGTGATTGCACCTGGGAAAGGTGTGAGAGTGGAAAGGGGAAAAAAGGGGCGTGTCTTGGAGGGAAGAAGATTAGGAGTGATTGCACCTGGGGAAAGGTGAGAGTGAAAACAGGAAAAAAGAGACAGACAGTGGAGAAGAAAGGAGAAAGGTGGAAAGGAGGTAAAGCCCTTTAATGTTTTTGTGGAGGTGCTGAACTTTTGGAGTTTTTTGCCTTGGTTCTCTGGATCTTTCAACCACTGTGGGTTCTACTGGGATTGTTGAGGGCAGGGATCTGCATGATCCAGTCGGCATGGATCAATTCATGTTTAAATGACTGGGAGAAGACGACTGTCAACTCAACCTCTCTACTCCAAAAAACCCTGGACAGGTGATATCCCCCCCCTCTCTCTCCTACCTCATCTCCAGACTTCCCCTGTTTTCCCAAACCAGGCTCCCCTTCCTTTTTACCCACTATAAGATACCCACACACACACTCCCACACACACCCTCTCAGCTCTCAAGCTCCTTTTGCTTCATTAATGTATTTTTCATTTTTTGAACGGACATAAACTTTGGACTGTTTTTTGAGGGTTATAAAACCCCAAAGTGTTGGGACATTGTTGGTTATGTTGTGTTTCAAAAGTTACCCAAAGAATGAAATGTTTGTTTGTCCTGAATTTGTGTTAAATATATGGATTTCAACTTGATTTAATTTTGCTTCGTAGTGTGCTTTAATTTACTTTCATATAATGTATTGACGGACTTAGTGGTCTGTCTGGCGCCCAATTTAATACACCCTTAAGTTACGCTACACTGTTCCGGCAGAGCGCCGTCTGCTTCCTGTTCCCGTTCCAGCTGAACGCCGTCTGCCACCAGCTTCGGCAGAGCGTTGTCAGCTTCCTGTCCCCGTGCCTGCTGAACGCCGTCTGCCACCAGCTTCGGCAGAGCGTTGTCAGCTTCCTGTCCCCGTGCCTGCTGAACGCCGTCGGCATCAAGTTGAGGTTCCCTCGGCATTCGGGCCAATGCCCGACAACGTCTCCTCTGCGGTCCGGCTGATGCCTGAGCTTCCCTCGGCAGTCCGGTCGACGTTCAACGACGTTTCCTCGGCGGCCCAGTCGATGCCTGACGTCCTCCCGACGCCTGATGTCTCCTTCTCTGTGGTCCGGCCGACGCCAGATGTTCCTTCGTCTGTGATCGGGCTGGCTCCTGGGCCCTTGGAGGAAGTCCTGCTCTTCACTGGCCGGTTACCCGGCTGCTCGCCTGAACTGTCTGCCATGTCTGATCGCCCACCTGAACTCTCTCCCGTTCCTGCTCGGCCTCCCGGCTGTCCCCCAGAACTTTCCCCTGTGTTTGTTCGGCCTCCGGGTCGTCCACCAGAACTGACTAAGGCCTGTATGCCTGAAGGTCTGCAGTTGTTAGTTAATGTCTTTTCATTGTCAGGTTTTACTTTGTACTTGTCCTCAGTGTTCTGGTCTTGTGTTTTTTGTTCCTTGTGTTTCCCGCCTTTGTGATTACCCTGATGTTCCTCACCTGTCTCGTTAGTATCACCTGTGTCTGATTACCCCTTGTCTATTTAGTCTCTGTGTTTGCCTGAGTTTCTTGTCGGTTCATTGTCATTGTCCTTTGTCTTTCCCAGTTTGTCGTGAGTAGTTGTAGTCTGTCGTTGATCGTTTGTTCCCTGCCTTTTGGATTTCGTGTGGAGTAAGTTTTTGTTTTGTGTTTTTGCCTTTTGATTTTGAGGCTGCCTTTTGTTAAATAATTTTTTTGTTTTTCTGCAATTGGGTCCTCCTCCTGCTTCCTACCTACTCGGAATGTGACAATTTACAAACTATGTTATAAATGTTCCTTCTCTTATACACTCAGAAATACTTTGTTTTTACAAACACTTAAATATTATTATTTTCAATAATAAAACATGAACAAAAACCTGATCAAGAAGAGAGACGGAAGTGCCTTCTCCACAATAGGGTTTCATGTTGTAACGGTACCCTGTGTCAGAATCACAAAGGATGTAGGATTTGAACCCATATTTGACAGGTTTTTGGGGATTGTACACCCTGAACGCTAGCCGTCCACGCCACAGAAGCATACCCTCATCAATGCAAATGTTGGTGTTAGGTTGATACATTTCACTGAATTTAGATATAAGGTAATATAAGACAGGGCAGACTTTGTACAACCTGTCAGTGCTATTTGTTGGCCTTGATTCATAATCATTGGAGTGTAGAAATCTCCATATGATTTCAAACCGGTTGCGGGACATGACCTTGTTGAAGTAGGGGGTGGCCAAAATGTCATCTGTAGACCAGTACATTTCAAGGTCAGGCGTACAAATGATATGATCAAGAGCAGCAGCATCATTTAGAGGTCCAGGATTCTCAGTGAAAAGGAAAGTCTTTTGGCTGCCAGTTCATTTCTTTCCACATCAGATTACCTGGACCAGGACCTGCACCTGGCTGGTTTACAGAGCCTCTTGCTTGGTCACCAGGTACTTGACCTCCACCACGCCACAGATCCGACCTCTGCCTCTTTGCTGTGATCGACCTGTAAATAATTAGAATGACAACTTTTTTTATTCAACAGTGTGATGTGCACAAAGAGAGGAACGTTATTTTTCGGCCTCTTCATATCATATCTTACCTCTTTCACCTTGGGCAGGTCTGTATAAAGGACACCTGGATCTTGAATCCCTTGAATCTGTGTGTAAAATGACAGTAAAATGTCATACAAATTAGGGATGTCCAATAATATCGGAGGGCCGATATTATCGGCCGATATTGACTTAAAAATGTAATATTTGGAAATATCGGTATCGGATTTTTACAACCGATATTGGAACCGATATTGGAATTTCCGAGTCTGCATGAACACAGCATGATGACGCTTGATGACGTTAAACAACAACAAATACAACACGCTGGACTCGTAGCTAACAAGTTAGCTCACCCGGTGAATGAGGAAACAAGGTGTCTTCCTTTAATACATCAATTTTAATAACCCATGTCAAGAAGAATCACGCGGAGTTGCATGCTACATTTGCGCAGCAAAGTGATGAAGAGAAGCAACAGCCGAAACCAAAGAAAACCACACAGTTGTCGCTTAAAGAGTCAACTGAGAAAAAACAATGTGGCAGCAATGGAGAGGCTGCTGGTGGAAGTGCAGATGACCCAGGCCGGGAGGACCAGGACTGCCCACCTAAGAAGGCTCGAACCTGCGGGACATTTACCAAGAAATCCTTGCAGAGAATGAAGTTGCAGCTCAAGCACCTACAAGCGAGACAGCGCAGGTGAGTAATTGATTAACTCTAATCATCAAACTAAATCTGCTGTGCTGAGTGCGTCACATTAAAAATATACATTACATGCAATGAATACAATAACCATTTGGCTGTCAGTGCTTCAAAGAAAAATAAATAATAGAATTTCTATTAAAGAAATGGAGGAATTCTATTATATATTTATTCCCTGTCTTTTTTATTCTTTCTTTAGGTGCATGCATACCTAGGAGAAGCCATCCCCTCGAAAGGATGCCCTTTGGAGTACTGGAGGCATCAGGAGAGAGGATTTTGTTACTCTTAAAAGAGATTGAGCCCAGTTTGAGTATATTATTTCATCAAATCAAATCAAATCAAACTTTATTTATAAAGCGCTTTTCATACTTTTAAAAGTAGCACAAAGTGCTTTACATGTTAACATCACATTAAAATCACATTAAAATCATTCCCACCCTCCCCCCATCCCCCACGCATACAGACAGTATCACACTCACAGTCATGCTCACAGTCACCCCACGCTCCAACACACACACGCAGACCTACTCACATACACACACATGCACACACACCAGCATCAATGGTATGGACAGAAGGCTGAGTACGGATGAACCAGGTAAGTAAACGCCAAAGAGGAGCCGTCTGCATCGAGAGCGGCAGATCGGCCGCGGCCATCAGGGGCACCATCACAGGGTGCCCAGGGGAGGCGGGGCCGAGACCCCTGACCTCCACCCAGACACCGCAGGGCGGCGCCCAGGCAGCCACAGCCCTCCACCGCTCCCGACACAGAGGGCTCCCTCGGAGGAAACACTGGCAAGAAACGTAAAATACATAAAACTTTAAAATGAGGCCAAACAATAGACTGAATAAAGCTAAAACCAATAGAATGATGGTAAGAGATAAGTAATATGCTAAAATCATAACAGATAAAATGAATAAATATTATTTAAAAGCTAGACTAAAAAGGTGGGTCTTGAGCCTGCTCTTAAAAATATGAGCGTTCTCTGCGGCCCTGAGGTCCTCCGGCAGGCTGTTCCAGAGGCGAGGGCCGCAAAAACTGAAGGATGCCTCGCCGTGGGTGTGTGTCCTGACTTTTGGGATGACTAAAAGACCTCTGCCGGAGGAGCGCAGGGACCGCGAAGGCTCATATGGTAAAAGCAATTCTGACAGATAAGAAGGCCCAAGACCATTAATACACTTAAAAACCATTAAAAGAACCTTAAAATCGATCCTGAAAGACACGGGGAGCCAATGCAGTGATTCTAAAACCGGAGTAATGTGAGCCCGCCCTCTGGTCTTCGTCAGGACACGAGCTGCTGAATTTTGTAAGAGTTGTAGGCATGAAATATTCTTTTTAGGAAGACCAGAGAGCAGGGCGTTACAGTAGTAGTATTTGACAAGTTATGGCCAGTCATTCATTGACTATGTTTGTTTACAACTAATGGACTGAAGATATGCCTCTTCCTTTTTCTTTTATATTGTCTGTGGTGTTGTTTGAGGCTGTTTGTTGTTGAGGTTTCTCTCTAACACTAAATAAATATGGCACTTTTTTCCATCATTTAAGTTGTTCTCTTATTTTTCTCAGTGTGTACCTTTGGAAAGCCATGTTTCATTCACATATGCATCCAGTGGGGCATCACAATAAAATTAGGCATAATGTGTTAATTCCACAGGAGATATTTTATGTTGTTGTTACCTAACAGTTTTGATGTAAAAAGCCTGCATATATCGGTATCGGTGATATCGGTATCGGAAATAAAGAGTTGGACAATATCGGAATATCGGATATCGGGAGAAAAGCCAATATCGAGCATCCCTAATACCAATATTCATTTGGTAAATAGTTTGTGTACAAAATGAAAGCTAAATTATTTCTTTTTATCTCTCACAAATTAACAGATGCTCTTGTCTTGTAGTATCTAATAATCATACAATCCAAGTAATACTATCAAACAAAATAAAATATGTTATCATGACTCACCTCTTGCACCTACGTGTATGTCTGGACCTTGGAGACCTGGATCTTGGAGACCTGGACTCTTTGTCTGGAAATTACAATAAAAAGTCCGTCAAAAATTCGTTTGGTACATAGCTTATGTACAAAACTGAGGGATATGTTATTTCGACGTCACGTTATCAGATGCGTATGCTATCACGGTAAATCAAAAAATAACGTGATCATATCTTACCTCTTACACGTCCCGAATCCCTCCATTCGCTGTCGCCGCTGCTGCCTTCATCCAGATCAGTTTCACAAACGTCAAAAAATGAATTATCAGAGTCTGTATCGATAATTAACTCTGTAGCTTCCGCAGCCAAATATCTCCTTGCTGGCGCCGGCATGTTTGTACTGTTCAAGAGCTTTTATCTCATATCTATACGGCTAATGTTTACTGACGCGCGTCAAACTCACATACAGACTGATCGAACTCCGCCCGCTGGAAAATAAAGACGAAGAAAATGTTTGTTTTTTTTCTCTACTTTCCCGCGGGTGGTCTTGTTTGTTGGTTTTTGACCCCACAGTCCTGTAACTTTTTCACAACATCCGTCAGAGCGCCCCCTATCATATTTCACTGAAAACACCAATTGACGAAAAATTCCGTCAATGGCGGGAATGAGTTAAGATAGGATGGTGCCTGACCGTTCAGAGCTTTGTAGGTGAGAAGAAGGATTTTAAATTCTATTCTAGATTTTATAGGGAGCCAATGGAGAGAAGCCAATACAGGAGTAATGTGGTCCCTTTTCCTTGTTCTAGTCAGAACACGAGCTGCAGCGTTTTGGACGAGTTGAAGGGTCTTTAGAGATTTACCATAGCACCCTGCTAAAAAAGAATTACAGTATTCCAACCTGGAGGTAACAAACGCATGAACTAGCATCATTTTGTGACAGGATCTGTCTGATCTTAGAGATATTACCAAGGTGAAAATAAGCTGTCCTTGAAATTTGTTTAATGTATGAATCAAAGGACATATCCTGATCAAACAGAACTCCTAGGTTCCTAACTGTGGTACTATAGGCTACGCTAATACTACTAAGGGCGTCATATCGGCAGAGAAAGTCTCTCTAAGGTTCTTGGGTCCAATCACTATAACTTCAGTCTTGTCTGAGTTGAGCAGCAAGAAGTTTCTGGTCATCCAGGTCCTGATGTCCTTGAGGCAGGCTTCTAGTTTACGAAGCTGGTTGGTGTCTTCTGGCTTCATTGATATGTAGAGCTGAGTATCATCTGCATAGCAATGAAAGTTTATGGACTGTTTTCTCATAAAACTACCTAGAGCACAGGTGTCAAACTCCAGTCCTCGAGGGCCGGCTTCCTCAGACTTTTAGATGTCTCTCTGCTCTAACACACCTGCTTTAAACCAATGTGTTGTCAATGTGTAGCTCTGCAGAAACCTGATAACGAGTCACTCATTGGATTCAGTTGCGTCCGAGCAGGGAGACATCTAACAGTCTGAAGTATCTGGACCTCGAGGACTGGAGTTTGACACCCCTGACCTAGAGGAAGCATATATAATGTAAAGAGAATCGGTTCAAGCACTGATCCTTGAGGCACTCCATGGCTAACTTTGGTGTGCATAGAGGACTCATCATGAACATTGTTGGGGTTTTCAGGAGCAAATACCTGACCAACGATTAGATTGGGTTTTATAACGTAAAATTTAGTTGTCAAATTAACATGAATAATTAACTTTATTGTACTGGTCTATTGTCTAGAGACCGAGTTTAACTCTGTCTCTACCTGATCTATGTCTCTGCAGCGTCTGAAAAACCACAGATCTCTGTATGTGTGTCTGCCGATTGGTGCTTGTGTGAATGCGTAAAGGGAGAGAGAGAGAGAGAGAGAGAGAGAGCAGAGTATAGTTTACTTCACCACCAGAAGCCAGTGCCCGGATGTGTATCCGACGGCGTTCACACTAGTCTTTCTGATAATGAGTCTATTACCCGGTTATGACACGAGAGTTCACAGAGAAACACACAGGATGCAGCGGCCCAAATAAAGAAAACAAAAGAGGTTTTACTCTCATAAAACCTAAGACACAGTGGTCAAATACCAAGCAAATTTTATCACCGTTTCACAATAATAATTAAACACACTCTCTATATCTAACTGCCCAGACCTAGCTAAGCCTCACTTGTAACCCTTTGTCCGCGGTTGATGAAGGAAGGAAAGGGGTCCTGGGGACGGTCTGCAGCCGTCTCCCTGCAGTGGTATGGTGATGGCGACGCGTCCCAGGGTTTGAGCAGGGCCGTGGTGTCCTCCGTCGAGCGAGGTGATCTCCGTGGATGTCCTTTCTTTATAGGACAGAACGAGACGTAATCCTTACGGTCTCTCGCAATACCGTTTTAATACGGGAGAAATATGACGCTCTTCTTGGAGATGCGTTCAAATGGATGATCTGAGCTCGGAATTGGGCCTTGGGTTAGTTGCGCGCCAAAACATTTAAACAAAGAGAGTCGTGCTGTGAAACAGGAAGCAGAGGGGTCTCTCCGGACGTCTCCAGACGACGTGTGAAAGAGGAAGAACAAGGTGTGTTAGGTGTGGCAAAGCATTCTGGGAGTACCTGCAAGGCATGCTGGGATTAAGAGTCTTTTGTCATGGTTCTCCAAAGGGACACAGTCTGAACTTTGTCATCCTGGCTGGTCCCCAACAATGATGATGATGAAGGTCTGGTCCCTCAGACTGTATGAATGTCTGATGATGATGATGATGAAGGTCTGATCCCTCAGACTGTATGAATGTATGATGATGATGAAGACGAAGGTCTGATCACTCAGACTGTTTGAATGTATGATGATGATGAAGACGAAGGTCTGATCACTCAGACTGTTTGAATGTATGATGATGATGAAGACGAAGGTCTGATCACTCAGACTGTTTGAATGTATGATGATGATGATGATGAAGGTCTGATCACTCAGACTGTTTGAATGTATGATGATGATGATGAAGGTCTGATCCCTCAGACTGTTATAATGTCTGATGATGATGATGAAGGTCTGATCCCTCAGACTGTTATAATGTCTGATGATGATGATGAAGGTCTGATCCCTCAGACTGTATGAATGTCTAATGATGATGATGATGAAGAAGGTCTGATCCCTCAGACTGTTATAATGTCTGATGATGATGAAGACGAAGGTCTGATCCCTCAGACTGTCTGAATGTCTGATGATGATGATGATGATGATGACAGTTTGATGAAGAGGGAGTCTGTCAGTCACAAACACATTTTAAATTCACACTTATTTACCTTCTTAAAGCTTCTTTAACCTTATAAATCATTTTCAGTATTCCTGACATATAGTGGTAATAAAATAATGTTATTGTTGAATTACAAGTCAAAACTTACAATACAAATTATACAAATAATAAATAGATAATTCAATATAAAATCTTTTGGTCAGTAGAAATTGTCCTTTTGGTTATGAGTAGACTGCAGGTTGTTCTTCAGGTGTTTGTTATCATGTACAGAGACTAAACACTGTTACTGTGCCAGGTAAAGACTGCGGTGGTTGTGACGGTGTCTGAATTTACCACCTTTGAAAAGAACGTGCTAATCCAAGAGCCCCAGTGTTACGCACTGCAGGCTGCAGTTAGGAGGAGACATAGGCTCAATAAAAGACGTGTTAACATGTTTAAATGACAGAAAAATAAATGGCATGCATTTATTTTGTATCTTGTTTCAATAATAGTTTAAAAGAAACGCCATGATTAAACTGTGAACATTCACAGCGTCTGCATGCTAAAGAATTTCAACATTGACATTATGTTGTCCTATTTCCCTCTTCTCACCAACATTACATTTTAAACTGAGCATTTCATTTTCTCTGGTTGCGCGTCTCTGGTGCGCTCCAGAGCGCTTCTCCAGAGCGCGCTCGTCTCTTCACTCTACAGCCCCCTCCCCTGCTGCTGCACTGTGGGACGCTTGAATGGGGGGCTCGCCATGCTTGTACCCCCAACTTCTGTACCTGTTGCCATGAGATTTATGTCCGATCAGACACACCGCTGACCAGCTTCTGGTGCGCAACTATGGCATGGGTGGCACACACACACACTCCGCACCAGTGCCAGAGAGGACTCGCACCTCCTGCGCAATGTATTACAATTTATTCAAAAGAGGGAGGGAAGAAAAGAGAGGCCCTGTTTAATACCGAAGTTTTCTTATAAGCCACTTTTTCCTTTTGTTATATTCATATTTATCTGCTATAACTTGAAAATACTGGTGCGTTCATTTGCCTCTCTCTAATACCTATTTTGCGCTTGCAGTCATCCTGCTTTCCGTCCAAACTCTCCGTGATGTAAACCAGTAGAACGCGCAAACTGACTGAAATACTACCGCCTCCACAAGGTTTGCACCTGTTCTTATTAAATCACCCGCAAAACGCCCACAAGCCAAACGTGCAAACTTTTGCAATGAACACATAATTTAGTACTCTTTAATAGAGATCTTAGTAAATCAGGGCCTGTGTGTGTTTGATTAGAAATCATACAGTGTATGTGTGTGTGTGTGTGTGTGTGTGTGTGTGTGTGTGTGTGTGTGTGTGTGTGTGTGTGTGTGTGTGTGTGTGTGTGTGTGTGTGTGTGTGTGTTGATTAGAAATAATACAGTGTGTGTTTGTAGAAACATAAACCGCTGTTTATGTTTCTAAGCTGACTGGCAGCTGAACCTGACCAGCTGATGTCGCTTCACGTGATGCTGACGTCTCATGTCTCTTTAAACTGATTTCCTCCTTGCTCTCCTCTGCGTAGTTTCCTCCCATCTCTACCTGAATCTCTGGTGGGAGAGACTAAGACACAAGCGGAGGACGCTCGATACAAAATAAGGGAAGTGAAAAGCATCCAAGAAGCCAGCTGATTTCCTGTAAACGGAGGAGGGAGGAGCAACTCTGATCATGATTAACAGGTAGGTTACCTGAGGAGGCGGGACGATGAAAGTGAAAGTATTCAGTTCGTAAAGAATCCAGTTTAAATGGACAGACAACTCGAGAGTGAAGCAGGGTGAGTGTTTATCAGAGTTTCTATATTTTCTCTTCTGTAGTCTCAGTTTCCTCCTGTGAACTGAACAGAGAGTTTATAATGAAGTCATAACTTACATTAATATGAGCTGAGTGTGTGCGTGAGTGTGTGTGTGTGTGTGTGTGTGTGTGTGTGTGTGTGTGTGTGTGTGTGTGTGTGTGTGTGTTGTTAGATCAAACTGGTTTCTCCTGTTTCCTGTGTTTTGATCTCTCAGTGAGTGTTTCTGTTTTTCCTCTCAGACTTCAGATCAGAACATGGATGTGTGTTTAGAGGAAGAGGAGGACGGAGCAGAGTCTCCTGAACCCAGCTGTCTGTCTATGAAGAGTGATCGGTCCAAACCTGATCTTTTAGACTTTAGAAATGAACCTTCACCTTCACACATAAAGTAAGACTCCTGACAACAGAAACCTGGAAACCTTTCGATGTATTTGGGTAGTTGACGTGACATGGCCTTTTCATTGTCACATGTAAAAAACACAATACATTTTCTAAAATGCATTAAATGGTTGAACATGACCGTATGTATTTTAATGGATTATTGTCCTCTACATCCAACAGGTTAACATGTAGAATTTATTTTGTAATGTTAGAAATGTTTGAACTGTTTTCAAGAGCTCATCTTTCTGTATTTCTTCCTGAGTTATATAACTTAATGAAAAATAACAATTAAATCGATTAATAATGAGAAAACTTAAATGTTGTCCTGCAGTGTGACACAATAAAATATCTAAATATTTCTCTTGACATGAAAACAGCCCAAAAGCCTGAAGAGTTGTATTAGGGACTTTTTCTTTATAGCTATTTTAAGGCTGTCTGCTTATTTTGATGTAAAACTCTTGAATGTCACATCATAGGACACATTCATGGGGCCATTCAGAGAAAGTGTTCAACAAGTTGTTGAAGAAATGTCTAAAAGTGGAAATTATTTATCATTTCTAAACACGTGATTTTTTTAAAAACTTTTTTTTTGTTTGAATCCTGTTTTGTCAACAACCATACAGCTTCTTTCACAGCTTTGTCATCAGAGAGTTGATGATGATGATTCATAGAAATATAAAACTTGTTTGTTTTTTTCAGAGATCAGTGGAGCAGACAGAGAGCAGAGTCTCCTGAACCCAGCTGTCTGTCTATGAAGAGTGATCGGTCCAAAGCTGAACCTCTAAGCTTCAGTAAAGAAGCTGGACCCTCAGACACAAAGTAAGTCTAACTCTTTGTCCCTTCAGATGTTTCCTTGTAGGGTCAGTCACCTTGTAAAGCTGTAGACTGTAAAAAGAATGAACAGGACAAGGTCCCTGGTTGTATAAAGTTTTTATTTTTAGAGCTCTACCTGCTGACTGGCTGCAGTATAGGTCATAAACCCCGTCTCCTCAATGATAACAGACAGGGTGTGGGTCAAACTGTAAAGTTAAAACACTCCTCACATAATTTTTTTCCAAACCTAAACACTTCCTGGTTAAAAATGGGATTTTACGTCCTATATGACGATACTTGCTGGTGGCTGGGATTAGTTGGTAAAGTAGGTCAGGTCTAACAATGATATATAACCACCTGTTCCCAGGCTTTTGTTTACCTCTAACTGTGGTTAAATATTCAGCTGTCCTTAGAGTAAGTGACATTTTGTTAAAGAACAGATTTTGTTGAGGTCCTAAAAGTAATAGTGACAGTTTGAAAGCTCACATTTTATATCCAGGTTAATATTGTTATTTAAGTTTTATTTTTTTGCAGTTGTTTTTGCATTTGAAAGCAAGCACTGTCCCTATTTCAAAGAGTTTGTTATTGTCTCCGTATCATCTGATATGATCCTGTGTGATATGTAAGAAGGTGTTTGAGAAAGCAGAGAGCCAGAGGAAAAGTCTGTTTGACAGGTAAAATGCAGAGAAGATGATAAACTGAGTCTTTATTTCAGCTGAGCTTCAATTCATCAAAGCCGTCCACAGCAGCACAGAGCTTAGTTTCACATCCGATGCAAGCCAAAGAAATCAATAACAGTTTACACAAGATTTGCACAAACCACACAAAGACTAACTTAATTAACAATATGGCCATTCGGACGGCCTCGAGGAAAGTCTGGCAAACCGTCCGTCGCCTCAGGAGGGGGAAGCAGTGCTTCACCAACACTGTTTACAGTGGAGGTGGGGAGCTGCTGACCTCAACTGGGGATGTAGTCGGGCGGTGGAAGGAATACTTCGAGGATCTCCTCAATCCCACCGTCACGTCTTCCACTGAGGAAGCAGAGGCTGAGTTCTCAGAGGTAGACTCGTCCATCACCCAAGCCGAAGTCACCGAGGTGGTAGGTAAGCTCCTTGGTGGCAAGGCTCTGGGAGTGGATGAGATTCCCCCTGAGTATCTTAAGTCTCTGGATGTGCAGGGGCTGTCATGGTTGACACGTCTCTGTAACATCGGGTCGAGGTTGGGGACAGTGCCTCTGGACTGGCAGACCGGGGTGGCGGTCCCTCTTTTCAAGAAGGGGGATCGGAGGGTGTGTTCTAACTACTGGGGAATCACACTCCTCAGCCTCCCTGGGAAAGTCTATTCCAGGGTTCTGGAGAGGAGGATCCAGCTGTTAGTTGAACCTCGGATCCAAGAAGAACAATGGGGTTTTCGTCTTGGCCTCGGAACACTGGACCAGCTCTACACTCTCCAGCGGGCGCTCGAGTGTTCATAGGAGTTCGCCCACCGGCAGTGCTGCTCTTTGCCACCGGTTCTGCTCATAACTTTTATGGACAGATTTTCTAGGTGCAGCCAGGGGCTGGAGGGGTCCAGTTTGGGGACCAAGGGCTCTCGTCTCTGCTTTTTGCACATGATGTGATCCTGTTGGCTCCATCGAACTGGGACCCCCAACACTGGGGCGGTTTGCTGCAGAGTGTGAAGCGGCTGGAAAGAGGATCAGCACCTCTAAATCTGAGGCCATGGTTCTCTACCAGAAAAAAAATAGATTTTCCTCTCCGGGTCAGTGTAGTCCTTGCCCCAGGTGGAGGAGTTTAAGTATCTTAGGGTATTGTTCACGAGTGAAGGGAGGATTGAGCATGACATCGACAGACGGATTGGTGCAGCATAAATGTTTTGTAATATGAATAATTAATACTGGATATTGTTTGACAAGACAATTGCAGGTGAAATTGTTTTTTTCCAGAGACCCCTGAAAATTTAGCTCTTGAGGATTTCAGGGCATTTCAAGTGTCAATCAAGGGGTGTAAGAGCCTGGAAGAACCCCTCTATTTCACATCCGATCCTTCCTCAGATTGTCTTCAAACAGGAGACATGTTGAGCATCAGAGTTGGAGAGAAAGAAAGTCCTCTTTCTACTCAGCCTCTCATTGGCTAAAGAAGCTTAGGAGCTGTGGATGGAAGGTCCTGATTGGTCAAACTGTGTTTCTTCAGGAGGAGGAGCACAGCACACTCTCTCTCAGCTGTGTCATGCTGTTACATATCTGTGCTCGTACAGTACACAGGTCACCAAGTGGCTAACCCCGTTCTGAAAACAGACCCAGACTTACTAGATGAGTACTTCTGGTTTAGCGATAGTCTAATTTAAATGGTGCAGCTTGATTCTCTGACTGTGAAGAAGCTTCACATAGTGTTCAGTCTGACTGAATCAAATGAATCCAAACAGAAGAAAGAAGGTGTTACCTGCTCTCTGTTGTTGGGTCCAGCCAGGATGACAAAGTTCAGGCTGTGTCCCTTTGGAGAACCATGACAAAAGACTCTTTATCCCAGCAGGCCTTGCAGGTACTCCCAGAATGCTTTGCCACATCTAACACATAGGTGTGAAGTTTGGGAGAGATAAAACCGGTTGTCTCTCTTTGTTCACTTTCTTTCACATGTCGTCTGGAGACGTCTGGAGATACCCCTCTGCATCCTTTTTCACAGCACGCTTCTCTTTGTTCAAAAGTTTTGGCGCGCAGCTAATCCAAGGCCTTGAAGCATACCGACATCCTGAATTCCGAGCTCAGATCATCCATTTGAACGCATCTCCAAGAAGAGCGTCTAATTTCTCCCGTATTAAAACGCTTTTGAGAGAGATCGTAAAGATTATGTCTCGTTCCATCCTGTGAAGAAAGGACATCCACGGAGATCACCTCGCTCAATGGAGGACACCACAGCCCCTGCTCAACCCCTTTGGCACGCCGCCATCACCCTTCAACTGCACGGAGACGACTGAAGACCGTCCCAAGGACCCCCTTTTGCTTCCTTCATCAACCGTGGACAAAACGGTTACAAGTGAGGCTTAGCTAGGTCTGGGCAGTTAGATATAGAGAGTGTGTTTAATAACTGAGTTATTATTGTGAAACTGTGATAATATTTGCTTGGTGTTGGACCACTGTGTCTTAGATTTTATGAGAGGAAAACCTCTTTTGTTTTCTTTATTTGGGCCGCTACGTCCCATGTGTTTCTCTGTGAACTCTCGCGTCATAACCGGGTAATAGACTCATTATCAGAAAGACTAGTGTGAACGCCATCTGATACAAATTCAGCCACTGGCTTCTGGTAGTGAAGTTAACTATGCTCTGAGTTGTGCGTGAGTTCTAGGCTGCGATTGAGCTTTCAAGGTGCGCTCCACCTTTTTTGCACTCACACACGCACCTTTCGGCAGACGCACACACATAGATAGGCTTTTCAAAGGCTGCAGAAACATAGATCAGGTAGTGAAGGTGCTGTGTAGAGGGTGGTGTGTGTTGTCCATGATGGAGAGTATTTTGTCCAGAGTCCTCCTCTCTACCACTGTCACCAGTGAGTCCAGCTCTGTACCCACAACAGAGCCGGCCCTCCTCACCAGTCTTTCCAGGTGGGCTGCGTCCCTCTTCTTGCAGCTTCCTCCCCAGCACACCACGGCGTCGAAGAGAACGCTGGACACCACAGACTGGTAGAACATCTGCAGCAGCTTTTTGCAGATGTTGAAGGACCCCAGCCTTCTCAGGAAGTACACTCGACTCTGTCCCTTCCTGCAGGTAGTGTCCATGTTAGGCGACCAGTCCAGCTTGTCCTCCAGTTGCAGCCCCAGATACCTGTAGGTCCTGACCACCTCCACGTCGACCCCCCCAATGGAAACAGGTTCTAGACGTGGTTTGGTCCTTCGGAAGTCCACCACCATCTCCTTGGTCTTGGAGGTGTTTAGCTGCAGATGATTGGCACTGCACCACGTCACAAAGTCCTCGATCAGGCTCCTGTACTCCTCCTCCTGTCCATCCCTGACACAACCAACTATCGCAGTGTCGTCCGAGTATTTCTGCATGTGGCAGAGCTCAGAGTTATACTGGAAGTCAGAGGTGTACAGGGTGAACAGGACAGGGGAAAGCACGGTTCCCTGTGGTGCTCCGGTGCTGCTGACCACAGTGTCAGATGTGCAGTCCTTCAGTCTGACGTACTGTGGTCTCTCTGTGAGGTAGTCCGTGATCCACCTCACCAGGTGCGAGTCCACCCTCATCTCGGTCAGCTTGTCAGTAGGAGGGGATGGATGGTGTCGAAAGCGCTTGAGAAATCAAAGAACATGATTCTCATTACGCTGCTCCCTTTGTCCAGATGAGAGTAAGCCCTGTGTAGAAGATAGAGGATGGCATCGTCCACGCCCACCTTTGCCTGGTGTGCAAACTGCAGGGGATCCTGTGCGTGTTGGACCTGGGGTCTGAGGTGTTGGAGCAGCAGCCGTTCAAAGGTCTTCATAATGTGGGATGTCAGAGCAATTGGTCTGAAGTCGCCTGGCTCACTGGGGTTTTTCTTCTTGGGGACCAGGGTGAGGCACGAGGTCATCCAGAGCACAGGAACCCTCCCAAGCCGCAGCCTCATGTTGAAGACGTGCTGAAGCGGCTCCTCCAGCTCAGCAGAGCAAGCCTTTCGCATCCTGGGGCACACCTTGTCCGGGCCTGCTGCCTTCCTGGGGCGGAGTCTTTTCCTCTCCTTGCTCACTTGGTCCCTGGTGATGGTGGGGGGGAGAGGGGATGGATTGTCTCTGGAGATTGTGTTTGTCCTGGAGGAGGTGTTGGGGGGAGTGAGAGAGAGGGAGAGGGTGTGTAGAGGGGTGCTGGGGGGACAGGCACTGGCTGCAGCGACGGGGCTGTCAAACCTGTTAAAAAACAAGTTGAGCTGGTTTGCTCTCTCAGGGTCCCCGTCTTCTGCGTTGTGGTTTTTCTTCTTGCAGCCTGTGATGGTTTTCATGCCCTCCCAGACCTCCCTCATGTTGTTCTTTTGCAGCTTCTGCTCTACCTTTCTTCTGTACTCCTCCTTTGCCTCTTGGAGTCTGACCTTGAGTTCCCCCTGCACACGCTTCAGCTCTGCCTGGTCTCCCTCTTTGAATCGTCGGTGATCGCTGGTGATCCAGGGCTTGTTGTTCGGGAAGCAGCGCACAGTTTTAGTGGCAACCACAACGTCCATACAAAAGTTCATGTAGTCAGTTGTGACCCCCTCAATGTCATCACCATGAGTCTCTTGCAGGGCACTCCAGTCAGTGGTCTCAAAACAGTCTCTGAGCGCCTCCTCTGCCTCAGGAGACCACTTTCTGAAGGTGCGAGTAGTTATCGGTTGTCTCTGGATCTTAGTCTTGTACTGTGGCTTGAGTAGGACCAGGTTGTGGTCGGACTTACCCAGAGGTGGTAGGGGGGTGGCAGTGTAGGCGTCCTTCACGTTTGCATACAGGGGGTCTATTGTCCTGTTCTTCCTGATGGGACAGCTTATAAACTGCTGAAAGTCCGGTAGTATAGAGTCCAATGTAACATAGTTAATGTCCCCTGAAATGGCGATGAAAACATGAGGGTGCAGTGTTTGTAATCTCGAGATGTTAGAGTGGATGACGTCACACGCAGTCTCGACGTGCCCTCGCGGAGGAATGTAAACACAAACAGCAATGGTATGGAAGAACTCCCTGTGCATGTAGTAAGGACGGAGACCTACCGCCAGCAGCTCGACGTCTTTGCTGCACGTTGCCTCCTTCACAATAATATGTCCATGGTGGCACCATGTGTTGTTAATAAACAGCATGAGTCTTCCTCCTTTCCGTTTGCCGCTATGTTTCGTGTCTCTGTCCGCTCTCACTGTAGTGAAACTCGGTAGATCCACGTTAGCGTCCAGGGTGTTTTGAGTCACCAGGTTTCTGTGAGGCACATTAAACTGCACTCTCTAAATGTCCGGTTGTTCCTCATGAGAGCAGCCAGCTCGTCTGTCTTGTTGGTTAGACAGTTTATGTTCCCCATAACTATCACCGGAACCGAGGGCTTGTACCTCCATCGCTTAGCCGCTAGCCTTTAGCTTAGCGCCGGCTCTACAGCCTCTGTACCGCCGCCTCAGCTCCTCAGGGATCGGGTGAATTATGCCGGCTTGTCCCGCTGTCCGGAGTGAGAGCAGCTTCTCTCTTGAATAAGCAAGTTTTCCGCTGCTATTTCCCCGAAAACATGAAAAAGTATCCATAGGATACATAAAGTTATACACTGAAAGTGTACTATAAAAACTATAAAAGTAGAAGTTGGCACAGAGCCAAAACAAACTAATAACATATCTAGACGAGTGCGACAGGGACGGAGCTACTGAATGTGCGGCCACTCGCGTCGGCGCACAGGTGAGAATTATTGATTTATATTAATAATTAAATAAACTTAATCAATACATTTATTTTGACACCTACATTTTACATTCTAAAAACCCATCCTAATCGTTGGTCAGGTATTCGCTCCTGAAAACCCCAACACTGTCATCATCTGACTGTTTAGATAGTGTTTGATAAATCTTCATATTTTCTATCAGTCATCCATCAGTTTAGTTCTAAAGACATGTCTTCACAGGGGGAAGAAGAGGACTCATGTTAGAGAGAAGAAGACGTCCTGTCCTGGATGTCAGGACGTCCTGAAGGATCCCGTCTCTACCAGCTGTGGACACTGGTTCTGCAGACAGTGCATCACTTCATACTGGGACCAGTCTGGTTCAGCAGAAGACTCGTCCTGTCCTCAGTGTGGAAAAAGATCCAGAACAGGATCTGGACTGCAGACAGTCAGTCAGAGCAGCACTGAACAAAGTAAGACACCTTCTGTGATCTCCTCCTAAAACAGGACTTTTATTGGTCAATGTAAAAAGTTGAGAAATTAAAACTCTTTTTACTTCTTTTACAATAACATCTGAAAACAATAATCAGATTGTATCATTGTCTCTTTCAGTAGACAGAGGTCAGCAGGAGGTTTTACATCAATATAAGGTCAGTCTGAGGACGAGATGTGAACGTGTGACTGAAGGAAGTGATGAAACAGGAAGTAGAAACCTTCTCAACAGGATCTACACTGAGCTCTACGTCACAGAGGGGCAGAGTGAAGAAGTGAACACCCAACATGAGGTGAGACAGATTGAGACAGACTCTAAAAAGAAGACCCTCCATGAGACTCCAATCAAGCGCCAGGACATATTTAAAGCCTTACCAGACCAACAGGAACCAAAGACAGGAGCTCAACCCGACCAACAGGAACCAAAGACAGGAGCTCAACCCGACCAACGGCAACCAAAGACAGAAGCTCAACCCGACCAACAGAAACGCATCAGAGTGGTTCTGACAAACGGCGTGGCTGGTGTTGGAAAAACCTTCTCTGTGCAGAAGTTCACTCTGGACTGGGCCGAGGGCTCAAAGAACCAAGACATCAGTCTGCTGATCCTGCTTTCATTCAGGGAGCTGAACTTGATCAGAGATAAGCGCTACAGTCTTCTTGAGCTGCTCCGTGTTTTCCATCCAACATTACAGAAGTTAGCAGCAGAGACACTCGCTGTCTGTAAACTGTTGTTCATCTTTGACGGCCTGGATGAAAGCAGACTGTCTTTGGACTTCAGAAACATGGAGGTTGTGTCTGATGTCACACAGAAGTCATCGTTAAACACACTGTTCACAAACCTCATCAAGGGGAATCTGCTCCCCTCAGCTCTCATCTGGATCACTTCTCGACCTGCAGCAGCCAATCAGATCCCTCCTTCATGTGTTGACAGGGTAACTGAAGTACGAGGCTTCACTGACGCCCAGAAGGAGGAGTACTTCAGGAGGAGGTTCAGTGATGAAGATCTGTCCAGCAGAATCATCTCACACATCCAGACATCCAGGAGCCTCCACATCATGTGTCTGATCCCGGTCTTCTGCTGGATCACTGCCACAGTTCTGGAGCACATGATGAGCACAGAGCAGAGAGGAGAGCTGCCCAAGACCCTGACTGACATGTACTCACACTTCCTGCTGGTTCAGACGAAGAGGAAGAAGAACAAGTATGATGAGGGACATCAGATGAGTCCACATGAGCTGACGGAGGCTGACAGGGAAGTTCTTCTGAAGCTGGGGAGGCTGGCGTTTGAACATTTGCAGGACGGAAACATCATGTTCTACCAAGAAGACCTGGAGCGGTGTGGTCTGGATGTCACAGAGGCCTCGGTGTACTCAGGAGTTTGTACAGAGATCTTCAAATCAGAGAGCGTCATCTTCCAGAAAACCGTCTACTGCTTTGTTCATCTGAGCGTTCAGGAGTTTCTGGCTGCAGTCTACATGTTCCACAGTTTCACCATCAGGAACACAACAGTACTGGAGGCTTTTCTGGGAGAAACAAATGTAGATTCAACCCTGGAAATGTTCCTAAACAAATCAATAATAAAAACCCTGGAAACTCAAAATGGTCACCTGGACCTGTTTGTTCGCTTCCTTCATGGACTGTCTCTGACATCAAACCAGAGACTCTTAGGAGGCCTGCTAGGTCAGACATACAACAGTCCAGAAATGATCCAGAGAGTCACCAACAACCTTAAGGAGATGAAGACCAATCTATCGCCTGACAGAAGCATCAACATCTTCCACTGTCTGACAGAGATGAAGGACCTCTCAGTCCATCTGCAGATCCAAGAGTTCCTGAAGACAGAGAGGAGACCATGGGAGTACCTTTCTGAGATCCACTGCTCTGCTCTGGCCCACATGCTGCAGATGTCCGAGGAGATTCTGGATGAGTTGGACCTGAAGAAGTACAAGACATCAAACCAGGGACGACTGAGACTGATTCCAGCTGTGAGGAACTGCAGGAAGGCAGAGTAAGTCCATTTGTGATGAGCATTATAAATCAGTGTCATTTACTAATTTACTTATTTTAATATAAACTAAACATAATCCTCACTGTTCACAAAAAAGTGTTCCTCTGTTAATGTTCAAGAGAACGAGTCAGTCGTAGTTTTTTAGCTTTTTGTCCTGAGAAAGTAGCTTTGATAGTTTTTTGTGAACACATTCAGGAGAGAATTCCCAAAGAAGTGACTGAGATGTCTGATAGTGTTAATCAGGTGCTGTGAGCGCCCCCTTCCAGCCTCTGCAGGCATTACAAATCAATCATGAGTATCATATCTCAACATCTCAGCAGGTAGATCACAGAACAACTGTCCTTACACAATTTGCGACAGGTGAGGTCCACCCATCGAGGAAACATAAAGCCAGGTAGAGGAGAAGGAGGGGGATTTTCCACAACAGACATGATGTCATCCTAAATAAAACTCCATGAGTTTCCATTCATCTGTAACATTTAGTGAATGATTGACAGATGAAGAATGTGCAGGTTTGAACACCAGTGATGAGACTTTTTGTGTCAGTGACAGAAAAAAAAAAAAAGTGTAACGTTAAGACCAAACAGGACAAACTGTTTAATCATCAAATGTGAGACGTGAATATCAAAGCTTCTTCAGTCATATTTTTTTATTTTATGTGTCACAACAGACTTTCTGGCTGTAAACTCTCAGAGACTCACTGTGACATCGTGGCCTCAGCGCTGAAGTCCAGCCCCTCCCATCTCAGAGAGCTGGACCTGAGTCAGAACAACAACCTGCAGGATTCAGGAGTGAAGCTGCTGTGTGAGGGACTGCAGAGTCCAAACTGCAGACTGGTGGCTCTGAGGTCAGATCACTAACTGTAATGTATATATATATACTGTGTTTGAATTTATTAAAGGTTAAGGATAGTGAGAAGAATAAACTTTATTGAGCCCCCAATGGTGGAAGGAAGTCTATAACTATGTCTTTTGTCTTGCTGGCATGGAGCTGAAGGTGTTTGAAATTGCTCAGGTTGACAAAGTCCATGATGACCTACCTGTACTCCCGGTCGCTTCCTTAGACACACACCCCACAATAACTGTGTCATCAGAGAACTTCTGCAGGTGGCAGCTCCCAGAGTTGTAGCAGAAGTCTGAGGTGTACAGGGTGAAGAGAAAGGGGGAGAGCACTGTCCCCTGTGGGGCTCCTGTGCTGCAGACCACCATGTCAGACTCACAGTCGTGAAGCCTCACGTACTGTGGTCTATTAGACAGGTAGTCAGTTGTCGATGCAGCCAGGTGACACTCTACTGCCGCTCTTTGAAGCTTCCCCCTGAGCAGAGTGGTGTGGATGGTGTTGCAGGCACTGGAGAACATGACCCTCACAGTGCTGCCGGTGTTCTCCAGGTGAGTCCAGGATCTGTGCAGCAGATAGATGATGACGTCCCAGACTTCCCTAAGAACGTGATCCCAGATACAGTACAAGCAGCTGAAATGGGCTTCCTCCGTAGGGTGACTGGGCGCACCCTTAGAAATAGGGTGAGGAGCTTAGTCACCAGGGAGGAGCTCGGAGTAGAGCCGCTACTTCTCCACATTGAGAGGAGTCAGCTCAGGTGGCTTGGGCATCTGTTGCAGATGCCCCCTGGACACCTCCCTAAGGAGGTGTTAGGGGAATGTCCCTCTGGGAGGGGGCCTTGGGAGGGGGCCTCGGGGGAGACCCAAGGCCCCCTCCCATTGTCACTGGAGAGACAATGTCTCTCGGCTGCCCTGGAAACGTCTTGAGGTCCCACCAGAAGAGCAAGTGTTTGGGGCAAGGTAAGGGTAGTAACGAAGATTGCCCGATAAATCAAGAGGCTCTCCTTTCAGCTTCAGCTCCTTTCAGCTTCAGCAGCTACATGCACCAATCCGTCTGTTGATCACACACTCCATCCTCTCCCCACTCGTGATCAAAACCCAGAGATACTTAAACTCCTCCACCTTGGGCAAGGATTCCCCACGAACCCAGAGAAGGCAAGTCACCTTTTCCAGTTGAGAACCGTGTCCTCAGATTTAGAGGGGCTGATCCTCAGCCCAGCTGCCTCATTGTCTGCAACGAACCACCCCAGTGCTTGCTGAAGGTCCAGGTTTGATGGAGCCAACAGGACCACATCATCCACAAAAAGCCGAGACGAGATTCTATGATCCCCAAACCAGAACCCCTCCAACCCCTGGCTGCATCTAAAAATTCTGTCCATAAAAGTTATGAACAGAACCAGTGACAAAGGGCAGCCCTGCCAGAGGTCAACGCGCACCGGGAAGAGGTCCAACTTACTGCCAACAATGTGAACCAGGCTCCTGCTCTGGTCATACAGGGACCAGACCCTATACTCTCAGAGCACCCTCCGCAGGAAGCCACGGGTGACACGGTTGAATGCCTTCTCCACAGCCACAAAGCACATGTGGACTGGTTGGGTGAACTACCGTGACTCTTTTTGCACTTGATGGAGAGTGTAGAGCTGGTCCAGTGTTCCACAGCCGGGATGAAAACCGCATTGTTCCTCTTGGATCCGAGGTTCAACTAACAGCTGGATCCTCCTCTCCAGAACCCTGGAATAGAATTTCCCAGGGAGGCTGAGGAGTGTGATTCCCCAGTAATTGGAACACACCCTTACAGTGAAGTGTCAACCAAGACAGCCCCTGCACATCCAGATACTTAAGATACAGCTTGCTGAAAACAAAGCCCTTGCATGCCTCCTATGGCACAATGCAAATGGACTAGGAATCACAAACGACTGCTTTTTTAAATTTTATTTATTTAACAAAGAAACATCAAGTTAATCAATGAAACTTAATCAAGCAAATAATTATTATAAACTAAACTGGCTGGGTTGAAAGGGCTTTGTGTTTGGATTTCAAACCTTCAATTACAGATTGTTAATTATTAATAATAGAGGTCAGTGAGTGGATTAGACATTATTTTTGTTCTTCTTTTTTTCTTTATTCAGATTGAGTCTCTGCAGTTTGTCAGGTATCAGCTGTTCTTCTCTGATCTCAGCTCTGAAGTCCAACCCCTCCCATCTCAGAGAGCTGGACCTGAGCTACAACAACAAGCTGCAGGATTCAAGAGTGAAGCTGCTGTGTGATTATCTGCAGAGTCCAAACTGCAGACTGGAGACTCTGAGGTCAGATCACTGACTGTGTCATTCATTTGAATCATTTCAATCCACATCCTTCATTGATGCACATTTCAGGATTTATATATTTTCAGTATTTGTCTGAATTTAAATCTCTGGATATTTAATGATTTGGGAGATTTTTTCTTTTTTTACTTTGCTGAATAATTTAGAGATTTGATGTGAACGTGTTTTTATGACTATGTGAAATACAGTTGAATAACGTGCTCATGAAGCCTCTCTGGTTTCCTCTGGTTCTGTTAAGAAGTGAAATCATGAAGACTTGAGATTCAATAATGTCTGATTTGATAAATGTACTAACATCACAGAGCTGACTGAGATCAGCAGCCTGTTCTTTATCTGTGCACATGAACAGCTGGATGAATGTTGAGCTGACATTTGGAGGATTTAGCTTTAGTGAATACACAATCAGAAATGATCCTCTAATCATTTAGAGAAAACTTGATTCATCAGGACAAAGTGATGTTGAGATGCTCATCACAACCTGAACACATGTCACTGGATTATACATTATTTTTATTCTTTATTCAGATTGAGTGGCTGCAGTTTGTCAGAGATCAGCTGTTCTTCTCTGGCCTCAGCTCTGAAGTCCAACCCCTCCCATCTCAGAGAGCTGGACCTGAGCTACAACAACCTGCAGGATTCAGGAGTGAAGCTGCTGTGTGATTATCTGCAGAATCCAAACTACAGACTGGACACTCTGAGGTCAGTCTCTCAGTGTTCTGTAGTAAATCTTCCACACATTTGAATTGATTTACTTTTGAGACAAAGCAATTTAACATAATTTCAATACAAAACATTAAACTGATGTTCTGCTGAAAGAGTTTATAGCTATTGCTAATTTCCAACTTGTGTCCCTAATTGGGCCTTTGTGTAAACAACAAATTAAAAATGTTACAACATCCGATCACATAAACTCCATAAAACTTGAGGATACATTAAAATATGTTTTTGTGCGGCAGTAGCTCAGTTCATAGGGACTTGGGTTGAGAACCGGAGGGTTGCCGGTTCAAGTCGCGGTGCAGACCAACTGTAGAAATTTGTCTGGTAGCTGGAGAGGTGCCAGACCACTTGCTGATCACTGCGGTATTGCCCTTGAGCAAGGCACCAAATCCCCTCCCTCAACAATTCTGGAGCGCCTGCCGGGGGCAGCTCTGTCACTCTGACATCTCTCCATTAGTGCATGTCCATAGGATCCTGTATGTGTTTGATTACCAGACTGTATACACCGAATTTCCCCTTAGACGATCAATAAAGTAAAATAAAATCTAAAGCAAAAGTACAATAATATGACAATACAAATTAAAAACTACTGGTTTAAGATACACTTTGAATGTGGCTCTGGTTTGCTTTCAGCCAGCATTTCATTTTTAAAACTGAGATTGATTTTATTTCAGGTGTTTAAAGTGTTTCAGCGTTTACAGCCTTTGATTGAGACCACCTCACTAACCCCTCATTCAGCTGTGTTGGGGTTTTCCCACAGCGGCACCATTATGTTGGGCCCTTCCACGGCGGCAACATTATGTTGGGGTTTTATGATGTAACATTTAGTTGTCGAATTAAATGTAATAATTAAGTTTACTTAATTATTAAAATAAATCAATAATTATTATTAAACTGAGTTTAATAAACCTCGGGGCACCACCCTGTAAACAGGGAACAACCAAAATATTACAAATATCAGTCTCAAATTAGTTAATTAAATACCAATATCATTAATAATTAATAATCTGTATTTAATTGAAGGTGTGAAATCCGAACACAAAGCCCTTTCACCCAGCCTAAGTCACAATGCAAATACACAGTAATCACAAACAACTGCTCTTTAAATTATAACCATGCGTGGTCACGTGATAGCGGATACAGAACACAGGTCTCCTAACCTGGTCTATTGTCTAGAGATGGAGTCAAACTCTGTCTCTACCTGATCTACGTTTCTGCAGCGTCTGGAAAGCCACAGATCTCTGTGTGTGTGCGTCTGCCGAAAGGTGTGTGTGCATAAAGGGAGAGAGCGAGAGAGGAAAGAGCGCACCTCGAAAGCTAAATCTCAGCCTGGAACTCACGCACAACTCAGAGCATAGTTAACTTCACTACGAGAAGCCAGTGGCCGGATTTGTATCAGACGGCGTTCACACTAGTCTTTCTGATAATGAGTCTATTACCCGGTTATGACGCGAGAGTTCACAGAGAAACACACGGGACGTAGCGGCACAAATAAAGGAAACAAAAAGAGATTTTACTCTCATAAAACCAAAGACACAGCGGTCAAACACCAAGCAAATATTATCATAGTTTCACAATAATAACTCAGTTATTAAACACACTCTCTATATCTAACTGCCCAGACCTAGCTAAGCCTCACTTGTAACCGTTTTGTCCACGGTTGATGAAGGAAGAAAAGGGGTCTTCGGAACAGTCTTTAGCGTCTTCCTGCAGTTGTATGGTGATGGCGGCGCATCCAAGGGGTTGAGCAGGGCCGTGGTATCCTCCGTCGAGCGAGGTGATCTCCGTGGATGTCCTGTCTTTAAAGGACGGAACGAGACGTAATCCTTACAATCTCTCTCAATACCGTTTTAATACGGGAGAAATAAGACGCTCTTCTTAGAGATGCGTTCAAATGGATGATCTGAACTCGGAATTCAGGACGTCGGTACGCTTCAAGGCCTTGGATTAGCTGCGCGCCAAAACTTTTAAACAAAGAGAAGCGTGCTGTGAAACAGGAACAGAGTTGATATCCTCGGACATCGCCAGACGACGTATGAGAGAGACAGAACACCAAACCAATGAGAGGAGAGGGGTTTCGGGTCCCCCCTTTCTTTCACATGTAGGTGTGAAATACTGCAAAGGCCTCTGGGACCTTGAGTCTTTTGTCCTGGTTCTCCAAAGGACACAGCCTGAACTTTGTCATCCTGGCTGGACCCAACAGCTGCATGCTGAACACTGAACGAGGAAAGAGAGCAGCTAACTGAAAACTCTTGCAGGATTCATATAATTAATGTATATCAATTTGTGATATAGTCCTGACTCTCAGCACACTGTGAACGTCTCCATTGTGTCACCTGAGATGTACAGTTAACTGTGTAGACTCTACAGATAAGTTGACTGTTGCTCACGCTGTGTCTGTTTGGAGAAATATTAAAACAGTTATACAGGCTTTGTTTTTCCAGACTAATTTTTAACACATTTTTAACATAAAAATATGTTGTGGATTATTTGATGAAAGTCAGACACAGTCACTCCCTCACAGTAACACGACTGCACCACAGTGATTGATCAACAAGCCTAACTCTCTCCTCTCAGTGATTTATTAATCAGTGTAGAACATGATTTCTATCATCTCTCTTCTTCTCTCATTAGATGGAGATGATCTCTGTCATAACGTGAGCGATCAGGACCCTGCTGGTGGTGCAGAGAGGAGCAGCTGATGATCCACAGAGGACGAACCTCCACCATCTTGTGTGTGGAGACGCTCTGCAAGCTGAGGAGAGCTTCACCCATCAGGGACTGACAGAGGAATCACATCAAAGTTCATTTCAGTGATATTTCTAATGAGTTTGTTCTCCACACATTACAGGAGTGGAAGGTCAAACATGAAACAGCTGGTAGAAATGTTAAGAGATCAAAAGCTACCAAGAAATGCTGCAGTTATTCTTCTCATGTGATAGTTATTTTGATTCTATTTCTTACTAAAAGTAGAAACCAGAACTTGATCATCTGTAACATGTATACAAATCATCTTCTCTTTATATCCTCTTTAAACATACAGTATGTACAATATGCAGCTAGAGGGCTCGCAATCAAAACAATACTCTGTGTTGAATCAGTGCGAACGGGCGAAATCGACCTGAGAAAGACAATATGTGTACAGATGATAAATCCAACTATAATTTACATTATGTTTTTTATCAAAGCAGCTTATACAGTAGCAGCTTTTGCACTAGTTTATGCAGCAGTCTGTGACATAACATCAATGATCAACACTTTGTGTCTGTCATGGCCACCTCCAAGACACGTCCCGTTACAACTATAAAATTACAGATTTCTCTGGCTTTGATAACTTTTGGAAATATTTAAGGGGATGTAAGTAGTCAATTAAATATATATATATAATATGGGTTTAGTCAATTTTTAATTTAAGTTCACATATAATAGTCACATATCCAGGTCTGCTGCTGGATTCTTGTCAGTCTATTAGCGAACCGACTCTATTGGCTCGGCACATTAAAAAGAACCAGCTCTTTCGGCTCCCAAGTGGCTCTTCAGATTTTTTTGGTGCTGAAATTGATTTATTACAATAATTTAAAATGATGCACAATATTAATTATTAATGTAAATATACATGCACTATATCAAATGTTTATGATATACACACCTTTATTTATACACTCTTCAGAATGATAAAAAAGAAATTAGAATCAGTGTAAAAACAAACATTTAACTATATACAAATTAACTAACTTTTTACTGCTAAACAGTTCTCATGTGCCTATTATTAGAATAATAGGCCTCTTTCTACTCATAATCAAAGTGTTTACTACATTAATGTATTATTGAATAAAGGTTTGATCACCAAATACAAAGGAATGATTAGATATCCATTGTATGAATGATTGTTGTTCACATTTATATTATATCATGTTTTACTCGAAGTGTTTTAAACTAATTGTTTGAGATCTCAGTTCAGAGGTTAAAGGTATTCTGTGAAGAGGGCTTGCAGAAGTGAGTTCACATTCAAACATGTGTTTGATGTGGCCCTTTAAGGCGAGACACTACAGGTGAATAGGGTAAAAGAATTAACTCACAGATATCAACATGAAACTTCTACAGTTGATTACTTATGTTAAGACAAATATTTTTAATATTACAAGTTTTCTGAAATATTATGTTTAAATATGCAAATAAGGCATTATTTAATGAAATAAGTGCTAATTTGCATACATTGGGGGGATATAAATCTGAACATTGGAAATGGCCAGGTTCAAAATTATTTTTTCATTTAGTTAACATATTAGATACAAAGGGATTTACAGAGGGGATTTTAGATATCTCTTTTTATCACTTCATAAATCAGAAAATACTATCAACAGACCTAAAAAAATTCTCCCAAAATTTTCGCCCTGTTTTTAGGAATAAACTGTTAAATAAATAAGGCTATGAATGATATATCAACAAACCCCTCTGTAAATCCCTGCAGAATATACCTAGGAATAAAACTGGAAAGTTTGGTGCATGTAAGTGCTACTGAAGTGGAGATTTATGTGACGGAGTATGAGAAAAAACTCATTTTGAGAAAACAGCGTTTAAAGATTTACATAGTAAAATTTCACACATTTCTAAAGGAAAACATTGCTAACAAGCAAAACAACTAGTCAGTACATTGGTTATAGCAATGTAGACCATGTCTAGCACATGGACAATAACAAATGGCTAAAACAGCACTGCCATGTAAGGCTTTCAACTGTATACAACCACAGAAAACCCCAAATACAGACACACAAATGAGCAGCAGAAGAGCAACTCTCCTCTGCTTTATGTCCATCAGAAGACTAAATGTCCACACAGAACTCAAAGTTCACCTATGAGTGTTTACAGGCTATAGTTGTACAGTCCTACTCCATGTAGGCTGTTTGTATCCTCACTTCAATGTCCTGGAAACAGACTCATGATAAGGTTCATGTTATTGGTTTTTGCCACCAAATAGAAAATCTGTAAAAGTAAAACTGACCAACAATAATTGAGATGGCACTTTATTCTATTTTTATAAATCCATCCTTATTCCATCCATAAAAAAAAAATAAAAAATAGGCTACTGTTATTACAAGGCTATAATATGTTACACAGAGTTTCCAACAGAATGACGCGTGAAGGACGCGCTTGGGGTGGACGAGCGCAACTCGCAGCTGGACAGTGCATTTAGTGCAATCAATGTCATTCTTACCATATTTTTGACTTTATTTCATTTGTTTTATGAACATGTTGAATATATGTTTGTAAGTAATTTAAAATGATGCTCTAATGCACAATGCAGAGTGAGTTAGGGTGCGTGTTTGCGTGAAACGAAGAGAGAGGGGGAAAGAGAGACTATAGGCTGTGTGTGGCACAGTCCCCTGAGAGTATTAAATATAAACTCTGGAGCATGTTTTGACCCTGATCTCACACAATTCAGGCAAATAATCAAATACACAAAGCAGCTCATTCAATTGTGCAAACATAAACGAGCAGCCACGGCTGTGTGGCGTGCGCGTCACTTTTATATCTAAATCCCCCCCCGGTTTCCCACCGACAGCTTACGTTCAGAAGCGATTCCCGGGGTAATGCATCACAACTTCTTCTCTTACATCCCCTTGCAAGTGACAACTTTTGTTTTCTTTTCACTTATTTACAGGAAGATATTTTGACTCATTCTCAAAAGGTCCCGCGGAGGCTAAACAAGTAAGAGTCAAAGTATACCACGTGATGCATCTGAACGAATCACGTTATCAGAAACACAACACAAACCAATGAGATTACGTTCTTAGCATTAAACCTCCCGTTAAACTTTCACGACTGGTTGCTGGTAGAAAGGAAGTGTCCTTATTTTGATTACATAGTGTTGTGCAGGAGAGAGAGAGCTTTACAGAGATATCAGTCATGACAGGCATGAGAGAGTAGCCATGACACAGCACGTCCCGTTAGAATGCTAACTTTCGGACAAATTTACGCGAAATTTAACGCCGCGACCAGACAAAATGTATTAAAATATACACATAAATGTCTTATTTGGATAATTTATTTATGGTAGTTTGAAAGAATACATGTTCAGGGACTAAATAAGCCCAAAATCTCAAAAATGATCAGTGCATAAAAAAATGGGTGTTTTTGCCTGCCGTGTCTCGCCTTAAACTGAATCACTCACCAAATCAAACATAGGTTTAGTTTAAGGCCCTGAATAGTTAATCACTCATCCACATTGATTGGTTCAGTGGGCCTTGATAGATAATCACTCAAATAGTTTGTTGCTTAAAAAGAAATGACTAGACTAGACGTCTTCCTGTGATAAGAAACATGCCAGGTAGGAAGTGTCTTCCCCTACAGAAGGTGAAAGGATTCGGGAGTATGATAGATAGAGATAGATAGATACTTTATTGATCCCGAGGGAAATTCAGGGCATCCAGTAGCAGTATACAGACAGGCAGGACACAAGACATTGGTTACAATACACACCCGCTGTCCCCCCTCCCCTCTGTATATTAATAAAGTGTAAATTATTATTTATACAATAATCCCCCAAACAAGATTTAGCAGCCCCTATGTGACTAAGAGTAAACATAATTACAGATTCAACCTGTGCAGTTAGCATTAGCATTAAACTTGTATAGCATAATGTACCTAACCTGTGAGGAGAGAAAAACATGTGTGATGTTTGAAAGAGACCTGTAAACAGTTAAAGAGCCTTAGAAACAAAGTGCTGACCTTCTAGAAACTAGTTTCATGTGTATGTACAGAGGTCTTTGAGCTAATGCCAGAGGTGTGAGTACAGTCATTAAACAGTCGTTAAACAGTCAATGCAGGAATGCAATTGGGCTCAGCAACATGAGGGAGCAGTGATTAGCATTAAGTGTCCAAGACAATAAGGTGAAACCAGGAGTGATTAGGGTGATTGCCTTTAAAGTACCCAACTATTGATGAGCAGATTAGCATTAAGTGTTGAAGACAATAGAGTGAAACTTGACCTAGTTAGGGTGATCATGTCAACCATTACAGATGTAGCATAACATAACAGTAGGAGGAAACCAGACATGATTAGGGTGATTATCATTAAAGTGACCAGTGCTCAGTAAGGTGACTATCAATATGCATTAAAGTGTCCAACTGGAGGCTGACTCTGAGGTCAGCAGTGCAGATGAGGAGTGAGAAGAAAAAAAAGTGAAAAAAAGAGTCCAGAGTTCACCGTGTGCTTCTTCCCTGCCGTGACAGTGAAGTGTTGTACAGTCTTATGGCAAGGGGGACAAAAGAGTTCTTGAGTCTGTCCGTGGAGCACGACTGTGACAGCAGTCTGTCACTGAACATGCTCCTCTGCCCGCTGAAGGTGCTGTGCAGAGGGTGGTGTGTGTTGTCCATGATGGAGAGCATTTTGTCCAGAGACCTCCTCTCTACCACTGTCACCAGTGAGTCCAGCTCTGTACCCACCACAGAGCCGGCCCTCCGCACCAGTCTGTCCAGGCGTGCTGCGTCCCTCTTCTTGCAGCTTCCTCCCTAGCACACTACTGCGTAGAAGAGGACGCTGGACACCACAGACTGGTAGAACATCTGCAGCAGCTTTTTACAGATGTTGAAGGACCCCAGCCTTCTCAGGAAGTACAGGCGACTCTGTCCCTTCCTGCAGGTAGTGTCCATGTTAGGCGACCAGTCCAGCTTGACATCCAGCTGCAGCCCCAGATACCTGTAGGTCCTGACCACCTCCACGTCGACCCCCCCAATGGAAACAGGTTCTAGATGTGGTTTGTTCCTTCGGAAGTCCACCACCATCTCCTTGGTCTTAGAGGTGTTTAGCTGCAGATGGTTGTCACTGCACCACGTCACAAAGTCCTCGATCAGGCTCCTGTATTCCTCCTCCTGTCCATCCCTGACACAAGCAACTATCGCAGTGTCATCCGAGTATTTCTGCATGTGGCAGAGCTCAGAGTTATACTGGAAGTCAGAGGTGTACAGGGTGAACAGGACAGGGGAGAGCACGGTCCCCTGTGGTGCTCCGGTGCTGCTGACCACAGTGTCAGATGTGCAGTCCTTCAGTCTGACGTACTGTGGTCTCTCTGTGAGGTAGTCCGTGATCCACCTCACCAGGTACGAGTCCACCCTCAACTCTGTCAGCGATTGGTCTGAAGTCGCCTGGCTCACTGGGGTTTTTCTTCTTGGGGACCGGGGTGAGGCACAAGGTCTTCCAGAGCACAGGAACCTTCCCAAGCCGCAGGCTCATGTTGAAGATGTGCTGAAGTGGCTCCCCCAGCTCAGCAGAGCAGGCCTTTAGCATCCTGGGACACACCTTGTCCGGGCCTGTCTCTTCAGCTCCTTGCTAACCTGGTCTCTGGTGATGGTGGGGGGAGGGGGGATGGATTGTCACTGGAGGTTGTGTCTGTCCTGGTGGAGGTGTTGGGGGAGTGAGAGGGGGTGTGTAGAGGGGTGCTGGGGGGACAGGCACTGGCTGCAGCGACGGAGCTGTCAAACCTGTTAAAAAACAAGTTGAGCTGGTTTGCTCTCTCAGGGTCCCCGTCTTCTGCGTTGTTATTTTTCTTCTTGCAGCCTGTGATGGTTTTCATGCCCTCCCAGACCTCCCTCATGTTGTTCTGTTGCAGCTTCTGCTCTACCTTCCTTCTGTACTCCTCCTTTGCCTCTCGGAGTCTGACCTTGAGTTCCCCCTGCACACGCTTCAGCTCTGCCTGGTCTCCCTCCTTGAATGCCCTTCTCTTCCTGTTTAGGATCTCCTTGACATCGCTGGTGATCCAGGGCTTGTTGTTCGGGAAGCAGCGCACAGTTTTAGTGGGAATCACAACGTCCATACAGAAGTTCATCTAGTCAGTTGTGCAGTGTGTGACCCCCTCAATGTCATCACCATGGGTCTCTTGCAGGGCACTCCAGTCAGTGGTCTCAAAACAGTCTCTGAGCGCCTCCTCTGCCTCGGGAGACCACTTTCTGAAGGTGCGTGTAGTTATCGGTTGTCTCTGGATCTTAGTCTTGTACTGTGGCTTGAGTAGGACCAGGTTGTGATCGGACTTACCCAGAGGTGGTAAGGGGGTGGCAGTGTAGGCGTCCTTCACGTTTGCATACAGGAGGTCTATTGTCCTGTTCTTCCTGGTGGGACAGCTTACAAACTGGTGAAAGTCCGGTAGTGTGGAGTTCAATGTAACATGGTTAAAGTCCCCTGAGATGGCACTGAAAGCATCCAGGTGCAGTGTTTGTAATCTCGAGATGTTAGAGTGGATGACGTCACACGCAGTCTCGACGTGTGCCCGGGGAGGAATGTAAACACAGACCACGATCGCGTGAGAAAATTCCCTCGGCATGTAGTAAGGACGGAGACCCACCGCCAGCAGCTCGATGTCTTTGCTGCACGTTGCCTCCTTCACAGTAACATGTCCATGGTGGCACCATCTGTTGAGCCACAGAGCCACAACAAACGAATAACATATCAAGACGAGTACGACAGGGACGGAGCTACTGGATGTGCGGCCACTCACGTCGGCGCACAGGTGAGAAGTGAAGTGATGAAATCCATCATAACATGTTGAAATGGCCTGTCTGGCGCAGGATGCACAGCTTGATGTGTCAGAGGTTTTGGCCTGCCTGGATTGTTTTGAGCACAAATCAAACAGTTTTTACAAAAATCGTCTGCAAAAGTTGAAAACCCTTTTGTGAACCAATGTTTTTGCACTATGGTACACATTCCCCCTTTTGACAAATGGTCAAGACCATGAGACAACTTAGCATATGGCAAAAACAGTTTTCTAGGCAAACATGGTTTTCCGTCAGGTCCTCTCCAAACACCATCTGAAAAAACGCAGCCACTCTGAGTCAGAAGCCTTCTCTCCGCTGGAGTAGAGAGAGAAGCAAGGACAGACAGAGATGCTGTTGGGGAGGATTCTGAGGTTGAAGGTGAGTCAAAGTGCAAATAAGAAGTGTGCTGTGGTGAGGAGGCAGCAGCTTTAGCGGCTGCGTCCACACGTGCATTACCTAAAGAAACAGGATTACGGGAGGCGTAAGTGGCTATAGGCTTAGGTGGAGATAACTGTAATGAGGAAATTTTGTCCCTGACTGCAGCAAGCGTTGAATCAGTGCAAAGCGGCTCTTCATTGCATGTTTCAGCGTGTGTCGGTGAATGTGTTGTGTGTGTGTCTACATTACCCACTCCTCTCCCTGACCGTCAGTCCGAGGCGTAAGGAGGATGTTGTTCGTTTGTCTCCCAGCCCCTGCGGCGGCTGCCCCCATCCCCCTCTCCTGGAATTTCCGGACAGTCTTTAGCCCAGTGGCCTCTTTTCCCGCAGTTGAAGCATTGATCGGAACCGACCATTCCTCCGTGTTGGCCAAAACCCCGTCCTCGCCCACGTCCGCGGCCTCGTCCGTGCCCTTGTCCTCTGCTCAGACCGTGGAATGAGCGGCTGTCCAGACGAGCCAAAGCTATCTGGGCGTTGAGAGTGGCACTGTCCATTTGGCGGGTGGCTTTATCTTTCTTTTCCTTCTCTCTCTGTTCTGCATGTTTGGCATGTTTGAGAAGTGAAGTGTATTTTACATGCGACATAATGTAATATAAATAAGTGTAAATGTGCTGCTGAAAGTGGTGAGGTGAGTGCACACATGTCAGAGTGCTGATTTATTGTTGAGGTAGTTCTGCTGGCTCCACTGTCAAAGGACTTGGAGTGAAAAGAGATGATGTGTTAATGTTTGAAGTAATTTCTGTCTAAATTAGGGTTTATGGGGTTAAAATGAAAAATGAAAAGGGGTTCAGAATAAAGGGTTAAAACATGAGGTTTATGGGGTTTGAAGAGTTAAAAGGAAAGGGTTGAAACATGGGGTTTTTGGGATTTAAAATATGCTTTGATGCTGTTTTTGGGGTTCAAAAAAGGGTTTTATGGTGTTTATAGGATTTAAAACAGGCTCTAGTGCTGTTATGGGGTTTAAAATATGCTGTTTAAGAAGTTAAATATGCAGTTTTTGGGGTTTATGTATGGAAATTTCAAAGGGGTTACACATAGGAAACAAGAAAAAAGGGAAAATAATTTTAGTCTTGAAAATTGGAATAAAATAAAACAAAAAGTTCAAAAGAGAGTAAAAGTAATCAAAGATTACTTAAGGAGTAAAGTGCAGATACTTAAGAAGTATAAAGTTGGAAAGAGTATGCAGTGTGAAATGGTGCTCTAAAAAAGAAGAAGAAGAAAAATAAGAAGAAGAAGAAAAAGAAGAAGTAAAAGAAGAAGAAGAAGAAGAAGAAGAAAAAGAGTTAATGTTAGTGTTGGGTCCAGCCAGGATGGCAAAGTTCAGGCTGTGTATGTTTGGAGAACTACGACAAAAGACTCTTTATCCCAGCATGCCTTGCAGGTACTCCCAGAATGCCTTGCCACACCTAACACATAGGTGTGAAGTCTGGGAGGTATAAAGCCGGCCATGCTTCATTGTTCTGCCTCTTTCAAACGTCGTCTGGCGACGTCCGAGGATACCCAACTCTGTTCCTGTTTCCAGCACGCTTCCCTTTGTTTAAAAGTTTTGGCGCGCAGCTGATCCAAGGCCTTGAAGCATACCGACGTCCTAATTTCCGAGCCTAGATCATCCACTTGAACGCATCTCAGAAGTATAGCGTTCTATTTCTCCCGTAATGAAACGGTATTGAGAGAGACTGGAAGGATTACGTCTCGTTCCGTCCTTTAAAGAAAGGACACCCACGGAGATCACCTCGCTCGACGGAGGACACGACGGCCCTGCTCAACCCCCTTTGGACACGCACCGCCATCTCCAAACAACTGCAGAAAGGCCGTTCCAGAATCTTTTTCTTCATCAACCGTGGACAAAACGGTTCCAAGCGAGGCTTAGCTAGGTCTGGGCAGTTAGATATAGAGAGTGTGTTTAATAACTGAGTTATTATAGTGAAACGGTGATAATATTTGCTTGGTGTTTGACCACTGTGTCTTAGATTTTACCAGAGTAAAATCTCCTTTGTTCTCTTTGTTTGACCACTGTGTCTTATATTTTACCAGAGTAAAATCTCTTTTGTTCTCCTTATTTGTGCCGCTGTGTCCCGTGTGTTTATCTGTGAGCTCCCACGTCATAACCGGGTAATAGACTCACTATCAGAAAGACTAGTGTGAACGCCGTCTGATACAAATCCGGCCACTAGCTTCTGGTACGCGACGTAAACTGTGCTCTGAGTTGTGGTGAGCTCCAGTCCGAGATTGAGCTGTCGAGGTGCGTTGTTTTCTCTCGCTCTCTCGCCTTTACATTTGTGCCGCTGTGTCCCGTGTGTTTATCTGTGAGCTCCCACGTCATAACCGGGTAATAGACTCACTATCAGAAAGACTAGTGTGAACGCCGTCTGATACAAATCCGGCCATTTCACACCTTCAATTAAATACAGATTATGAATTATTAATGATATTGGTATTTAATTAAATAATTTGAGACTGATATTGGTAATACTTTGGTTGTTCCCTGTTTACAGGGTGGTGCCCCGAGGTTTATTAAACGCAGTTTAATAACAATTATTGATTTAGATGAATAATTAAATAAACTTAATTATTAATTTATTTTGACAATCAAATTTTACGTCATAAAACCCAACATAACCGTTGGTCAGGTATTCGCTCCTGAAAATTCCCAACATAATGATGCAGCCCGTGTGAGGCCCTTAATAAACCAGCTTTGTTACATTGTTTGTTCACAGTGATCCAAACTTTTTAATCCTGAAGTAAGTCTTCTAAGGGAAATTCTCTTTTCTTTGGGAGATTACTTTTTGTTGTTTTTAAAGCAAAGCAAACATCAAGTTGTGTGTTAGTTGTGCTGTGGTGTTGATGAGTGAGTAGTTTAATAATTTTTTTTGTGCTTATTGTTGTTGGAGACAACATTCATTAGCATTTGTAAGAACACCTTGAGAAAGGTAGGTGACCAGGCCAACCCCCGAGCCAAGATCACCCCCAACAAAGACAGAATGTCTGCGAAAGACATTCAGCAGCCAGGGACCAAGGCCCCCTGTGGATCAGACGATCCACCCCCTCAGGTTGGAGTTGCAGGTTTGAACCACGTCCCTTTAAAGGTCAACAGTCTGAACACCTCCACCCTCAGCACAGGCGAAGATAAATTAAATGAGTCGGTTGAGTATATGACTCATCTAACAGGGAAACCACAGTACACATCTTCGAATGTTCTCGGCCAACTTCTCCTCCCTTTTCAGCGCAAATCATATTTGCAGCAAAATAGACACCAGGCACAGCTCGCCCAGGTGCAAGAAGATAACCAGATCCTAAAGGACGGCTTCAAAAGGATGCAGGACCGACTTAAGACCTTGCAAGTCGAATGCAAGGCCCTGCAGGAGGAGAATAAAATACTGCAAGAAAGTTGCAGGTTAGCCAGACGAATGAAAGAAAGTGTCATGCTACCCCGAATTCAGGAGGAGCAGGTACGCACCGCAGCCCCCCAGCTGAGGAAGCCCTACACAAGGGATGGGATACTGAACCAGATCCCTGGAGGAAGGAGACAGACATGTTGGACGACCAGAGGACTTATGAGTCTTCAGACGACTCGGGCAACTCCCGCCAGGCTGTTCCTCATGGTTTACGGACCAGACAGAGTGTCAGCGCCTCAGTGGAGACACTCCAGCCAGAGGTCCAATCCCTGCCGAAAGAGAACAAATCTCTTTGTCAGCACCGACAAACTGCCAAGCAGAAGGTGTTAGACACGTTTGAATTAATTCAGGGAGTCACGTCGTCAGAATACAACTCTGATCGTGCACCAAGCCCCTTAAAAAATCAAACGCCCCTGCTGAAAAAGCTCAGTAGAAAACCGAGCAGCCAGGTTAGTCTAATGACTAAGCAAAGTCTTGTTCCCCCTGTCAATCCTGAACAGAAAGATTTTGACTGTAGAGCCCCTCCCTTTGACAAAACGCTCCAGCATATTGACAGCTGTCACACCTTTTCACACCTTCACAGGTTTGAATCACCCCATGGGAAGGGGGGTGACATCTCAGCCCCCTCAGGCAGAGATTACAGCAGGCCCTCTCCTACTACCTGCAGGTTCCCACACACACACCCTGAGCGTCACAAAGGTGACGTAGCACTTGAAGGCAACGAATTGCCTCGTGCTATGAAGCAGTCCAAGAGACCACGTCACCGGCAGAGAAGACGACAGAGCCAGGGGGGTGAAGGGTTGAGCCAGCCGTAGGGTAGGTTCCAGCCTGAGGAGTCAATCACTGACAGACCTGAACAGAACTCTCGGGATGACCGAAGCCTAAGACAGAAGGGTAGGTATAACCAGAGTTCCCAAGAGGAACTCTCGGGATGGCCGAAGCCTAAGTCAGAAGGGTAGGTATAACCAGAGTTCCCAAGAGCTTCATAAGGAAGCAGGTCTCGGCAGTGAAATGACTAGCACAATTCCGAGGGGGGTGATAGATGGGGTAAGACAGTGGCAGGCCTCCAGCCCTTACAAAGAAACAGGTTCTGACTCCACATTGGGGAGGCGTGAGTAGCTCCCATTTCAAAATCCAGTCACTCTACTCACGCTTTTGTTGTTGTTGTTTTTGTTTTGTTTTGTGGCCTCACACCCATAGTGAGACTCTACATGTACATGTACATTACACATTACTGACATGCCACAAACACACACAGGCTTTCTCCTGCCCAGTCAAGGAGTTAGCCCACAAATCTACACATGAAACTCTTCTCTTTCTCTCTTCCTCTTGTTTGTTTGTTTCATGTGTTTTGTCCAAGAATGCACCTTGAGCAGCAAAGCTTCGCTAATGTCTGATTATGTTTTGATGTTTAGCGTTAGACATAGTTAGACAGTCTGCCCAGACTTTGCCTCAATGCCTGCCCAGACCAAATGCCTCTTGAATTTATGGACTGTTTGCCAAATTAACTTTTGTACAAGTATCTCCAAAGCACGTGGACTGGTGGCCCATAGTGCCCTGAAGACCATGACCTGCATCCCGCTCTTCAGGCCAGGGGGGATGTTGGGTCCAGCCAGGATGGCAAAGTTCAGGCTGTGTATGTTTGGAGAACTACGACAAAAGACTCTTTATCCCAGCATGCCTTGCAGGTACTCCCAGAATGCCTTGCCACACCTAACACATAGGTGTGAAGTCTGGGAGGTATAAAGCCGGCCATGCTTCATTGTTCTGCCTCTTTCAAACGTCGTCTGGCGACGTCCGAGGATAATCAACTCTGTTCCTGTTTCCAGCACGCTTCCCTTTGTTTAAAAGTTTTGGCGCGCAGCTGATCCAAGGCCTTGAAGCATACCGACGTCCTAATTTCCGAGCCTAGATCATCCACTTGAACGCATCTCAGAAGTATAGCGTTCTATTTCTCCCGTAATGAAACGGTATTGAGAGAGACTGGAAGGATTACGTCTCGTTCCGTCCTTTAAAGAAAGGACACCCACGGAGATCACCTCGCTCGACGGAGGACACGACGGCCCAGCTCAACCCCCTTTGGACACGCACCGCCATCTCCAAACAACTGCAGAAAGGCCGTTCCAGAATCTTTTTCTTCATCAACCGTGGACAAAACGGTTCCAAGTGAGGCTTAGCTAGGTCTGGGCAGTTAGATATAGAGAGTGTGTTTAATAACTGAGTTATTATAGTGAAACGGTGATAATATTTGCTTGGTGTTTGACCACTGTGTCTTATATTTTACCAGAGTAAAATCTCTTTTGTTCTCCTTATTTGTGCCGCTGTGTCCCGTGTGTTTATCTGTGAGCTCCCACGTCATAACCGGGTAATAGACTCACTATCAGAAAGACTAGTGTGAACGCCGTCTGATACAAATCCGGCCACTAGCTTCTGGTACGCGACGTAAACTGTGCTCTGAGTTGTGGTGAGCTCCAGTCCGAGATTGAGCTGTCGAGGTGCGTTGTTTTCTCTCGCTCTCTCGCCTTTACACACACACCTTTCGGTAGACTCACACACATAGAGACCTGTGGCTTTCCAGACGCTGCAGAAACGTAGATCACGTTCTGTGTCCGCCATCACGTGACCGCGCGTGGTCGTCGCCATTTTGATCTGTCTCTGTCTGTCTGTCCCTCCCCCCCTTTTCTCTCTCTCTCTCTCACTCTCTCACACACACACACACACACACACACACACACACACACACACACACACACACACACACACACACACACATGTGCCACGCTTGTTTGTTTTGTTTGTTAATTGTAGTTTGGCTTATGATGGTTATTTGTTTGATTGGGTTTCATTGATTTACTTGATGTTGCTTTGTTAAATAAATTCTATTATATCTTAAAAAGTCGTTGTTTGTGATCACTTTGTATTCACATTGTGACTTAGGCTGGGTGAAAGGGCTTTGTGTTCGGATTTCACACCTTCAATTAAATACAGATTATGAATTATTAATGATATTGGTATTTAATTAAATAATTTGAGACTGATATTGGTAATATTTTGGTTGTTCCCTGTTTACAGGGTGGTGCCCCGAGGTTTATTAAACGCAGTTTAATAACAATTATTGATTTAGATTAATAATTAAATAAACTTAATTATTAATTTATTTTGACAATCAAATTTTACGTCATAAAACCCAACATAACCGTTGGTCAGGTATTCGCTCCTGAAAATTCCCAACATTAGAATAGCAGAATTAGTAATAAGGAAGTTAAAAAACTATGCAAGAGTATGAATCAGGCGCAGATCTTCATAACAGTAAGACATGTGTAAATTAGCTTCTGAGTGAAAGTTGGCTTTAATGGGATGTAGTCTGATTTGTGAACTGTATTATGAGGGTTATAACTAAAAGATCAAATAAACGTATATTCTAGTAAAAAGTGAGAATTGAATGATGCTTTAAAAGAAGAAGTGAAAAGTTTAACCAAAGTGAATCTTTGGTGATAAAATAGAGAAATAGAGGAAAATTTTAAAAGATCGACTAAAGAGAATGGTGGAGTTCTTTGGAGGTGTGTGTGCTAATGGATCCTGGGTGTGTGAGAATGTAGGCTGCAGGACAGTCTTTTTTGTTGTTTGTTTAGTTGTGTGTTGAGCTCTGTGTAATGTCTGTGTTTATGTGTTTGTGTTAAAATATGTTTAGACTTAGACTTAGACTTAGACTGAACTTTATTGATCCTTTTGGGATGACTCCCTCAAGGAAATTTAGGTTCCAGCTGCATATACAATAAAAATAAAAATAAAAATGTAGCAGGTAACAAAAAGTAACAATATAAAGAATAATATAGCATAAATAGGTTGATGTATTGGTGTGTGGTTTCTGTTTGTTTGTGTGTATGTGTGATTTTTGTGGTGTTGGTTTGATCTGACTTTAGTGAGGATCTTTAGACAGGATGTTCACTCTGTGATGGTCAGCTCATACTGTAAGTGGTTGTTAAATTTAAGAGGTGGAGCAAGGGGAGGTGCTTTAAATGTGTTAGGGAGTTTTCTGCTTCTGAGAGAGGAGAGAGAGCCCCCTCCCTTTTTTTTCTCTTTGTTAGTTAAGAAGAGATCAGAGGGAATGATATGTTCTTTAGGGGTTTAAAAATAAATAAGATTAAGAAATGAAATTTTACCCTAGATTAAACTTCAAGAATCTACACAGTTATCCCACATTCTGAAAATGACCCACTAAATCTTTAGAGAAAAAAGTTTAGTTTTTATTTTTGGGAAATAAATTCATTTGTCATTTTGCCTAAAGTCATTGTAATATTCAAACATTGTTTACTGTTTAAATCTTATTATCTAATTGGTAAAATAACTCAATTAAAAATACATTAACATTAATGATGAACATAAAATAAACCTGAACTACACTGTGTCACACTTTTTAAAAACAAAACTTATAATAGTTCTTTTTAGTTTTGAGTTCACTTTTATTTTTCGATATTGAATGGTCTTTTGTTTTTTATCTTAAGTTTAAATATTGCATTGTGTTTTTAGAGTGATTAAGACATTAACCTTCTGTTTTCTATTTGTGTTGTATGAGAGCTGGAGTAAAAGCAGTGGCAGATGAAAGGACACCATGCAGTGATTCATGGACACTGAAGCTTTGCGGATAACAGCACATAGGGATTCTGAATTCAGCTTGATCAAGGCCAGTACAGTTTTATTCAAAACTCTTTCAACACACACCTGCATTTATCTATGAGCGCATACATTTGTAAACTAGTAGTTTATGATATGTTTGGTTTGTTTTCACATATGGGATTATGGTAAATTAAAGGGCAATTTTTTAGGAGGAATCTTGGCAACAGACTGATTAACTGATGCATTTGGTAAATTAATGAAGCAGTGTTGGTTGGGTTGCTTATGTGTTGGAAAGTTGATTTGATTCACATGCTGTGAATGTTGGTTTCATTATCTGAGGAAGGTTTAGTTTGATGTGAGTTGTCTTGAGATGGAACGTTGATTCTATTTCCATAGTTTTGAGATAATTGGGTGTGATAGGATGTGTTAGGTGATACATAAGCAATTGTACTTTCATAGTAGGAAGATTTTTATCTCTTTTTGGAGTTGTTTTTAAGTGTGGTAGCAGAGTGCTATATTTGGTGTTTTACGTCGGGTATATTGATACTGGATGCTTTCGATTTTGCTCAGGATCAATAATTTGTCTATCTATCTAGTTTTTGATTAATATTGTTTGATTTACATCTTAACAAAAAAAGAGGCTCATTTTAATGTCAAAGATGAGTACCAAAATTACACAAGCAGTCACTTCTGTTGATATTGTTCAGAAGAATAATCCACTAGTTAAAAATGTTGCAAAAATATCACAAAAATGGAGCAAACGTTGGTCCGACATTGACCAACCCTGGCCGAAAGAAGGGACTTTGAACCTAGATGTGATTAAAATAATGCAGGTCCTCGTGTCCACTTATAAAGTTAATCAGAAGAAAGGAAGGAAAGGGAAAAGGCGTAAGGAGAAAAGACAAACTGAACTCGTTTGAAACTGAGGGACAGAAATTGTTAGAAGCCTCAAAAGAAAGAAGGAAAAAGGAGCATGAGCAGAAAGAACAGGATGAGGAGATCCTCATAAAATTTAATCAAATACAGCTGGTGGATAATAACAAGAAAGAGAAGAAAGAAGTTGTTGTTCAGAGTCAGCCTCAACCAAATCAAACATCACCTCAACCGCAGCAGGGACAGATACAGTTTCAGCCAGACCTGTCGACACCTATGGTCCCTAATGTTTCTTTTTCACAGTTAGATTTTGGCAGATCACAGATATGGACAGGAAGAGGTCAGGGAAATTATGGCAGAGGTAGAGGAGGAAACTTCCAACAGCCTCCAGATGTATGTTATGATTGTGGATTGTTGGGCCACCTTGCTCATAACTGTTATAGGACAAGAGGAAGCTTCAGAGGAAGCTTCAGAGGAAGCTTCAGAGGAGGTTTCAGAGGAAGCTTCAGAGGAGGTTTCAGAGGAAGCTTCAGAGGAGGTTTCAGCTGATCTCTGTGAACCCTTACAGAGGCACAGAGCAAGGGTTTTAATGGTGCACAGAAGATTCGAAAGGGGGTGTCAGCAGGTAGTGTCAGGGTCAGAACAAGATCCAAAAATAGAATTAAAAGTAAAGATTAACTACTAGAATTAATGGCAGATTGTGAAACAGCTGATTCCTCTCGCATAACCAATTGAGCTCTGTTATAGACATTGCAAAAATAACAATACCTATATTGGTGTTAGAACATACATCAATTGCACTTTTAGGAAGAGATTTGTTATGTAAGATGAATTGCACAATAAGGTGTACACCAGAAGGCTGTCAGGTGGATGTGCTAAGTGATGTTAGTCATCAACTTTTTATGACACCAGTGTCGAAGAGATCTTTAATGTACTGGAGTCCAGAGCTACTAGTCAGCTAAGCTTTGGAAGAAGTTTATTGTAGCACAAATACCTAATGCTAAGTTGAGTATTTGTACTACTGTGTGCTTAAATAGTTGAAGAAAATAGGTTAAGTAATCCAGAAGAGTGGCAGACCAAAGGTTCAGCTTAGCTCATCATGAAGATAAGTTGTTCTGAACTTTGAGTGTAAATTTAGGTATGAACATTGTGATCAGTAAAGATATTTGTTTGTTTGAAACTATCTCAGAAGTTTGGTCAACTTAAATGATGATGTCACCTACTCTAAGACTTAAAAATTACAAACACATATACATATCTATTCAAAAAGGATACAGTTTGAAAATATTTTTTTTTTAAAAAGGATGTTTGTAGGATACAAATTGCAAACATTTGTTTTCAATTAACAATAAATAAATAAAAAAGAGACAGTGATAGGTTACTTTTATTTAAAGTAGATTTTCAGTGAGTTGGTTTTTACTTTCATTTGAGTGTATTTTAAAGGGACTTTAACTTTGACTTCAGAGAGATTTTAATGAAGGAAGTGTATTTTTACTTGTAAGAATATTTTGGTTGTCTTTATTCCTCTGACTGAGGGTCACTTGAGGTCTGTCTGTGGAGATGATGTGAAAGGCTGATGGTAGTACTCTAAGATCTGCTAGTTTGATGATTCAGAGAGCACATGATTAGCTCATGTGCAAGGGGGGGAAGTTATAAAGAAAGATTTGTTTGAAATAATTTTTTGGAGAATGTTGATGTTCAGTCTGTTGATAAGTTTTCTGTTGTTTAATGGTTAAGTTTTAGTTTCTGTTGATAAGTTCTTGTTGTGTGAAGTTACAAGCAGGTGAAATGATGAAGAGTTTTCAAATAAAATTCAATAGAGAATAAAATAGTGAATAAAATAAGAGGATAAAAATAGAAATAATAAAATAGAGAAATAATATCATCTGCAAAGCCAAGGTGTTGGTGAAAAATGACTGGTGTATTAAAATCTGCTAACGCATGGGATTTAATTGAATAGTGACTGAATGGATAAAGGGGGGGACATTGAAATATGTTTTAATCATACATGGGGATTATGTAAAAGTATGATATGAAATGATTATATTTTTGATGCTTTTGTTGTGCAAGATACTGGTTTGTGATGTCTCTCCCTAGGATGGTACTTGGGGAGACCAGTGTGAGCATGATGGACTGTCCAGAGATTCCTTCAGCCTAAAGGATGTGAACATTCCAATGTAGGCGAGTGGAGGACATCCTGATGGACAGTGGACTGAATGAGGAGATCATGATGGGGGTTCTTGAATGGACAATCTTTACAGTCCTATTGTGGAAGAAGCTGATACAACTACAAAGCAACATTTTGATATATCTGTTCAAGTGTCATTGATTATTATTTAGTATTTTACAGTAGATGTTTTAGAGGGATATATTATTTAGAGTTAGTATTGATGTTTTTGGGGAACTGTGTCAGATGTATATATTAAGACCTCAGGTGTTTATTTCTTTTTGATTCTTAGGATAAGTTCATTGAAGGGTTCGATGGGTTGACCAGCCTGACTTTGAACAAGTCTTTGTTTTTATTTCTGAGGTTCTTATAGTGCATTTATATATTATCCAATGAAGTTATTTGATTTTGTTAGTATTTTAATTGGCTTGGAGTGCTGAAAAGTGGTCGCCTATCTAGATTGTTTGATGGTATTTGAAAGATGTCTTTTTGAAAGATGTCTGCTCGATAGGTTTTTCGCTCTCACACTCTACAAATTTTAAGGTTAGTCATGATCAGAGGGTTATGTCATAAGTATTTTGTGTGTTATTCTTTTCTGAGACTAAAGTCTCGAAGGGGGGAATATGAAGTGTATTTTATATGCGACATAATGTAATATAAATGAGTGTAAATGTGCTGCTGAAACATGTGAGCTATTGGTGGGACAAATGGTGTTCTTAAAGTTAGAGGTTGGTTTAACATCAAAGACAATGTAGGGGTTTATTTATGGAGGCATTCCTTAAGACTGAGAAAGATAAACAGTTTGGTATTGAAATGAGAACAGACACTTAGGCTATATTGGGTGAGATAAGACACTCACCTTATGGTGACCTATGGTAACCTTTGAAGCCAGATGTCCTGAGGAACCACAGGGGGTGCAGGACTGTAGGAGAGGCACATCTGAATGATCAAAGCCTAAATGAAGTCGTAAATGTCCTGATGTTGTTGACCAATACTGTATAAATAAGAGGGTCTTTTCTTTGTTCGAGAGGATCACAATTGGCTAGTGACTCTCCCAGGAACATGACTAACCTGGACTGATGCTGTTCTTGTAAATAAATGTTTTATATTACATGCAAGTCAGTGTCAGCAGATATTTCTTCATCATCTACACATCATCGTCAAGGAGGGGACTTAAGAAACTACAGAAGTTCCGGGAGTCTGTTGTCAGCCCATCCGCCGACTAGGGTGGAGCCCACTTGAACGACGATGGCTTTGCGGAGACCTTCACCGAAAGCCATCTTCATGATGTTTTCAAAAGGAGTCTCGGGCCCTTCCCAGTCTCTGGGCTTATCCTGACCAGAGTGATGGATGCAGACGTCCAGCAAACGATGGAAATAGTCAGCAATGGATTCTCCCTCCTTCTGGGTGCAGTCGCGTAGTTTGCTGTAGTCTACTTTTACTGGGAATGAAGTGCGAATTTTGTCGCAGATGTTGGTGACCCAAGTCTCCCATTCATTGGCAGATGTCCATTCAACTCGCCGTGCTTGTAACTGTTCAAAGTCCTGGACCTCCACAGTAGCTTGAATTTTTGCAAAATTTTGGGCTCCTAGGTGCAGCAGGAGGAGTTTTCTCAATTCAGACCCTGTTGGTCTCCACATTCCACAGAACAGGCGCAGAGGAGTTGCCAATTCTGCCCCACCCTTTTCTATGGATGGTAAATATTTGGCTGCTTCTTTCATGTCATCATCACCTGGACGAAAGATGAGGACGGGAGCACCATTTGCTCCTGCTGGGTATTCAACCATGGGGGCCTGGATGTCAGTTGGCCAGGGTGTTGGTTTCTTAGATTTTCTGGTTGATCATCTGAGGTTCATTTTTGGGTCTGGAGAAAGAAAGTTAGAAATCGTTGAGCCTAAGAGTCTTTCTGTCATCGAAGTGGTGGGTTTTTTATCTTCATCATCATCAGAAGAATCATCTGCATGTTTTCCTCCCACTGTCATCGTCAGTTTGTCATCGTCTGGAAATGGATTGAGTGGGCTGAGGGGCTGGTGTTGTCCGGCGTAGGGTGGAGGCAGGCCTACGGATTGGAGTGGTTGTGGGGCAGACCTGGATATATCGGCATGTAGTCATCCTTGCCTCTGGCTCCACCAGCCAGGGAGGGACACATGAAAGAGGGTGTAGAGGGTGCATGTTTGTCAGTAGAAGCAGAAATTTCTTTTTCAATATCATTTTTCATTTTTGTTTCTTTTTTATCATAATTTTTCATTTTTGTTTCTTTTTCATCATCATTTTTCATTTTTGTTTCTTTTTCATCATCATTTTTCATTTTTGTCAGCATCTTTCCTGCTTGTTTTCTATCCCTACTTTCTGCCTCTCTCATCCACATCTTCAGACACTCAGCATTATCTTCGATTTTTTTCTAACTCCTTTCGGTCTATCTTTTTCTTTGACCTCACTCTGTCTTCTTTCTCATTCAGACATTTCTGTAGTTGCAATTGATTCAAACTGAGGGTTCCTTGATCAGGGAATCCACATTCTTTTGTCCAATATGGAACACAACTTAAACTTTTTTCCCCGTATTTCTTTTTCATGGACTCAAATATAGGACCTTTAGGCTCATCCTTTCCGTTTTTGCTTCCTTTAGACCCCATGGTCTTTTCTTATAAGATTATCGAGCGTCCTCGATCAATCTGTGTAGATTTCTACCTCTACACTGGTTTTCTCCAGACGACACCAGACGATTCACAATAGAGTTCCCAGAACTCTCGTCGGTTCTCTGGGCGAGTTCCTCGAACTCTTTTCTGCTATCACTATTCTGAGTGACAGCTGGACCGCAAACAACGTACAAAGTATGAGCCTTTGTCCTTAAATAAAACACACAGAGACTTTCAGAATTTAAGAATCTGAATGATTTTACCGTTTATGTTGAGAATTGGGCCCTCTGGATTCCGAGGTGACAACCGTGGTCCACGCAGCCGGTCCTCTCGACCTGTAAACTGTCAGGGTTGAGGCAGGATCGTTAATTTTTCCGAGTCCTGGATGATCAGTCACCGTCTGCCGTGGATCCGGCGATCAGCCTGGAATCCCACTTCTGACAGCAAGTTTGTCGTGGATTTTTCTGTTTGAATTAAGATCTGAAAGCAAAGTCTTTTGTCTCTGGGTATTTTATTGCATAGAGTAACTTTCTGCAGAAAGGGGAATCATACAAAGTCACATCAAGTGAGTGCCTCGCAGAAAAACCCGCACAATCCTGTTTGCGCTGAAGCTTTATACTCTTAAACTAGAGTTGTACATTTGCATAAAATGTTTCATTGCATCTCTGTGATTGGTCTTCTATAATATTCTGAGATACCATCCCTGTCTTGTCTGCTCTGCAACAATGACTTCATGAGTTGTTATCTGAATCGAAACTGCAGTTGTTTGAAGAAAAAGGAGTCAAGGTTGTTAATGAAAACAGGGAGTCGAAGTATGTTGTTAGCAGTCAAAGTTCACTCATCTCATGTATCTCAATATAAAGCACCTGTGAAACGATTACATCTTTGTGCAGACAGTATCTAATTGTATTTTTCCACTACAGACATCCTTTTGAGATGCCCAAACCACCTCAGCTCACTCCTTTCACCGTAAAGAAGCAGCTGCTGCAGTCCGAGTTCCCTCCAAATGTGTGTTCAGATGTTCACTGAGAAAAAGTGATCATGAAGTTGAGATTTGACAGCTGAGAGTTAGCTGCACTTTCATGGACTCTTTACACAGCAGCCTCTACCATCAGTGTGTGAATGTGTATGAATGGATGAGTTCATACTGATGGACTCTTCACTCTGCAGCAGCCTCTACCATCAGTGTGTCGGTGTTAAAGAGCTTTGAGGAGTCAGAAGAGGAGAAAAGAAATGAACAAGCTCATGTGATTTTATACATGTATGTATGGTGTAGTTTCCTCCATGCTGTTAAAGATGGTCAAACTGTTTCACAGACTTTTATTTAAAGAAGCTCCTTTACATTCCTTTATGAGTGAAAACACTAACAACTAAAATACAGTCATAAAGAAAATATGACTGTGTGTATACCAACACAATATATATAAACTAACCTTTTAAAATGTTCAATTATGTAAAAGTATGACTATTTTAATCCTTAAATCAAATTTGTTTCTATATTTTCATGGATTTTACTGTTTCCCTTTTTAATAAATGACAAATTCAAATAAGAATGTGGTAGATAAGCACAAACTTTTAAAATAAAATATTTAATCAGCCTTATTAATATAAATCCATTTATATAATATATATTTTAACTCTCACGGCGTGTCCGGTAGCGGAGCACTCAGAGACGGCCTGCAGGTCATCAAACTGGACTGACAGTAAACTCTGTCATGTTACTGATTATCATTCTCCAGTATTTCACTTTGGTCGGGTAAATAAAGTTGCACACTGAAGCCTAAAAACAAGTCCGGACATGACGGGCGGTGCACGCTGATGTTAGCTACCACAATAAAAGCCTCCTATACACCGAGCAGACTTCACATGGCACATAAAAGTTCTGACTGTACATTTAAAATGACACTCAAACGTGAAACTTATGTTACACCATCCAGATAAATGCAGCACATTGAAAACAACAGTTTGCACGTGAAGGTCACTAATCCTCATTCTGCTCGACTTTTTTTGTCTGATTGATTTTCACTAAAAATATTCCAATCGTGAAATTGACAGAAATCCATCGTAGTGACGGAGAACTTTAATCCCTGTGGTTGTAATGTTGTGAATTTGATCCTCAATAGTGAAACCAGGATTATTCCTCAGACTATAAGTGGACTGTCAGACAAGAATCCAGCAGCAGACCTGGATATGTGACCTCAGAAACCTGACTCATTGAGTGACCATTGATCTTAACGTGTTGTCATGGTTTGGTTTTGTTTCTGTATTTCATCTTGTTTTAGTTTTCATTCTTTCCCTCGTGTTGTGTGTATGTATGATTCCTAGTGTGGTTTACTTTAGTCTTTAGTGTGTATCCTTGTATGTTGTCTGTAAGCTTGTTTCCTGTGTTACTTGTGTTTTGAGGTTCTTAGTTTGGTGATTCATGTTTCTTAGTCTAGTCTTCAGTGTTTCCTGTTTTATTTTGAATTATCTGGTTTAGGTTGTGTTTTCAGTGTCAGGTTTTACTTTGTACTTGTCCTCAGTGATCTGGTCTTGTGTTCTCTGTTTCCCTCCTGTCTTGATTACCCTGATTGTCCTCACCTGTCTTATTAGTCTCGCCCTGCGTCTGATTACCCCATGTTTATTTAGTCTCTGTGTTTTCCCTCAGTCTCTTGTCGGTTCATTGTCTTTTGTAGTTGTGTGGTCATGTGTGTTCTGAGCCTGTCATTTCATCTCCCTGCTCCCTGGATTTACTTTGTGTTTCTCTTAGTGGATTTGGGATTTTTGTTTTGACTAGTAATAAGTTGTTGTTGGTTTTTTTTGCCTTTTTAGTTAAAATAAATAATTTTTGTTTTCTGCATTTGGGTCCTTCTCCCTGTGTTTCTGCCCCAGACGTGACACGTGATGGAGTTGATGCAGGATGTCGACCAGAAGAGAAACGTATAAACAACGTTTTTTAACCATCAGAGTCAAACACAAATCCTTGAACCAACACGCAGTGTGTTGATAATTAGTGTGAAAGGACATTTCTGCCCGTTCGTACTGATTCAACACAGAGTATTGTTTTGATTGAGAGCCCTCTAGCTGCATATTTTACATACTGTATGTTTAAAGAGGATATAAAGAGAAGATGATTTTTATACATGTTACAGATGATCAAGTTCTGGTTTCTACTTTTAGTAAGAAATAGAATCAAAATAACTATCACATGAGAAGAAGAACTGCAGCATTTCTTGGTAGCTTTTGATCTTTTAACATTTCTACCAGCTGTTTCATGTTTGACCTTCCACTCCTGTAATGTGCGGAGAACAAACTCATTAGAAATATCACTGAAATGAACTTTGATGTGATTCCTCTGTCAGTCCCTGATGGGTGATGCTCTCCTCAGCTTGCAGAGCGTCTCCACGCACAAGATGGTGGAGGTTCGTCCTCTGTGGATCATCAGCTGCTCCTCTCTGCACCTCCAGAGTCCTGATCGCTCACGTTATGACAGAGATCATCTCCATCTAATGAGAGAAGAAGAGAGATGATAGAAATCATGTTCTACACTGATTAATAAATCACTGAGAGGAGAGAGTTAGGCTTGTTGATCAATCACTGTGGTGCAGTCGTGTTACTGTGAGGGAGTGACTGTGTCTGACTTTCTGCTAACAACGTTCATCCAAGGACTGAAGTTTCAACACATCTCTCTACATGAAGATCAGGTCTTTGTAATCCCTGCATCCGGGACAAAATCAAAGTTCCTGATAAGCAGCTTGACAAGTTGATAAAAAAGGCTGGCTCTGTTTTAGGCGTCTGGACTCACTGAGGACGGAGGTGTAGAGACATGTGGAGGAGAGGACAGATTATATTGGACAATGTTAGCCATCCTCTCCTCGACATCATGGCAGGCCAGAGAAGAAGCTGCAGTGGACGGTTCATTTCACTGGCCTGCAGGACTGAGAGGTTCAGGAGATCCTTTGTCCCCACATTACGCTTCAAAACACACAGGCCAACGGTAGCAGCTCAGGACTGGATCTGTGGGTAAACCATCACTGCCTGCCTTTCCTCCTCTTTCTCCTGAACACTCTCTCACCTGGGGATTGGTGCAATAACAACTATTTAGGACTGAAGAGACTTTTACTGTTTCAATGATCTGTTCATTTTGTCGCTGCAGTTTAGGATTATTCCTGACTCTGTTTGGAGTCCTGTTTTAAAAATGAACATCTTCTTCTTCACTGTTTAATCAATGTTTGAACTTCTCTGTGTGAGCTACGGGATACTCCTGAATTTACCCTGGGAATGAATCCAGTATCTATCCTTCCATCCAATATCACAAAATACCTCACAAGTTACAAAAATAAAGATTATTGGTTCATCAAAGGGGAGTAAATCTTACAGGGGGCGTCTAAGTCTTGTTTGGGGTCATTATATATGTAAGGGAGGGGGGACAGCAGTTGTTTATTGTAACAAATATGGGCTGGGGCCTGGACTACTGTGTTGGGTCCAGACAGGATGACAAAGTTCAGGCTGTGTCCTTTTGGAGAACTATGACAAAAGACTCTTAATCCCAGCATGCCTTGCAGGTACTCCTAGAATGCTTTGCCACACCGAACACATAGGTGGGAAGTTTGGGAGGGATAAAACCGGTTGTGTCCTCTTGTTCTTTCTCTTTCACACGTCGTCTCCAGACGTCTGGAGATACCCTTCGACATCCTGTTTAAACAGCACGCTTCTCTTTGTTTGAAAGTTTTGGCGCGCTGGGAACCTTAGGCCTAGTAGAAGACCGATCCTCAGAATTCCGAGCTCAGATCAGTTACATGAACGCCTCTCCACGTAGAGCGTCTTTTACTACCGAATTGAAACGGTATTTAGTAATCGCAAAAGATTACGTTTTGTTTAGTCCTGCAAAGACGGGATATACACGGAGATCACCTTGCGCGTGTGTGTGTGTGTGTGTGTGTCTCACACACACACACACACACACACACACACACACACACACACACACACACACACACACACACACACACACGATGCTTGTTTGATATACCTTGTTACCGGTAGTTTAGTTTATAATAGTGATTTGCTTGATTGGCTATCATTGATTAACTTGTTTCTTTGTTTGTGATTGCTGTGTATTCACATTGTGACTTAAGCTGGGTGAAAGGGCTTTGTGTGTGGATTTCACACCTTCAATCAAATACAGATTATTAATTATTAATGATATTGGTATTTAATTAAGTAATTTTGAGACTGATATTTGTAACATTTGGTTTGTCTGTGTTCTCACAGTGGTGCTCCGAGGTTTATTAAATTGAGTTTAATAATTGATTTATATTAATAATTAAATAAAGTTAATTATTAATGTTAATTTGACAGCTAGATGTTACATTATAAAACCCAACCTAATTGTTGGTCAGGTATTCGCTCCTGAAAACCCCAACAACTGGCACAATGGATAGTTTTCCATCATGTCCCATGTTTCATGATTCGATTCATCCTTTAACAGAGACTGAAAAAGCAGTGGAGCCTTTGAGTTGTGTTTTTAAGATGTTAAATGATTAATATCTTCATATAAATGTTTAGTGTGTCCATGCTGCTCTGTCTGTGATGGTTAGAACTGCAGCTGTTCTACTGACAACTTTAAAGATTCAGAGTTCAGAAAAGAAAAGAAACACAAGTTATTATAGTCAATTATGAGGTGAACTAATGAAGAAGAAAATATAATAAGCTAAATTAAAATATGCATTAAAAAATTGTTAAAAGAGCCAGGTACTTCAAAATGTAAGTCTGTATAAACTGTATGATCACTATCATGCACACATGATATTGCACAATTTGTCCCACAAATTATTGCAATGCAAATCAAATAACAAATACAAATAGCTGACATAACATTATTATTGCACAAGAGGTAAGAATGAATTGTCTGGTATGTGTTTTGTGATCTACTGGGAGCAGGCTTGGTTAAACAGTCTGACTGCAGCAGGAAGGAAGAACCTGCCTCAGGAGAGCTCCCTGCACTCTGAAGGACCTGAGTCTCCCCAGCAGGTGAAGTCTGTTCTGGCCTTTCTTATAGAGAGCGTGTGTGTTATCAGTCCAGTCCAGCTTATTGTTCAGGTGAACACCCAGGTACTTATCAGAGTCCACTATCTCAATGTCCTTTCCCTGGATGTTCACCGGTGTAGGGGAGGTGGGTCTGTGTCTGCAAAAGTTCACCACCAGCTCTTTGGTTTTACCCACGTTGATCTGGAGGCAGATCCACTGACACTAGTCTACAAAGTCCAGGATGAGTTCTCTGTACTCCCCCTCGTGCCCATTGATGATGAGGCTGATGATGGCAGAGTCATCAGAGAACTTATGCAGGTGACACTTGGTCGTGTTGTGGGAGAAGTCTGCAGTGTACAGGGTGAAAAGGAAGGAAGCCCAGATGGGGTTCCCTTGTGGGGCCCCTGTACTACAGATAACCAGGTCAGAAACACAGTCCCGTGTCGTACAGTCTTGGTGGGTACGGTGTAATCCACACAGAAGTTAATATAGTCAGTATATATAGATATATAAACTGCTGGCTCTAAGCACAAAGGGACAAGCTGGGATATGACACCCCATCCCAGAGGAGCTGAGGAGGAGACCCAGGGGCTGCAAGGCCAGAGCTAAGCTAAAAGCCGAGACAGCGGAGAAACGGAGGCGCTACAAGCCATTGATTCCCTCCATCATGGAGAATGTGAACTCGCTGCCGAACCAGATCGTCGAGCCGTCTGCACTGAACACCCAGCGGACCTACCGTGAGAGCAGCTTGTTCATCTTCACAGAGACATGGCTAAACCAACTAGTACAGGATGCTAACATGAATTTGTTGGGATTCACTGCTGTGAGAGCCGACAGAGACCCGAAAGCGAGCGGGAAAAGTAAAGGTGGAGGACTCATCATGTATGTTAACAATCGCTGGTGTAACCCAGGACATATCTCCGTAAAAACAGTCTCATGTTGCTGGGACATCGAGCAGCTAGCTGTTAGCCTGCAGCCTCACTATCTGCCGAGGGAGTTCAGTCATGTGATCAACATTTGTGTTTACATTCCTCCGAGAGCAGACGCAGCCACTGCATGTGAGAAAATCCACTCTGTCACTGCTCGGCTGCAGACACAGCACCCTGAGGCACTCATGATCATTTACGGGGATTTTAACCATGCAACTCTGGACTCAAGTTTGACTGTTTTTAATCAAGTTGTGGACTGTCATCAGGACAACAGATCTCTTGTATGTTAATGTGAAGGATGCATACAGAGCGACTCCCCTCCCCCCATTATTAAAGTCTGATCACAATCTGGTTCACTTACAGCCATCTTACACCCCCCTTGTCCAAAAGCTGCCGGTTACAACTCGATCCATCAGGAGGTGGTCCCCAGAGGTGGAAAGTGCCCTCAGAGACTGTTATAACACCACAGCCTGGGAGGTGCTGATGGATCCGCATGGTGAGGATATAGAGGGGATGACACACTGTGTGACGGACTACGTGAACTTCTGCGTCGACGTGGTCACCCCTGTTAAGACTGTCCGCTGTTTCCCTAATAACAAACCATGGGTAAGGCGGGAAGTCCGAGCTGTCCTCAAGAAGAAGACCAGAGAAGCCAGAGAGCCATCTTCCCCCAGTGAACACAAAACCTGCTTGACAGTCCACACAGCTTTAAAACCATCCGGGTTGTTGGTCAGTTTAGAAAACATGTGCTCTACTCTCAGACGGGCTGCCACTAAAGCCCTCAGACAGTGTACTGGGTCAGTCCAGCCTTTTTCCCAACAGTTTGTTTTTTCTGCTTTTCCAGATCGTCAGTTTGGCAGATGCAAAAATAAAATTCATTAAAACCAGTCTGTCTTCTCTAGGAGTGTATTTTGGCCCGAAAATAAAGAGGGGAACAGAGAAAACCTAACCCAAACCCTCCACCCACTCCTGCAGCATTTTAAAAACCTCAACCAAACGGGGACAGTACACGACCAGGTGGTCTAAGGTCTCTGGGAGAGAACAAAAAGGACAACCCTCCCCAGAGCTTGAGTCAAAGTGAGCTCTGTGTCTGTTCGTAGCTATCACTCCATGTATTATCCTCCATTGGATAACAGCCATCCGTTTCTCCACAGGAGGCTTATACAGGACCCGCCAGCTGCCACTACGGGAAAAGCCTGAGCCCAAAACGTCCATCCACCTCGACTCTCTGACTCCTGAAATAAAAGAAAAGTTCATCACCTTCACACAGCTGGAGTACAGCTGTTTGCCTGTACAGGAGCTGAAGGTTCCCAGAGCTGGGGTCTTTAAGTTCTGAATGAGGCCTCTCTCCATTCCCCCACCTCAGGACTAACGCTCAAGGAGGGGAAACCGTACTCCAGTCCTTTGCTCCACTGTTCAGCCAAACTTTGGCTCTGTGCAAATGTTTGAAGCGGTGCAGACAGAGATTTTCACACTCTGTTCACCAGGTTTTGCAGCACTCTTGTTGATCTTAAACCCGTCACTTCAGCCAGACTCTCAATTGTTGTCCTGGTAAGATGGCCCAGCTTCACTACACCTGCCTCAACGAAAGCTGTTTTTAGGGCGGCTGAGGGGAAAATGGTGTCACACCGGAAATCATTATAAAACAAAGGTTCTTCAAACAGCCATATCCCAGGCCTGGGGTCAGGTGGACGTGTGAAGCTCAGAGTCCTCCAGGCATCGATGACGGAACTGTAAAAAGGTGTTAATCCATTAAAACTGTATGAAGGGGTCCTCATTAAAAACAACTGTTTATCGTAGCCGAGCCGCCCAGCCTTCCAGGGCAGCAACCGGGCTACAGCAGACCAACAGAAAGAAGATCCATACAGCAGGGAAATATTCACTGATGTCCACTCACTTGCCAAAGGATTCATCCAAATACTCATTTACCTTTTTAAGAGAGTACAGGTCCGCACTCTGAGACACACTGTCTGCTACAGACACACTATCAGAGTCAACCTCATCATCTGAGTCCATTTCTGCCACCTGACTGTTGTCTGTTGCAGCCTGTCGCAGCTCTGTCGGCAGCTCAGCACCAGTCTGCACCTCGTGCTCATTATCACCAGTCTCACCCTGTCCTGATGTACCTACCTTCACCTGTCCTGCTGTACCTACCTTCACCTGTCCTGATGTATCTACCTTCACCTGTCCTGCTGTACCTGCCCCCACCTGTCCTGATGTACCTACCTTCACCTGTCCTGCTGTACCTGCCCCCACCTGTCCTGATGTACCTAACTTCACCTGTCCTGCTCTACCTACCTTCACCTGTCCTGCTGTACCTGCCCCCACCTGTCCTGCTGTACCTACCTTCACCTGTCCTGCTGTACCTACCTTCACCTGTCCTGCTGTACCTGCCCCCACCTGTCCTGATGTACCTACCTTCACCTGTCCTGCTGTACCTGCCCCCACCTGTCCTGATGTGCCTGCCCCCACCTGTCCTGATGTACCTGCCCCCACCTGTCCTGCTGTACCTGCCCCCACCTGTCCTGATGTACCTGCCTCCACCTGTCCTGCTGTACCTGCCCCCACCTGTCCTGCTGTACCTGCCCCCACCTGTCCTGATGTACCTGTCTCCACCTGTCCTGATGTACTAACCCCCACCTGTTCAGCACTACTCTACTACTTGTGCCGAACACGGAAGGACACATCCGGTGTCTGAGTTGGTGAGTCCAGAAACATACACACTGAACATGCTTCAGTTTACCATCTTTGCATCCCAAAGCAACAGTGCGAAAAACACTTGCAAACTTACAGAAACGTTTCAACTCTCGTTCCAGCGCTTCGTTCGGGATGAAAGGAGGAACGCTGGACACGGTTATCAGGGTAGGGGACACGGCCAGTGGGGAAATTGGGATAAACTCCTCATCTAAAGTTACCCCACTCTCGATGAGGTCAGTTACATGACATTGATCCTTGACAAACACCACGAGCGCTTTATTCATGCGTGAGGCATAAAGGATGTTTCCATGACCTATCTGCTCTCCCACAGCCAGAAACACCTGCTCTACAGTGGAGCTGTGTGGAGGCACCAGCCTCACTCCCTGTCTCAGTGACACCAGAGGCGTCTCAAAGGACGCCATCCTCGCCACGAGGAGCGAAAAAAACACTAGACGGACTTTAAACAATAAACTAACTAATTCAACAAACAATGATCATACAAGTAGACTCAGTAAGAAACGAAAAATTAATAGTTTTGAAAACCCTCCTTGCTCTTGATAGATACTCAACTTTATTTATAAAGCGCTTTTAAACAGCCGTAGCTGTGACAAAGTGCTGTACATACATGAACAGCACAAACATAAAACATAAGTAAAACACTAACAGGGTTAATGCTGCTGCTGCTGTAACGCCCGAATTTCCCCATTGGGGATCAATAAAGTTATATCCTATCCTATCCTATCCTATCCTATCCTAAAACAATAAAAACAATAAAACACTAAAAGTAGAACAGAGTCTCATGCTGGGTTAAAAGCCAAAGAATAAAAATGTGTTTTAAGATGAGTTTTAAAAATGGACAGTGAGGGGGCATGTCTTATATGGAGAGGGAGGTCGTTCCAGAGTTTGGGACCGGCAGAAGAAAAAGCCCTATCCCCTCTGAGCTTCCGCTTACACCTCGGTACCTCCAGGAGCAGTTGGTCAGCTGACCTGAGGCACAGGGCAGGAGTGTAGGGATGGAGCAGCTCAGAGAGGTAAGGTGGGGCGAGACCATTTAAAGATTTAAAAACAAATAAAAGAATCTTAAAATGAACTCTAAAATGCACAGGCAGCCAGTGGAGGGAGGCCAGAATTGGGGTAATGTGCTCCCTCTTTCGTGCTCCGGTTAGGAGGCGAGCAGCAGCATTCTGAACTAACTGGAGCCATGCGAGGGAGGACTGGCAGACTCCGACGTATAGTGCGTTGCAGTAATCCAGCCGAGATGTGACGAAGGCATGGATTACTGTTTCCAAGTTCTTTTGTGAAATAAAAGGCTTCACCTTTGCCAGCCGCCTTAGGTGAAAGAAGCTGGATTTAACAGCTGCACCAATTTGCCGATCCAATTTAAAATCGTTGTACATCTTAAAGCCCAGGTTTGAGACCGTCGGCTTCAAAAAGTGTGCCAAAGGGCCCAAGTCAACAGTGGGGGTTTTAACAGAGCCACTCGGGCCAAACACCATCACTTCAGTTTTGTTGTCGTTAAATTTTAAAAAGTTCAACGACATCCAGGACTTGATGTCTTCAAGACATGACAGAAGTGGATCCAGACAGAAGGCATCTTTCTTTTTCAGTGGCACATAAATTTGACTATCGTCAGCATAACAGTGAAAACAGATACCATGCTTTCTCAGGATGGAACCCAGGGGAAGCAGGTACAATGAGAAAAGCAGGGGTCCTAGAATTGAACCCTGTGGGACCCCATATGACAGCGGAGCAGAGCGGGACTCAGAAGCACCAAGGCTTACGCACATTGTTCTATCTGCAAGATAAGATCTAAAACAGTCCAGGGCGCTACCACAAATGCCCACTAGGTGCTGCAACCTGGACACTAAGATCTTGTGGTCCACAGTATCAAATGCCGCAGTTAGGTCCAGCAGGACAAGAATCACATAGTCTCCGGAATCATTCGCCAAGAGGATGTCATTGAACACTTTTAATAAAGCTGACTCCGTGCTATGTCGTGTTTTAAAACCAGACTGAAAGACCTCCAGGACATCATGCTCATCCAGGAAGGACTTCGGCTGAGCATGGACAACTTTCTCCAGGATTTTTGAAATAAAAGGCAGCTTTGAGATAGGTCTGTAATTGGCTAAAACACTACGATCAAGGCTAGGTTTCTTAAGCAGGGGCTGCACCACAGCGTGTTTAAAACTTTGGGGGACAACACCAGAAGACAGACTGGTCAGGAATAATAATGGTCAGGACCGACTGCCCTATACTAGCGAAAACTTCTTTAAAAAAGTGAGGCGGGACAGTGTCACAGGGAGAGCCTGATGGCTTAATCTGGCCAACCACATCCTCCAAAGCCATCAGGGACACAGGCTCAAACAACTCAAACACAGCTGAGCAAGGAACAGGATCAGATGGGTCAAAAGCAGGAGGAGCAATGAGAGCCCTTGCAGTAGCAACCTTATCAATGAAGAAGTGAAGGAAGTTATTGCACATTTCTGGGGATTCCTCTGTGCACACAGGCTGAGGGGGATCAAGAACGGATTCAATGGTTTTAAATAACACACGTGGGTTGTGAGAATTTGACTCAATAATGTTAGACAGGTGCTCTCTTCTGGCCTCTTTAACAGTACTCTGGTAGAAGTGCCAGCAGTCCTTTAGGATTTGGTGAGAAACGTGCAGCCTGTCCTTCCTCCACTTGCGTTCAGCTTTGCGGCATTCCTGTCTAGCTGCGCGAGTTCTCACATTGAACCACGGCTCAGGTTTAGCTTTGGGCTGCACAGTTTTTAATGGAGCCACAGAGTCCAGTATGGTTCGGCAGGAGGAGTGAAACCAAGAACTGAGCTCATCCGTGTCTGCAGATGTCAAGGAAGAGGGGACACAGAGGTGGTTGAAGGCAGCAGAGAACTGACCGGCAGTGACAGGGTTAAAAATCCGACGGCTGCGAGCAGGAGCGCCAGATTTTACTGTAGTACAGGAGAAAGCAGCTTCAAACAATACAGGCAAATGATCGGAGAACACATTGTCACAGATTTCCACGTTTGACACAGGCAAGCCATGACAGAGGAGGAGGTCTAACGTGTGTCCATGATCGTGTGTGGGACCAGACACGCACTGCTCCAAATTAAAAGAGTCAATAAGGCTTAAAAAGTCCTTCACCAACGGTTTATCAGGACAGCACACGTGAATATTAAAATCCCCCACAAGGAGGACATGGTCATACTTCGGCATAATTTCAGCCAGAAGATCGGAGAAGTCACTTATAAAGTCTTTATTGTATTTGGGCGGTCGGTAGATGACGGCACACAGCACCGGATCGGAACGACCCACCTCGAATAAATGTGCTTCAAAGCTGGAAGATGAGGATGAAACAGTGCGCTGCTTACATTTAAAGTCATTTTTATAAACAGTCGCCGTTCCTCCACCACGACCCGACGACCGCGGGGAGTTAAAATAAGAACAGCCGGGAGGGAGAAGTTCGATCAGAGGGCTGCACTCACCGGCACCGATCCAAGTCTCTGTCACACAGAGGAAATCCAGGCTATTGGAGTTGAAGAAATCCTTCAAGATAAAAGTTTTGTTCACAAGTGATCTGGCGTTCACCAGGCCAAACCTGGCGGGAGCCGGGGACTTAGATTCGGCGGATCGGGGAGCCCGTGGCAGCGTCTTCAGGAGCCAGAGGTTCACACCGCGCTTGGAGAGCCGGGGAGGGCACGGGCGGCGGGGCCGGAGTCCCTCAAACGAGCCAGCGACAGGTACAAGGCAGGCGTCAATGGGATCCAGGAAACGACGGGGCACAACGAAATGATCGATTAATCCACGTCCTGTCCGGGAAATGGATGAAGATCGTGCCAGCCGGACTTTCAGCTTCACCAGCCGGCCACCGCGTTTGCCGCGGCGACGGGAACGCTTCCGCCGAGCAGGTGGAGCCAAGGCCCGGTACAGGTGAGTCGGGATCCCCGCCAGTAGCGGGGGCACAGTTCTCTGTCCACTATGCTCAAATGCACCTTAAATCTCCGATATTATGTCGAAGATCCAAAAGAGACTGGCGATCATACACCAGCAGAGACTCTATCTGAGTAGTGCCGAGGGTTAGAAACAACAGAAACATCAAACATTGTAGGGGCAGCAGCAGCAGGCGGCCAAAATTCAGAAGGTTGTCCATGGGATTTTCAGGTAATAGATTGATCCAGAATTTATGATTCAGATTGAGGTTGATTTAATTAATAACTTATTAATTTTTCATAATTAATATAGTTTTTCCTGCCCCTTTTCTTATGAGGTGTGTTAATAATTATTTAACACTAAAATATCCCCAACAACTGAACGTGTGTCGGATGATTGCTGCTATTTCTACTCCCCACGGACATCTGGCCGTGGTGGAGGCATAGTGACAATGGCATAGTGTCAATAAGAGATTTAGAGATGAAAGCAGCTATTGCTGTCATCCTCTTCCTCCAGCTTTGAATTGAGTTTATTTGAGCTGGGTCGCTCTCATACAGTGCTGTGTGCTGTGGTCTATCGGCCTCCCAAGTACAATAAGGATTTTTTAAATGACTTTTCTGACTTCATTGCTCAAATCTGTCATGGTTTGGTTTGGTTTCTGTATTTAATCTTTTTTTAGTTTTCATTATTCCCCTCATATTCTGTGTATGTATGTTCCTAGTGTGGTTAACTTTAGTCCTTAGTGTGTTTCCCTGTATCCTTGTGTTCTTCTATGTTGTCTGTGGGCTTGTTTTCCTGTTACTTGTGTTTTCAGGTTCTTAGTTTGGTGTATAATGTTTCCTAGTCTTGTTTTAAGTGTTTCCTGTTTTATTTTGTAATATCTTGTTTTAGTTCATGTCTTTTCAGTGTCAGGTTTTACTTTGTACTTGTCCTCAGTGTTCTGGTCTTGTGTTCTTTGTTCCTTGTGTTTCCCGCCTTTGTGATTACCCTGATGTTCCTCACCTGTCTCGTTAGTCTCACCTGCGTCTGATTACCCCTTGTCTATTTAGTCTCTGTGTTTTTCCTCAGTCCTCTGGCCAATTTTTCTGGCACTCGTGGGGGCCAGAAGAGGAGAAGTGGCCGCCATGGTTCCCGGTTGCCCAGCATCCCAGTGACTCTGCCCTTGTGCTTCCCAGAGCCACAGCAGCCCAAGCCTCAACCAAGGTCTCAGCCAAGTCCTAGGCCCAAGGTACAGATCAAGCCTCAGTCCAGGCCTCAGCCCAGACTTCAGCCACCTGGTACCTCAGAGACTTTGCTTCCTGTACCCGTTCCGGCAGAGCGCCGTCTGCTTTCTGTCCCCGTTCTGGCAGAGCGCTGTCTGCTTCCTGTCCCTGTTCCGGCAAAGCGCCGTCTGCTTCCAGTCCCTGTTCCGGCAGAGCGCCGTCTGCTTTCTGTCCCTGTTCCTGCAGAGCGCTGTCTGCTTCCTGTCCCCGTGCCTGCTGAACGCCGTCTGCCACCAGCTTCGGCAGAGCATTGTCAGCTTCCTGTCCCTGTGCCTGCTGAACACCGTCTGCCACCAGCTTTGGCAGAGCGTTGTCAGCTTCCTGTTCCTGTGCCTGCTGAGCGCCGTCGGCGTCAAGTTGAGGTTCCCTCGGCAGTCGGGCAGAAGCCCGACAACGTCTCCTCGCTGGTCCGGCCGACGCCCAACGAGGTCTCTTCACTCTCTTCGACGTCTCCTCGACAGCCCAGTTGACACCTGATGTTGCCTCGTTGATGGTTCCTGGACTCTGGGCGGAGGTCCTGCCCTTCACTGGCTGGTCACCCGGCTGCCCGTCTGAACTGTCTACCTTGTCTGGCGGCTTTCTGCCGCTTTTACTCAGAACTGTGTCATGTCTGTGTGTAATACGGAGGAGCTTAGGTCATGGTTTCACTCCACCTGCCAAACTGTTTTAGACACTGTGGCCCCTTTAAAAACCAGGCAGCCCAGAATTAAATCTGAGACCTGGCTGAACGACACGACTCATGCCGTCAAACATGAGTGCCGTAGAGTTGAGCACAAGTGGAAAAAGGACAAACTGCAGGTGTCATTACAAATGTTAAGAGACTGTTTACGTCATTATCAGAAAACTGTGAAAGATGCTAAAAGAAAACATTTCTCTGATATTATTCTGTGAAACTGTCACAAGCCTCATGTTGTATTTAACACTATTAACATGCTGCGTTTAAACATGCTTCTCAAAAAATCAAATCAAACCTTACCCCCACGGTGTTGTCAAATTTTAGACCTGTCTCACACTTGCCCTTTCTTTCTAAGGTTTTGGATTTTTTATTTTTTTTTTCTGTTGCAGTCTTTTAACTCTCACTCGTAAATACAACCACATTTCCCCCATTTTAGCTTCCCTCCACTGGTTGCCTGTGCAATTCAGGATCCGTTTTAAAATTCTTTTATTTGCCTTTAAATCTCTAAATGGTATTGCCACACCCTACCTCTCTGAGCTTCTACACCCTTACATGGCCACCTTCTCTCTCAGGTCAGCTGATCAGCTGCTCCTGAGGGTGCCAAAAACCAAACAGAAGCTCAGAGGGGACCACACATTTGCTGTAGCTGCTCCAAAGTTATGGAACGATCTGCCTCAGCACCTTAAATAGGCCTGTTAATAACTTCAGACATGAAAATCCCTCACCTTTTGGCGAAATTCGTCATTTTGAAGCCAAAATAGGTGACCCACGTGAATCGTGTAGATCCGATGAGAAAGTATGTGAGAAAAATATTGGGGGGGGGGTGAGCGCAACTCTAAGCTGGACAGTGCATTTATTGCAATCAAAGTCATTCTAACCTTATTTTTGACTTCATTTCATTTGGTTTATGAAAATATTGAATGAATGGTTGTAGGTGATTTAAAATGATGCTCTAATACGCACAATGCAGATTGAGTTTGATGTTGGTACTGCTAGGAGGAGTACTGCTAGGAGGCTGAAGGTAGGCTAAGTACTTGTGCGATTGCGCAAACTAACGTTAACTCGCCATTTCCCTGTCATGGTAGATGGTTGTGTTTGTATGTAGTGTCGGGCTGTCTCTTTGGAAAATAAGTCACCGACTCGACATGGTTGAACCAGACATGCCTTCCTGCTTATTATACGGCTACTTGCAGCTACTGGTGGTCAATTTCAGTAGTCATTTAAGCCTATGGAAAAAAATTACCACAGAATGGGAGTAGAAGTCGTCCATTCAAATGAATGGAACATATCGCAGAATTTAATTTTAGAATAAGAGGATATTGTACAAAATAACGTTCCAGGAATATATAGAAGATGTCTTGCTAAGTTAGAGTTAAGATAATGTTTATGTTAACTACAATTAAAAGTGTTTTGCAGAATTTAGTATTTCAGGAGAAAAAGATGCAGAGGTCGTTAAGAAAGTGGATGCTGGCATAAAGTGTAGCTGGGACTGATCCTGGCTCAGAGATTTCTTCCCGGGGGAGCATGCCCCAGGACCCCCCCTAGCTCACCGTGTTCTTCTCACCTTTTTCACCCATGACCCATTTTCATGTCTAAATAAAACAGAGTTAATAACAGAAAAACCAGAGCAAACTCAACCAGAGTTGTGTCCATCTTGTGGCAGATGATTCTGTTATCAAATCCATGAAAAAGGACATGTATAAGAAAGGAAAAAAGTACAAAACAAGGAAAAACCCAGTGATGAGCAGGAGCTGTTGTAATGTGCTGCCACGAGGGTGGCTCCACACTACACAGATATGACAATCTGCTGATAGCAGACTCAGTGATGATTGTGATAGGTTAAATGAAGATAACTCCGCCCCTTTTATGTAAACATGCTCTCTGAAACTCTGGGTTTACTTCTCAGGATGATAAGCAGCTTCATGTTCAGCACCATCTCTTCTGTCAGGGTTAGTGAAGCCAGATCACAGAAAACAAACCCTGAGTATGTTGAACTCTCTTCATAGTGTAGACTCTAGAAAAGGATTTCTCCAAGAACAACAAGAATCTGAATATATGTATGACCTGATGTGTTTCAACAATCTGTCCCCTGAACTAGTGTGGGATATAATTATCGTAGATGGTGAAGGATTTGAAGGTGTTGATGATCTGCCAAATCAGAGAGATCAGAGAACGGCTCTAATGTGTTTATTGTATCATGTTGCAGGTTATGTTCCCCACACAGACTCGTCTTCCCCTCCCTGTTTGCTCTGCAGCAGTGAAAACAAAACTCTTTATGCAGCATATCAGATTCATGTTTTGTATAAAAAATTTGTCAAATTGCTTCTTCTCAAAAATAATTTAATTTAAATGTGTGGAAGATTTACTAAAGAACAATGAGAGACTGACCTCAGAGTCTCCAGTCTGCATTTTGGATTCTTCTGAAGATCACGCAGCAGCTTCACTCCTGAATCCTGCAGCTTGTAGTTGTCACTCAGGTCCAGCTCTCTGAGATGGGAGGGGTTGGACTTCAGAGCTGAGGCCAGAGAAGAACAGCTGATCTCTGACAAACTGCAGCAACTCAATCTGAATAAAGAATAAAAGAAGAATGAATATATTGTCTAATCCACTCACATGTGTTCAGGTTGTGATGAGCATCTCAACATCACTTTGTCCTGATGAATCAAGTTATCTCTAAATGATTAGAGGATCATTTCTGATTGTGTATTCACTAAATCTAAATCCTCCAAATGTCAGCTCAACATTCATCCAGCTGTTCATGTGCACAGATAAAGAACAGGCTGCTGATCTCAGTCAGCTCTGTGATGTTAGTACATTTATCAAATCACACATTATTGAATCTCAAGTCTTCATGATTTCACTTCTTAACAGAACCAGAGGAAACCAGAGAGGCTTCATGTGCATGTTGTTCAACTTTACTTCACAGAGTCAAAATAACAACAACAATAACAAAAATTAAATGTCTCCAGAATCATTAAATATCCAGAGATTTAAATTCAGACAACTACTGAAAATATATAAATCCTGAAATGTGCATCAATGGAGGATGTGGATTGAAATGATTCAAATGAATGACACAGTCAGTGATCTGACCTCAGAGTCTCCAGTCTGCAGTTTAGACTCTGCAGATAATCACACAGCAGCTTCACTCCTGAATCCTGCAGCTTGTTGTTGTTACTCAGCTCCAGCTCTCTGAGATGGGAGGGGTTGGACTTCAGAGCTGAGATCAGAGAAGAACAGCTGATCTCTGACAAATTGCAGCGATTCATTCTGAATAAAGAATAAAAGATGTAAACGTAGATAACAGTGAAGCAAATTTAATTAGTTAAATACCAACATTATCAATTAATAAACATCTGTATTTAAATAAGTGGAAGGTGTGAATCCGTACACTAGCCCTCACACCCAGTTGTTATTACACCAGTAATACCAGACAACTGCTCTTTAAATTAGAACAGTTTATTTAACACAGACAATGACACTCAATCAACAGCTATTACAAGTTCATCTAAAGCTGAGCAAACATTTATAAAGCTAACACGTGTATGTGTGTGCAATCAACCCGTGTTCTGATAAATATGGCCGAGGTTATTAATGCGCTGCAGAAAGGAGGAGAATCAGAGCGCCGCGGGGGAAAATAACCAAAAGTGAAGCGTCAGGAAAACATTGTTGCAGCTGTTGTTATGTTCATAGTCTGTTTGGTTTAAAAGTGTTTGATGAAAGAAAAGCGGCTGAAACGCCTGTGAAAGTGTCTGAAAGATAGACCGAAGATTCCCTCCACGTCTCCTCACCCGCGACAGACACGCAGGACGGGCTGAGACAAAGACCTCTGACTGAGCGGATTATTCATCCAGTCAGTTTTTTTTTTCAACATAAAGTTTTTAAATTGAATTGAATTTTGTTCAAACAGAAAGGACCATCAGCCCAAGCTCTCCCTGCCTCCACTTTGTCAAACATTATAAGAACTACACGTTTCTGTCTGTCTGTTTGCTTCAGAGTAAAAACAGAATTATGTTTTACATTAAAATACATAGTACATTCAGTATCCTGTATTTAATTTAGAAACCCTCAGTGTGTCTGAGTGTCTGAAGATGCAGAATTGCACAAAGAGACAGACCTGCGCCTTGAAAGCAAACCCACAAACAGAAGTTTGTACAAAGGGTGGAGCCTTGTCATTATTAATTAATAATAATAATATTACTCATTTATATTAATCATTAATTAATCATGATTATTAGTATACATGTAACCAAACTAACTACAACAGATCCTAACAGTCATAAAAACATGTTCACATCAAATCTCTAAATTATTCAGCAAATTGAAAAAAATAAAAAACTCTCCCAAATCATTAAATATCCAGAGATTTAAATTCAGACAAATACTGAAAATATATAAATCCTGAAATGTGCATCAATGGAGGATGTGGATTGAAATGATTCAAATGAATGACACAGTCAGTGATCTGACCTCAGAGTCTCCAGTCTGCAGTTTGGACTCTGCAGATAATCACACAGCAGCTTCACTCCTGAATCCTGCAGGTAGTTCTCACTCAGGTCCAGCTCTCTGAGATGGGAGGGGTTGGACTTCAGAGCTGAGGCCAAAGAAGAACAGCTGATCTCTGACAAACTGCAGAGACTCAATCTGAATAAAGAATAAAATATGTAAATGTCAATGACAGTGAAGCTAATTTAATGTTTGTTACAAGCGAACTAAACGATGGATGGATGGATACTTTATTGCCAAAGTAGATTAGAATGTTATCTGGTCCTAAAAAGAGATGATGAATTAGTAAAACATCTCTGTACTGTCAGAGATTGAAAGCAGACACAGATCCTCATCAGGTTCAGTGACCACAAACTGCCAAACAATGTGGTCACTGTTGGATAGGTGAGATGAAGACAAACATGCACTTTCTCCTACATTGTGAAACATTTGATGAATCGAGGAACTTTTATTTGAACAAGTTGAACTCTGTCATCACAGATTTCAAAGTAGTAAGGGTATTTTATCAGATATTTGGCCAATCTGGGAATAAATTCTATACCAATAGATTTCTTCACAAACGTGTTCATAAAGGTGTCTTATAACACATAAAGAAACATTTAAATCCAACTCCCATAGGAAAATCCGTGAGAGCGGCTCAAAGTCGGGGGACCTGGAATAGTACCTTACTGGTACGATATACTTATTGGTGAAAACTTGAAAATGTTAACCTTTGCTTTTGGTAGCTTGTGAGGGGTCAAACTAGGGGTTCTTTGGGATTCTGAATCCATTGCAAACATTTGTTTTGCAAAAAATCCACTCCTTGAAGGAGACATGGCCACGCCCACTTTTACATGTAAATTTACAGTAGCTTTATCTGTTGATTTTTATATCTCGAATACTAGTTAAAAAAATATACTGCATCACATTGCTTAATGTATTAGGGGTCCAGGTCTGAGTTTTCTTCACACTCTACTGTTCCTTAAGTGGGGACTGGGACCCCCTGGGGGCTTGTGAGACACTGAGAGGGGGTCACAAGATGTTTTCCATCACCAAATACAAAAGTTGAATGATCTAAAATTTCCTATCTTACCCATTACGGTGGAAAAATACCCCATTCACATATTAGTTGAATTTTAACTAATGGTTCAAAAATGGTTAACAGTGGCAAAGTAATTTATGCTTCCCATAAGTGAAACAATGCAGGTGTCTGCTGCTCCCTATGAATGACATTTGACACCTATATAAACTGAGTGTCTGTTAAGGAAATTGTGAATGTCCACACAGTCCTACTGTTTATACATTATATTATTATACAGCATTTCTTACATTACTCTGCTGAAATAGAGACAGTTGGGGTCCCGAGTCTCTAGCACAGTTATTGTGGGGGTCCAAAGCTAAAATTTATAGTTTACCTGATGGTAAACTATAAAAGTAATGACCACATTCAGCTCATCACTGTCATTCTTCAGAATTATGTAAAGTTGTCTCCTGAAAGACACAACATGTTTCAATCTGGCAGATTTACATTCTTATGGGAGCATTTTGATTACCGACCATGACTGACAATGGGGTGAGAGCTCCCTTTCCAACACCTCATCACTGATAGATGGTGGTAAGTTAGACACTTTTTTTTTTTTTTTGCAGGATTAGCATGGGATAAATGACGTCTGTGTTTCTCACAACAGTTCCTCACTCAACATTATTGTTTACTTTCTCAATTGAGTCCAAAAAAATCCCAACTGTGCTGTTCATCCTTGAAGTAGCCTTTAAAGGTTGGGTAGGTAGTTTCCTCCAGATACACTTTTTAAGTTTCTGGTTGAGATTTTCTTGATGTCCTGACAGAAATTAATCTTATGTGCTTTGAAAAAGGAATGAGGAAAATCCGTCATCTGTAGCAGCTGTGAGCCGGTAAAAACGTAGACCAATTTCAGATTGATGGTTCGTTTTTTATACCAATCAAGCCTCTCTACCCCATGCATGTACAAGCTCACACTCAAAGCATGAGCTGAAATCCACTTCTGGACCAATGGCACTGGTGCCTGTAAGTGAGGGGCGGGGCTTTAGAGGGAACACAGAGGGGAGGGGTGGGTGAAGACAGAGAACGGAGGGGATGCTACTATCAAACCCAACTAGCCCGACTGCCAAACTCCATTCCTCCACCGAGTGCAAGGTGCCGTAGTTTAATTCCGTGCCAAGGGGAGAGGTTTCTGAAGCTCACAGAAGCAATGGCACTGGGCCTGCGACCTGCCATGACACACAGCCAAGTGGGCTAGCACTGCCGTGCAGCACTCCGAGAGTCACACACATGATCCCAGTAGGATGGCTCAGTAGCGCCCTGTTGTCATTTTCTAAAAGGCCTCTCCATGGAGGTCTTTTTTGTCCTACATTCATGACCATTTTTATGCACATTAACCATGTAAGGACCTACATAAAATTCTCTCACAAACATTGTCAAAACATTACAGTCTGCCATATTTGTTTTAATGCACGAAAAAGCAAGTATACCCAACTTTAGTTGCAGGTACAGTACAAGTGACGGCCACTACAAACAGCGTCCCCTACAAACCACGGCCACAGAATTGGTTAGGGGTACATTAGATCAGATTGGATGGGACGTATTGTGTCATGGTTCATGGTTTGTAGCCAGTTTATGTTTGTAGCGGCTGCAGCTCAGAAAAAGCGTTTTACAGGTTACCTATTTCAACGAAACTTGTCCGAGGGCATTCATCCGATCAATGTAAACTCAGTGTTCTAGACATGTTGAAGATCTCAGTTTGTGCTCTGCACATTATTACGTCAAAGGACGTGGCGGTGGTGTACGGTTAAACTTTGATGTCTCATTGCGCCAAGTACAGTGCCTTGCGAAAGTATTCGGCCCCCTTGAACTTTTCGACCTTTTGCCACATTTCAGGCATTAAACATAAAGATATAAAACTGTAATTTTTTGTGAAGAATCAACAAGTGGGAAACAATCATGAAGTGGAACGAAATTTATTGGATATTTCAAACTGTATTAACAAATAAAGAACTGAAAATTGGGCGTGCAAAATTATTCAGCCCCTTTACTTTCAGTGCAGCAAACTCTCTCCAAAAGTTCAGTGAGGATCTCTGAATGATCCAATGTTGACCTAAATGACTAATAATGATACATAGAATCCACCTGTGTGTAATCAAGTTTCCATATAAATGCACCTGCTCTGTGATAGTCTCAGAGGTCAGTTTAAAGCACAGAGAGCATCATGAAGAACAAGGAACATACCAGGCAGGTCCGAGATACTGTTGTGGAGAAGTTTAAAGCCGGATTTGGATACAAAAAGATTTCCCAACCTTTAAACATCCCAAGGAGCACTGTGCAAGTGATAATATTGAAATGGAAGGAGTATCACACCACTGCAAATCTACAAAGACCCGGCCGTCCCTCTAAACTTTCAGCTCATACAAGGAGAAAACTGATCAGAGATGCTGCCAAGAGGCCCATGATCACTCTGGATGAACTGCAGAAATGTACAGCTGCGGTGGGAGACTGTCCACAGGAGAACAATCAGTCGTATACTGAACAACTCTGGCCTTTATGGAAGAGTGGCAAGAAGAAAGCCATTTCTTAAAGATATCCATAAAAAGTGTTGTTTAAAGTTTGCCACAAGCCACCTAGGACACACACCAAACATGTGGAAGAAGGTACTCTGGTCAGACGAAACCAAAAATGAACTTTTTGGCAACAATGCAAAATGTTATGTTTGGCGTAAACGCAACACAGCTCATCACCATGAACACACCATCCCCACTGTCAAACATGGTGGTGGCAGCATCATGGTTTGGGCCTGTTTTTCCTCAGCAGGGTCAGGGAAGCTGGTTAAAATTGATGGGAAGATGGATGGAGCCAAATATAGGACCATTCTGGAAGAAAACCTGATGGAGTCTGCAAAAGACCTGAGACTGAGATTTGTCTTTCAACAAGACAATGATCCAAAACATAAGCAAAATCTACAATGGAGTGGTTCACAAATAAACATATCCAGGTGTTAGAATGGCCAAGTCAAAGTCCAGACCTGAATCCTATCGAGAATCTGTGGAAACAACTGAAAACTGCTGTTCACAAACGCTGTCCATCCAACGTCACTGAGCTTTTTTCCAAGCGATATGAAAAAACTAACTAACGACTTGAATTGAGAATAATCATTCGTTGGAAGGATTTGGAAATGAAAATGATGATTGAATGCATAATGAAAATACCTTTTTCCTTTGATTACCATCCTTTCTTGAACCTTTACTACATTGAAACACAGTTTCTATTATATATATAATATTATATATATATATATATATATATATATATATATATATATATATATATATATATATATATATATATATATATAATATTATGTTATATTTACAGTCAGTGATCTGACCTCAGAGCCTCTAGTCTGCAGTTTGGACTCTGCAGTCCCTCACACAGCAGCTTCACTCCTGACTCCTGCAGGTCGTAGTTCTCACTCAGGTCCAGCTCTCTGAGATGGGAGGGGTTGGACTTCAGAGCTGAGGCCACAACGTCACAGTGAGTCTCTGAGAGTTTACAGTTCGAAAGTCTGTTGTAACACATAAAATAGAGAAATAAGAGTTATAAAAGAAGTGTTTGATATTCACGTCTCACATTTGATGATTAAACAGTTTGTCCTGTTTGATCTTAACTTTACATATCAGTGGAAACTGTCACTGACACAAAAAGTCTTCTCACTGGTTTTCAAACCTTTACATTCTTCATCTGTCAATCATTCACTAAATGTTACATATGAATAGAAACAAAATGACTTTTATTTAGTATTACATCATGTCTATTGTGGAAAATCCCCCTCCTTCTCCTGGCTTTACGTGTCCAAAAACAATCAAAGCAATTTTTAAACTCTAAAAAGCATCATATGAGAAAAAAAACTAAGACTGACTCGTTCTCTTGAACATTAACAGAGAAACTGTTTTTTGTGAACAGAGAGGATTGTGTTTAGTTTATATTAAAATAAGTAACATAGTACAAGACACTGATTTATAATGCTCATCACATCTGGACTTACTTTGCCTTCCTGCAGTTCTTCACAGCTGGAATCAGTCTCAGTCGTCCCTGCTCTGATGTCTTGTATTTGTTCAGGTCCAACTCATCCAGAACCTCCTCGGACATCTGCAGCATGTAGGCCAGAGCAGAGCAGTGGATCTCAGAGAGTTTCTTCTCTGATCGGTTCTCTGACTTCAGGAACTCTTGGATCTCCTGATGGACTGAGAGGTCCTTCATCTCTGTCAGACAGTGGAAGATGTTGATGCTTCTGTCAGGAGATAGATTGGTCGTCATCTCCTTCAGGTTGTTGATGACTCTCTGGATCATTTCTGGACTGTTGTCTGTCTGACCCAGCAGGCCTCCTAAGAGTCTCTGGTTTGATGTCAGAGACAGTCCATGAAGGAATCGAACAAACAGGTCCAGGTGACCTTTTTGAGTTTCCAGGGTTTTTTTAATAGATTTATGTAGGAAATTTTTCAGGCTTGAAACTCTGTGTTTTCCTCCCAGAAAAGCCTCCAGTACTGTTGTGTTCCTGTTGGTGAAACAGTGGAACATATAGACTGCAGCCAGAAACTCCTGAACGCTCAGATGAACAAAGCAGTAGACTGTTTTCTGGAAGATCACACTCTCTGATTTGAAGATCTCTGTACAAACTCCTGAGTACACCGAGGCCTCTGTGACATCCAGACCACACCGCTCCAGGTCTTCTTGGTAGAACATGATGTTTCCGTCCTGCAGATGTTCAAACGCCAGCCTCCCCAGCTTCAGAAGAACTTCCCTGTCGGCCTCCGTCAGCTCATGTGGACTCATCTGATGTCCCTCATCATACTTGTTCTTCTTCCTCTTCGTCTGAACCAGCAGGAAGTGTGAGTACATGTCAGTCAGGGTCTTGGGCAGCTCTCTTCTCTGCTCTGTGCTCATCATGTGCTCCAGAACTGTGGCAGTGATCCAGCAGAAGACCGGGATCAGACACATGATGTGGAGGCTCCTGGATGTCTGGATGTGTGAGATGATTCTGCTGGACAGATCTTCTTTATCACTGAACCTCCTCCTGAAGTACTCCTCCTTCTGGGCGTCAGTGAAGCCTCGTACTTCTGTTACCCTGTCAACATATGAAGGAGGGATCTGATTGGCTGCTGCAGGTCGAGAAGTGATCCAGATGAGAGCTGAGGGGAGCAGATTCCCCTTGATGAGGTTTGTGAACAGTGTGTTTAACGATGACTTCTGTGTGACATCAGACACAACCTCCCTGTTTGTGAAGTCCAATGACAGTTTGCTTTCATCCAGGCCGTCAAAGATGAACAACAGTTTACAGACAGCGAGCGTCTCTGCTGCCACCTTCTGTAATGTTGGATGGAAAACACGGAGCAGCTCAAGAAGACTGTATCGCTGATCTCTGATCAAGTTCAGCTCCCTGAATGAAAGCAGGATCAGCAGACTGATGTCTTGGTTCTCTGAGCCCTCGGCCCAGTCCAGAGTGAACTTCTGCACTGAGAAGGTTTTTCCAACACCAGCCACGCCGTTTGTCAGAACCACTCTGATGGGTTTCTGTTGGTCGGGTTGAGCTTCTGTCTTTGGTTTCTGTTGGTCGGGTTGAGCTCCTGTCTTTGGTTCCTGTTGGTCGGGTTGAGCTTCTGTCTTTGGTTCCTGTTGGTCGGATTGAGCTTCTGTCTTTGGTTCCTGTTGGTTGGGTTGAGCTCCTGTCTTTGGTTCCTGTTGGTTGGGTTGAGCTTCTGTCTTTGGTTCCTGTTGGTCGGGTTGAGCTCCTGTCTTTGGTTCCTGTTGGTCGGGTTGAGCTCCTGTCTTTGGTTCCTGTTGGTCGGGTTGAGCTCCTGTCTTTGGTTCCTGTTGGTCGGGTTGAGCTCCTGTCTTTGGTTCCTGTTGGTCGGGTTGAGCTTCTGTCTTTGGTTCCTGTTGGTCGGATTGAGCTTCTGTCTTTGGTTCCTGTTGGTTGGGTTGAGCTCCTGTCTTTGGTTCCTGTTGGTCGGGTTGAGCTCCTGTCTTTGGTTCCTGTTGGTCGGGTTGAGCTCCTGTCTTTGGTTCCTGTTGGTCGGGTTGAGCTTCTGTCTTTGGTTCCTGTTGGTCGGGTTGAGCTTCTGTCTTTGGTTCCTGTTGGTCGGGTAAGGCTTTAAAGATGTCCTGGCACTTGATTGGAGTCTCATGGAGGGTCTTCTTTTTAGAGTCTGTCTCAATCTGTCTCACCTCATGTTGGGTGTTCACTTCTTCACTCTGCCCCTCTGTGATGTGGAGCTCAGTGTAGATCCTGTTGAGAAGGTTTCTACTTCCTGTTTCATCACTTCCTTCAGTCACATGTTCATATCTCGTCCTCAGACTGACCTTATGTTCATCTAAAACGTCCTGCTGACCTCTATCTACTGAAAGAGAGAATGATACAATCTGATTTTTGTTTTCAGATGTTATTATAAAAGAAGTAAAGAGACTTTTTACATTGACCAATAAAAGTCCTGTTTAAGGAGATCACAGAAGGTGTACAGTCTTACTTTTTTCAGTGCTGCTCTGACTGACTGTCTGCGGTCCAGATCTTGTTCTGGATCTTTTTCCACATTGAGGACAGGACAAGTCTCCTGCTGAACCAGACTGGTCCCAGTATGAGGTGTAGCACTGTCTGCAGAACCAGTGTCCACAGCTGGTAGAGATGGGATCCTTCAGGACGTCCTGACACACAGAACAGGATGTCTGCTCCTCTGTAACATGAGTCCTCTTCTTCCCCCTGTGAAGACATGTCTTTAGAACTAAACTGATGGTTGACTGATAGAAAATATGAAGATTTATCAAACACAATCTAAACAGTCAGATGATCACAGAGAGCAGGTAACACCTTCTTTCTTCTGTTTGGATTCATTTGTGTCACATGTTAGCAGGCAGAATACAGGAGGAGGACCCATGTGCAGAATAACAAAATTTATTAGCAAAAGATAAAACAAAAGCTTACGAGGAGAAAACTAAATCCAAAAACAAAGAACATCCAAATCCAAAATTCAGGGTACTTGCACAAGACACAACCGACAGCAACCAAAGACGACGACATACGAAAGACACTGACAATGACAATGAACCGACAAGAAACTGAGGCAAACACAGAGACTAAATAGACAAGGGGTAATCAGACGCAGGTGATACTAACGAGACAGGTGAGGAACATCAGGGTAATCACAAAGGCGGGAAACACAAGGAACAAAGAACACAAGACCAGAACACTGAGGACAAGTACAAAGTAAAACCCAATACTGACACCACCACCAAAACCAGATCTACAAAATAAAACAGGAAACACTAAAGACTAGACTTAAAACACAAGACAGGAAATAAACTAACAGGCAACATAGAAGAACACAAGGATACAGGAAAACAAACTAAGGACTAAAGTAAACCACACTAGGAACATACATACACAGAACACGAGGGAAATAATGAAAACTAAAACAGCATTAAATACAGAACAAAACCAAACCATGACAATTTGATTCAGTCAGACTGAACACCAGGTGAAGCTTCTTCACAGTCAGAGAATCAAAGAGTCTGATCCTTGTCATCCACTGTTTCACTGTCACTTCCGACAGCTGAGCTCAGGTTAGTCCACCTTTGAACTCAGGTTAAACGTGGTGAAACATTGTGAATTAAATTGTGGTGGATCAGCAGGATCAGTGTGAATTCAGTCTAGGCTATGTTGACACAATAGCTGACCCCCCTCCTCATCCCCCTGCTGGCCTCCTCTCACATTGATCCAGGACTAACCAGGCCTGAGCACGGTTACCTCCTCTTCATAACATGGTAATACAACACATGCACGGCTTTATGTGAACTTGAAGCGTACTTAGTTTACAACACAGGCAGACTATGAACTAACGTGAGGTAAAGTCTGCGTTCGCACTTCTGAGAACAACACAGAGAACATGACAGCTACTTGAAGGACTTTCAGAATTATTTTATTCCCGTTTCCATGCAGCAGTCCGGTATGGATTGGTAAAGTTTGATTGGATGTTATTTGGTAGGTGGCATGTAAGCCGGATGACGATAGCCGCAAAGTAAATAGCGTCATATGAGAGCAGCTAACTGCTAACCGCTAACTAATAAATTCAACAACGGAGAAAAACGCTACACAACCAAAACCAACACTGGAGACATCCAGCAGTTCATCTACTCTGTCACTGACATGTGACTCTTTATTACAAAAACTCAATCAAGCTTTGTTTCAGAGAAGGCTTTGTGCCATGAGGTGAAATACAGACGTAAACAATCAGCTGTGTGTTACAGTCAGTGGTTTAAACACAGCAGAGTTTTGTTTGCCGACGTAATATGGGAAGTGACGATTCTTTTAACCAATCAGCAGACTGCAGTGTTTAACTCCACCTTATAGGGTCGGCTCGACGTTCTTGGCACCCCAACGGGAGGGTGCCAAACAGTGGGACGGTACGGATCGGTTATTTGAGAGTCTTTCCTGGGATTAGTCTATGGAAACGCCGCTGTACCGAGATGAACCGAGCTGGACCGCTCGGTGGAAACGGTGCTTTTGAGTCATTTAATCAGAAAGAGATATAACACTCCAGGATTATGCTTCATGTTCACGTTGAGTTCCCGTGCTTCTGCTCGTGGATGAGATCATCTCTTCCATCTGTGCCAGGTCAAGGCCATGGATCAGAACACTCACATGAGTCAAACAAACTGGACTTCAGGGGTCAAACATGCTTTGGCATGGAACAGATTTACCCAGTGTACCGTACCAGCTTTGCAAGGAGAGTTAGTAAGAAGACTTACTTTGAGTCTGAGGGTCCAGCTTCTTTACTGAAGTCTAGAGGTTCATGTTTGGACCGATCACTCTCCATAGACAGACAGCTGGGTACAGAAGACTCTGCTCTCTGTCTGCTCCACTGATCTCTGAAAAAAACCAACACATTTTATATTTCTATGAATCTTTGATCAACTCTGATGACAAAGCTGTAAAAGAAGCTGAAAATACAACAATCAACGGTTGCCGAACGAACTCCTGCGTAAAACAACACACACACAGGTAGAAAAGGCACCGCGGAAGACGTGGTGGTGTCTGTAACAGGCTCAGGACCCAGGCCCACCGCCAACCCTGCCAAGCATCCTTCTTGCCAACGTACAGTCCCTGGATAACAAGATGGAAGATCTGAGGGGTCGGGTAAAATACCAACGGGAAATGAGGAACTGTAGCATCATCTGCCTGACGGAAACATGGCTCACTCCAGCTGTGCCGGATCAAACCATCATGCCATCGGACTCGTTCTCCTTGTTTTGCAATGACAGGACTGAGAAATCTGGCATGTCAAAGGCTGGAGGAGTTTGTTTTATGACCAACAATAGGTGGTGAAATCCACAGAACATTAAAACTCTCTTGTTACATCTGTTTACATTCCACCACAAGCGGACACGGACACAGCAGAAAGTCATCAGACCTGCATGACGTGCTGTGCCGGCACCAAAACAACCTAATGCTGCCCTCACTGCGGCTGGGGATTTCAACAGAGCGAACCTTAAGAAAGTTCTGCCGAACTTTTTCCAACACGTCACTTGCTCCACCAGGGGCAAAAATACACTGGATCATTGCTACACTTGCTTTAAGGAGGACTACAAGATGATTTCCCTGCCCCCACTGGGTAAATCCAACCATTACACCTTTTGCCGAGGTACAAACAGACGATTGTACGTGAAAAGGTGGTGACGAGGCAGGTTAGGCGCTGGAACGACCAATCAGAGGCTATGCTGCGAGATGCTCTGGATGACGTCGACTGGGGAATGTTCCAATCCAGGTTGAGGGATGTAGACGACTTTACGGAAGTTGTGACAGACTTCATAGCAACGCTAGTAGACAACTGTCAGGATTTTCCCTAACCAGAAGCCATGGGTGGATAAATCTACTCGCACCGCTGTGAACGGACATAACTTGTCACTTCTCACTGGCAGGACTAAGGATTACAAAGCGGCGTCTTACAGACTGAAACGAGCAGTAAATGATGCTAAGCGGAGGTACAGGGACAAAGTGGAATCATTGTTCCAGCAGCGTGATTCAAGGAGTTTATGGCAAGGACTGCAGACAATTACTAACTACAGGAAAAGAGCCCATGTCTGGGAGAGTGCAGGCACTGCTCTGGCTGATGAACTTAATGACTTTTATAGGCGATTTGAGGCTAATGCTAACGGTGCTAGTGTTGGCATGGTAATTGATGCAGACAGCAGATCTCCGAGGCCGGAGCGGCACACTCACACCCACTCACTGTGTCAGAGCATGACGTGAGAAGGACACTGAAAAGGGTAAACTCCAGGAAGGCTGCCGGGCCAGATGGTATTTCTGGCAGAGTGCTGAAGTCCAGTGCCGACCAGTTAGCTCCAGTGTTTACCACCATCTTCAACCTCTCCCTGAGTCAGTCTGCGGTCCCCACTTGCCTGAAAAAAAGCATTATTGTCCCAGTACAGAAGAATGGCTCTCCAGCTTGCCTGAGAGAAGTGCTTTGAGAGATTCATCAAGATGCAAATCTTCTCCTCCCTCCCTGAGTCTCTGGATCCACTTCAGTTTGCATATAGACAGAACAGATCCACAGATGATGCTGTCTCCCAGGTACTGCACACCACCCTCACCCATCTGGACAGAAGGAAGGGGGACTATGTCAGACTGCTGTTCAACGATTTTTGTTCAGCCTTCAACACCATAGCCCCCGCCAACCTCCACTCCAAGCTCATCGAACTCGGACGTAACACGTCCCGGTGTGCTTGGATCCTGGACTTCCTGACAAACAGATCCCAGGTGTTCAGAGTGGGCAGACACACCTCCAGCCCCTGCACCCTCAACACTGAAGCACCAAAGGGCTGTGTTCTTAGCCCCCTGCTCTTCATCCTGTACACACATGACTGTGTGGCCACACGCAGCTCCAACGTTATTTTTGCAGATGACACAGTGGTCGTTGGATGCATCAGCAACAATAATGAGCAGGCGTATACAGGGGAGGTTGGAAACCTGTCACAGTGGTGCCAGGACAACAACCTGCTCCTGAATGTCAGCAAAACCACAGAGCTGATTGTGTACTTCAGGAGAGGACTGCAGAGGGATTACACCCCACTGAGAATTGATGGGACCCTGGTGGACAGGGTGTGCAGCTTCAAGTACCTGGGGGTGCACATCTCGGAGGATTTAACATGGGCAACCCACATAGACAGTCAGCTGAAGAGGGCGAGGCAGCGCCTCTATCACCTCAGACAGCTGAGGAAATTCAGAGTCTCTGTGAAGGTCCTGAAGACTTTTTATTCCGGAGCGGTGGAGAGTGTGCTGACTGGAAACATCACCCAGTGGTATGGGAACAGCACTGTGTGTGACGGAAGAGCCCTGCAGAGGGTGCTAAAGTCAGCAGAGCGCACCATGGGTACAACACTACCCACCCTCTAGGACATCTTCACAAGAGGAGCACAGCCAGGGCAAAGAGGATCATGAATGACCCCCAGCACCCAGGAAACAGACTGTTCATGTTCCTACCCTCTGGCAGGCGCCTTCGACACCTCAAGGCAAACATAGAAAGACTCAGGAAGAGCTTCGTTCCTCAGGCTGTCCGGACTGTTAACTCCACTCTCCTCAGTTAAAAACATACATCTGCACCTTGACACCCCTGGACATTTTCTTTCTTACATTTATCTATATTTTTTGTATGCTCAATAATCTTTTTGTAAATTTTGAATGTTACTATTTTTACTGGACCCTGGTCACTTTTACACTATAATCACACTTTACACTGTTTACACTATTCTATTCTATATTTATTATTTTGTACATTCAAATTTTAGATTATATCGATGGAGTGTTTATTGTTATCATTGTTATTGCATGGCCTGTGGAACAGTCCTTACATTTCACTGCACATCTGTATGAGCATGTGACAAATAACAATCTTGAATCTTAAACCGATATAACACTGCAGGATTATACTTCATGTTCGCATTGAGTTCCCGTGCTTCTGCTCGTGCATGAGAAACCGTACCATGCCTCAGATCACCTCTTCCATCTGTGCCGGGTGAAGGCCACGGATCAGAACACTCACATGAGTCAAACAAACTGGACTTTGGGGGTCAAACACGCTTTGACACGTTACAGATTACTCAGTGTGAGTGTGTCCTTAGTGATGTTACAGTTTCATTTGTTGTCCTTCTCTTCATGGTTTCTGTCTCTCCTGGGTCAGATTGTGACTTAAAGTCAGTCCTGGACTTTGACACAACCTGCACCTGAACACAACTGCAGGAGGGTCTTTATATTATAGCTGCACTAATGATGTGATTTGAATCTTGATTCTGTGGATCATTGTCATAAAAACAAATGTTCCCATGTTTAGTTCATTGTTCACTTGTTATACTGACAGCTGTCATGAACAGAAACACATGAACACCATGATTCCTTCAAGTGTTTGTGTCTGCTGCTTTGGATCAAGAAGATCTTAAAGACTCTTCAAAAAGTCCCAGGTAAAGAAGCTCCTCTGGAGTAAAGATTCACTTTATCATCTTCTCTACACTTTACCTGTCACACAGACTTTTCCTTTGGCTCTCTGCTTTCTCAAACACCTTCTTACGTATGAGCACACAGTATCATATCAGATGATGCTGGAAAAGACTAAACAGAGACAATAACAAACTGTTTGAAACAGGGGCCGTGCTGAGCGCCATCTTCTGTAGCTAATAAACGTAGTAATGAGAAGTAGGAGGATAAAGGGCAGTTTAGATTAGATTACAGCTTTACAAGGTGACTGACCCAACAAGGAAACATCTGAAGGGATTAGGAGTTACTGATGAGACTTACTTTGTGTCTGAGGGTCCAGCTTCTTTCCGGAAGCTTAGAGGTTCATGTTTGGACCGATCACTCTTCATAGACAGACAGCTGGGTTCAGGAGACTCTGCTCCGTCCTCCTCTTCGTCTAAACACACATTCATGTTCTGATCTGAAGTCTGAGAGGAAAAACAGAAACACTCACTGAGAGATCAAAACACAAAAAAGAGGAGAAACCAGTTTCATCTAACACACACACACACACACACACACACACACACACACACACACACACACACACACACACACACACACACACACACACACACACACATGCACTAACACACAGACACAAATATACACACACTCACGCAAACACACACACACACAGTCTCACACACACACTTACACAGACACACACACACACACAGTCTCACACACACACACACACACACACTCAGCTCATATTAATGTAAGTTGTGACATCATTATAAACTCTCTGTTCAGTTCACAGGAGGAAACTGAGACTACAGAAGAGAAAATATAAAAACTCTGATAAACACTCACCCCGCTTCACTCTTTACTTCTCTCTTCACTTTCTGTCCATTTAAAATGGATTCTTTACTGACTGAATACTTTCACCTTCATGGTCCCGCCTCCTCAGGTGACCTACCTGTTAATCATGAGCCCGGATCACATGTTGCCCTCCTCCATTTACAGGAAGTGGATTTATTATCAAAGCACATACTGATTAACACCATGGGAGCGTGGCCCGCTGTCTGTTGAGCACAAACACCACTTTATAACATGGAGGCTATAAAAACCACTTTGAGAAATGAGCTCTGGTTGAGCGCTGGCTTTGTTGAGTCGGCTGCCCGGCTATCGGTACTGTAGCCCAGCTTGAGTACCAGACTTCAATCCTCCAGGATTTTGAACTTGTCAGACCCGGGGCAGGGGGCTCTCTGTGGGTGAAGGGTCATTGTTTGATGACAGGGAGTTATGTTAAACTGTAGAAAAGAGATGAGCAGCAAGTCCATAAACCCGGTCGGACTCGCTCAGTGTTTATTTTATTCTGAGGCTCTTTCTGAACCCAGAATCTGAATCTGAGAAGTAACGAGCAAACAAAGTAAAGATCAGGGATGCAAACTTATGGTGAAAACAGAGAAACAAAACCACATCAAAACAGTCTAATACAGCGTCTGATGAAGGCCTGTGCTCGGATGCTTCAATCAACATTGAGGGCTGATTGGCTGTTTAAAACAACAGGTTTGATTTTCCTGCATTCTGATTGGCTGTTCTGATCCAATGGAAACGTTGTTCATCAGACACATGTTCACACTCAGAAGAATGCTCTCATCTGAATACTTTTACAAACATGTGGACTGGAGAGTTGTCCTGTTGTTGCACTTTTCCAGCCCTGCAGAGTTTACAAAGTTTGTTTTTATAGAAGTAGTCTATGTAGAACTGATCTATCATTTAGTATGTCATTATTTGAGTTTGTTTATGAACTAGATAACAATGTGAAGATTTAAACATCCTCCAGAATTTGATTCATTTTCTGACTCATGGTCATGTAGTGAAGACGTGACCTTTTTTATGGGCCTGGTGTTGATACAGAGCAACAAGCAACAGGTAAAGTGAGGAGCTGCACTGAGACTGCAGAGGAGGAGGTGGAAGAAGATTCTTCTCTTATTACTCGCTCCAGAAGGAAACTAAAGAATGGTGAAAGTTCTTCACAAGAAGGAAATAAAAGACTAGCAAAGAAAGCAAAAGGAAAAACAGTCAAACAATTAAAAGAATCTGATCCAAGGTCAGAGGTCAGTGCTGATGAAGACTCTCATGTTACTGACAGTGAAACTTATGAGTTCAGAAGCTCACAGAGACAGAAAAACAAAAGAGAATACAGTGTAGGAAAAGTCAAACTGTTTGTACAAAAATAAGTGGAGGGTTAAAGTAGAGGACTATTTCCCAGACAAAAGACTTTTGTATGAGGCAGCCAGAGATCATGTTAGAGATAAAGGGAAAGGAATCCTCTCTGATCAGGAGACACACAGACGAAAAGAAGAAGAAGAAAAAACAGCAACTGTTTAAAAAAGCTGATGATACTGCAGCTACTGGTGATGATGATGATTATGATGATATTGATGATTATGATAAAATCAAAGTCCATCTGTTAAAATGCAGATGTGTATGATTCTGCTGGTTACACTTTTAGCCAGAGATCCTCAGAAAAGAGCCATGTTATATGAAGTGATGAAAATGAATGTTTGTACAGTGACACCTGTGATGAGGTGGACTGGAAGAGAGCATGGGGGGGTCAGGTTATCCTGAGCCACAGTAGCAGCATTAGTGGGGGAGTGGCTGTTCTGTTCTCTCAGACGTGTGCACCTGTCTCGTACACGGTGACAGAGGTGACACGAGGCAGGCTGCTGGTGGTCAGAGCTGTTTATGAAAAGTTTGAGCTCTTTGTAATTAATGTGTACAGTCCAGCTACAGGAGCAGACAGAGTACCCTTCCTGTCTGTTTTAAATGAAAGCCTAGCTGCAGAGTCTTTGCCCCTAACCTGCAGGAGGGCAGTTATCACCCTGCTGCCAAAGAAAGGAGATCTTCAGGAGATAAAGAACTGGCGTCCTGTCTCCCTGCTCTGCTGTGATTATCTTCTCCAAAGCCCTGGCCAACAGACTGAGGGACGTCATGAACCAGATCATCCATCAGGACCAAAGCTACTGTGTGCCTGGCAGGTCTATTCATGACAATGTGTCTTTAATTCCTGATGTTTTGGACGTCTCTAGTTCATTGGACTGAGATCTTGGTTTCATTTCTTCAGATCAAGAAAAAGCTTTTGACCGGGTTGAGCACTTCTACCTCTGGAAAGTTCTGGAGCGTTTTGGTCTCAGCCCTGGTTTCATTGCTGTGATCAAAGTGTTGTACCAGGACATTGAGAGTGTAGTGAAAATCAATGGAAGGCTGAGTGTTCCTTTTAAACTTCAGAGGGGAATAAGGTATGGTTGTGCACTGTCAGGGATGTTCCATCTCTATAGAGCCATTACTCTGTAAAATACGTTCTTCTATTGATGGGTTAATTTTTCTCACAGTCCAAAACTGTATTGTGTTAGCTGATGCAGATGATGTTATTGTTATGATAACAACTCAAAAAGAAGTGTGTGCAATCGTGAAGGACTTTGGGAGTGTATCATCTGCTAAAGTGAACTGGGGGAAGAGTGAAGGGTTAGCGCTTGGTTTTAACTCCCATTCTCTTCCCAAACTACCAGCAGCACGGACATGAGGAAGGAATGGTTTGAAGTATCTTGGTGTGTTTTTAGGAGATGAGATCTGTCATGGATTCTGCTGGAGCTTCCTGCTCCTGATACCCTGCCTTCCTGCACTCACAACTCTGCTCACCGTCCATTCTGCACCTGCCAGCCTTCCCCCCTGTTCTTGGTCTCCGCCCATTTCCTGTGCCGTCTCAGCCAATCATCTGTCAGCCTCCTGGATCCTGCCACGCACCTGTTGCTCACCTGCTCATTATCCTCTATATATAAGCTTGGTCAATCTCCCCTCTTATTTGTCAGATCGTCATATGTGTTGCTGGCTGCATAGCCTCCAGCCAGTTAAATATTGCCTGTTGGATATCTCCCCGTATGACTTGGGACTGGTTTTCTTGATTTTTCTTGTTCTTGTTTTTGTTAATGGACTTATGGTACTCTGCCTGAAAGATTAAGTAAAGTTTCAGTTTTATTGCTTTACTCCTGCCTCTGCTCGTTTATTCTGCAATTGGGTCTTCTCTGAACCGTAACAGTACAATCTGACCAATAATGGACCCAGCAGAGGTTTCAACATCTCTTCGCACAGATGGACAAGCAAGGGTCCGCCCTCAACACTCATCAGCAGGAGATGGCCGCGGTGACACAGCACCTGCAAGTACTCACAAACAGTGTGGATCACCTGTCGACTCAGCTACAGCAGCTTCAGGCTGCGAACCTGTCCAGTAACACAGCTTCACCTGCAGCTTCACCACTACCACCCCCGCTTCCTCTGGCACCACAACCCAGCCACGAGCCGCGTTTGCCTCCTCCTAGTCACTAGAGCGGTGAGCCTGGCCTTTGCCGTTCTTTTTTATCTCAATGTTCTCTGGTGTTCGAACTGCAACCCTCATCACTCTCCTGGATGGAAGAGCGAGGGAGTGGGGTACTTCGGTGTGGGAGGCAAATTCACCTGTATATGCCTCCCTGGATGTTTTCATTCAGGAAATGAAGAAGGTGTTCGACAGGTCCGTCAGTGGCAGAGAGGCGGCCCGGGTATTGCTGCAGTCACGCCAAGGGAAGAGGTCAGTTTCTGGTTACGCCATTGATTTTCGAACGTTGGCAGCCAGTTGCTCTTGGAATTCAGATGCTCAGTTCGATGCCTTTTTGAATGGACTGTCAGAGACTATCAATCAATCTTTATTTATATAGCGTCAATTCATAACAGGCGTTATCTCAAGACACTTTACAAAAGCAGGTAAAGGACCTTACTGTTTGTCTGTTAACATTAACAAAAGAGCAGGTAACAAGACCATGCTCATTGTTATGTTTACAAAAAGCAGGTAAAGGACCTTACTGATGGCTATATTACAAGAGCCCAGCTTAATCCGTCATAGCGTGGCAAGAAAAAACTTCCTTTTAACAGGCAGAAATCTTCAGCAGACCCGGGCTCATGACGGAACAGCCATCTGCTAAACTGTGCTGGGCTTGAAAATGGGATGGGGGAGATGGGACAAGATGCAGAAAGAAGAATAGGATGGGATAGGTTGGGGGGGGGGTCTGGGCAGGCCATCCTCAGGGGGAGGGGGGGGGGGGGGTTGTTTGGGCAGGCCATCCTCACCAACAGTCCCAAGGAACCTAAGAGAGCTCAAGGAACCTAAGAGAGCTCAAAAGGAGAGGTTAGAATACAAAGATAGTGACAAGCTACTGCTTGTCACTATAGACATATCTTATTACTATAAGATAAGAAAGCTGGGAGAGAAAGAGGGAGAGAGAGATAAGAGATCCTGGTGCCAGTTCCCCCGGTAGTCTAGGCCTATAGCAGCATAACTATGAGCTGGTCCTAAGCCAACCCTAACTATAAGATTTATCAAAAAGAAAAGTTTTAAGTCTATTCTTAAAAGTACCTAGTGTGTCTGCCTCCCGGACCCCGACTGGTAGACGATTCCAAAGGAGCGGTGCCTGATAACTAAAGGCTCTACCTCCCATAGTACTTTTAGAGACTATAGGCACCACAAGCAGGCCTGCATTCTGGGAACGTAACGTTCTTGTCGGATAGTACGGTACAATTAACTATAAAGGATGAGCTAGCCACCTGTGAGTTACCTGCCACACTAGACTCACTCATTGACTTAGCCATTCGTATGGATACCAGGCTAACGCAGAGGCAGAGAGAGAAGCTTGCTAGGCGCCCTCAGTTTCCTCCTTACAGATCACCAGCAGGGGAGCCAGCTCTGAGCCCCTCCGTCCCCGAGCCCATGCAGGTTGACCGGACCCAGTTGTCCTCTGTGGAACGACGATGACGCATCGCTACAGGTTCCTGCTTCCTGCCCGTTAAAAGACAACGCTCGCCGGTAGAACGGGAGTTACTGGTGAGCGTCCTTCCATTCTCTGAATCTTCCGTTAAACGTTCTCTTCTAACAGCCACTCTACAGTGGAGAGATCAGTGACAAGAGGTTGCCGTGTTAGTGGACTCTGGTGCGGACGAAAGTATGATTGACACAGCCCTGGTCAGGCAACTAGGTGTTCTCACTCAAAAACTTCCCCAAACCATTCAAGCCAATGCACTCAGCCTCTCGCGAAGGTGAAATATGTTACAGAACCTGTTTCACTCCGAATTTCTAGCAACCACTGTGAAATGATTCCCCTGCACCTGATTGACACTCCTCAGGTTCCCATAATATTGGGCTATCCCTGGCTGGTCAAACAAAACCCACACATGGACTAGGCTAATAACACCATTTTGGGGTGGAGCACCTTTTGTTTGTCAAAGTGTCTCTTGTCAGCCTTACCACCAGGTGGTGTTGTGGAGCCTCAGGAGGAGTTTCTGGACCTGGCTGCAGTGCCAGCTGATTATCTAGACCTTAAAACCGTATTCAGCAAGTCGCGTGCTACCACTCTTCCTCACCACCGGCCATACGACTGTGCTATAGATCTGCTGCCTGGAACTTCACCACCTAAGGGTAGGCTCTACTCTCTGACAGCCCCTGAAGAAGGCCATGAACAAGTACATTAAGGATGCTTTGTCAGCGGGCATTATCCGACCATCCTCTTCTCCAGCAGGGGCAGGCTTCTTCTTTGTGGAGAAAAAGGACAGATCCCTTAGGCCTTGTATTGACTATCGTGGTCTGAATGACATTACTGTTCAGAATCGTTACCCCTTGCCACTAATATCCTCTGCTTTTGAGAACCTACAGGGGGCTACTATCTTCTCAAAACTGGACCTCCGCAACGCTTATCATCTGATACGAATTCGCGAGGGAGACGAGTGGAAGACAGCCTTTAACACTCCTAGTGGACATTATGAATACCTGGTAATGCCTTTTGGTTTGACTAATGCCCCTGCCGTATTTCAGGCCCTTGTTAATGACGTGTTGCGGGATATGGTTAATAGGTTTGTCTATGTTTACCTGGATGATATTTTGATCTTCTCCAAGTCCCCCCAGGAGCATGTGCAGCATGTGAGGCAGGTCCTGCAGCGCCTACTGGAGAATCAGCTGTATGTGAAGGTTGAGAAGTGTGATTTTCACCGGGACACTGTGTCCTTTTTGGGATTCGTAGTTTCTGCTGGAAAGTTGGAGATGGACTCTGCCAAGGTCAAGGCAGTGTTGGAGTGGCCACAGCCCACCACCAGGAAGGAGCTCCAAAGGTTTCTGGGGTTTGCAAACTTTTATAGGAGGTTCATACGCAATTACAGTTCTGTTGCCTCTCCACTAACGGCTCTCACCTCTCCCAAGGTTCTGTTTTCCTGGTCAGCTTCTATAGAGGAGGCTTTTAGTAGGCTTAAGAAAGCCTTCACTTCTGCTCCTATCCTTATCACACCCGACCCTCGGCTCCAATTTGTGGTTGAGGTGGATGCCTCTGATGTGGGAGTGGGGGCCGTCCTGTCTCAGCGCTCCGCCAAAGATAATAAAATGCACCCCTGTGCCTTCTTCTCTCATCGTCTGTCTTCCACAGAGAGGAACTATGACATCGGCAATCAGGAACTGTTGGCTGTAGGTGGGCACTATTTTTCTCACGTTTCCACTTCACTCTCTCCTACCGTCCAGGGTCCAAAAATATGAAGCCAGATGCGTTGTCACGGCAGTTCGTCAAGGAGGGGGAATTCCCTAAATCGGACACTATCCTGCCCGGCCAGTGTCTTGTTGCTCCGGCACGGTTTGCAGTTGAGCAAAGGGTACTGGAGGCCCTCCGTCAGCATCCATCCCCAGGTAAAGAACCTAGGGGGAGTCTATTTGTCCCTGTGTCTGTCCGCTCTCAGGTCCTCCGGTGGGCTCATGCATCAAGACTCGCCTGCCACCCGGGGGTTCAACGCACCTTGGCTCTTATCCGCCAGCGGTTTTGGTGGCCCCGCATGCAAAAGGATGTGTTGGAGTATGTGGCTGCCTGTCCCAACTGTGCCCAGGGGAAAACATCTAACCGTCCTCCTGCTGGACTGTTACACCCATTGCCAATTCCCCGCCAACCCTGGTCACACATAGCCCTGGATTACATCACCGGTCTTCCGAACTCTGATGGTAACACAGTGGTCCTGACAGTTGTAGATCATTTTTCTAAGTCTGTGCATTACATTCCACTGCCTAAACTTCCCACGGCTAATAAGACTGCTCAAATCCTTGAGCAACATGTTTTCAGGATACACGGCCTGCCTACCTCCGTGGTCTCCGACAGGGGACCTCAATTTACCTCTCGTTTTTGGAAAGCCTTTTGTACCCTCATAGGTGCATCAGTTCAGTTGTCTTCTGGCTTCCATCCGCAGACCAATGGTCAGACTGAGAGGGCCAATCAACACCTCGAGACCCTACTCCGTTGCATCGTCAGCCAAAACCCGTCCTCCTGGAGTCAGTTTCTTCCATGGGTGGAGTATGCACACAATTCACTTCCTGTTTCTGCTACTGGCCTCTCCCCATTTCAAGTCTGTTTTGGATATCAACCCCCATTGTTCCCCTCACAAGAGGAGGAGACATTTGTGCCCTCTGCCCAGGCTTTCGTCCGCAGATGTCATCGGATCTGGAAACAAGCCCGTACCCAACTCCTGCGATCGTCTGCCTGTCAAAAGAAACAGGCCACCGATCCGCTGCTCCCAGATACCAAATAGGACAAAGGGTCTGGTTGTCGTCTAGAGATCTACCCCTCCGGACTGTTTCTAGAAAGTTAACTCTGAGGTTTGTTTGATTATTAATCCCGCTGCTGTCCATTTACAGTTGCAATTTCTTTCTGAGAACAATCTTTCGTTAAGGCTACTAAACATGAAACATTATTTTAAAGGTATGATAAAAATGTTAAGTTATATTAGAAACAAACCTGTGAGGCAGGCTGTACATGACATCTGGTTTACCAGATGGACAACGAGACTGGTGGACAGGCCTGATTGTATGAGTATTCCACTTTTCTCTGCATTCATCGAGGTCACTCTGTAGCAAACACATGAACACAAATCGCAGTAGACATGTCTGCTCATGACTTCCATTAAACAGATGTCTCTCACTCAAATCACTCATGAGATCCATCCAGAATTGAGACCTGAAAATAAAAAACAAAATCAAATTAGTTGAGTTGCAGTTAGTTTAAGTTCATGCATTTTTTTCATGTAATCTTTCCTAAATATTCCAAAAGATAATAAGAAAAGAATGCCCCCACCTCTGTTTGCGAAAGTATGACCACCAGCTTTCAATCTTCTGCTTTGCTGTTGAGGAGCCATACATGTGACTGGCAGCCCCAGCAAAGTTATCAGTGTGTGTTGATCATAAGGCACAATGGATTGCCTCCATTGTGCCATTTTGTCAGTCTGTGCGAAGTCGCATCGGAACGACTCCACCTTCTGAGACACATCGCAGATAGTTTTGAGCAATGACCCCTGGGTCATTGTTGCTTGGTCCACACCTCAACCACATAACTTTTCTAGAGTAGCCATCTATACATCCACTGATTGCAAAGCCATATGGTTTCAATTTGTCATCGCCATCCACATGCCAGACATCGTTTGGGCCACCAGAGCTGTAAACTCTTCGAACAAATCTTCTATTTTGATGGAGTTCCACTCCTGCTGGATCAGGTTCTGCCATCAGAGCCATAACATCATCCCTCCTCACTGTTAAAAAATATTTCTGCTGCAATGTCTGCCACATTGAGCGGTAGCCGTAATGCTGGCCTGGACCCCTGAGCTCCTGTTGTATGGCAGCGATTACTGCATCAAATGAAGAAAAATCCTTTCTTCTGGACAAAGACAAATTATTAAGTTTTCTTTTCAAAGAGCGAAGGCTCATAGAAACATTGTGCTTTGTAGCCAGGGCATCCAGAATTTCCTCATAGCTGTAGCCATCAAAGAAATATTTTTTGACTAGATCCTCTTCTGTGGGGATGTCTGGTGTTGACCCTACCAAACAAAGAAACAAAAGGGGTGGGGGTTATATAGATGGCCTCCAGAAACTGTTTGCTGTCAATTTGTTACCTGAACACATTCAGAAACAAAATCATTATGGTAAACTTCCCCTTTGAGGACCATAATCTACACATGAACATTTTCTATCCCTGTCACTGAGACGGCAAAAAATAGTGTGAACTCATATCACAACCGCAATGCATGTTACATAAAGTCTGAACTGTAACAATGTTACTGCCAATTAACTATTAAAGACTATTGAACTTTAAAAGCTTGGCGAGATTAACGTTTTGTTTTGAATGTAAATACATGCAATAGAATCCACTTACTGTTGTCTTCAACTCCAGCCAAAAACTGCACATTTGCACCACATGAGCCACAGAAGACTTGAATTGTTGCTATATGTTGCCCACAGAATGGACAAAACATGCTGTAAATATAGACACAGACACGAACAATCAGACAGGATTATATTGTATAGCCTAGTATGAAAAGTATAAAATTATTCTTAGCAACTTTTACTTGCATCGAAACAAAAAAAGTGTTTCGATGCTTTCTTCTTCTTCTTTTTACTTCTTCTTCTTCTTCTTGTTTAATCCGCGAGAAAAGTGTACGTTTTTAATACCGGTCCGTCGGAAACACTTCCGTTGTGGCGCGTTTGCATTCGTGTCACTTTCTTGTTGCATTTGTGTTGTGAACCGTTTGCATTTGTTTCTGTAAATGCATTCGTTTGGCCCCTATCGGCCACCGTACCTTGGTCCCCGGTCGGCACGTTTCGTGGAAAGAGTGCTCCGACTGTTGCGTCTCAGACTGACGGGAGAGGAGAAAGAGATGCTGCAGGACTACTGTAACAAGAAGGATGTGCCTGATGACAGTGATCCGCTTCCTGAAATCTAGTGCACCAAATGAACATTTTAAAGTGTCTGATGACAAATGTTTGAACTTGTATAATGTTAGAGGTAAGGGTTTGGTTTTAATGTGTTAAAACATTAAATGAGAATGTTTTGAAGAACAGAGTCAACACCAAATGGAGAAAGTGGTTAAAAGTTGCTGACAACATGAAGAAAAAAAGAGATGGAGAACAGGCAAGGGAAGGAAGTCACTGACCTCTTCCTGTCTTTGCTGAGGGCCAAGGTGTGGGTGGACTTTAAGTTTTATTCAGCTATGGCTAATTTACAAGATTTTATTGAAACATGGTGCTATGGAGCAATTATCTGCTCAGTAAAAGATGAGGAGCTCATCTTCAATCCTTTTGTCAGCATCTGAAAATCAATCGTAATTAATGCTTTCTTTTTGTACAGTATCTTGTTAATTGTTAAGTTGTGTAAATAAAGTTGTTTTGTAAAAATCAAATCTCGCTCTCTCTCTGGTCCCCTGCAGAGTATTTTAATACATGTTACAGATCAAGTTCTGGTTTCTACTTCTGGTAAGAAATAGAATAAAAATAACTATCACATGAGAAGAATAACTGCAGCATTTCTTGGTAGCTTTTGATCTCTTAACATTTCTACCAGCTGTTTCATGTTTGACCTTCCACTCCTGTAATGTGTGGAGAACAAACTCATTAGAAATATCACTGAAATGAACATAACAGGAGATAAGAGATAAGAGATCAGAGATCAACCTGTGAAAATATCACTGACCAATCAGATCAGCGTCCTGTGATTATCCTCATGTGACAGCGAGCAGCTGGAAACAGGCAGACTTTCAAAAAGATTTTATAATGTTGGTGGTCTCATTGACTTAAGCCAGTCATCAAGTGGAATCGAGATTACTTTGACTGTGTTTCAGCAGATCAAACCTCCTCACAGTACGTGTAAATCACAGAGTTTGTTTTGATATATACTCAACAAAAATATAAACGCAACACTTTTGTTTTTGCTCCCATTTGTCATGAGATGGACTCAAAGATCTAAAATTCATTCCAGATACACAATATTACCATTTCTCTCAAACATTGTTCATAAATCTGTCTAAATGTGTGATAGTGAGCACTTTTGCTTTGCTGAGACAATCCATCCCACCTCACAGGTGTGCCACATCAAGATGCTCATCAGACACCATGATTAGTGCATAGGTGTACCTTAGACTGTCCACAATAAAAGGCCACCCTGAAATGTGCAGTTTTTGCTTTATTGAGGGTCTGGGGACTCAGAACCAGTCAGTATCTGGTGTGACCACCATTTGCCTCATGCAGTGCAACACATCTTCCTCGCATAGAGTTTATCAGATTGTCAATTGTGGCCTGTGGAATGTTGGTCCACTCCTCTTCAATGGCTGTGCGAAGTTGCTGGATATTAGTGGGAACTGGTACGCGCTGTCGTATACGCCGGTCAAGCACATCCCAAACATGCTCAATGGGTGACATGTCCGGTGAGTATGCTGGCCATGCAAGAACTGGGACATTTTCAGCTTCCAAGAATTGTGTACAGATCCTTGCAACATGGGGCCGTGCATTATCTTGCTGAAACATGAGGTGATGTTCATGGATGTATGGCACAACAATGGGCCTCAGGATCTCATCACGGTATCTCTGTGCATTCAAAATGCCATCAATAAAATGCACCTGTGTTCTTCGTCCATAACAGATGCCTGCCCATACCATAACCCCACCACCACCATGGGCCACTCGATCCACAACATTGACATCAGCAAAGCGCTCACCCACACGACGCCACACACGCTGTCTGCCATCTGCCCTGAACAATGTAAACCGAGATTCATCCGTGAAGAGAACACCTCTCCAACGTGCCAGACGCCATCGAATGTGAGCATTTGCCCACTCAAGTCTGTTACGGCGACGATCTGGAGTCAGGTTAAGACCCCGATGAGGACGACGAGCATGCAGTTGAGCTTCCCTGAGACGGTTTCTGACAGTTTGTGCAGAAATTCTTTGGTTATGCAAACCAATTGTTTCAGCAGCTGTCTGAGTAGCTGGTCTCAGACGATCTTGGAGGTGAACCTGCTGGATGTGGAGGTCCTGGGCTGGTGTGGTTACACGTGGTCTGCGGTTGTGAGGCCGGTTGGATGTACTGCCATATTCTCTGAAACGCCTTTGGAGACGGCTTATGGTGGAGAAATGAACATTCAATGCCCGAGCAACAGATCTGGTTGACATTCCTGCTGTCAGCATGCCAATTGCACGCTCCCTCAATGCTTGCGCCATCTGTGGCATTTTGCTGTGAGACAAAACTGCACATTTCAGAGTGGCCTTTTATTGTGGGCAGTATAAGGTACACCTGTGCACTAATCATGGTGTCTGATGAGCATCTTGATGTGGCACACCTGTGAGGTGGGATGGATTATCTCAGCAAAGCAAAAGTGCTCACTATCACACATTTAGACAGATTTGTGAACAATGTTTGAGAGAAATGGTAATATTGTGTATCTGGAATGAATTTTAGATCTTTGAGTCCATCTCATGACAAATGGGAGCAAAAACAAAAGTGTTGCGTTTATATTTTTGTTGAGTGTAAGATCATTACATTAAAATCAGGCAGCCACCAACAACAACATCACCGACCTCCAGGAGTACACAGAGACCGTCACGTCCTACATGGAAAAGTGCATGGACGATGTCACGGTCACCAAGACCTTCACCATTCGGGCCAATCAGAAGCCATGGCTGACAGGTGAAGTCCACAGGCTCCTGAAGGCCAGGAACACTGCCTTCAGAGCTGGGGACGCGGTGGGCCTAAGGAATGCCAGGGCCAACCTGTCACGAGGCATCAGATTGGCCAAGAGGCAATACTCCAGGAGGATCGCAGACCGTTTCACCGACAGCAGAGACACCAGGAACCTGTGGCGGGGGGGTCCAGACCATCACGGACTACAAGCCCCCTCCGCAGACCTGTGACAGCTCCACCTCTCTGCTAAACAACCTCAACAATTTCTTTGCTCGTTTTGAAGCAGACAACAGCACCCCAGCACAGAAGACACCACCTTCTCCTGGCGACCAGGTACTGACTCTTTCCCGGGATAGCGTGAAGCGATCTCTCAAGAGAACAAATGCACGGAAAGCGCCAGGTCCTGACAACATCCCAGGTCGTGTCCTGAGAGACTGTGCTGAGGAGCTCACAGATGTCCTCACTGACATGTTCAACACTTCACTGAGCCAAGCTGTTGTCCCCACATGCTTCAAAGCCACCACCATCATACCGGTCCCCAAGAAGCCGTCTCCATCCTGCTACAATGTCTACCGCCCGATCGCACTAACCCCCATCCTCATGAAGTGCTTCGAGCGGCTAGTCATGCAGCACATCAAGTCTGCCCTCCCCTCCACCCTGGACCCCTACCAGTTTGCATATCGGCCTAACCGATCGACCGACGACGCCGCCATCTCCACTGCCCTCCACTCAGCCCTCACCCACCTGGAGACCAAGGACGCCCACGTCAGAATGCTGTTCATCGACTTCAGCTCAGCGTTCAACACCATCATCCCGCAGCAGCTCATCCACAAACTGGACAACCTGGGCCTAAGCACTGATAGAATATTAGGCCTTTTTCTGCTTATAATCAATGTGTTAACTGCAATAAAGTTTCATCATCCGGTCCAAAGGAAAGGTTTGATATTTACAGTTTGAATGATGATCGCTTACATTTATGTTATACCAGTTATTTTATCATGTTTTATTCCAGGTTTGTGTGTGTTAATAAAATTGCCATACTTTTCAGTAAGGTGTTTGTGTGAAGAGGGCTTGCAGAAGTGAATGCACATTCCAACATGTGTTCGATGTGGCCCTTTAAACTGAATCACTCACCAACTCAAACATAGGTTTAGTTTAAAGCCCTGAACAGTTAATTACTCACCCACTTTTATAGGTTCAGTGGGCCTTGATAGTTAATCACTTAAATGGTTTGTTGCTTAAAAGGAATTAGTTACTAGACTAGATGTCTGCTTGTGATAAGAAACAGGCCAGGTAGGATGTGTCTTCCCCTACAGAAGGTGAAAGGATTCGGGAATATGATGCACCAATGAGAGAAGGGGAACCACTCATCCGAAGACGCATAATTTGGAAGTTGCCCCAATCGGAGGATGGAAACCGCACATTCTTGAATGCATAATTTGGTTAGATAATCTCTGTCTAGTGGATAAAAGGGTTCAGGGAAAGATAGTCAGGGCTCAGACTTCATGAACTGACCAGGTATCTGTCTGTTGTCAGGGACACGTAGTGTTGAACCCAGAGACTCTGTAACTTCTATTCTTGATTCATCGGGTTAATAAACTCTGTTAACCTGAAAGAGACGTCTTCAGTCATTCCTCTCATCCCATCAAAAGAATGCGCAGAGATTTGAGGTAATTATTTAGAGGAGTCAGATTTCTATTAACAACACATAGGAAAAGGATTCAATAGCAACTTTTATCCTTCACTTGGTGACCCCGACGATGGGGGATGAGGTTTGATGGAGGACGTAAGTATTGATTAATTTATAAAAAAAATTGAAATATGTTTAATTCAAATGTATTAATTTCTTAAGGTAGTAGAACGACTGCATTGAAGTCTATGGTACAACGTCCAGACCTATCCAGACATCGAGAGGCCTCACAAAAACTAAAGGTGAACACAAACCTTTTCCATAAAATTGTGCACATTGGAAAATCTAAATTATCGTTGTCTGGTTTGGGTATAGACGGTGTTAATGTCTAAATTTAGAAAATTGAATCAAGAATACAAGTAAGCGATCGAGCAGAAAGCCGCGCGAGGAGAAAGGCGGTCGAGCAGAAAGCCGTACGAGGAGAAAAGTGATCGAGCAGAAAGCTGCGCGAGGAGAAAAGCGATCAAGCAGAAAGCTGTACGAGGAGAAAGCTAGCTGGGTTGAATGTTGAGCTGGGTCTTTTCTTCTGACACTGAATGACAATGTAAAGAAGGCAACAGGTTGAGCGCTGGTCATTTCAGTTGACAGAGAACTGTGTGTGGGATCATTGGGGAGGCGGTGAATCAGCAGAAGAGTATTAAAACTGTTTGTGAGTCTGGGATAGAACCCCCAGTGACTGGCCGCAGTTGTCATTAGGACTGCTGTAGAAGCTTGCCAGTGAGGACTCCAAATAGGGCATTGCGTCTATACATTTTCTGCTGTTCACGTGTATATAGTGTCTTCTGTTGTGTGATAATTTGAACTTAAGTTCTGTTCCTTAAGTTCAAGTACAAATATTTAGAAATGTATATATATATTTTTTAATCCGTTCATCACACCTCCTTTTCTCTTTTCTCTCACTGGTTCAGAGAGTGGAAAGGGGAAAGGTAGGGTTTTTTTCTTCTACCCTGTTACCGGTATTTTGAGCAACACCTTTAGCTATACCTGGTAAACCTGTGAGTAGATGTGTGTGTGCTGGTGGAGTTTTTGGATGTGCGTGTGAGTGCTGTGCTGAGTAGGTGTGTGTGAGTGCTGTGCTGAGTACATGTGTGTGTGTGCTGTTGATGTCTGTTGATGTGTGTGTTTGTGTGCTGTGTGGTAAATCATGTGTGTGAAGGCCTGTGTAATTATTTTGTTTGAGTGTGATTGATAAATAGAATTTTAGTGTTATCAAATAAGCAATAATAGTGGAACATTTACTGAAGGAGAGGAGAAAATCTTTTAAAATTCTTCTAAAGGTTTAAAACAGATGACCTATACATATACATAGTTAAGAGGAGGAGTTCCTTTCTAGCTGCTAGAAGATTCATTTTGGGTTTTGGCTGTTGATTGGAAGAGTGGGGCTCTGGTCTGTGTGCTTGTTGACTCTGTGCACTGGGTTGATCAGTATCTTTAAAGGAGAGATTAGAGGGTGTTTTACAGGAGAGAAGACGGCCCCACCCTTTCTTAGCCCATTCAGTATCACCCCACAATCCTCACTGTTGTTGCTTTGTTTTTATGTAGTTAAATGTGTTCATGTTTTATAGTGTGTTTCTAGTTGTTATATAGATATATTATATAGCTAAATTTAAGCATTGATTAATTCAAGGAGCGTAGGAAATGAGGTAGCTGTCATAGATCACTAGCACTTTGACTTTGTTTTTTACATTCTTAAAATAGAAAACCAAAAATTACTTTATTTTGGCCCCATAGCTGAGAAAATAATTTAAACTTTGTAATATGTTCACCTTGCTGACATTTCAACTATTTCTAGACTGTTTACGAGTGATGTTTAAAGAATTAGACTGACATCAATGACAAACTGTACGCAAAAATGAAGTCAACTTAGATGGTGCTACACTTGTTGGCATGTTCTTAATATAAGGTTGTACTGGGGGGGGGCATAGCTTCAGTTCAAACAAGCAGTCCTAGTAGCAGGCCTAGCAGAATGAGTAAAAGCAGAACTAGTTGAAATGCCTGGTTTTAATAGTGTATGGCTCCCCAGATGGGAGATATACGTCTTACATCACTTACGCTCACATAAACAACAGCAAACAGCAGATGATAGAGTTAATAAGACTTAGAGCTGCACCTCCTAAAGATACAGCTTCAAGAGGGAGAGGCTACTTTATGATGCAACCAAATAAGCTCCGGTGTTTAATCTAGAGCAACCATATGTACAGCAGCCATATCACTCTTGTGGGAGGAGTACAGGGTACAACTTCAATCTGTACAGGCGTGGTTACAGGGGATATGGTGGACTTGGCTGGGGTGGGTTTGCTCCAGGTCCACAGAATCAAGGATGTTTTTATTGTGGGACACTCGACCACTGGGCCAGACACCGCCCAGGACAGTGGGCTGCTCCGGCCCTCCCTCACAGGGCCCTCTGAAGCAGCAAGCAGCATGGCTCTTATCAGTACCGGACTCCTAATGGACAAGGAGCCAACCAGGTGTGACAGCAGCCTGGTTAAATGTCAAGGGTCATCCAGAGTGCTTTAAGGGAGAGGGTTTGGCAGAGCCCCTCCTCACAATGACTGTTGAATTCATGCAGCTCTGTGGTTGACACAAGACTATGTTACTCCACTCTCACTTGTGATGTTTCACAACCTTCAATCTTCATCGCAATGGGTTCCAGTAGTGGAGTTCACGGGTACACCAACGACCATTCCCAGAGACACTTGAAAAAGGGGACATTCTTGCTTTTTACAACTTTTGGAAAACTTGGTTGCAGTCCATCCAGCCTTTAGTCCCTCCAAAAGACCTGTACCACGTCACTTTAAATTACATTCGCACTCCCAACTTTGTGTATCATGTTGCTTTTGAAGCATATGTTGTTAACTCTCACTGGTGTATTACCTGTCCCTGTATTCTTATGGGCCTAGAGGGTGTTGTAGCTGCTGTTCATTTGACCTCTAACAGATAGAATGGTTTTAATTGTCAGATTATTTTACTCCATTCTTCTTAGATGTTTCTGAAAAAGTGGGTGTTGTTAATGTGGTCCTTTTTCAGAAAAAAGGGGGATATAGACGGGTATTGATGCATAATAATATATGTAGTGGCTGTAGTAAAAGCTCTTGTAAAGACAACACATAGTGTGACTTTCTTCATCCTTATCTAAAGCATTCATCGTGACAAATCTCAAACAAACAAAGTTGTAAATACTTTTGTTCCATCCACACATTATTTACACAGCTGACTAAATGAACCTTAACTTCTCACATCTGTGAAGAACAAGTCCAGAAATATGTAAAACTAAGGGCTAATTTGTCAAATGTGTATATTGCTCATTTAGAGGTGAGAACGTTTTTTACACACTTTACCACTTACCTCTGACTAAACTGGAAATGTAGAAGATTCCCTTCATCACAAAAAGTAAAACTAGATATAGCATTGAAAGCAGCAAAAGGTGACATAGATAGACACTTTAATGATCCTAAAGGAAGTATTTAAAGGTAATAGTGAGTGAAAGAAGGTGACAGAAAGTAAAAGTGGTTCAGATGAACCTGTTGGTGGATGTGAGGATGCAGTTAGAAGGATGTTTGTGAAAGTGCAGAAAGAAGGAATTAAGTAAGTGATGAGAAAGAGTTCAGGAAGTGATGAGACAGATGAGGGTGAGAGAGTTTGAGACAGAGAGATTGAGAGGAGATTTAATGTATATTTATATTTTGTTTTTGTTAATGGGGTACAAAAGAATATGTTTTCAGGATACATCTCTGTAAACATTTTCCTTCAATGAATAAAAAAAAAAAGAGACAGTAACAAGTAACTTTTACTTACAGTAGATTTTCAATTAGCTAGTTTTTATTTTCATTTGAGTGCATGTTTAGACTGACTTTGAGTATTTTAGTAAAATATTAATAAAAAATAGTACCTTTTTTTGTAAGAATACTTTAGTTCTTTTTATGCCTCTGACTGAGGGTCATTTGAGATTTAAATGGCCTGTAGAGATGGTGTGAAAGATTGATGGAAGCACACTAAGATCTGCTGGTCTGATTACTTCTCTCAAGATGTTTTTTGTGTTTTTAACTTTAAGCCACATGAAACTTCACATTTTTTTGGTGAGTATTTTCATTCATTATTCCTGTAATATATTCATATTCAGTGACAGTGGGTCTAAGGGGGACGCCCCTGGATCTCCCCAGACTTGAATATGGATTTTATTATGGGGCTCTAATTGTACTAGTAGCTTTATGTATATAATAATAATAATAATAAATTAATACACATTTTTTGTTTAATGATTATTATTGACATGTTTAAGAATGGACCAGGACAGTTTTGTTTTGTATTTTTTCTCTTTTTGTTCTCCTTTTCTCTTGTGCTATCTTTCTCTTAGGATTCAGAGGCAGGCGCAGTGATCTTGCAAGTTCTCAATATCTTCACCTCTCCAACACCATTGAAATTCCTAGACGTCAATGGCAACATGTGTTTAACAGACGTAAATGATTAATTCCTTTAATGCAGGTAGATTTCACCACTACCAGACCAGATGACTGGACTACACAACCCCAGGATGTGAGTGGTAATAAAATGAAGCCCACCAAAATTCTCAGTTTGCAGATGAATAAAGGATTATCTTATATTACCTTATTCAGTTTATCAGGGCTTATTGCCCTTGATTGCATGTTAATGCTTAGGCCTTGTTATTCCTTGATGTTGTTATTCAGGAACTTAACATTGATGCTTATGAAGAAGACTCTTTTTATATTGACCTCATGTTTAATGAGGTCAAAAGGGGGAGTTGATAGAATATTAGGCCTTTTTCTGCTTATAATCAATGTGTTAACTGCAATAAAGTTTCATCATCCGGTCCAAAGGAAAGGTTTGATATTTACAGTTTGAATGATGTTCGCTTACATTTATGTTATACCAGTTATTTTATCATGTTTTATTCCAGGTTTGTGTGTGTTAATAAAATTGCCATACCTTTCAGTAAGGTGTTTGTGTGAAGAGGGCTTGCAGAAGTGAGTGCACATTCCAACATGTGTTTTGGGCCCTTTAAACTGAATCACTCACCAACTCAAACATAGGTTTAGTTTAAAGCCCTGAACAGTTAATTACTCACCCACTTTTATAGGTTCAGTGGGCCTTGATAGTTAATCACTTGTTGCTTAAAAGGAATTAGTTACTAGACTAGATGTCTGCTTGTGATAAGAAACAGGCCAGGTAGGATGTGTCTTCCCCTACAGAAGGTGAAAGGATTCGGGAATATGATGCACCAATGAGAGAAGGGGAACCACTCATCCGAAGACGCATACTTTGGAAGTTGCCCCAATCGGAGGATGGAAACCGCACATTCTTGAATGCATTATTTGGTTAGATATTCTCTGTCTAGTGTATAAAAGGGTTCAGGGAAAGATAGTCAGGGCTCAGACTTCATGAACTGACCAGGTATCTGTCTGTTGTCAGGGACACGTAGTGTTGAACCCAGAGACTCTGTAACTTCTATTCTTGATTCATCGGGTTAATAAACTCTGTTTACCTGAAAGAGACGTCTTCAGTCATTCCTCTCATCCCATCAAAAGAATGTGTGGAGATTTGAGGTAATTATTTAGAGGAGTCAGATTTCTATTAACAACACATAGGAAAAGGATTCAATAGCAACTTTTATCCTTCAGCACCTCCATGTGCAACTGGCTGCTGGACTTCCTGACAGGGAGACCACAGGCAGTTCGGGTCAGCAGAAACACCTCCAGCACCATCATGATGAACACAGGGGCCCCCCAAGGATGTGTGCTAAGCCCCCTCCTCTTCACTCTGCTGACCCATGACTGCGCCCCATCTTCCAGCTCCAACCTCTTCGTTAAGTTTGCAGACGACACGACTGTGGTGGGTCTCATCAACAACAACGATGAGTCAATCTACAGGAGTGAGGTGAGCAGGCTGGCCTTGTGGTGCAAGGACAATAATCTCCATCTGAACGTGGAGAAGACGAAGGAGATTGTTGTGGACTTCAGGAGAACGCACACCCAGCATGCTCCTCTGACCATCGACGGTGCTGCAGTGGAGAGGGTGAGCAGCACCAAGTTCCTGGGTGTGCACATCTCCGAAGACCTGTCCTGGAGCCTCAACTCTGCATCACTGACCAAAAAAGCTCACCAGCGCCTTTACTTCCTCCGCAAACTGAGGAGAGCAAGAGCCCCGCCCTCCATCATGCACACGTTCTACAGAGGCACCATTGAGAGCATCCTGTCCAGCTGCATCACCGTGTGGTACGGCGCCTGCACCGTGTCCTGCTGTAAAACTCTGCAGCTCATCATGAGAGCAGCTGAGAAGATCATTGGTGTCTCTCTTCCCCCCCTTCTGGACATTTACCACACGCGTCTCACCCGCAAAGCCACCAGGATTGCAGGTGACCCCACCCACCCGTCTCACAGCCTCCTCAGCCTGCTGCCATCTGGGAGGAGACTGTAGAGTCTCCGTGCTCGAACCAGCAGGCTCAAGAACAGTTTATTCCACCAGGCTGTCAGGAGACTCAACTCCCTCCCTGCTCTCCCCCCCATTCGTCCCCTCAGCCCTCCTCCCACCCTCTGCCCCCCACCCCCCCTCCCCCCCGCACCCTGCCACAGTCCACCCCTACTGCATCTGTCTTCACCCCCCTCCACCTCCACCCCCCGCGTGCTCCACTAATTCACGCACCCTAAAAACTCTGCACAGCCGTTTTACTGTTTATGCTATTTGCACTATTTGCTACCTTTCAACGCACTACCTCACTTTGTAACTTAATATGCACTCTGTTTATATTGCTAATACTTTAATTTATCCACATACTACCTCATGGTGAAATTCCAAGTGCCCTTGTCTGTCGATTGTCTGTCGTTCGTTATTTGTTGTCCAAATGTCTTTAGTTAAGTTATTTGTTTTACAGTATTGTTTTTATTGCTAGTTTTTTAGTGCTTGTTTTATGCACTGCAGGTTTGCACTGGGGGTTGGGGGGGATTGCAATTTCATCTGTGCTGTATGTTTAACATGGAGCATATTTGACAATAAACAAACTTGAATCCTTGAATCCTTGAATTAGACTTGTGCTTATTGAACAAATGTACATAACCTGTGACGGAGAGAAAACACATGTGCTGATTAAAAGAGACCTGTAAACAGTTAAAGAGCCTTAGAAACAAAGTGCTGACCTTCTAGAAGTTAGTGTTGTTTGTGCATGTATGGTGGTGTTTGAGGTAGTGCCAGAGGTGTGAGAACAGACATTAAACGGTCAATGCAGAGAGTTAGGGATGCAGATTAAAGTGCAGGTTGAGTCATTAAAGTGCTCTGCAAGATAAAGGAGCCATGATTAGCATTAAGTTTCCAAAACAATACGGTGAAAGCAGGAGTGATTAAGGTGATTATCATTAAAGTACCCAACTATCAAGGAGCAGATTAGCATTAAGTGTCAAAGACAATAGGGTGAAACTAGACCTGACTAGACCATTACAGATGTAGCATAACAAAACAGTAACAACACCCTGAGATCATTTCTTAGAGTGTGGATTCTCTCCACAGCAGGAAGGAGGCGAGCTCCCGTGTTTGGCTCAGACAGCATCACACACCGGGGGACATCAAATGTGGCATTTAAACACCATATGAGTTTCAACATTCAAAGAGTAACAGCTAACATTCAGGAGAATACTGTGCTATCTGTGAAGGCCCTGACACACCAAGGCGGCGATGGTCATTCCAAAAAGGACAAACAGGAAGAGGACGATGAGGACTGCACGTAAATAAACCATTATTGTGATACGAGAAGATTATTGTTATTATTTAATGTTTAAATTGTACAAAGAGAGCCCAGTCTACCAAAGTTAAATTCCTTGTGTTAAACGTACCTGGCCAATAAAACTTCTGATTCTGATCCTGATAAAAAGTTGAAAATGGTGCTGGCGTTGTCAACGTTGTCTTTTATTAGTGGAACAGGAACAGAAGAGGTGCTTCTCATGCACCGGCTCTCCTGTTTCACTTAGCTGAACAGCCAATCAGAGAGAGTCCTACCACCGACGCTGATTCAACATTTGGAACCGGCCAATAAAAGACCAACTGGGTAGCAATGGAGCTGGAGACAACACAAAGACTAGGGCAGCGAGCGCTCAGCGACGGGCGGCAGTCTCCTTGGTGTGTCCGGGCCTTATGACAAGAAAACAAAGTACGAAGCAGAAAGAAAGTTAAAGTCCTCAAACAGAACTATCACATATAGAAATAGTATTTACTAATCCAGTTAGAACAGATAATCTGATCATCACGTGGTCTAAATATATACAGGATTATTACAAACACTGTACCAATATTCTGTGAACATTCATTCAGACAGCTCTTACTGAATTGGAGTATTTGAGGTCGTATTAATCAGGTGATTCAGTCACACTGGATCAGGATTTAAAGCAGAAATTAAATGGTCATTCACTTGAGTTATAAATAAACACATGTTGCTTTGGAGCAATGTGAGATCTGTCTGTTTTTCACAACTCCTTTGACGATCCCCGGACATCAGCGTGGGGGCTATCGTGCCTCCTCGCTTCTCACCTCGTCTCATCTCCTCGCCTCTCATCTCCTTTTCTCGCCTCCTCTCCTCTCCTCTCCTCTCCCCTCGCCTCCTCTCCTCCTTCAATCAGATATGAGGTTCGGCTGCATCTATAGAAATCACATCAAACTAAAGTTCTAACTGTGACTCTGAAAGTGAAGTGTTTGTTTGTTTCAGTGCAGGAGGCTCGAACCTTACATCTCTCCTCTCCTCGCTTCCTCTCCTTGCTTCCTCTCCTCTCCAGCATGTCTTCCTGCTCCTCTGTAGCTTCGGTCTGTGCTGCAGTGTCGGCCGACACGTTCTCATACAGGACGTCTAACTGAGGGTAGATGATTGGATCAGAAATAGATTACATCAGTGATGGACAGAAAGTCAGTCAGAGCTCTCTCTCACCTCGATCACCTCTGCAGGTTCGTCTGGTTCAGTGATGGAGTTTACACTTTCCTTCCACCTGGGTTAAATCATGAAACAATGAATCCACATTGAACAAGATGGCAGTCATAAAGAACAGAATGAATGTTGATGGTTTTACCTCGTCCAAAGCCAGGAGGAGCAGTAGACTCAACAAGAGGAGCAGCAGAGTCCCCCTGATGATGGTTTTTACTGATTTTGATGTGAGATACTTCACTTGAAGGATGAGACAGAAAAATCACTTTTCCTTTTTGTGATCCCCTCTGTTCATCATTCAGTCAGTCTGACACCATGGAGGAGAAAAGGATTCAACTGTTTTCACATCTGCACTCCATAAGGTTTTTACATCATTTCAGGATGACACACATGCACCCTACTGTCTCCTCAGTCAAGACATGTGTGAACTAAAGAGTGGAGGAGAACATCCTGGAGAACAGGAAACAGAATGCAGCAGGTTCATTCGACAGTCTATGGTGGTGCAGTGATCACAGGGAATAAAGGTCACCACCCATTCCCACTCCCTCCAGGTGAATTCTCCTGATTATATCCTGCTGCGTTCTCACATCAGCTCACTCAGACTTTCTGCAGAATAAATGCAACTAGGCTGAAGAGACAAACGTTCAGCTGATTGACTTCACACATGACGCTCAGCAGGAACACTTCAGGACGTTTTCAGTTTTTGTGCTGTCTCAGGCTAACTTTGAGTCAAGCTAACGACAGGCTGAGAGCTGAGGCGGGTTTTAAACATCCTGACAAACCGTTACACAGCGCCCACCTGTCAATCAGGTCAGCTACACGCCTTATTGTGAATAACTCTTATCCTTCATCCAATCAAAGATAATCACACCTATTTGGTTTTTTGAAGCAGGCTGTAAACATGTTCATGTCTGCTGTAAAAACAGGCTTTTTGAATGGGTGTGTATGTGACTTCCTGTGCTTCTGCAGCCAGCCTCTAGTGGACACTCCAGGAACTGCAGGATTTTACACTACAGCTTTATTTTTCATCAGTGGAGGTTGCTGCTTGGTTGGGAGGTAGAAGTATCTTTATATCACTCTATTTAATGAGTGTTTTACTTACATGATTGGTTGACAGAGATTTGCGTTTGGAGGTCGTTCTCCCCAGCTTGTTCTCAGCTTCACAGTAAAACACCCTGAAGTCAGAGGACTGAATGGACCTGAAGGCAAGCATTGCTCCTGAAGATGTGTGATGAGGGTTTAGAGGTCCGTCCGCCTTGTACCAGGTGTAATCAGCTGCTGGGCTAGCGTCACTGCTACAGGTCAGATTGACTTAAGAGCCCTCCTTTATCTCATCGTGGGAACTCAGGGACACAGACGGAAGATTTGGAGCATCTGGAGAAGAATCAGAGAGAACAATTGTCACTCACACCATTTAATGATGGATGTGTTACATTGAACAGCTTCGGTTCTGGAATGGCAGATCATGACTGCTGAATAAAAGTTTTTATTGTTGCAGAAAAATTAAACAGTGAGACAAATAATCAGAACACTTTCTGATAACCTGCACAAATGAAAATGGAGGTACCATTAAGAGTCTGAAGGAGAAATATGTAACTATGACACCTAGTGTTTAAAATGGGTACTGCAGGTCAGATGTTAAACACTTGAGAAAGCTGTTTAGGACATAGTGGCTGCTGCATTGTTGTCAGAGAAGCAGCACTTCAACATAGCATGTTTTCTTCATGTCTGTACTGTAAATAAACTCACACACTGGAGGAGACGGGAACTTCTCTTGTCCTCGTAGAGCACAGGAATAACTGTCTGTCTGAAGCATCTGCTTTGATGAATAATCACGTAATGTTTCATTTTTGATTTTCTCTCCATTCTTCAACCAGATGAAGGAGGTATCACCAGGACATGTGTTCAAACACCAAAAGTTAACAGCCTCATCTTGTCTGCTCACCAGCACCTCGAGATCTGAACATGAGTAGAAATATCAGCACACTAACATGCACAAGTAAATACATGTATATACAGCATGTTAGAAACTGAGCTCAGAGTATAAAATGTGAAATATTACCTGTGATGCTCAGGTAGCTCCCGGAGTTCTCTAAATGTTTGCTTGTGTTCTTCAACATAAGCCTGTAGTAAGCCCAGTCTGTCTCTGTCATGTTTGTGATTGTCAGAGTACAGTTGTTCCTCACACAGGTACTCTGCACACGGCCTGAATACTGGGAGTCTTCTTTAACATCGACATCATATTCAGGATCTTTAGAAGACCAAGATGGTTCCTGTGTGATAACTTCCTGGTTCATTCCCTCTGGGATTAAGATGCTGCAGCTCATCTCCACAGTCGATCCTTTATTGGCACAGATCCAAGAAGAGCACGTCACACGCCAGACGTCCTGAACTTGAACCGCTACAACACAGAGCACATCAGGAACATGATGATCAAGAACCATCAACATTCACAACTTTCAGAAGAGAAAATAAAAACCTCAACATGTCTCGACGTCTAAAAATGATCAGATCACGATTTTGTCCGACTGTAATCATTTAAAAACTCAAAAATATATAAAGGCTTTTTTTTAACGGTTGTGTATGTGACTTCCTGTGCTTCTACAGCACTCCTCTTGTGGACACTGGAGGAACTGCAGGTTGCTGTTTAGCGTCGGCTTCATTTGTCAACACTGGAGGCAGCTGATTGGATAAGATGTCCCACTTAAAGACAGAAGTGGCAGGGATGGTGCAGATCGTTAGTTACGTACTGTAACTCCAGATTCTATGAGTATAGGCGCAGCCCTCTAAGGCTATCGCTATTGGGTTTATCCCTCGCGCGCATGCGCAGCACTGAAAAAGTTGTAGTCCACGCCCACCCACGATGTGGGCCCCTCCCACGGTCAACCTGCCGGTATATAAGCGGAAGGGACCGTGTGTTCTGTTCCCCAATAAAGGGCTTTTCTTCAGCCGTTACGGAGTCAGTGGGGCCCACCGCTTAGAGGGCTGCGCCTATACTCATAGAATCTGGAGTTACAGTACGTAACTAACGTTCTATTTCGTATAGGCTTCGCCCTCTAAGGCTATCGCTATTGGGTTAGAGGCGAAGCAGGATGTAGTCAATGCCACACTGGGTCCGGAAGGTACCACAAGCACAACAACACCCCGAACAACCATTTTCCGCCTGACAGCATCAGGGGAAAAAATGGAACATCCCACTCTTGCCCACTCAGACAGAGTGCTGAGCACTGAGTGAGACATTGAGAAACGGGAGGCATCCCGTAGATAAAAACGCACAAAGGAGCACGGAGAGGACCACGAAGCTGCAGTGCAGATGTCGTCCACCGTCACGCCCCCGTGCAGGGCAGCCGAGGAAGCAACTCCCCTGGTGGAGTGCGCCCGAATGCCCGCCGGAGGCTCAGCTCCTGAGGCGATATAAGCCTGTGTGATGGCGTCACACAGCCAGTGTGACAGCCGCTGTGTTGACAGGGGCTGTCCCACAGAATGTGCCCTGTAGTGAACAAACAGCTGCTGAGAACAACGTATGGCAGCTGTGCGCGCAACATAGCATGCCAGAGCGCGCACTGGGCACAGCAGGTGGGAGGTCGCCTGCTCCCCAGATGTGTGGGGAGGAGGAAAAAAACCCTCCAGCGTGATCACTCGCGACTTGAACCCGCTAGTGATGACTTTTGGCATGAACGCCGGGTTTGGCCGTAATACAGCTGAACTACCGTCCTCCTGAATCCTGAGGCAGGACGGAGCCACAGAGAGAGCTGACAGCTCACTGACACGTTTTGCCGACGTCAGAGCTAAGAGCAAAACCGTTTTAGCCGACAGAAAACGTAGGGGAATCTGATCCAAAGGCTCAAACGGCGCCACAATCAGTGCGCGCAGCACCAGTGCCAAATCCCATTGCGGGGCCAGGCTGCGCACCACCGGCCGAAGCCTCTGTACCCCTTTTAAAAACCGCTTCACCAGCGGGTGGCAAAACACCGAACGGTCACCAAAACCTTCGTGGCATGATGAAACTGCCGCCGTGTATGTTTTAATAGTGCTAAATGCCAGATTTCGGTCCACTAAAAACTGGAGGAAAGAAAGCACTTGAGGCAGAGGACACGCAGTAGCGGAGAGTTCTCTCTCTCCGCACCAGCGTTGAAACGCAGCCCACTTTGCAGCGTAAGATGCCGTTGTAGAGGCAGCCCGAGTGCCTTGAATAGTGCGCACCACATCCTGAGCCAGCCCCATACTTACCAGATGTGTCCGTTCAGCGGCCAAACCCAGAGACGCTGGCCGATGATCGGGTGGCTCGTGAGCACGCCCCCTGCCTGCGAGAGGGCATCCCCTCTCCAAGGGATTTCCCAGGGCTCGCCTGACGTCATCTGACGTAGACACGGGAACCACATTGCATGCTCGCGCAGCGGGGCGATCAGAATGGCGCACAGCTTCTCCTTCCTTACTCTGTCCAGGAAGCTCGAAATCAACGGGACAGGGGGAAACGCATAAATGAGCGTCCTCGGCCATAGCCGATGCGAAAAGGCGTCCACCCCGAGAGGAGGGTCGCCCTTTGCGCTCAGGGAGAACCAAAGGGGACATTGTGCATTTTCGCGTGCTGCGAACATGTCCACCTCTGCTCTGCCGAACCTTTCCCATAACTGGGAAACCAGGTCTGCGTGAAGGGTCCAAGATCCCGGATGAGGACCCCCCCTTGACATGATGTCCGCTCCCCGGTTCAGTTCGCCGGGGACATACAGAGCACGGAGAGAAAGAAACCGTGTACTCGCCCAGACCAGCAGCTTCCTGGCTATGACGAGAAGCTGGGCTGAACGCACCCCGCCCTGGCGATTGATATAGGCGGCTGTCGCCCTGTTGTCTGTGCGGATCAGCACATGATGATTCTTTAGCAGGGGGAAGAAGTGAACAACTACTTCCCACACCGCAAGCAGCTCCAACCCGTTTATGTGGAGGGACATGCGCGCCGGCCACACTCCTCCTACTGCTCGGGACAGACACGTCCCTCCCCACCCGGAGAGAGATGCGTCTGTGAACACCGAGATGCGTGACGTAGCCCTTCCCAGGGGCACCCCCGCTGACGTCACGCGGGGATTCCCCCAGTGGGCCAAGTCCAACGCAACGGATAAAGGAACGCGAAGCAGACGTCTCCGCTGCAGCCGGGGATCGATGCGTTGGCGGATGAACCACCGCTGCAGACGTCTCATGTGGAGCAGGCCCAGAGGAATAACAACATGGGCTGCCGCCATCATGCCCAGCAGCCGCATGACAGTGAGAGCTGTCACCGTGCTGTGTGGCTTCACTCGGCTTAATAATCCTCTCAGCGCCTCCACCCTCTGCTGGGAGAGCCGCGCTGACATATTGGCCGAGTCCAACATCACCCCCAGGTACATTATGGACCGGGATGGGATGGGGGAGCTTTTCGCCCAGTTCACAATGAACCCCAATCTCGACAGATGAGACACGAGCGCCCTCGTCTGGAGAGCTGCTTCCTCTCTGGAGCGAGCCAGTAACAACAGGTCGTCCAGGTAAAATAATACTCTCATCCCTGCCCGGTGAAGCGGAGCCAGAGCTGCTTCTATGCACTTGGAGAAAGTGCGCGGAGCCAGGGAATAACCGAACGGCAGACGGTTGTATTGATACGATGTCCCCTCGAACGCGAAGCGCAGGTACTGCCTGTGCTTCGGGAGGATGGGGACATGGAAGTAGGCGTCCTTTAGGTCGATGGACGTGAACCAGTCGCCCTGGTGAACACACTCCAAAACCCGTTTGATTGTCAGCATATGAAATGATCTGACCACAATTGACTTGTTGAAAAGAGACAGGTCGAGGATGGGCCTCATCCCGCCTGTCTTCTTCCGCACGAGGAAGTAGCGGGAGTAATAACCCCGGCTCTCCTCCTCTCGCTCCACTCTGGAGATGGCATCCTTCGTCAGGAGCTCCTGCAGTTCTGACCGAAGAGCCAGGCACCCCTCCCTGGATGGTATGATCGTCTCCACTACCCCATTGAATTGTGGAGGGGGAGACGCAAACTGCAGGGCGTAACCCCGTTGGAGCAGTCTGTCCAGCCAGCTGTCCAGGGAACATACATCCCGCCATACGGAGTAATGCTCCGAGAGCGGGCGTACCTGTAGAGGAGACTCCGCCCCCCTGTCCATCAGCCACGTCAGAGCCCCGACCGCCGCTGCACATGGAGCGAGCTCCCGTGCAGCCCAAGGGGGGCCCGACTCGAAAGGGCTGTTGGGGAGCCCGAAGAGGCTCACACACAGAGGATGGAGACGGAAGAGACAAGTTCACACGACGTACCAAACCAGCACTTGTGGGCTCATGGTGGCCCCCCACCTGTCCACCGAAGAGCTCACCTCGTGAGGAAACACTCCGATGAAGAGAGGACCGAGGAGATGGCATGCATCTCGCGACAGACGTTGCAGTTGACTCATACAGCCCAGCTGGTTTTTCTGCAAAAAAACGAGCTGGCTGTACGCTTATTGTGGGAGGTGCGGAGGTGACAGGGCAACATGACTGAACAAACTCAGAACAGGAGCCCATGGAACCAGTATTAACTGCTTTATTATCAATACCGCTCATACACTCAACACCCCCCACCTCATGTCAGCGCCGCCACTGCTGCCTCGCAGGCTGGTCGGCGGGGGAAGTGGCAGGGCGTTTTGTACCCCTGCGTGTCTGCGCTGGTGGGGGCTGTCGCCGAGGAAACTCCTCTGGACGGGAAGCTGCCGCTGCAGCTGGACGTCCTCCTGATCTATCAGCCCGTCTGGCCTGCTGCCAGCCGCGCTGTATGCCACCGCGCTGACGTGGCCCCGGCCTGCTCCAACCAGCATGGCGGCGGAGCCCCTCCGCCTCCTCTGCTGCCACCCGCAGACTATCCGCCAAGGCCCCGAATTGTGGCCCGAACAGCCCCTCACGGCTGACCGGAGCCTCAACAAGCTGCCTCCTGGCAGCTTCGGGGATGGGTGACCGCTGGAGCCAGAGGTGCCGATGCACCTGGGTCTGCCACGTTGCAATCCTCGCCGACGCAACCGCAATGGTGGCACACAGAGAAAGGGCAGCACTTGATGCCTTTCTGATCTCCAATGCCTCCTCTGGTGCCATTGTTGTAGACTGGACCGCCAGTCTCGACATAGAATGGGCTAATAAGGACAAATTATTAGCTGCAGCAGAGGCCTGGTAGGCACATTGGTGCGACCTGTCCGTCAGGCGCGCTGTTAACAGATCCTGGCTTGATGGAGGGACAGGACGTCTCCCCAAGCCCCCCGCACGGACCCCGAAAAAAGCCGTCAGGTTAGCCTCCAAAGGCGGCACTGGAGGGAACCCACGGTCTGTAAACCCCTCCACTTTTGTGATGGATGTATAGGTTGCGACCGGAGCCCTCAGGAGCTTCGGACCCCGAAAAAAGCCGTCAGGTTAGCCTCCAAAGGCGGCACTGGAGGGAACCCACGGTCTGTAAACCCCTCCACTTTTGTGATGGATGTATAGGTTGCGACCGGAGCCCTCAGGAGCTTCGGATCCGCCGCTGCCCCCTCCTGATAGGGGATCAGAGCCGGGAACCGCGGCCACACCGGGTCCCGCCGGACCGGCCGGAGAAGCGGAAAATCCCCCGCCATCTCATCGATTGGCTCCTCCTCACGTGCCATCGGCACAGTGAGGCCCCGTCGAGCTGCAGCCGTTCTAATGATACCCGGCAGCTCCTGAAGCAGACCCCCCGCCATCGGCGGGAGCTGTGAGCGGCTCTCAGCCTGATTCCCAGGAGAGCCTGGGCAATCTGACTCGGTGACGGTGTCAGGTGCATCCTCCAGCTCTCCCGGCAGGGAGAGGGGAGGAATGGGAGACCCTGACACCGATCCACGGATGGAGTACGGTGAATCCGCAAACTCCTCTCCATGGTCCAGCATGCCCATCTCCCGACCCCCTGCGTACTCCCCCACCTGCCACACCGGCTCTGCCGCAACAGCGAAGGTTTCCACTCTCCGCTGCAGGTCATCACGGGGAAGGCGTAGACAGCTGCTACACGTTGCCCGTGAGGTTAATGCCAAGCTGGCATGCTCCGGCCCGAGGCAGGCCTCACAGAGACGGTGAGAGTCAGCCGGCAAGATGTACCCGGTCTGACATTGAGGACACACACGGATGGAGGTGGACATGCTTACGTTCTGTTCTTTTTGCAGGTGCTTGTGCATACTTAAACGCCTGAAGAAAAGAGGGAACAGAACACACGGTCCCTTCCGCTTATATACCGGCAGGTTGACCGTGGGAGGGGCCCACATCGTGGGTGGGCGTGGACTACAACTTTTTCAGTGCTGCGCATGCGCGCGAGGGATAAACCCAATAGCGATAGCCTTAGAGGGCGAAGCCTATACGAAATAGAAATGTGAGTTCTGAGGTCTTTACACTGGCTCCCAGTCTGTCTTTGTTTTTATTTCAATGAATTTTAATTTAAAAATGGAATATTAATTTAATTTGAATGATTTTTATTTCATTATATTTTGTTTTATATTTGTAACTGAAAATGGAATTTAAGTAAAAGTCCTGAGAAGGACTCTAAAAATATCTCCCGGATTTCCAAAAAAAAGTAAACTGGGTAATTGAAGATTGGAAACAGGCGTCCTGGTTGTAGTGAACCAAACCGACTACTGAACTCCATAGTTGGCCCTTATTAAAATCTCAAATATGAGAAGGACGCCTTCTGTCAAGAGCTTTGCAGGATTCTGGGAAATAGGGCTGCAGTTTGGTCCGTAGGGACTTGGGTTGGAAACTGGAGGGTCGCCGGTTCAAGTCCCGATGCGGACCGAAAACAACCTCTCGAGCACTGCCGAGGTGCCTTGAGCAAGGCAGCTGCCGCACTTTGCCATCTCTCCATTAATGCTTGTCCACAGGTTGTGTGCATGTGTGTGATTCAGGCCTGTGTGTGTGAGAAGCATGTCTCTAAAATAACAACAGAGTGTGAACCACAATTCCGCCCTTAGGGATTAATAAAGTATATAAATTAAAAAATCAACGATATCAGGCATAATCTGTTCCATAGTCCCACCACTTCACGCATGCTCTACTTCACATGTAAACTTCACAATCTAAATGTAAACATTGTTATTTCTGTTTCGTGTATACTTCAGGAGAGTGGCTGTATGGGCTTGAATGAGAAGTCTTGAGGTCCAATTACTTTTGGGTTTAATGATTTGGGTCCTGACAAACTAATTGGAAGACTCATAAATTCCCTATGGTGACATTAAGAATCTCTTGTCTTATTCAGTGCTTGTTTTATTAGGTATATATACCTAATGTTCCAATCATTAAAATCTCAAGTTGTGTATCGTGTAATAAAATTAAGGGTGCAAACGTTTATCAGATTTTTTGTCCTTATATCTAAGAAAAGGTAAGGATGTGAGGAAAAAGAATATCTAGATCTTCATGGCAGGGGACGCTCATGTGAACTGTGATGACAGAGCAGAAAAATGTGTTTGTTCGCCCTCAGGCAGGAGTGAGTCATAGTGTATTCATTTCTTTGAAGAAAAAAACCCTCTGTGCACTTGTGTTTATTGATGTGAACACACTAATACAACCTTTTTCATCAGCTCTTATGCACAGCCTGAACCTGCTTCTTAAATGCTCTCACTGCAGGTACAGTACACAGACACCTGTGCTTCAGGTGGGCTGATTCCCTCTCTGATTGTTCCTAAAACTGCTTACCTTTATACTATTCAGTCTAAGCCTGGCATCACACCGCTTATAGTGCATTACAAATGTAAAGAATTGACTTGATTTATACAATAAACAGAATTGGTATGGGATGAGAGCTCACGTCCGAAACCAAATCCATAATTCAATACTGCTAATCAATCCATACAATAGTGGATGGTGAATGGAGTTCAATTCAGTTTTATTTGTATAAGAAGACAAAGATAAACAAACAAACACAAAACAAAGTCATTCAAAAACAATAAACAAAATAAATAAAAACAAAACAGAAAAAGAAACAAGCAGCCAAAGGCACGAGAGAAAAGCAATGTTTTAAGGGAGGAGGGGAAGAGATGAAAGAAGAGGAGAGGAGGTGAAGGAGGAGGGGAGGAGATGAAAAATGCACTCTGATCTGAGAGGACAGAGAGAAACAGTCCTAACTTTAGAGATCATGGAGACATTAATGTGACTGAAGAATATCTGGATATCTGGTTTCAGGCCTGGTCCTCTATACGAACCTGCACACGCAGCGTCTCAACGTAATTGATTCAAAAGGTTTCATACTTGAAACACTTGTTCAGGTTCTTCACCAACATAACGAGGAAAGGAAGACTGAAATGTGTTCACTGGATCTGTTAGGCATGTTATAAACCTAGTTGGCCTACTAAAGGAAACAGAGGACAGAAAAAAAGAGGATTCGTTGATTAGCTCCATAACACGAATTGACACTAAACAAATAAAGACTGATTGATAAATATTGATGAGCGGGAAAACTTCCTTTAGAATTTTGAAAAGGTCTGGTTGCCTTTTAAATTGCCATGATGTGTGATGTGCTTTTGTTCACGTTTTGTACAGATACCAAGCAGTCTCCAAGCTCATCTCCTACAACACTCACATTCATACATACCTAATGGGCATGTTTTTTGGACTGTGGGTCCAAAGCACTTGGAGGAAACCAACACATGAGGAAAACATGCAAACTCCGGATGTCGTCAGACGTTGGCCGGACTGCCGAGGGAAGCTCAGGCATCGGCTGGATCACAGAGGGGACGTAGTCAGGCATCGGCTGGATCACAGAGGGGACATAGTCAGGCGTCGGCCGGACCGTTGAGGGAAGCTCAGGTGTTGGCCGGATCACAGAGGGGACGTCGTCAGGCGTCGGCCGGATCACAGAGGGGAGGTCGTCAGGCGTCGGCCGGACCGCCGAGAGAAGCTCAGGCATCGGCTGGTTCCTAGAGGGGACGTAGTCAGGCGTCAGCCGGACCGCCGAGGAAAGCTCAGGCGTTGGCCGGATCAAAGAGGCAATGTCGTCAGACGTCGGCCGGACCGCCGAGGGAAGCTCAGGCGTCGGCCAGATCACAGAGGGGACGTAGTCAGGTGTTGGCCGGATCACAGAGGGGACGTAAACAGGTGTTGGCCGGACCGGCGAAGGAAGCTCAGGCGTCGGGCGGATCACAGAGGGGACGTAGTCAGGCATCGGCCGCATCACAGGGAGGACGTTGATTAGCTCCATAACACGAATTGACACTAAACAAATAAAGATTGATTGATAAATATTGATGAGCGGTAAAACTTCCTTGAGAATTTTGAAAAGGTCTGGTTGCCGTTTAAATTGCCATGATGTGTGATGTGCTTTTGTTCACGTTTTGTACAGATACCAAGCAGTCTCTGATTTTAAATTAAATTCATTCGACAATTCATTATACTTCTTAACCAGTAAAAGCTCATCTCCTACAACACTCACATTCATACAATCATAATGGGCATGTTTTTTAGACTGTGGGTCCAAAGCACTTGGAGGAAACCAACACATGAGGAAAACATGCAAACTCCAGGTGTCGTCAGACGTTGGCCGGACTGCCGAGGGAAGCTCAGGCGTCGGCCGGATCAAAGAGGCAATGTCGTCAGACGTCGGCCGGACCGCCGAGGGAAGCTCAGGCGTCGGCCGGATCACAGAGGGGACATAGTCAGTGATCGGCCGGATCACAGAGGGGACGTAGTCAGGCATCGGCCGCATCACAGGGAGGACGTCAGGCGTCAACTGGGCCGCCGAGGAAACGTCGTCAGGCGTCGGCTGAACTGCAGAGGAGAAGTCGGCCGGACCGTCGAGGGAAGGGGCCAACGCCTGTGCTTCCCTTGGCGGTCCGGCCGACGCCTGACTACGTCCCCTCTGGGATCCAGCTAACGCTTGCGCTTCCCTCGGCGGTCCGGCCGACACCCAACGACGTTTCCTCGGCGGCCCAGTTCACGCCTGACGTCCTCCCAGTGGTCCTGTCGACACCTGACTACGTCCCCTCTGGGATCTAGCCGACGCTTGAGCTTCTCTCTGTGATCTGGTCGACGCCTGAATACGTCCCCTTTGGGATCCGGCCGATGCCTGAGCGTCCCTCAGCGGTCTGGCCGACGCCTGAATAAGTCCCCTCTGGGATCCGGCCGACACCTGTGCTTCCCTCAGCGGTCCAGCCGACGCCTGACTACGTTCCCTCTGGGATCCAGCCAACGCCTGCGCTTCCCTCAGCGGTCCGGCCGACGTCTGACGACATTCCCTCTGTGATCCGGCCGACGCCTGAGCTTCCCTCGGCGGCCCCTCTGGGATCCAGCTGACGCTTGAGGTCCTCTTGGCGGTCCGGCCGACGCCTGACTATGTCCCCTCTGTGATCCGGCTGATGCCTGACAACATTGCCTCTGTGATCCGACCGACGCCTGAGCTTCCCTCGACGGTCCGGCCAACTTCTCCTCTGCGGTTCAGCCGACGCCTGACGACGTTTCCTCGGCGGCCCAGTTGACGCCTGACGTCCTCCCTGTGATGCGGCCGATGCCTGACTACGTCCCCTCTGGGATCCGGCCAACGCCTACGCTTCCCTCGGCGGTCCGGTCGACGCCTGACTACGTCCCCTCTGGGATACGGCCGACGCCTGAGCTTCCCTCGGCGGTCCAGCCGACGTCTGACGACATTCCCTCTGTGATCCAGCCGACGCCTGAGCTTCCCTCGGCGGTCCAGCCGACGTCTGACGACATTCCCTCTGTGATCCAGCCGACGCCTGAGCTTCCCTCTGCGCTGTGACGACACCCGGAGTTTGCATGTTTTCCTCATGTGTTGGTTTCCTCCAAGTGCTTTGCACAGTCCAAAAAACATGCCCATTAGGTCAATATGTATGAATGTGAGTGTTGTAGGAGATTTTTTTACTGCTTCCCTCGGCGGTCTGGCCAACGCCTGGCTACTTCCCCTCTGGGATCTGGCCGACGCCTGAGCTTCCCTCAGCAGTCCGGCCGACGCCTGACTACTTCCCCACTGGTGTCCGGCCAACGCCTGCGCTTCCCTCGGCGGTCCAGCCGACGTCTGACGACATTGCCTCTGTGATCTGGCCGATGCCTGAGCTTCCCTCGGCGGTCCGGCCGACGCCTGACTACTTCCCCACTGGTGTCCGGCCAACGCCTGCGCTTCCCTCGGCGGTCCGGCCGACGCCTGACTACGTCCCCTCTGGGATCCAGCCAACGCTTGCGCTTCCCTCGGCGGTCCGGCCGACGCCCAACGACGTTTCCTCGGCGGCCCAGTTCACGCCTGACGTCCTCCCAGTGGTCCTGTCGACACCTGACTACGTCCCCTCTGTGATCTGGCTGATGCCTGAGCTTCCCTTGGTGGTCCGGCCAACGCCTGACTACTTCCCCTCTGGGGTCCGGCCAACGCCTGCGCTTCCCTCGGCGGTCCGGCCGACGCCTGAGCTTCCCTCGGCAGTCCGGCCAACGTCTGACGACACCCGGAGTTTACATGTTTTCCTCATGTGTTGGTTTCCTCCAAGTGCTTTGGACCCACAGTCTAAAAAACATGCCGGATCCCAGAGGGGACGTAGTCAGGTGTCAGCCGGACCGCCGAGGGAAGATCAGGCATCGGCCGTACCCCAGAGGGGACGTAGTCAGGCGTCGGCCGGACCGCCGAGGGAAGCGCAGGCGTTGGCCGGACCCCAGAGGGGAAGTAGTCAGGCGTTGGCCAGACCGCCGAGGGAAGCGGTCATGGGCATGTTTTTTGTACTGTGCAAAGCACTTGGAGGAAACCAACACATGAGGAAAACATGCAAACTCCGGGTGTCGTCACAGTGCAGAGGGAAGCTCAGGCGTCGGCCGTATCCCAGAGGGGACGTAGTCAGGCGTCGGCCGGACCACCGAGGGAAGCGCAGGCGTTGGCCGGACCCCAGAGGGGAAGTAGTCAGGCGTCGGCCGGACCGCTGAGGGAAGCTCAGGCGTCGGCCGGATCACAGAGGCAATGTCGTCAGACGTTGGCCGGACCGCCGACGGAAGATCAAGCATCGGCCGTACCCCAGAGGGGACGTAGTCAGGCGTCGGCCGGACTGCCGAGGGAAGATCAGGCATCAGCCGTACCCCAGAGGGGACGTAGTCAGGCGTCGGCCGGACCGCCGAGGGAAGCGCAGGCGTTGGCCAGACCCCAGAGGGGAAGTAGTCAGGCGTTGGCCAGACCGCCGAGGGAAGCGGTCATGGGCATGTTTTTTGGACTGTGCAAAGCACTTGGAGGAAACCAACACATGAGGAAGACATGCAAACTCCGGGTGTTGTCACAGCGCAGAGGGAAGCTCAGGCGTCGGCTGAATCACAGAGGGAATGTCGTCAGACGTCGGCTGGACCGCCGAGGGAAGCTCAGGCGTCGGCCGGATCACAGAGGGGACGTAGTCAGGCGTCAGCCAGACCGCCGAGGGAAGCGCAGGCGTTGGCCATACCCCAGAGGGGAAGTAGTCAGGCGTCGGCCGGACCGCCGAGGGAAGCGCAGGCGTTGGCCGGACCCCAGAGGGGAAGTAGTCAGGCGTTGGCCAGACCGCCGAGGGAAGCGGTCATGGGCATGTTTTTTGTACTGTGCAAAGCACTTGGAGGAAACCAACACATGAGGAAAACATGCAAACTCCGGGTGTCGTCACAGTGCAGAGGGAAGCTCAGGCGTCGGCCGTATCCCAGAGGGGACGTAGTCAGGCGTTGGCCAGACCGCCGAGGGAAGCGGTCATGGGCATGTTTTTTGGACTGTGCAAAGCACTTGGAGGAAACCAACACATGAGGAAAACATGCAAACTCCGGGTGTCGTCACAGTACAGAGGGAAGCTCAGGCGTCGGCTGAATCACAGAGGGAATGTCGTCAGACGTCGGCTGGACCGCCGAGGGAAGCTCAGGCGTCGGCCGGATCACAAAGGGGACGTAGTCAGGCGTCAGCCAGACCGCCGAGGGAAGCGCAGGCGTTGGCCATACACCAGAGGGGAAGTAGTCAGGCGTCGGCCGGACCGCCGAGGGAAGCGCAGGCGTTGGCCGGACCCCAGAGGGGAAGTAGTCAGGCGTTGGCCAGACCGCCGAGGGAAGCGGTCATGGGCATGTTTTTTGTACTGTGCAAAGCACTTGGAGGAAACCAACACATGAGGAAAACATGCAAACTCCGGGTGTCGTCACAGTGCAGAGGGAAGCTCAGGCGTCGGCCGTATCCCAGAGGGGACGTAGTCAGGCGTCGGCCGGACCACCGAGGGAAGCGCAGGCGTTGGCCGGACCCCAGAGGGGAAGTAGTCAGGCGTCGGCCGGACCGCTGAGGGAAGCTCAGGCGTCGGCCGGATCACAGAGGCAATGTCGTCAGACGTTGGCCGGACCGCCGACGGAAGATCAAGCATCGGCCGTACCCCAGAGGGGACGTAGTCAGGCGTCGGCCGGACCGCCGAGGGAAGATCAGGCATCAGCCGTACCCCAGAGGGGACGTAGTCAGGCGTCAGCCGGACCGCCGAGGGAAGCGCAGGCGTTGGCCAGACCCCAGAGGGGAAGTAGTCAGGCGTTGGCCAGACCGCCGAGGGAAGCGGTCATGGGCATGTTTTTTGGACTGTGCAAAGCACTTGGAGGAAACCAACACATGAGGAAAACATGCAAACTCCGGGTGTCGTCACAGCGCAGAGGGAAGCTCAGGCGTCGGCTGAATCACAGAGGGAATGTCGTCAGACGTCGGCTGGACCGCCGAGGGAAGCTCAGGCGTCGGCCAGATCACAGAGGGGACGTAGTCAGGCGTCAGCCGGACCGCCGAGGGAAGCGCAGGCGTTGGCCGGACCCCAGAGGGGAAGTAGTCAGGCGTCGGCCGGACCGCCGAGGGAAGTTCAGGCGTCGGCCGGATCCCAAAGGGGAAGTAGTCAGGCGTCGGACGGAAGTACGGCAGGAGGTTTGCATCGGCAGGGTACGGGTTCGGGTCTGCCAGTGGAGGAGCTCAAACAGGTGGGGGGGGTCTCTGCAGCTGTAAATGAGAAGGGTGGGCGGAGGTGGTGCAGAGTTGAAAGAAGGCGGTTCTAGTGACGTGTTTCATGTGTTTGTGGAATGAGAGGGTTTAGTCGAAGATGCCACAGAGTTTACAGATGTGGGGGGAAAGGAGCACAGTTGAGCCATCGATGGGGAGGGAGAAGTTGATGGTGGATTTGGGGCTGATGATGATTTGTCGCAGTTGAGTTTGTTGACTATGTCCAATGTCCTGTTTAGAATGGTTGTCCTGCGTTGTTTACATCGAGGAAGGGCTGAATCAGACTGTAGGTACAGTCAAACATTTCACAGAGAGGGTTTGAGTTACAGTCAGCATCCATTCCCCTGGACAGGAAACCTATTGAGAGAAGCGCACCAGCGGAGGCTAAAAACATACCTGCTTTCAGTACACCTTTACCCCAGCGACTCAACACACTTGTAGTCTGATTCTCATCTTCAGCAGGAGTCTCCTCAGGTGAACCAAGTCGAAGCTCTCCAGCCTTCATAAGTTCCTCTGCTAAATTGTCTCTGCCAACTAAAGTCTCCTCCTCTTGTCTTGTTTCGTACTGTTTTCTAAAATCGCGGATACTCTGTTTTAAATATGTGTTGTGGGTGTACAGCTCATCAATTATATGCTGCTTATCATTAAGGTCCTTTTGTTGAGTTGTAGCTACTCTATTTATCTCCCAGAGTGATTCCTCAGCATCCTCCAGTTGGTTCTGATGCTTCTTTAAAGCCAACTTCAGCTCTTTAATTTCATCTTTCTGTCTGCTCGACAGTGACTCAAGTTGATCCCTCTCATTTTCAAGGACATTATTGTTGTCATTAACAAATTTTCCTTCTTTCCGAAGTTCAGACAGTGCCTGCTTCAGATTTTGTATCTTTACCTGATTTGTTTCATTTAAATGTTCTGCACGTTCCAGATCTTCTGTCATCTTGTCATAATCCCTTAAAACTTTCTGCGTGACTTGTAGTCGATCCTTTAGATAATGAACCTGTCCTTTAAGAAGTTCATGCTTTTTCTTCATGCATTCATTCTCCTCATTTATATCTAACTTTGCCTCTTCAAGAGTTTTTATCAAAGTGTCTCTTTCCTCTAAGGCCATCTCCTTATTATTCTTGTTGACTTCCTGTGCTTCATGTAGAAGAAATATGAGTTCATTCACTTCTGTACTTAGATTTTCATTTCTAAATTTGTGGTGTGCAAGCTCATCTGTCATATGTTTATTCTCCTTTCTTAAAAATAACGTCTCATTGAGACCTTTTGTGTAGGTCTCTCTTTCCTTCAAGTTCATCGCGTCATTATTCCTGTTGACTTCCAGAGCTGCTTGTAGTTGACCCTCAAGAGAATAAACTCGTTCTTTAAGCTGTTCAAGCTCTTGGTTCAAACGTTTACTCTCCTCACTTAAAAATAACTTCTCCTCCTGCACAGTTTGTATGAAAGCATCTCTTTCCTTCAATGTAACCTCATTATTATTACTGTTGACTTCCTGTGCTGCTCGTAGTTGATTCTCAAGTGAATGCACCTTTTCATTGAGATCTTTATGTGCTTCGTTCATACATCTACTTTCCTCACTCAAAAATAACTTATTTTCAAGACTTATAACGCAACTGTCTCGTTCCACTGAAGTCAGCTCATGATTCCTGTTGGCTTCTTGAGCTTCCAGTAGTTGACACTTGAGTTCCTGCACTTCTTTAATAAGATCCATATTAATATAATCCCTGTTTGTAAACTCATCGATCATATGTTTTTTCTGCTCAATAAAAGCGAATATCTCCACTTCTAGAGTTTTTATGGAACTGTCTCTTTCCACTGAAGTCAGCTCATGATTCCTGTTGGCTTCTTGCGCTTCCAGTAGTTGACGCTGGAGTTTCTGCACTTCTTTAATAAGATCCATATTAATATAATCCCGGTTTGTAAACTGATCATTCATATGTTTTTTCTGCTCAATATAAGCTAATATCTCCTCTTCTAGAGTTTTTATGGAAGTGTCTCGTTCCACTAAAGTCAGCTCATGATTCCTGTTGGCTTCTTGCGCTTCCAGTAGTTGACACTTGAGTTCCTGCACTTCTTTAATAAGATTTCGATTGATAGATTGTTGATGTGCAATCTCATCATTCATATATTGATTCTCCTGAGTTAAAGCTAAATTCTCCTCATCTAGAGTTTTTATGGAAGTGTCTCTTTCCACTGAAGTCAGCTCATGATTCCTGTTGGCTTCTTGCGCTTCCAGTAGTTGACACTTGAGTTCCTGCACTTCTTTAATAAGATCCATATTAATAGAATCCTGGTTTGTAAACTCATCGATCATATGTTTTTTCTGCTCAATATAAGCTAATATCTCCTCTTCTAGAGTTTTTATGGAAGTGTCTCTTTCCACTAAAGTCAGCTCATGATTCCTGTTGGCTTCTTGAGCTTCCAGTAGTTGACACTGGAGTTTCTGCACTTCTTTAATAAGATTTCGATTGATAGATTGTTGATGTGCAATCTCATCATTCATATATTGATTCTCCTGAGTTAAAGCTAAGTTCTCCTCATCTAGACTTCTAAAATAAGTGTCTCTCTCCTTTAATGTCTCTTTCTCATCAGACAAAAGGTTTGAGATCAGCTCCAGGTCTTTCCGTATTTCGATCTTCTCATTGATGGACTCCTGTAGCATGCTCTGCTTTGCCCCTAAATCTCCTAATGCACAGTGAAGCTCCCCTTCCTTTGATTGCAGGGACTCCTGCATCCTGGATACTTCTGCCACCAGATATTCATTCTCTACCTGCATTTTCTCTTTGAGATGTTCAAGTTCACTCAGTCTTTGTAATATGTCTTCATCAGGTTTGTGTTGCTGAGCCTCCTTGACAAGGTGTTCATGATCACACAATGCTGCCCTGAGTGTTTCAACTTCTGCTTGGTTTGTTATAACCTGTGACTCAAGGCTGGAGACCTCAGTGGTTAGTTTATAATTCTCCTCACCAAGAGTCTTCCTAGTGTCCTCAAGACTCTGCAATTCCCCTTTAAGCTGTTCAACCTCTGCCTGGTATTTCTCTAGATGGCTTACTCTGTCCCTTAGATTTTGATTCTCCTCACTTAGAGTCCTTACAGTGTCTTTAAGATTCTGCTGTTCAGCTTCTGCTTTGTTTGTTTGTTCTTCAGTCTCTTCTCTCAAAACCAACTTCTCCTTTTCCAGATTCTCAGTGTAAGCAACATTTTTCTCCTCAACACTTTCCCCTGCAGGCAGAGGGTTTGAGAACCACAACACATCTTCATTAATGTCTCTGGTTTCACCAACCAACACCTGAAGCCTGCTGTTCTCAGTCTTCACATACTCTACCTCCAACTGTAGAGAATGGTACTCTGACACTTGTTGTGTTCGGTTGGCCTCTACATCTTTTAACTTCAACCTTAGCGCTTCTATCTCTGTTCGTAATGAAGCCTCTCGTCTGATTGATTCCTCATTTAATTGACATATTTTATCTACTTTAACCTTCCATTTTGAGTTGTTCTCCCTCATCTTGTGGATCACTGTAAAAAGCTGTTTTTGTAAACGTTCCTTTTCTGTTTTAAGTTTGGCCTTACTGACCTTTGCATCTCCTAACTTCAACTTTAGTTCTTTTACCTCCACCTGAGGATTGGTCTCCTTGGTGCTTGCTCTTGGTCGTCTCCTGACCTTTGATTTAATTGACCGCTCCCTGCTCATATAACCATTCAATACTGAGTTGTACATCCCCGAACCATCATTATACTGATGCTTCTTTAACTGTGAACGAGCAACATGAATATGCTCCTGAGGGCTCTGAGGCTCAGGAGTTTCCAACAACTCTGGCACACGACGCGAGCCCTTATCCTGAAATATTCGTGAAGCAGCATGAGTATTTTTCTTGAGAAATTTTTGTTTACAGAGAGAATTTAGAAAATAGCTCATTAGTATTATTGTATATTACTATTATTTAGCAACTAAATGTAGCTACAATTAAAACGTGCAACAGAACGTAGCTGTATTCGCAGATTAATCCGTCTTTTTTCCTTCCTTACATGCACGTTTGAAGCCCCCAAAATAAACTGAAACAGTCTTATCAAATATCCAGATCAAAGGCATCCTGTGACGTCATGACATTCCTTACGTCATAGAACGTTTTACTATGTTTTAAACAGTGAAGTCGTCATAGTAACGTTAATAGTGCTTCATTCAAAAGTAAACAACTGAGGGATTAATATCTCTCTCTCTCTCTCTCTCTCTATATATATATATATATATATATATATATATATATATATATTCATATATCCATATATTCATCCATATATATCCATATATATCCATATATAAAACACTTGATGACTCAAGCGGGATTCGCCGACGTAGCAACGTAGCAGCGTAGCAACGTAGCAACGTGGCAACGTGGCGGCCATCTTGGGACAGGCAGCTGACGTGCTGCGCTCTATGGGAGCAGACAGAAGGTGAGTGATGAGCTGAAACAAAAATACTCTTAACTCCATGAAATATTGACGGATTTACAAACGGTTTGCTTTATTACAAACCGTATTATACGGAGGTATGACACATGAGGTTTGTACATGTTGAAATGGCCGCTTTTGTTTTTGAAAAACAATTTAATTGTGTCCAGCCTATTTGTGCAAGTTATCACGGCTGAGACAACAATCAAGTTTAATTTATCGACCAATACGAAACCAATAAGGTTTTTATACAACGTCATTGATGTCTGTCTGACTGTCTCTGTGGATGTTGTTGTATTTATTAGCTGTCTAACTTGTTACATTACAAAGTTGACTCAGTTTACATAGTGTCTGGTGTGTGTCGTGGGTTCTTGATTAAACAGACTGTTGTTTACTTGAAGAGAAGTATTTAATAAACGTAACTTCAATCTTGGTAGTTAACAGGCATCACTGTCAAAACGTGTACATCCTCAGAGTCATACTGCGCATGCTCCAACTAACTACAGAGAGCTCGTGCTCTTCTCATTCCACATAGATGTAAGTGTGAGGTCAGCTGAGTGAACTATGATTAAAGATCTTTAATCTGTTGTCTACATGTTTCAGCTGGTCCTGAAGAAAATACAATGCAGTAAGTGTCAGACTAAATAATTAGTTACAGGTGTGTGTGTGCATTGTTAGCTGTTATTCACATTATTATTATTATTGGAATTATAATGGGTTTTTGTTTATTTACTGTAGGGAGTCAGCAGGAGAACATGGACATGGTGTGGTCAGATACTGAAAAAAACTCAGCTAATGGATTGAATTATTATTCAATATCTCTGTAAATAGTTTTTATTTCATTAAACTTATTAGAAACAAATGCTGTTCCTTCTCTGCTCCACCCAGCGGTAACATAATACCGATGTGTATATCTAAAATAAATACAGAGGCTATATTTCACTGTTATGTATTTAGTTATAATTATACTAGAGGTTACTAATGAAACATACCAGGGACATATCAATGTTAGAAATAATGATTTAAAATAAATGCCATGTGTCTGTAGCCATTGCTTTAGTGATCTGTTTATTTATGAAAGTTCATGTTTAAAATGATGCAGAAATACACTTAATCTCTTGATCTCTGGCCATACCGGTCAAGTTTTGGATATTAAACAACGTTGCTACGTCGCTCCTGATTGGCCAACAGCACGAGGGAGTCATCCAGGGTTTTTAGATATCTATGGATTAATCAGCCATGACGTCACTCAATGAGCGTGTGGTCGGTTGTTTTTAAACCAGTGAACATAGATATATAAGGGTTATAACAATGAGCATGGTCTTGTTACCTGCTCTTTTGTTAAGGTCCTTTACCTGCTTTTTGTAAAGTGTCTCGAGATAACATCTGTTATGAATTGACGCTATATAAATAAAGATTGATTGATTGATTGATTGAAGGGTGAACGCCCAGCGTGCATACTCTCTTCCTCATTTATTTAACGTGACGGTGAGAAAAGAAGTTTGTTTTCTGAGCCTCACGTCTCTCACACCTCTTTCATTCATTCAGCTGCACCTGACTTTCCTTGCTGCCTTGATGAACAGAGGGATACCTGACGCTCACCTGGAGGTCATCACAGGATCAGGTAAGGTTAAATCACATCCCAACAAGCTGTCATGACATGGGAGCATTAGATACCTGAGGTCGTATAGTTTAATGGGACATTAATGAGCATTGTGTTCTTTGATAGATGAGAAATGTTTTTACCTGATCAAGCTGTGAAATGAGTTAGGCTGATGATAAAGGGGATTTATCATTAGCTGCTTTGACAGTTGAATATTTTCTGTCCTGGTAAATTTGTTGTTTACTTTGTTTTAATTGCAGTGAGTTTATTTGTCATTGTTTAGTTATGATCTACACACATCTACACAGCCACAAGTCCTGAAGCTCCTGGCCAAACCAGTTTTGTACAGTTTGACTGAAGAAAACAATAAAACATGTAAATATGTGATTGTATGCCCGACATCTATAAGGATACTGTCATTACAGAGAGACATATTAGTTTAGTTTCTCTTTTGTCACATAGCTTAACTACATCCTGCCCACCGCTGACAACACACATTGCTCCTAATGTATTTCTCATTATTGGTTTGCTTCTCTTTAGATATAAATGATGAAACTATTCACATGTGAAAGATACACACTGGCCATTTCATGAAGTACACCTGTGCTAACCTAATGCAATCTAACACAACAGCTCTACTTTATGAAGCTTTTACATGTTCACTTTATCTTGTCAGAAAGCTGATAATTATACTTTAAGATTATTATTGAGGTTGTAGTGGGTGGTTCTGGTCTACTGTAGTACAATATATTAAAATGTAATGTTTTGTCCCCCTCAGTGTTTGTTAATGGACGGACAAAAGTATGAGGAACACCGGTCATACAATGCACTCCAATACAGCACCACCATTGAGCATGACCTCAATAATAAACATAAAGTACAATAATCACCTTTCTCATGATGTCAACCAAATCCAAACATGTAAAAGCTTCTTCAAATAGAGTTTGTCAGAGTGGTTGTACTGGATTGCATCAGTTTGCACAGGTGTTCCTGTAAAGTGGTCATTGAGTTTACTGTATGTCTTACACCACTTCACAATAATAAGGCTCTGCCTATTCTTTTTTAAGTTTCACTTTCCATGTGCAACATAAGAGCTTACGCTGCCACCTGCTGGCTGACGTCGACAACTGAACAGAAACTAATGTCACAGTATGTGATAAACAACATGTTGAATGGACATTATTTACCAAAACAAATACTTTTACATGTGCGTCATATGTGAATTGGAATCCTGTACCTCAACAAAACAGTAATTAAAATCCTTCTGAGAACACTAAAAATATTAAGTCCCAATGTGTTGTGAAAATACCCTTATAGTCTACATTTAAGGAATATTTCAAGCCTTATGGGGTCTAGTCATTGAATCTGTGAAGACAATAACATCTCTAACTGTGAACATTATTTGGATATAAAAACTTTAATTGTCATTTGACTGAAATGGAGCATAAGAATGCTGTAAAGTGAGTTTTAAAGTGAACTATTCCTTAAGACAATAACCAAAACATTTAATCTCATATTGTTGTTGTTGTTGTTTACTCTTTCCCTGACAGCTGGACCAAGATGTTGTCAAGTTAATGGATGAAGAAACCCTGTCAAAGTCACTTCCTCATTTTGGAGGAACTTTGTTGGAGAGCAATGCAGAAAAGAAAAAGACACTGAAAGAAGGCAGACGAGAGAAAAGTTCCAAGCTCTGTCCGAGCAGCAACAAGCTCATGAAATCATACTCGCCCAGCACTTGGTTTGGGAAACAAGAAGGCTGCACCAAAAACAAGAAAATCAGAAGTGGGTTGGATGAATTATCAAGATGGTTATTTCAGGCAGGTCAGACGACCAACAGGCGAGGACACAAGAGAGATGATTGTGAACAAGATACTCGGGGACTGGAAGACAATATTCTTTCACAACCATATTGTATTTAGATGCTAATTTCTTACATCAAAGAAAACACTTTAGCTAGTTGGCTAGCATTACCACAGTTGCTACTTCCTGTTTGTTGCTCAGTTATGAGTTCAAACTCCCTAAAACATTTTTATTTTCACTGTTAGAGTTAGGAAGCCACGAGCTCCTTAATGCATAGATATGAACATAACATTCAAAAGATCACTGGGAACACAACAGCAGAATCCCACTCTGCTCCTTCCAGAAGCAAAAGAAGGTTCAAGAGGCAGTTTTCTGTCAGTGATCTGATCCTCAACGTCCGTCACCAAGCAGGGAAACAGCCACTCATCGACTGAAGTCAAACATAAGCCAGAAAGCAGGTAACTGGCTCACAAAGGCTTAAACACAGCTAACACCATCTCTGTCAAGACAGGACAGTCCTGTGCAGAAATTCAATACACAACATAAAGTGCATTAAATAGAAAACACAAACCTTACTGCTTAAAATAAGGGCCACATTAAAGACAATATTCATTTGGCGTTTACTTTAAACCAGAGTACATGAGAATCATGAAACCCGGGACGTGATGGAAAACAGTCCACTGTGGGTGGTAAACACATGAGGTTTGTCTTGATGTTGAGTGGCGTGAGAGCTGGATCTCAGACGAGGGAAAGATGTAAGTCTTGGGACACATCACCAGTGGTGTACCTTTGAATCACAGACATTAATTTGGTTGTTAAAACTTTACCCAGGTGAAAGCAGAACATTACACACACAATTATGTAAATATTTAATATGACTGCTCACCTAGCATGAGAATGACACATTGATATAAAGCTAGTGTGTCACTTTGACCTGGGCCAGAGCTTCAGCAAGTATCCCAGCATAAACTTTAGAGCAGCCAAAATAAATCAATAATAAAGTAGGCAGCCTGAGTCATGTCAGGCTGTTTAAATACAAAGCCAGACTCGACACGGCCGCAGCAGAGGAGCTGGCAATAAGTTTCAATCAGGGTTGAAGGATTAGGGGGGATTACCACAGAAATGATCCCCCATGTGTAAAAGGTATTGTCACTACTTAACCTTCATAGGTCTCAGGCTCTCTATTGTCATAACTAATAATTGTATCCCCCCCCCCCCAATGTTGTCTGAATATTTGACCTGTCTCACTTCTGAGACGTTTTGGACATTGTGGCAGCATCCTTTTGTTTTACTGAATGTGTCATTGATAATGTGTTCCAGGTAAGGATGACCTGATACCAGTACTATTCACCATCTGTCTGATTCCACCTTTAATAGTTTTTAATAGTTACTATATCGATTACTTTTACATTCTTTTCTGTCTTTAATGATGTACAATCTTTCATTTGCTCTATTTTTTAATTTCTGTTGCACTCTTTCTTTAAGCTTTATTTAATGCATTTCTGTGTTTATGTCTGTAAAGCTCTGTGAATTGCCTTGTCACTGAACAGCGCTATATAAATAAACTTGCGTTGTCTAAATCTACAGATCAGTTCTGTTTCATAAACCGGATAAAACCAGCTGGGTTTGAAAAAAAACTCTGGAGTAAGGGCCATGTCAGATTTGAAGTCATACTTTACTGATCTTTCCAACAGGAAGCATCACAAGTGTGAAGACTTGAGAAAGCACAAAGAAAGATAAATCATTCATAAAAAGAAGAAACACTTAAGCAAAGTTTTTACATGTAACATGAAAACATGTGATGCTACAGTGGCTTAGCACAAGAAATCTGCGTGTCATTCCGTGTCAAACAGCATGCTATTACACTGCAGTGCAGTCAAAAGGAATACTAATGCAATACAATCAAATGTCAGGATGTAAGCCAGAGCTCTGAACGTGGATAACAAACATTCATTCGCAAAACAAATCAAAGACATAGACCGGGTTTTTAAAGGACAACATCATCAAACCAGTCTGAAGAGGGAGCCAAGAGTGAGAGGAGCCACAACAAAACACACATTTACCCTCTTTAAAAAAGATTTTATCAACCACTCGAGTATCTGTAGCAGGGGACGCTGTGATCTGAGGTTCATCTTTAATCCAGCACAGAGATAAACCTGGAAACGGCGTCAACTCTTTGAGCTCCCGGCCTCTCGTCTCACTTTGTGTTCGGTCACACGCAGGCCGAGCCAAATGTTTGTTTCTGTGAGAAGCTGATCTTATTTCAGTAATTTGTACCTCAAACATACTTCACACATTTCAAAAGGCAGGTAAGAGATTGAAGTGATTGTAGTTTGATCACCCAGTACAAAAAGACTCACAACATGACACTACTTTTAACTTGAGGTCAAACAGTCCTGATCTCATATTGGGCCTGTCCAGCTGACAGCATGGAGAGGGGCAGAGAAGGACACGCTGGAGTTTAGTCAAAGGTACATTTATTCACTTTTGTCCAACAGTTTCCCCTGCTTCAGATCTTTGTCTTGAACTACTCCACTCTTCTGTTGTCTATTTCACTGGGAACAGATCTCTCAACATGTGCTGTCACTGCCGTCGCTAACAAAACGCTGCCTGAAAGAAAAACCAGTGGGCGGAGCTCTGGACAGGAAACATCCCAGAACTTATTTGTACGACGGCGTTGTTTAAAAAAATAGAGAGAAAAAAGAGGAGACAAACGTTTCAGAGAGAAAGACTTGTTGAGATTAAAAAGTCGTTGATTCGTGAGAAATCAAAGTTGTACATTCCTGGAGAAGGTGAAGTCACAAACGCTGCCCTGAAGAAGAGCACATGACGCTGTAAGCCTTGGATGACGCCTGCAGCTGATGGCCCAATCAAATCACATTTTACTCAGACAACACGGACAAACGAGTGATTTGAGTGTGTGTGATTTCACATCATTACGAGCATCCAGACAGTGAATTCTCCAGATGAGCTCTGCACTCTGACCATTGAAACAGAGTTTGTACAGCTGGGCACAAAACAGACCATCGACTGAATCCATCCTGAAGCTGTGAAGACCTGTTCACCTCGAGACTCCCCGTAGAGAGGAATGATTTGATTGGACCATCAGCTGCAGGCATCATAGACGGCAATGAGAGGTGACAGTAGGTATGATTTTCTCGGTATTATTTGTGACGTTTTTTTTTATTTGTCAATTCACGACTGTATAATCACAAGTGATTTTCATCTCCGTAACGTACGGCTCTTTTTTTTTCGTTTTCAGGACGAACACAACGTCGTATATTTGGCACCAAAAAAAGTACAAACTAAAGAGACAGTAGCGAAAAGGCATCAAAAAAAAACTCAGCTCCAAAGTCATTCAGCCCGACGGAGCAGTGCGGCCATGTTGAAGAAAAACACACGTGAGATTTGAAGTGGTAAATCTTCAGACAGTGTGAGTATTATCAGACCTGTTCCAAAGACTGGTGTTGAAATGATGAAGATCAGTATTTTAGATAATGTGTCAGAATGACCATAACAATCACATTAACCATGGACGCTCAGAATAAACCGTCTTTATGGAGGGAATAAATTCACAGCCTTTAGACGCTCCTGAAAATGGGCAGAATCAACATCTGATTTAAAAGTCACTACGACTTAATATTCATGAGATGTAATATTGTAATTGTTGATCGCGTTCAATAAGGACGTCTGGTAAAGTTTTAATACTCACATCTGTTTTTCTCTCACGAGGCCCTCACACTCCGTCAGAGTACCGACCAATCAGAAGAAGAGAAAATAATTTTTGTTTTTTTCCTCCTCAGTCATGAATACGCCCCCCCCCCCCCCTCCACACACACACACACACACACTCCCTAAATCTTCTGTCTTAAGGCTAACATGAAGCTTTGTTGTAGCGATGGTGAAATAAGGCAGACGACTGTAAATGAGGTTTAAACTGTGTTGAGCTTTGCTACAGGCGTCGAGCGCGTCAATGATCGTGACCATAGATGATGCGATGACATCACAGCACATTAAACATAAAGATAACCGTCCTGAAATGTGAATGGACACAAAAACAATAAACTTTCTTGAAAAAATATAATTAACTTAAATAAGAATAAATAAATATATATAACTGTGGAATAAAATAAACAGTAAGTCAAAGCTTGTGAACACATTCACTCATCCAAGGCCTCACAGCTGAGGCCGTCATCGTCCACGTCTGCTCAGGCTCCGCCCCGCAGCACTGCGCCCTGTGCTTTAATAACGCCATGGTGTCCGTAAAACGTACAGAATCAACGCCTTCACGCCACCCTGGTGGTCTCCTCACTACTTCGCCCCACTATGTTTAGAAAACTACATACATCCTAACGTCATGAGTCCATGTGGCGGAGCACGAGGGCTTCAGATGAACCACTCCTTCTTGCTCTCGTCGATGGTTTCGGTGAAGGCGGGGTCATTGACGATGATCGCTGCATCGGCACAGTCTGCTGACTCCGCCCCCTTGGCCTCGTTGGTGTGATAGGAGCCTTTATGACGGAACAGATGGCGGATCACAAACACCATGATGCCGAGGACAATGAAGATCACCATGGAGATGATGCCTAGAAAGAAAAGAAAAAGCCTTTGAGTACATGTGAAAGGATCGAAGCACTGCAGCCCTCCCACCACCTCGTCACCACATTTACCTCCAACTATTGCAGAGTTGCGGTCCACTTCATCACTGTTGAGCTTGTCCTCATTGAAGGGGAAAACAGCTCCAGCTGAGAACAAAACAACTGGTGTTATAGAAAACTCTGGATATTCAAATGTGACACTTTCCTTTGGACTGTTTCATGTCTCTACCAGCTTCTATGTGCCACGGGTCGCTGGCCGAGGCCATGGGGGAGATGGTCAGGGGGGAGGCGCCACAGTTGGATGGTACCAGAATCCCGTGGGTGCTGACGGGGGCTGCCATGCCCGAGCGCAGTGCGGCTTTCAGAGGCGCCACGCTGTTCAGCTGAACTCTGGACAGACAGCCCACGAAGCCGGGCGTGTTGTAGCGCTCGATCAGGATGGGATCAATCTGACCCGTTTCTACAAGAAGACAGAACAAGGTTTTAGACTTTTAGACTCCGTTCAACTGTTCAGCAGCAACACGAGCTGAACTTGTCAGGACCCGGACTGAAGAAAACCTTGAACCTTGGACTGAGAACATGTGATCATGAAGAAGTGTACTGTAATCCCTGCACAGTTTTTAGTTGTGATGTACTTTTGCGTCCCAGCAGCTGTCCTGTACAGAGGCGTGTTTACATGGAGGGGACGGCCCCGTGTTTAAAGTCAAGGACGAGAGAGAAGAAGAAGAAGAACACACTCACTGCTTATTTGGACGTCACGTAAGTGTCTTTAGAGGACGCTCATTCTGTGTCACTTTATGTGCGATGTGAAGCTGAGAGCTAACCAAAGTGTGCTAGCATTAGCATGCTAACATAACAATGCAGGACACACACAGTTCGAGCCGAGGAAAATTCTGCTGGCTTAATGCTCTTTAATTACGGTGTGATGTCGTTTATAACGAGTGGAAGGGTGTTTGGGGGGGGGGGGGGGGGGGGTGTAGCTGAGGGTGACACCTACTGGATCAAAACGTTCCTCCTTTAATAAGATGTATGATTGTGTCTCTTCATGCAGGTCAAGATTTTCTTGGAGGCTAAAAAGTAAAAATCCTGCACACTACTCCTGCTCAGCATACACTAATGTATGTGTACCGACCAAAAGCCCTCGCTGTCTATCTGTGTGCCACCTGTTTGGCTCCGCCCACCAAACACATCGTCACTGTGTGCAAACATCAACGTGGTCTATAGCATCCTGTCTGAGCCACACGCACACTTCCACTCAGTGGAATACTTACCAAAGACTTTTCCAAGAAACATACTCTTGATCAGGTTGAAGTGTGTGTCGGAGGCCTCAGGTAGACTGTACGTGGACACTGGATAGTGGTCCAGCTGGAGAATACGGACGCAACAAAAAGACACACTCAGCTGATGACTTCATTCAGATAACTTATATATAAACACAGATACAGGTTCACTCCTCAGTACGAGCTCTGACAGCCGTTTGCACTTCTTCTAACTAAGCTAACCAAGCTCTTACAGACTGACAGGACGGATCTATTTCACCTATCAGTGCTGCAGATTGGGCAACACATCACGCACACGTGCAGTTCCGTTACCTTAAATATTGATCTCAACCGTATCAACATTATAATGAACCTCATGAAATAAGGGTGTTGTAACTTTAATTCAATCCCTTCTCCTGGCACCGAGGCAGAAAGCACTAACCTGAAGTCGTATCTCTCTGAACTTTCTCGTGATGTTGACAGAGTGTGGCTGTCCGTTAGCCAAGTTCCGATGGTCGACGTCGATGGTGAAAGGTTCTGTTGGCCCTCCGAGGCTGTAGCGGATCTGCAGGGTGCCTGAACACACGAAACAGACGTAACGTAGATTGAATGACATATCTGAAAAGCCTGATACAGGCCCTGTGATGTAATGCAGCAGCTGTGTATACATAACACTGTTTATTCATAGAAAATATAAATGAACCATATGTCCTGCACCATCATCATCTTAACTGAAGATGAAGATTACAAACTAAAACATGAGGGACTTAAATGGTGCTCTGTTATTGGATAAATGAAACCATGTGCACTCATGTCTGAGGACTGGGAGTTGTAGTAGTCAAAGTCATCAGACATTTCTGAAGGATGGAAACACACCGCTGACGTCCTCTGCTCCTCCTCATCCTCCAAGTTATCACACCTTTGAAAACCATCACCATGACAACCATGGTTGCAGAGTAAAGAGTCCATCAGTATGAACTCATCCATTCATACACATTCACACACTGATGGTAGAGGCTGCTGCAGAGTAAAGAGTCCATTATTAAACGGATCATTATCGATATTGATGATCAATATTGATGAACTCACCATTGTGTCTGAGCACCACAGCCATGTAGTCCTCAGTCCTGGAGCTGATGTAGACCAGGATGCTGGGAGCACTGGAGGTGCTGAAGCTGAACAACAACTCCTCGTGGGTCAGGTTGGCCTCGACTGGAACACCCACAGCCGGTGAGCCCTTCAGCTCCGGCAACGAATAAGACCCGGCTTCAGGCAGGAAGTCATAGCGGACCAGGGTTCCTGTCTCAAAGTAACCGCCGACATCTAACACACACACACACACACACACGAAGAGTGAGATGAGGAGCAGAAGAAGAAAAGGACGCTCATCTCTTATAATCTGTTTCATATAACCTGAGCGGATGTTGAACCTGTATTACATCAAACCGGTGACATCTGATCCCACTGCTGGACGGCCTACCTTCAGTGCAGAAGGGTCCATCATACGCAGTGAGGGAGCAGTCACACGAATATCCATTGTACTTCTCCACACACTTCCCTCCGTTCCTGCAGTGCGATCCATAGCTGCTGCAGTGACCCTGACAGCCTGGGTTCACTCCTGGAGTCACCTTTGCCCTCCCTTCCAGGTCAAAGGTCACGCCGTTTATCTTCAGGGCCCGCATGCAGCCTAGGAAACCCCTCTGCCCACTGGAGGCACCTGGCAGACAAGACGTGACGCGGCTGCATTAATTCATGTTACACACAGCAGCTGTGTGTGTGTGTGTGTGTGTGTGTGTGTGTGTGTGTGTGTGTGTGTGTGTGTGTGTGTGAGTGTGTGTGAGGGTCTTACCAACATATAGCTCACTGTAGAACTCCATCCTCGTGTGTCCCTGAGGGGGGGTGGGTTTGTCCTTCCTGTGCTGTCCATCGAGCTGCAGCACCGCCTCCATGATGTTCTTCTCTGCCTCCACACGATGCCACTGTCCGTCGTTCAGAGGCACCGGCGAGTGGACGCTGAGCTCCACGCGCTCATTGCCCACGTCGAACGAGAAAATGACTACTGAGCCTCCTGGAAGCACAAAGACCATTTTTTCAAACAACTCATTTAAGACTTCCAGATGAAGCAAGCAGCAGGGATGTAACGATACAGAGCAACGCAATTAAAGTCAGTCTCTTCAGAAAAACGTTCGAAAATCAAAAATCCTGATCTGATCGTTTAATGTTATTTATAGTGCTGCGTACACACACAAACAGACCTCTGAGCTCAAAGTGAAGGAAGTTGGTGGTTCCGAGGTTCTCCAGAAAGACTCCATGCGTGGAGGACGTCTTAAAGTAGAACGAGACGTCTGTGCTGGTTTCTCCTCTGAAGGACGGGAAGTGCAGGTATGAGGCTGGACTGCTGAAGGACGCCGCGTTCCTGTAGCTGCCTGAAGAAACACAGCAGCAGGTCATGGATGAAACGTTTCTCCAAGTGACATGAAATGTAGAAGGACGTTAAATGACCGCGTGACACTAACGATCGCCGTGACATCTCAGCGGTCCTATCGTCAGCTTGGCCTCAGATCCAGCTCTGCTCGTGTCCCCGACGACAACCTGACTGACGGGCAAATGGTCTTTGTACACCAGCAGGCCTGCATCTTCCCTCCTGAACACACACACACACACACACACACACACACACACACACACACACAGTGAGTAAATAAGAAAGAAAGCAGTATCTTGCATGTTTGTATTTGAGGGGTCCACTCACCAGGAGCGCAGGTCAGCATCACAGTTACAGAAGTATTTGGGGTCGGTACAGTTGTGTTCAATACCACAGGAACACTTCTGTATGCCTGGTCCTGAACCTCCCCAGTAAAAGTGCCTCTCATTGGCTCTTCCTACCCACCAGGTAAACGGGACACCTTCTGCAGGTCAAACAAACACAGTTTATTAGATGCCTCAGTTGAATTAGATCATCCTCATCTTCAGTGGCTTTGAAGAGAGCTCGGTCAGAGCTCGGTCTCCCACATATTACCAACTACTAGAATGACCATAGCAGCCATTTTGTCTGCTCGGACATCATTTGTATATAATTTGGATTATCAATAAAAAGATCTAAGAATTAATTGGTGGAATAGGTAAATATACATCAGGACACTAAATGAAAACTATAATGATTGAGTGTTTTATTTATTTTATTTATTTACACCAAGAGACTCTCTGAGCCTGCTCCTCCGTCTGAATCTTCCTCATCAAGGATCTGAAGACAGGCTAAAGCCTCCATAGCTGTCATTCTCTTTTTACATGTTATTTGTGTGTAGAGTAAAACTATAACTATGTTTTAGCTTCACAGACAGCATAAAGAACAAACACAGCAACAGAGCGGAGCAAATAGTGAACTATGACCCCCCCCTGTAAAAAGCATGCAGTCAATGTGACTGCTATGGTTATTCAAGGTCGTAATACTCATATCTCGTTTGTGTTTTGACATTTTACTGATAAAACAATGTTAGAATGAAATATACACACATTTAGGAAAAGTCAGGGTCCTATTGGTACACGTTTTTTTAAAACCAAGTTATGACATTGCAAATTTTGAAAACATTCAAAATGACTGCCCTGGTAGTTCGAGTGTTAATAAACTATAAAAATAAAAAAACATCTCTAATGTGTGGGGTTTTATTTTCAAGGTCAAGGTTGGAGCCTCCAGACCTTGAAGCTTTGATATTAATTCATATTGTTGATTTTCACTATTCTTGTTGATTTGTTGTTTATTTATGTTGTTCAGGTGACTTTATTGTGTTACTTCCACATGTTCAAAAAAACAAATTGAGAAACGACAAAAGAAAGAAAAGAAATGTTTTGCTGTGAAATGTTCCTCAAGTGTTTCATGATAACAAAAGGAAGAACATTTTAAAAAAAGGTTTTGGTACCTCTGAATGTACGTGTTTTATAAACGTTCCTGTAATGTTACACGATAACATCGAGCCCTCACATCACTTATCGGTGTTCCTGAAACGTTCCTGAGACGTGATAGGTCAACACAGACTTGAGACCTGATTTGATCTCAATCACGCGAGACACAAACACGAGTCTCCTGAAAAGCGTAGCAGACTGAGCGGCGGCGTGTCCACTAAAACAGAGCTGAGCTTCGATGGTTTACCTGGAGTGTTGAGCAGACGAGACGTTCGACAGGCGTACGCCACAAACTGCTCACAGTAGCCTGCACTGCCGGTGACTGAGGAAACCTGGACACACGCACAGAGGAGAGACAGAGGAGAGATTAAACCCTTTTTCACCTTTTCAAACAGCGCCCTCTGTGCTCTAAATGAAACATCTCTGTTTCTAAATATAACATGAATCAAGCAGCAGAGGAGGTTTGTGACCCTGAAGAAACCAGCTCTCTCTGAACGCTCTCTTTTGGTGTGTGTCTCTTTAAATGTAACGAGAGCTCCTGAGTTTACCCAGCATACATCACTCCTCTGTAGAGACAATAAAAATGGCCGACCTGCACAAAAGTCTAGAGATGGAGTCCATGGGAGGAGATACCAGGGGAGGTGGTTTATTCACCAGAATCCAACTTGTGATGTCACAAAGTGAGAACATTTCAAACGGAGCATTTTCCTGTGTGTGGTCAGACTCATGCAGACCACAGACAAAGGACTGGATGATTTATTTCACATGTTGTTGGTCATTAAAGGGATACTTGCATGAAGCTGTGTATCATTAGAAACATGGTAGTAGTAGAAGTTTTCTTCATGTGATGCAATATGACGCTTTTTGCATCACATGAAGAAAACTTCCAGGCAAAGAAAAACATATTTTTCTCGTCTCAGGACAAAATGAGGGCTGGACTCACGACCATTCAACACTACTATCATGTTTCTAATGATACACAGCTTCATGCAAATGGGTGAAGTATCCCTTTAAACACTCAGGTTACACAAACAAGTGTTCAAAAACACTGTCAGAGTGGATTTTCATAATATGTCCCCTTTAAAAGAGCGGCTGTACTGATGGAAATAATAAACAACACGTTTTGTTGTTTCATCTCCAAAAAGTCACACTAACCTCTCCGACAGCTTTCTGGACTACAGGACTCATTAAATGTCGGCTTTACAGACACTGAAAAAGTGCACGTGTATGTAGGTATCATGAAGTGTTTGCCAAAGTGACAGGTGTCTCTCTTTCTTTCTCCTTTTATTTTGTTCCTCTTTTCACTTTTTCACTTCATGCATGAACCCTGTACGTGAACTAATGTCTGTTAATTGGAGAGTGATTATTTGAGCAGCTGACGTGTTCCTCTTTGTGGGGAATAAAGTGGGGTCGAGAGGCGCTCTCCATCTATGAACTGCTGCTTTGTTTTTGGGCCTTTAAGGGCTCCGTTTGTTGATATTAGTTATAAAATATATATCAGCTTTAGAGAAATGTACTTGAATCCCGAACATGTGAAGGAATACTTTATTACAGTGGACGTCACCTCGACACTTGGTCCTCTCACTCGTTTGAACAAAGGAAGTGTGTGTGGTTAGTGTGTACCTGTTCATCAGTCACATTGTAGGTGATCTGCAGAGCCGCCGTGTTGTCCTGGTCTGCTCTGCTCACTGAGGTCTGAGGGCTCAGGTTGTTCTTCAGTGTGGTCCACACCGTCTCCTCTGTGAGGAGGACACACCACGCTCATGTCTTTAACACGAATACTCTACACAGGCTACTTCAGAAGAGTTCACACACACACACGTCATGCTCCTGATCATTTTAAATCACACCTGTTATTTTAGCTAGATTGCATTTGAGAAGTATTATAGATAATTTAGCATCATTGCACGACATCTTCCCAGCACCCACAGGAAGTTGAGAGTAAATGGATCAACAGAGAGAAACCCATGTTAACGTGCTGTCAACATTCTCCTCCCCGTCACAGCTCACCTGTCATGTCACAGTTGACTCTGAAGGGGGCGATAGATCCACTGCCGTCGGGGTCGATCCAGTAGCTCCCCGAGCTCTTCCCCTGGTGTTTGTACTCCTCACAGGACTGCTGATACATGGCTACAGAGGAGACAGACGCTCAGCTGAGCCCAGAGCGAGCACTCCCCTCTGAGTGTGTGTGTGTGTGTGTGTGTGTGTGTGTGTGTACTTACAGGTGTGACAGGTGGCTCCAGTATAGCCGGTGGCGCTACAGTTGCAGCTAAATGAATCCCACGTCTGTGTACAGCGACCGCCATGCTCGCAGTGGTTAGGAACACACCTGACAGGAGAGATGGACCTTCACATATAACATGTATATATGATATAACATATCAAATATTAACCTTCTTTGTTTTTTTTCACCAGGCTCCTTCTTGGTTATAATTGTTCCTAGTTTTTTTTTTCTTTCTAACTGTAATGATCTTTATTCATTAGGTATCGTAAATTTTGTCTAGATTTCAATTCTGCTTCTGAGTCACTCGATTCATAAAGTGTTAATATCTTCACACGTTGAGATCAGATGAAGTCTTACAGCACAGAGATCACGTGATTAAAGCTGGACCTCGCTTTAAGAACAACGCTGTTTATTCACGATGTAGGGGGGGAAAGAACTACACTACCCACGGCCATAGAGTGTCACAGCGAAGTCTGTAACCATGGAGATGTATCCTGCCCTTCTGCGCTGGAACGGTTCGTTTCGCTAACAGGCTAGCTAATTAGCTAGCTAACAGTGAATGTGCTAATTACCTTTAAGATACTAAAACAGGTGTATAAACGGTAGGGTAAGGGGTCATGGGACAGGTTGTTCCTTTTCTCCATTGTTCAATGCTGTTTTTGCATGAGTGTAGATGGTTGTCACGGTTACAGGTGTCAATCTCTTGATTAAAGCATTTTGTGAATTTAATTGGATGGTTGACTTCTGGAATCAGAGCTGTGCAAAAAGTGGGCGGTCACTGTCGAGCTCTGTCAGACCACATGCTGCGTACCTGTCTATGATGGCACACATATCCAGGCTGACATTTTCAAAGGTTCCCATGAGACCCTGCTCCACGGCCCTGAGGTCAGCGAGATGGTCGTCCACGTGAATCATCTGCATACAGCCCTGGAAGGAGCGCTGCAGCGTTCTGGCGTTGGCGGGCAGGAAGTAGCCTGAAGAAAAGCCGACAAGGTCAAGGTCAGAACAAACACTGGAAAATACTGACATCATGATCAAAAGATATTAAAATCATTGTGATCGTTGCACTGAGTATCTATTTGGTATTCATCAGAGATTATTCATCTGGTCCTTAATATACAGTTGACATGACCGCAGCGTCTGAAAGGAAGAATGATGACTTTTGTAGGTAGGTGTTGAAACCAAAACAAACTGCTGTTAGGCCACGCCTCCTCCAGAGACACACGTCCAACCCCCCCTCGGATCACATTCACACAAAGGAGTTATCAATTACAACACACCATGAAAGCACCGTTAAGCCCAAGCAGCGGCGAGCTGCGATCACCTGCGTCCTGCATTGTTGAGCTATCATGCTAAAGCTAGCATACTTTGGTTAGCTCGTAGCTTCGCATTAACTGACACAGAATAGTAAATTTGTATTATTTGATTTGATTTGCATTTCAATAATAATTTATGGGACAAATTGTATAATAAATGTCCATCCTTATATGTGTGCATGATCGTGTTCATACAGTTTATACAGACTTGCATCTTTCAGTTACTGGCTTTAATTTTTTATTTACATTTTTATATTTTTCATCTAATTTCATTTTCTGCTCCTATCCTGCGTTGCTGCTGTAACACTGTCAGTGAGATGAATAAAGGAGGTTCTTATCTTCCAGTGACCTTGATCTAAAGACGCTTACGTGACATTCAGATAGGCAGAGTGTGTTCTTCTTCCTTTCTCCCGTTCTTCACTAAAACAGCTTGAACATGCCAAGCCGTCCCGTCCACGTAAACACGATGTTAACGCAGCTCCGACAACAACAACAACAACAACAACAGCTGGCGAGACTCAAGGGTCTCACTCATCGTAACAGAAAACAATCAAAGATGAGGCACAAAACACACGACAGACTGGCGGGTGAACTCTGACACCGTGTCCTTCTCCGCTCACACATTGAATGCACTGCTGAATCTGTTTCTGCGTGGTAACTTTCACAGCATATTACCTCAAAGTGAAACAGTCAATAACAGGGTTTTATTGAGTGTGCTGCTTCATCCAGCAGGGTTTGTTTCCTTATGAAAGACTCACTTGGATTGAGTTTAATCTAATTTGATCTCTTTGTTTGTTAGGGACAGTGCATGTTAATGAACAGCTGTAGAAGATGCCAGATTATAGCAGAAGTGTTCGTTTCCATCTGATGTCCCTGAGCAGGTATCAGAGAAAAATACGTGAAGAAATAAAATACAAAAACAAAGGCACAAGTGACACAAGACAATCATAGAGGGTGAAGGTTAAAAGTGTCACAGACTTGGTGTTCTTTTATCCACTGTTTGAGGTGTTTTAAAGGTTGCATATGTTGGTGAGTCTTTTATTGTGAAAGGGAGAATATTAAAATATTTAGTTCCTTTAAAGGAAATTCTGTGACCCGGCTGGTGCCGATCCCACAGGAGGAGGAGCAAGTCTGTGCAAGATTTAATATATAAAACATGCATTTTTAAAATGAACATGTTTATCTAAAACAATGGTGAAATGAAAATGGCTTTTTGTCAAACATGTTTATGGCCTTTTTAAAAAGAGACTGTGTAAGTGTTGTGCCAGCAGATAGTGACAGGCAGTGTGTTTGTGAGTATTCACCTCCGAAGTAGTACGTTCCTCCGGTCTGGATCTGGATGGGAATGGCTGTTCTGACGGTGGACGCCTCGTCCCCGTCCACTGTCAGCATGGCATAGTACTCTAACGCGTTCAGGTGTACACTGTGCCACTGGCCATCGTTCAGACCTGAACCTGCAGTGGACAAACACTTCAGTGGATTTCCTCTAAAGGGAACTGGCTCCAAGTGATCTCCAGGTCACACGATGCACTGGAACAACAATGGAGGCTCACGCTCACCTGATGAGATGTCGATGCGTGTGTTCGTCCTCTGCGTGACATTGACGTGAACCGTAACCTTCCCCTCTGTCAGTCCCACCTCCACCCAGCCATAAGCCAGCGCCGTGAACATCAGCAGCCCGTTGGGGTTCCAGGTCCTGAAAGACAGACTGACCGACAGAGTGTCACTGTCACTCTGACCGGGGAGCCGCAGGAAGGACGTGGAGTTGAAGAAGACCGAGAAAGAGTTGGACTCGGCACAGGAGAAAGTCAGGTTACGCTGCAGGGGTGAGAGAGAGTTTGATGTGACTTCAAAACACAGAAGGATTCTGACATTTGAAGTCTAATGATAATGATGGAAAAGGTGGAGTTAAGATGAACAAGTGGCCTTACAAAGCTGGAGACGTCCACTTTCTTCTTTCGGACCATGTTGGTGATGTTGTCTCCGTTGTAGGTCATTCCCTCCATGCAGCCTTTAAAATTATCTCGTCCTCCTGTGCTCGGCTTGGCTGAAACAGGAAGCCCTCCAAAAATGATCTGAGGACAGACAATCCAGACTCAGTCACTAAACTTTATTCTACACACGTCTCTCACCCACCATTCATGTTTTCAACACCCGTCTTCAAACACACCTCGGCCACGCTTTTAAAAACCTCCGGCCAAAGTGAAGTTTTACCAATTCTGTTTATGCGTTTGTATGTGGACTTCAATAACCGGGGTTTTACGTTTCGAAACGTTACCGCCTGCGACAAAATATTTTCTTACGTCACATATAAGACCTGTTTACATTCGTAAACAGTCTGGCACGCTTATGAACAATGTGTGGATGTTACGTGTGGATGAAGTTTTTTCTAAAAACGAGGTCGTGTGTACGTACGTTTTTTTTCTAGACGGAGGCGGCAGGATATTTGTTTTTACAAAAACCCAGCTACGTGTGGACAAGGTCTCAGACTCAGGTGTTTTTAACCTTCAATATCCATCAAGCAAACAAAACCCCATCGCCCTGTTTGAGCTACACTGGACTCACATAGTTTCTTATCATGTTGTTGTTGATCCTACAGTTGATCAACTGTGTTCGTAAAGTGCTCGATAAATAAAGTTGAGAATGACGGAGAGAGAGAGAGAGAAAGAGAGAGAGTGCTGAGAAACATCTTTACCTCCTGGTCCAGATCCAGGTGGTCAAACTCTCCGTTGGTCCTGAACTGCTGCGTGTGATGGTCCAGGGTGAAGTTGACGTTTCTACGGTAGCGCTCTATGACAACCGAGTGCCAGTGGTCGTCGTCCAGTAAGCTGCCACTGGTCACAGTGGTGTGACCCTGAATGGATCCATACTGGTTACTTCCTGTAGTGAAGTAAACCAATCACATGTCACGATAGGTCCGAGGACAGAAGGTAAGACAGCCTCTGAAACAAGGACGAGGTCGAACTGTTACTGAGGAGTACCGAGGTTGATGCTGAGCTGTAGCCGGGCCCTGCGGAGCTCCAGGGAGATGTAGTCTCCCTGCTGTCCCTCTCCGTGGAGCAGGACTCCGTCTCCAGCCGTGGTTCTGAACTTCAGAGTGATGACGTCCTTAATGATCTTTATCTTTCTGCTCCTGAAGCGGTAGGGGAGGATGCCGTGGCCATCAAAGCTGATGACATCGGTCCCTGTCGCCATGAGAACGAAAAAAGAAAAAAAAAAGACAGACCAGACCATGATCAAGCAAAACATTCAGAGGAATCCACATTAAAGCTCGGTTTGAAACACAGAGGAAATACTTGGATTCAGACAAGTTAGATCTCTTTCATATCAGGGATCATGTCACTCTGCCCCCTAGTGTTTACAATGTGTACTTCAGTCTGAACTCTAATCATCACAGAGAGCTGTCTCCCCTCCTCCTCTCACACAGGTCACCATGTGGTAGACACTGTAGCTTCAGTGTTTAGCCAGCTCTGCATGTGGTGGACAGTGTAGCTTCAGTGTTTAGCCAGCTCTGCATGTGGTGGACACTGTATCTTCAGTGTTTAGCCAGCTCTGCATGTGGTGGACACTGTAGCTTCAGTGTTTAGCCAGCTCTGCATGTGGTGGACACTGTATCTTCAGTGTTTAGCCAGCTCTGCATGTGGTGGACACTGTAGCTTCAGTGTTTAGCCAGCTCTGCATGTGGTGGACACTGTAGCTTCAGTGTTTAGCCAGCTCTGCATGTGGTGGACACTGTATCTTCAGTGTTTAGCCAGCTCTGCATGTGGTGGACACTGTAGCTTCAGTGTTTAGCCAGCTCTGCATCTCCAACATTGATCCTAGTTTGAGCAGCTTTCTGCTGCTGGAGCTTATTAGAAACATGCAGAGGCTTTTTAGCTCGGGTACAATCACTTCTATCTGAAGCACTTCCACTGCCCGCTTCCATCGCTGCAACACCTGTTGACCTGATAACTGCTCTCATATCTGGAAAACCCAGGGGCGTCCAAAACGGCCTTCAAAGCCCCGCCTACCTTCTCTGGTCCAATCAAATCCAGAGCATTGAGAAGCAGAATCTAAAGTTAGAAGGAGGACATACTGGCTGCTGCTTTGTTGAAGAGAAGCTTCAACAAAGCGTGTTTCCTTCATCGTCACAGAGTCATCATCTCTCTACACAGCTCTCTGATTGGTCCTTTATGAACCAGGGGTCACTCTGTAGTCCACATGTACTCACAATATGAGCAGCCATAGAGCTCCAGGCGCACTCCGATACGTCCCTTCCGGCTCCAGTCCACTGGGATGAAACGGATGTAGCGGGCCAGGACGGGATGCTGTAAGTCATACCGGACCACTCCCTCACTGTCCACGTTCCCCTCAAACATCTGAAACACACGAAGCAAACACGCTGCAGGTTCTTCTCACGTAGACGAGGTCAAAGTCCAGTATCATCTAAACCGAGGCCTGTCATGGTCCAACTAATGTCTGATCTAAAAGTGTGTTTCACAGAAGGATTATATGAATTTAAAATAAATTATAAAGGTCTTAATCATGATGTTAACATTATTGGACACTCTTTGTGAAGGAGTGATGACTTTGAAAACACCTTTTATACACCTCTATCATAAAATGGTTTGACAGGTGACCAATCAGAGACTCTCCCTCACCCAGATGTTTCCGTCCTGTAGATACGGCCTCCAGTTCTTCTGGCTGTCACTGTAAAACAGCCGGTACCTGCTGGTCCAATCAGAGCTGCTGTAGCGACCCTGGGTAGCCATGGCAACCACCTGCTTTCTTGAGCCCAGGTCCACCTGTAACCACGGTTGATGGTCAGTTTCCGAGGGCGACCAGCCTCCAGCACCTGGTGTAGCAGGAGTTAAAGGGAGTGACAGGTTGAAAGGTGGGAGGGGGAGATAAAGGGGACACGGTGGGGAAAATTGGATCTGGAAGATTTGGAACAAAAAGTAAAATCATAGTTTTGATATTTTGTTAAAAGACTGTTTCTTTAAGAGGGTCCAGGTCCCTGTTCACAACAGGAAGTCTACCCAGGTTCATTATTGTAGATGTATTATATATTTTAGATGCTGTTATTTCTTTCCATTGTTCCAGCGTTTGTAGCCTGATGTCGTTTCAGTACTTTGACTCGTCAGCTGTGTCTTTATTGTCCTCTGCTCAGTGGACTTTATTGTTTGTCTGCAGTGTCTTTCATGTGACGACTACACATGGAAATGAGCCGCTCACAACCATCTTTTTTTACTTTGTATAAATGATCGATGCACACCGTCCCAGCCTCGACGTGAACTCAAAATAAATCAAGGTGTGCCGCTGTTCCAATGAGCAGCGTGAGGCTGGCGTGTTCCAGGAGGGTTCATGAGATTAAACAAAGAAAGAAGACTGCCGACCCTGTTAGTGTATCTATCAAAGAAGTCTGTTTGCTGTGTTGCAAAGCTGAAGTCAAACAGGCGTTCATAAAGCCATGTATCAGTCAGCAGGAATGAATGAATCCAGACACACCGGCCTTAATGTCAGGTTAATATGACGTTATTAGAATAAAAACATGAATTCATCATCAGAGCACCAAACCAGACGCACAGCCTCTGTGCTCCCGTGTGCAGTAACAACAGCCTACCTTGTTTCCGACTGAGCTTGGCGTGACCGGCTTCATGTCCTCGAGCAAACACTGAGGAAGCTGTGAAGGAGCTGAAGGGGAGCGGGGTGGCCAAGCTGTCCTCACACTTTCCTGAAAAAGAGAGAGAGGGGGGGGGGGGGTAAGATAATCAGCACTGTGCAACATAAACTAGTGATGTCCACACACTGGTGGTCTGCAGCAGCAGTCCCCAGACCCTCAGGAGGGCTCTTGTCACTTGCAGGACCCGGCCTGCTCAGAGAGTGCTCATGTGATCAGGGTTATTGTAGTCACACACGACTTCCCCCAGAGCGCTCCCTGACATTTAAAATCCTGAATATCTCTCTGAGCAGGTCGGAGAGGGCACCAGATGAAGGGTTTGGAGCGGCCGCGAATCCACGATAGTCCAGAAGAGGGACTCCGACCTCACTGAGCCAGACTTCAGGGTGAACTTTAATCCTCCTCTGAGTGCTGAGCGTCTCAGGCGGACGTGGAAAAGGCTGCACAAACACGTTATCACGCAAACATCGTTTTTCTCTGAGCACGATTTTGTCAGAGAATAATTCTGTGTCTCGTTCATGGTGACAAGAAAAAACAAGGAATAATGTGATTTTGTTCTGATCCACATGAATCTTCAGTTTGGACACGTTCAGGTCAAAGAGCCTCTTTGAAACATTGTCATGAGACACATTGAACACATGTGAGGCCTTATGATGGCCTTTGTTCCCCGCAGGCTCCAGGGACTTCATATAAGAAGCAGATTTGGGTGGGGGAGGGGTCACGACGTGTGTGTGTGTGTGTGTGTGTGTGTGTGTGTGTGTGGGGCAGGTGCAGCGCATGGTAATGAGCTCCTTCATATGCATCACAAAACAACAAGCCGGCGTGTTTTCAGCAGTTTGAAGGAACAAATCTCAAACACAATCTGAACAAAGAGCCAAACGTTGGTCTCAAATAAATCCAGAATCGATCGTCTCCGCTCGGTTCTATAAAAGTGGAAGTTTACACCAACGACGGCAGGGACACAAATGTTGAGTTGAAATGAGTCGACAGCTGCACAGACAGGCCGACATTTAGCTGGAGATGTTGCCAGAGAGAAGACGAGGTGACCGTGACCTTTGACCTCTGACCACAGATCTTATCATAGATTAGTGCCAAAATAAACAAGACTTCTTCCAGGCACTAAACGACGTCATCACTTTTTTCAGATTGGACATTTTTTGTGTGAAATTGTGTCTCAATCAATTTATTAACAATTTAATAAATGGTCAAAAGCTTTTTTTAAGGTTGACAGTGACCTCTGAACTCTGATCACACTGACGTGCCTAAAACTTCAGTCAGACAACTGCAGCTGATCCAGAACGCTGCTGCTTGAGTCCTCACATCACATCAGATGTGATCACATCAGTCCAGTTCGGAGGTCTTTACACGGGCTGCTCGTCTCTAGATTTTAAAATCCTGCTGCTGGTTTATAAAGTGCTTAATGGTTCAGGGCCAAAAAACACGAGTGACCTGCTGATTAACTACAAACCGCTCAGACCACTCAGGTGGTCTGGTCCAGGTCTGCTCTCTGTCCCCAGAGTCAGAACCAAACATGGAGAAACAGCCTTCAGCTTCTATGCTCCGTATATCTGGAACAAACTCCCAGAAAACTGCAGGTCAGCTGACTCTCTCAGCTCTTTTAAATCAAGGTTCAAGACTCACCTGTTTACTGCTGCCTTTAACTAACATGTTTTAATAAAGGTTTTAATCTTTCACTCTGCACTGTAACTTTTAAATCCTTTCATATTCTTCCTTAAATTCATTTTATTTGAATTATTATTACTACAAATTTTAACTTTTCTTTCCTCTGCCATGATGCTTTTGATGTCTTGTGTAAAGCACTTTGAATTGCCTTGTTGTTGAAATGTGTTATATAAATAAACGTGCCTTGCTTTGACGTGTGTGCAGGGATTAAAATAAAAAAAAATGTTTTGAGTGAAAAAAAATTCGGCATGCCCAACCCACATGGTGTGCATTATATAGTGCTTTAACAGCAGCCCCTCCAAAGTGCCCTCCCGGCTCAAGCGGCCGCCACATAGAACAAACTCCCTGAACACCTGAGGACTGCTGTCACACTCAACTCCTTTAAATCAGGCCTTAAAACTTTGTTATTCACTCAGGCTTTCAATGAGAAATATACTGTCTGCCTTACTGCAACACATTCTTCCTTTTTTAATAGTTTTAACAGTTGTTCCTTTATCGAGTATTTTCACTTTCATCCCGTCTTTTAATGATGTATTTTGCATTCTTTCCTTAAACTCTGTTTTAATGTTTTTATGTTTTTATGTCTGTAAAGCACTGTGAAATGCCTTGTGTCTGAACAGTGCTATATAAATAAACTTGCCTTGCCTTGCTACACCTGAGCCTCCTTTCTTTTGACTTTCTATTGGAAGTGGAGGCAGCGGCAGGCCCAGGGGCTCTGGAGTAGTGATGCGAATTCCGGCTCTTTTTAGAGAACCGGCTCTTTCAGCTCCCAAGTGGACTTCAGATTTTTTGGTGCTTAAATGAATTTATTACCAACAATAATATAAAACGAGGAACAATATGAATTACTGATGTAGAAATATGCATTATATCAAATAAACACTTATTTATACACTCTGCACAGTTGCAGCTTGAAGAGGAAACAGAAGAGAGAGAGTGTGTCTTTGTGTGAGTGTGTTGCTGCAATCATAAAATATATAAAACTGTAACTGAAGTATTGTGTGTGTGGAGCTGCTGCCTCACAATAAATAACAACTAAGGTGATCTCTAACTGTATATAAAGTGTTTGGTATAGGATATGGTGATTGACTGAGTGACATAGAGAGACTCTGGTCTTTGTATGTAACTGGGTCCTGGTCTTTGTATGTAACTGGGTCCTGGTCTTTGTATGTAACTGGGTCCTGGTCTTTGTATGTAACTGGGTCCTGGTCTTTGTATGTAACTGGGTCCTGGTCGTTGGATGTATCTGGGTCCTGGTCTGATAATGGGCTTCCTGGACCTGACTCCACATTCATCTCACTGGTTCCTTTCTCTCTCCTCTCCTCCTGTCTCATCCTCTGTTAAGATTTTAAAATGAAAAGCCTCAGTATGCTGAGTCATGATTATTACTTGTAATTGTGATGCCATGTTTAGTCACAGTTTTACTTCTCCATCCAAACATCCAAATAATATTATAAAATGCTGTTCAGCCTTGAACGTGAACTTCAAATCTTCTGATTCATGTCCTTTCATTTTTCAGCCCAGGCTACATTTACATCTTTATTGTCTGTCTGTTGCATCTAAAGGCTCATTCACTGTTTCTCATTCTCTTAGCTCTTTCTAAAGAATCAAGTTCAAAATAAAAAGTTCTCCTCTCCTCTCTGCCTGATCATCCTCTGCCTTTCTTGCTGTAACAAATGATAACTTGATTGACGCTGCCTCTTAAATCTACGTTACATCGTTGCTCCGATTTATTTAAAAGCCGTTCTAAAAAATAGACCTGCAGTCACGTCGCGACCGTGTTTACTTTCAGTTTGAAACGAAACTTAAAGAAAAATACGAGGAGGACATAACAGAGGTGTCAACCTCTGTCTCTGTCTCTCTCTCCTGTCCGTCTGCTGTGTATAACCCCTCTCCTCCCCCTGCTCAGTGAGGACACAGACACAACCGCACATCTTCACCTATGATATCCGGCTTTAACAGAAAAAAGACAAGACAAAAACTAATCGGCTCCCGATGACGAGCCGACACATCACTAATGCTAACGACACGCCGCACATAAGGAACGCTTGTGAATTTCGGCAGCCTATCACACCAGTCTATGCGAATTTTTGTTCCGTCTCATAATTTTAATTTGACGGAATTCCGTCATGTAGACGGAAAACTTGAATCCCTGCACCGTGTGTGTGTGTGTGTGTGTGTATCTACAGACTGTGCCATAAAACAAACATCTGTTCGGCCCATAACAAGTCCAAACTCCATTTAGCCTTTTCAGCAGAGGAAGGCAAACAGCATGTTGTAGAGACACAGACTGAGGTCGAACACTGGAGGTCAAATTCACAGGCTGAAGTTAAAGAATCATTCTGACCAACATGTGACAAGGAATCAGTTCTGGTCTGACCTGTGGTGTGAAACAGCTTTGAGGAGTCAGAAGACTAGAAAAGAAAAAAACAGGCTCAAGTCCATTTACTGAAACGTTGATGGAAGTGACAGTTTATATAAAAAGCCAAGAACAGAGAGTTTCCAGCCAGCGTGCACATGAATAACGAAGCCCAACTCAAACACATCCTATGTCCCTCGACATGACGACAGAAGTTAAGAGTTGGTGGGTAACAAGCCTCTCCACCTGGAGCTGTCCCGATGACTGACACGATGATGAAAGCACGTTATAAAAGTGAGGGCGGTGATCATATCCACGAGGTCCGGACCTCGCTGGGTGAAAAAAGTTTGAACTCCAATCATTTCTTTCTAATAAATCTGTGTTTTAAATATTTAAAGACAAAACATTCTGCCACTTTAGAAACATAAATAAAAACCTAAATACTATATAATAAATATTATCTGTTAATGTTGGGGAAGCTTTTTAAAGTCACATGTGAGATAATGTCAGACTTGTTGACAGATAACAAACAGCAAGAGGAAAAAGGCATAAATCCAACTTTAGAAGAAAAGATACAGAGTATAAAGACTCTGCACCAACGAGCTCCTCTGCTGCTTCCTGATTTAAATCACAGTCCTGTAGTCAGTATCCGTGTTGACAGCTGAACCTGTGCACCGTGGATTCACTCAACTCACGACACGACTCTCTCACCGTGTGCTTTAAAAAAGAGATGAGTGAAACCGAGCTGCTCGTCAGTGTGGTTCACTCTTTAGAGGTTTTTCTTTCTGAACAAGAGGAGGTGATTGGAGCTTCTCATCGTGCCGTCCAATAAACACGGCACCATGTTGGTTGTGTTATTTGTCGTTCCCCGTCTTCTTGACATATTGTCGCACAGTTTTCATCTGTTATCGTCTCTCCTCTTCTTTTCTGTTTTGAAGCCTAAATGTTTCCACACCTCGATTTAAGAGACGGTGGAGCGTCCTTCATTTTTACATCTCACTCTCTTTTCATCCCTACTGTTCAATAGGGGTATTGATATCGGATATCAGTCCGATATCAGCCAGAAAGCAAATATTGGATTTTATCAGACTGCATCTAAAATCTCTGATGTAAGCGCTCTGATAAGCGCTCCAGCACTTCTCGCCATAGGTGCCGAGCCCACGCGATCACAACAACGTGTGCATGTAGCAACATTTGACCGGACACTCGATCGAAGATGTTCCAGCTGAGTGCAACGCTTGTCATGCACAAGCTTCCCAGGAAAGTTTAATACGACCAACCTCATCGTGCACGTGAAGCAGCGTCACAACAACAGCACGAGGATTCTCACAAGACCACCGAGGTGAAGAAACAACAAACCACTGGCTCCCTCAAACAACCAACGCTGGCACAAACATTTGCAAATGAATGAATCTTCAGTTTACTGTGCTCGATGAGCAGCCCCTGTCGGTGGTGAGTAATGTTGGGTTTAAACAAGGGCTGGGACTTGATTAAAACATGCAAAAATGTTAAAACATGCGAAACTAGCACGAAGCTACTGAAAAGCTAGGACGAAGCTAGCGCAAAGCTAGCGCGTAGCAACAACAAACAGTTCCGCACTGTTTATGAGGCAAACTGTGATTAAATGCGTTAAAAAATGAACGCGTTATTTTCTTGTAATTAATTAATCATAATTAACACGTTAAAGTCCCACCCATACTTTAAAAGCTTATTTGAGCAGCTCGCTACATTATTCCTAGCCACCACTACATTGCAGACTATAATGCACCCCAGATGCAGACAGAAGTTCAAAAGCAAAGGCTGTTACAATGGCATCCAGATCTGTTTCCTGTCATGAACATGAACATAATGACTTATTATATAATGAGTTATTGAGCATCTCAGTGGCTCAGTATTTCTGACAAACTCTCCTGTGTTGACGAGGATTTACTCGATGCTCGTGATCACGTCACTTTCAGATCGGACACTAAACGGCTCTTCCATAACCTTCTCACACGTCTGTGTCTTTGACATTTATAAACTCGTCCTTTTCTCCAAACTGACAGAGCTGCTGAGTAAAGACAACAACAACAAACAACAAATCTGATCTTCACATGTCGCTGCTGCTCTCCTAACACGAGTTCATCCTGCTGAATCATGGAGGTCAAAACACCACTGTGTCTCTGAAAGGTCAAATAAAAGAACCTTCAGGTGATCATCTTTCTCCGTCAGACCGAGACACACCTCAGCATGATCACATTTCAGGATAGTACTAAACCCTGTAACCGGAGCGTTTGTATGGATGAGCTGGGGAAGTGAGGGAATCCTGAAAGCTCCACTGTGACCTTTGCACCTACTTCCTCCGAGGCTCTGTGGAGCCCAATACAGCCAATAAATCAAGTTATGACTCGCTCAGCCAACTCTCTGACTCTCCCCTTTAATGAGTAACGAGAGGGACAGAGCTCCTCCCTGAAGCAGGAGACAGTTTCACCATGACCAAAAAAACAAACGCTAACATCAGAGAGCAGCAGCACACACGTTTTTTATAACGACTACTATACCTCGTAAAACTTTGGTTTTCACAACATTTAAAGTTAATGACTTTATAGGACCGACAGCTTTCTTTACTCAGTGAAGAGCGCGGTCAATCCTCCGAGCCTCCGAGACGCCGAGCAGGCAGCACGAGTCCGACAACCTCAGAACGATTTCTTTATTAGATACAACTCTGTGCAGCCCTGTCTGCAGTCTGTGTACCTGAGTGTTTGTGTCAGTGGGCGTGTCTGTCTGTCAGTGGGCGACTTCCTAATTAAAATCTGTGCTCATGATCCGGAGCACCGCTAATTGAATCAAACAGAATTGTGTCTTCTGTGACCACAGAGACAGTCGGTGGCAGGACGAGTTGATATTTACTGATGCTTAGCGTCACAGCAGCGTCTACGTCACGTCCTGACAAAGTGTCATCCTGGTTCGACTTTCAAACAGAGGCAGAGAGGAGCACGTTATCTATCACACACTGTCATCGCTCCAGTCTGCAGTCTAGGTTTGTTTTATGTTTCATTATGTCTGCAGGAGAAGACGTCAAGTTCCATGTACATTAAAAAAACAGGTGACTGCTGAATATACACACTCAGCTGGAATGCAGTGCAGTGATTTCAGCACTTTAACGGATGTTCAGCAGCGAGCAGAAAACGACCTGCAAACAAAACCATCTTTGAAAACAAGATGAAAAGGAATCCATGTTTGGCTGAGGAAGCACAATGAAGAGTTATGTGCTATGTGGCAACACATTCATCATGAAATAATTTGAACATTTTTTGGATTGTATTTTGGTGCTTTTCATTTTGTTTGTATCTTTGATATGTTTGATTTTCATATTTCTGAAATAAATGTAATCAATGAATCACAAAACAATGTGTTAAGTCTCAGCATGTGACTCTTCAGCTCGCCGTCTGAACCTGTGATTGTTGGCTGGCTGGTTAATTCACACAGAATAAGGACAGGAGTGGTTTAGGAAGATCTCTAAGTGGGAACAACACTTTCGTGGTTTAGAATAATTTCATAAAATTCACAAACACAGACTCTGAAAACAAACCAACTGAACAGCAGATTCAAGAGCTGAGAGTCAGAGCAGTGAACGTATTCATTCCTGACAGCAGCATCGGCTTGAACACATTCAGTCAGACGTCCAGGTGAAAACAAAACAGTACTCCACCCTGCTGATTGAGCTCAAATCATTTCACCAAAGGATTTTAATTGTGTCAGTTTAAACTAAATATAAGAAGGCCGAGAGCGTTGTTCTCTGTCCATGGTGCTGAAGGATGCACCCAGCGTTTCTACGTGACATAAAAAAGAACAACAAGTTCCTGCCATCCGAAACAGGATCATTCCATTTTCACATGCACAGTCACTCATCTACGGTGGCCCTGAGGGTCAATTTAAAAAAAAAATAGGACGACACCTCTTGTTTGTGTTTGGAGAGAATACAGAGGATTTGTCATTTCATGTTTACATGTTGCTCGTCTGGCTGAAAGTTGCCATGGAAATAGCAGCGTGTAAACAGGAAATGACACGCTTTATGACTGCTGCAAAGTCCCTGAGCACGTTGTGCGTCCTACATTTGATGGTTTCTGAAATGATTTTGGAACAAAGTAGAAGGTGTTAATGTCATTAAAGGTTTTTGTGTATCAAGTTTCCTCCAGGACGCTGTGAGCAGCAGAGTCCAACAAAACAAGAAGCTGCAGGTCGTCTCCGTCCACGCCGTGCAACCTGAACGCCACTGCATCGACCTGCTGTGTAGTTCAATCTACTTACAGACTGTCCAAGAGTCCTGTGCTCCAGCTCTCTGCTGTTGTTTGGATTTATTTTTGGGCTTTCATGTCTTTATTTAGACAGGAGAGAGGAAGGAGGCGTAAATCACAGGGAGAGAGAGAGAGAGAGAGAGAGAGAGAGAGAGAGAGAGAGAGCGAGAGAGAGAGAGAGAGAGAGAGAGAGGCACACAGGCAGACCCTGAACACAGACCGACCACCTCGAGGACCCCCATCAAAAACAAGCTCCAGGACACTGGCGCCCGTGTGCCCCGTCTTTCTTGGTGAGTACAATCCTTGTATTATAATATTCACGTGTTTCAAGCGTGTGGAGCTGTGAAAACACAACGCCGTTCTCTCGCTCGTCCTCCCTATGTGGTCTCTGATCACTCCCAAATGGACTTAATGGACTTCTACAGTACTTTTCTGATCTTCTGACTCCACAGGTCAAACCTACACATTCACACACTGATGGTAGAGGCTGCTGCAGAGTAAAGAGTCCATCAGTATGAACTCATCCATTCATACACATTCACACACTGTGCCTTGCCCAAGGACACATTGGACAGGTCTGCTAGAATGTTCTGGTTCTGATGTCCTATTTGATGCTACAAAATCGCGGTCCAAAACCCGATGGTGAACTTCATGTTGCGTACATCCCGAGGCGTGCTAAAGCTGCATGCTAAGCTAACAGCTGATGCCTGAACTTCATGTGTGGTTCTTAAGTAACAATCACAGTAAAAAGGGAAAAAGAGGTGCTCAGGGTGACATGGAAGCAGCACAGGGTCACTCATAAAGGTGGACATTAAATCAGGTGTATTCACGTTTGAAAGGTAGAATACGTAGACTTATATGTACACGTATCAAATAAAATATTAAATGAATTAAACATTGACTCAACCTGTGTGTTCTGTATATTTAACATGACGTGTCGAGGAAACACCAGCTGTTATGACAGAGCTCCTGATGTGCTGCTGTGATAAATACATCATGTCCTCCTCAGGTTGGTTCTCACGCTGATAGAGCACAGAATCACTCCCATGATTATTATTATTATTATTGATTTGATGGAGAGCCCCCAGGCGTGTGTGTTTAAACATCACATGTTTACACACACACACAATAAGATGTTATTTATTTTTTGTCAAACTCACTCAAAGTGCTGCACTTTGAAAGATGCAGAATGTTATCTTCACTTTATCAGATGTTGTGCAGCATCACAACATGACTGTCCTGTAATATATCGATTATCACCACATCCTATATCCCTCCACTTTGACTGAGTCTACGTCTGTCTTTAAAACACTCTGCTCAGTACCACACACGTCGTGATGTTGGCTCTACTGAATGAACACAAGCAGGTTGTGAGTGTGTGTATCTGTGTGAGTGTGTGTGTGTGTGTGTGTGTGTGTGTGTGTGTGTGTGTGTGTGTGTGATATATCATATGAAGTACACTGCCCTCAATATACTGCAGAACAACAAGAGCTGCTGATGAAGCTGGTGGTTTGATCCCATGCTGAGTGTTGACTGTAGTCCACATCCCTGACTGCAGAGGCAAGCCACCAATTTAACCAGGCTGCTAGCCTGTGTGTGTGCGTGTGTGTGTGTGTGTGCGTGTGTGTCTGTGTGTGTACTTACTGGATACAGAGGATGCAGCGCTGGAGGTCCTGATGATGTTGCACAGGACTGGCAGCAGCAGCAGCATCGTCACACAATCAGACATGTTGAGAGGAGATCCACACAGTCACGGGGACAAAGAGAGACAATGGCGCGTGCTCCTTGTCCGTCTGTTGTTCCGGTGATAAACACAGGGGATGCTACCTTCGTTATTAGCAGAGAAAGCAAAATGTAATGGCCGTCGTCCTCCCGCTGCGCCCTGTATTTCCTTTCTTCTCAGTCCCCTCTCTCTCTCTCTCTCTCTCTCTCTCTCTCTCCCTCTCTCTCTCTCTCTCTCTCTCTCTCTCTGTCTCTCTCTCTCTCTCTCTCTCTCTCTCTCTCTCTCTCTCTCTCTCTCTCTCTCTCTCTCTCTCTCTCTAAGCTCCTCGGCGGGTCTGTATGGGGCTCTGACCACAAGCCTCCGGGTCTGTCCTGTGAACACAGCGGGCCTGGAGCTCCAGGCGCATGGTCAGACAGACAGATGATCTCCGAGCGTTGAACAGCCGGAGTACTAACTACACCCCCACCCTCGCTCGCATTTGGTATGGTCCTATACGTGCAACAATAAAGGGCTCCAGGACTGAGGAGGAGGCATGGGGAGCAGGAGGGAGGCTGATAAATGTATACAAACGTAAACAATAGCTCAGTATATCTAATTCATGCCAGCCTATATCTAGGGTCTTAAATAATAATTTAAAAAAACATACATTTATTCAAATCTGCATCAGCTTTATTGACCATGACGCACAAAAGGATGTCTTCAGTAACTGAGCTCTCAATGTACAAAAACATATAAACATGATGAATATTGAACAATGTTGCATTTTAACACCAAACGAAATCAATTAGAATTTAAATTGGTAGAGAGATTAAATTAATCTGAACAAAACAGTTAAATTAGTTCAATATTAATCATCATTTATTCATGTAATTGTTTCATGTGAACACAATGCACTAAAAGCAGAATACATAAAGAACATTCAAACTTCCTAAACAGATAATAATAATACATTTTATTTGTACAGCACTTTACATTCACAAATCTCAAAGTGCTACATACGAAAGAGAAATGAGCAGAAGGCCTTTTTTAACCCCTTGACGCCTGAAGATGATGATGAAGATGAAGATGGGTGTTAAGCAGCTGTAGTCTGTGGGGCCTTCAGGGGGTCAGGGACGCTGTTCTGCAGCAGCAGAGAAAGCACCATCGCCCCTGAGCTTGGTCCTCGGTGTTAGGAGGGTGTGTGTGGATGAATGGAGGGTGTGTGACGTGATCTGGGGGGTGAGGAGCTTCTGAAGGTAAGGAGGATCCATGGATGCACTGATGGGTGAGGAGGGATACCTTATATTAATTTCTGTGTGTGACGGGGAGCCAGTGAAGGGATCCTGGCAGCACTGTTTTGAATATACTGGAGCTTCTGGATGCTCTTGCCAAGGATCCCGATGAGGAGTGTCCAACCTGGAGGAGACAAAGGCGTGGACAAGCTTCTCTGCATCTCCCAGGGTGAGTGAGGGGCGGAGCATGGCGATGTTTTTGAGGTGGTAGAACTTGCGGAGGTGATTGATGTGGGCGTTGTAGCTGAGCTGCTGGTGCATTTTAACACTCAGGTTGGTGACAGAAGTGGGAATGTTTTGACCAGAGAAAGTGATGTTGGTGATGGGGATGGAGTGGAGCTGATAGTGCGCCCATGAGGATGGCTTCAGTTTTGGAGCAGGCAGGTGGTCAGTGTGGATGTTGGCAGGGGGGAGGAGGAGGTGGGGGTGGTTCTGATGTACAGCTGTGTGTCATCAGCATAGCAATGGTAGCTTAATCCATACCTGCTGATGACACTGTCCAGGGGGGAGCATGGATGGAGGAAAGGGTGGGGCCCAACACCGAGCCCTTGGGGACACCAGTTATGTGTTTCCTGTGAGTCTATTGCAGGCGGTGGAGGAGGATGTTGTGGTCGACTGTATCGAAAAGCAGCTGTAATATCCAAGAGGACAGAGGAAGTGTCTGCTGCCATCAGGAGGTCACTGGTGGCCCTGACCAAAGCAGTTTCTGCCCTATGGCCAGGCGGAGACCAGAGTGAAATTTCTATTATGAGTGAGGTGATCCTGAAGTTGTGCTGCAACAGTTTTCTCCAGAACAGGAGATTGGAGATGGGACTAGTTGGAAAAAACTTCTGGATCCAGGACGGGTTTTTTAAGTAGTGGTCTGATGACAGCAGTTATTAATGCAGGTGGGATATGGCCGACCTGGAGGGAGTGGTTTATGATGATGAAAGGAGAGATGGCAGAGATGTTGGTCTTCAGTAGGGCTGAAGGGAAGGAGTCCAGTGCACAGGTGGACGGCTTCAATTTTTATATGATGGCCTCCACCTCTTCCTGTGTGACTGTCAGACCATGTCAATACGGACAGGCAGATCAGATCTGGTCACTTGCACTTTGTAATGTGGACGGTCAGTCAGTTATATCGACTTCAGGTCAGAACATCAGGTTTGGGTGGCAGTCTGAACAAAGAGCCACTCAGCAGGTTGACACATCTGTGCTCAGTGCTGCTCTCCAGTGTTCAACACAAACTTTAACTAACGACTGACAACAGAGAGAAGTAACAATAAAGCTGCTTATCAATTAAACACAACGTAAATACAATGACATATGAACCAGTAAATGTTTTATAAACATATTGTAATGTTCTGACAAACAAAACAACAGTTATAAATCTCTCTTGTTAATTGTTGTTGTTGCTTTGTTTGTCACGGTCCTGGAGCCCAAAATGTGATAAAAAAACATGTAACAAAAGCTGAAATGTCATAACTGGTCGATAATGTAACACAATGCTGAGCCCAAAACTTTTTTGCCCAAAATGTAAAAAGTTGTTAAATTATAATGAGAAAAATGTTTTGCTTGCCCCAAACAACAAACAAGCCTTCTTTCTGCATCTCCCTCATCTCGAGTCTGTCCAGCACAGTTTCATCATGAGTCGGGTTCAGCTCCACGTCTCAGCCCGAAGCTTTTACTTCAAACTGTAGGTTTGCTGAATGTTGCTGTGCTCTCCACCATGTCTTTGTAGATAATTATTATAATATTGTTAAAATATTTTACATTATTATTATAATACAACAAGGACCTGTTGTATTATTATAGGGCCTGCTCACATTGTAAAGAGTCTTGAGATAACTGCTGTGTAGAGGAAACATAGCTCACTCTGCATGCACATTTTGAAGCAGCCAACTTTGACAGGGACCCGGATGAAGAGAGCCCTGCATCACTCCGCCTGCAAACCAATGGAGCAATGATTAAAGGACCATAACCACAGGAGGACCTGCTTTATAAGTAAACACACATGTAACATGTTACGTCCCTTTTTAAAATGATTTAAAGTAATTCTCAAAATGTGAACAATGAAAACATACAATAACATAGATTGCCATGTCCTAACTTCTGACCCTCAGCATCACTCACGTTTTTTGTTATAATAAGCCAATTTATTTTTTGTGATTTATTTTATACATTTATAAAATATATGTTTAGCATGAATCCGTACATAACATAGCAGTATAATATACATGATTATCCTACTAATCGATTGATGGATTACTATATTATAACTGTTTTACTTTGTTGGAGATACAGTTCTGCTTTATTTTGTTGTTGGCAGACTACAGTCGGCTTTTATTTTGAAAGTTATTACCGGAACATGCTATGCTGACAGCGTGCCATCATATCAACAAACAGCTTAACACACTGTCAGTGTTAGAAGTCAGGTTTGTGTTTTAAAGTTTTATAACTTTTTAAAAGTGAACTTTTGAACCTGTGTTTGTTTTCTGTTTGTCCTCGCGCCGCTAACTTCAGCTCATAGATGACGTCACGGTATCTGAAACTCGGACATTGTTGAAGTTTTAAAGTCTGACATTTTTCTGTTTGCAGTAATGACTCCCTCAGGGGAAACATGTCGCTGATGTTTCTATTTGATGTGCAGATGTTTCATGGAGGCAGATAAAAGTTTCCTTCCTGCAGCCGCGAAAGTTGTCGAGCTCGTGAGCATGTCCTGAGTCTCCCGATCCCCCTCTCAGACCTGTAGACCTGTGTAGACCACAGACCTGTGGAGACATGTCCTGTTGTCGTGTGGATGCAGCAGGATCTTTGGCTACAAATCACCTGTTTTACCGCGATGTTTCCTTCTCGGAGTGTTTAAAGTCAAACTGAATAAATGAACTCGACGTGTTTTTTTAGAAAACAGCTTATTCAGCAGTCAGCTAAATGTGGTTTTCAAACTAACAGTGAAGTGATTCAACACCATCCCTGCTGACAGTCACTCAATGGTTGAACTTTCAGTCTTCTGACGGGGAAATGAATCACTAGTAAGGAAGTTGCGGTAAACTGTGTTTGCCAACAACTTACAGCTTAATAACATGAGGAACATTTAACATGACGTTTTGAGATACCACATATTAAGATATGGCAGTTCTGACAGGGATTAACAACCATCACAAGACCACGCGGCAACGTCTCCCTGACTCTGTGAGGAAATCACCGTGTGGATCTACAGAGTCTGACGTCTTTCCAAACTGTGGTCTTTGTGAAGGAGACTAAGTAACCATTTGTCCCTGTGCAGATTTCGACATGAGTTCAAGAGTGTTTGGTGGTCCGGAGAAAGAGGAGGAGGACGATGAGGAGGAGGAAGAAGAAGAGGAGGAGGAGGAGGAGAGGGTCAACCCGACAGAAGTGAAAATGAGTCAGATAGTGATGCCATGTCACAGCAATCATCGTCAGGAACTCAGTGTGGGCCAACTGCTCAAATGGATCGACTCCACCGCCTGCCTTTCTGGTGTGTGTGTGTGTGTGTGTGTGTGTGTGTGTGTGTGTGTGTGTGTGTGTGTGTGTGTGTGTGTGTGTGTGTGTGTGTGTGTGTGTGTGTGTGTGTGTGTGTCTCTGCGTTCTCCACTCCAGGCGTGTGTTGACTAACACAGATTTGTTTCCTTCTTTGCTTGTGTCTCACGGGCAGCTGAAAGGCATGCTGGGAGTCCCTGCGTCACCGCCTCAATGGATGACATCCACTTTGAACACACCATTAGGTAACAGGAAGTGTGTGTGTGTGTGTGTGCTGCATACAGAGGTTGTGTGTGTGTGTGTGCTTCATCACAGTCTTTAATGTCTCCCTGTGTAGAGTGGGTCAGGTGGTGAACATCAAGGCAAAGGTCAACCGAGCCTTCAACACCAGCATGGAGGTCAGTCAGGTCCCGCTCTGCAGGTTTTACCACACTCGTAGTATGTACTGATCTGGTTGTACAGTCTGCCTCATGTGCTGTTACCCACAATGCAAAGTGCCAGGTCAGAGGTCGGAATGCTGAAGCGCTGCTGTTTGAACTTGTTTACTTCCACACTCCAGGACGGGAAACCAGTTCAACCAGGCCGAGCACGACTGGCAGTCAGACTACAGCCTCCTGTTGAACGCAGTGCGTGCATGACTGCATGCTGATTGAGATAGTAGTATAAAGTACAGCCTCTGATCTCACTGTGGATCAGGTTTGATGTTTTTAACTCCATGAAAAAAGGACTTGAATCAGCTTTGACAGTGAAATCCAGCAGGCTGCACTGCTCTTGATAACTTCCTGCACTCAGACTGTGAGTGCACCTTCACACACACCCTCAGTGCTCAGTCGGCCCCATCAGACCACCTTCTCTAGTTTGGTGCACACCAGGACCGGCGACCCTCCGGTTCCCAACCCAAGTCCCTACAGACTGCTGCTACTGGTCCATCAGGGTGTGTATGTGTGAAAGAGCAGAAGAAGTGAAAAGCACGACACAGAGGAAGACTTCTGTTCTCGTGGTCGATGTTTTCAGGTGTCAGCGGGCTGCTGCACGTTACACAAGTGAAGCAATGCTCCGGTGTAGATCAGAAACTGTTCCTGTCCCTCTCTGCAAAGCAAAGCACACATTGAACACATGGACCAAGGTGGACAGCATGACTTCCTTGTCCTGTCCTCCTGTAGGTGGGCATACAGGTGAGCTGTGAAGACCTGTTCTCTGATCGGCACTGGAGAGTTTGTCACGCGTACGCCACCTTCGTCACTCAGCGCACGGACACGGGAAAGAAGGTAAGTGATGCGTTTCATTCAGAGATCATGAAGAGTGTGTGTGTGTGTGTGTGTGTGTGTGTGTATTAGTCACATTGACTGACGTTTGACCCCCAGGTGACCTTACAGCCGGTCGTAGCTCACACTCAGAGAGAGCAGGTGGAGTACAGTGTGGCGGCTGAGAGGCGGCGTGTTCGAATGCTACATGATGACATCATCAAAGATCTGCTCTCTCGCGGGTCCATCCAGCAGGGTGGGTGTTACATCACACCGTACATCAGAGCACATGAGGAGAGGCTGAGAAATCGGTCTGATGAACTCGTCTTTTTTTTAATTTTATTTTTTGTGGCATAATTTTAATTTTTTATTTTGAGGACCCAGCTGTCTGTTTTGTCATTATTTACTCTCAGTGAAAATATCTTCTTTATATCTCATGTCCTTATTATACATGCTGATCTGTTGACACGCGTTGCATTGTGTGTGTGTGTGTGTGTGTGTGTGTGTGTGCCTGTGTGTGTGTGTGTTTCAGCTGACAGCTCTGCAGAAGGCACTGCGGTGGAAGCAGAAAAGACCAAAGTGGAGAGTGTTGAACTGGTTCTACCGCCGCACGCCAACCATCAGGTGACTCGTTTGATTCTCATGATCAGAAATCAGAATTCTTTTTTATTGTCATTGTTCCTCTTCAGAATTAAAAATTAAAAAATAGCAGCTCTCGTATAAAAAACCGAGAAGGAAAAACAGTACAGGGAGGAAGTCAAAATGTGCAAATATGTAACTGAGAGAAATATGTGTGTAAATAACATCATATAATATTTATGTGCAAAACAACAGATCAGAAAAAACACTGTCCAGTCCCCAGAGGTAGCGGATGAGTTCAGGGCAGCAGCAGCTCTCGGGTAGAAACAGTTTTTCAGTCTGTTAGTTTTTCTTTATTGCCCTGAAACGCCTCCCCGAGGGCAGGAGTTCAAAGGAGTGGTGACCGGGGTGCGAGGAGTCCCTCAGGATTGTCCAGTGAGCTCATGAATGAAGTGATGAGGTGTCTTTATGTTACGTGTTTGTGACGCGCTGTGTGAAGAACAGACGTAGGAGACAAATCAACACAGTCATGATCCAAACGGTCACATCATGTAGTCCCTTCTAACATCATCATAAATGCATTCACACTGTTTGTAGTGTTGAGCGGTGGATTGAATGTTCATGTTTGTGGAAACACCAGGTGAACACATTCGGAGGACAGATCATGGCCTGGATGGTGAACGTTGCTACAATTGCTGCCAGGTACAAAAACACACACACGTCTAAATGTTGGTCACAAACCAGCAGGGTCACACAGGTCTGCAGTGGTTTCATATAAACACACACACACACACACACACACACACACACACACTGACATGAGCCCACGTCTCTCTCTCTGCACAGTCGTCTGTGTCAGGCTCACCCGACTCTGCGGACCATCGACATGTTCACCTTCAGAGGACCCTCTCAGGTGGGAGACAGACTGCTTCTGAGGGCCATCGTCAACAACGCCTTCAAAAACAGGTCCGTTTGTCCACCACCAGCTGCCAGAGCGTCTCACACTCCACGTCAGAGACATATAAATGTGTGTGTGTGTGTGTGTGTGTGTGTGTGTTCGGTGCAGTATTGAGGTGGGCGTGCGAGCAGAGGCCTACCAGGGGGAGGGACCTAACCGACATATCAACTCTGCATTCATGACGTTCGAGGTGCTCGATGACCTTGGAAAGCCACGCACGTTACCACGGATACGACCTGAACCCCTGGTGAGTTAGTGGGCAGAAAAAGAGGCACTTACTGCAGGGGCTTTGACATGTTTGTTTTCATTCTGATTGAAATCAATAATTAAAGATAACAAGTCAACTATTCTCAACCAGAAGGTCGAGGGTTCGATCCCCAGCTCCTGCATCGAATATCCGATGTTTCCCTGGACGCTCAACCCCATGTTGCTCCCACTGCTTTGTCAGCAGTGTGTGAATGGATGAGTTCATACTGACGGACTCTTTCCTCAGTGAAGGTGTGAAAGAGCTAAACGAGCTGGAGTCCATGAACCTTTTATTGATTTGGATCAAAGATCACACATGAACTCTGCCTGACTCAACAAGTGGGGAGACTATTGATGTAACCATTGATCCCTGAGAAGGAGCGGCCCGTGTTTCTAGGAGTCAAAGTGCAGAGAGTTCAGTGTCAGTGGTCGTAGCTGTTTATTGATGAACAGTGACTGCAGAGATACCATGTTTGCTGTTTTCAGCCTCTGTCCGTGTTGCTGAGCAGCACTGGGAACATGTATGACAATCACACGCTAACAAAGCAGAACACAATCCCCACATGTTTCTCCACATTTGATGATCCAGAGCTCAGATGTGTGGCTGATAAAAGGAGAGTGGGCACACCTCAGGCAGACTTTAGACCTGCAGAGACCAGCTGGTGTCGGCGGGAGGGTTCAATAAGAAGTCACACGTGACTGTTCAACACACAGATCCATGAGTGTAGAACAGGCGTACTGACCCAGTGTACTGATATGACCTGATCGGATTGATAACAGTACCTCACACTGTGTGTACAAGGTCAGAGCCTCTCTGGGGGCTGTCAGCTCGGACTTGAAGAGATTTATAACAGAAAATCTGAGTTTCAAACCAACTCATCAAAGAAGTAGATTTTCTGTCTCCGTCCAACAACGGTATCAACAGGTCCAGAAAAATGCAGCATGTTCAGGGAAGCCTGCTGTTACCTTCACTAAGTGTAAGACATGAGACCTCACTCACACGCTGAGTGTGTGTGAGCGTGTGGAGGAGGTGGTGTCAGAAAAACACGACCAATCACAGACATGAGCTCGTCTGCCATCAGCCAGGTCGTCGCACTCAACGAGCAAACGTTCAAACACAGACTCAAAGCAACACCCTGAAGGGATGTATCACACCTCATGTTGATTTGAGTCGAACCTTGATGAACAGTCTGACACCATAAATCTCTGTTTTTATGATAAATATGATGGGAGGAAGTACCCAGGGATTCAAACCAGCAACCTCCTCGCTGTGAGGAGACAAAAAAAACCCACGGCAGCCCACTTTTTTGGTGGAAAGGATTATAAAAAATAAAAAAAGTGTATGGAAATAATACTTTGGTGGGCATCATTAGAAATGAGTTTTTGAAGACTTGATTTCTCTCTGTGTCTTTGATTGACAGGAAGGAGAAAGGCGGTTTCAAGAAGCCATAGCCAGGAAGAAGATCCGATTGGACAGGTGAGCTGTTTTTTTATATTCCTTTAAAGATTCTTTGTGAGCTTCTTGAGCCAACTCTACACTGCAGGAATACAGATGGTGTCATAACAAAAGTAATGCTACCAAAATCCAGAGTTCTCTGCAGTTTCCAGAAAGGTGTGACATGGTGTTACGCCCAGCCTGAAACCTGATGTGGTATAAAGGTGACCATCTCCTTCCACATCACATCCTAATCAAACAGCCGAAACACCTCTTAAGGAAATCCTCTTACTGACCTCCTCAACTGAAAAACAGGAGGAAATAAAACGCCTCCTCTCCCCGACTCTGACCCAGACGTCTTAAAGAAGTCAATAATAAAGAAAACACTTTCTAACAATAATAACAACAGGCGTGATTTAAAGGTCATCTTACAGAAACAAGCCGTCACTGCAGGATGTAAGCAGGGACACATCTGAGGAACAAGGCGTCTGCAGCCCCCCTCAAATACTCACCAATCACACGCAGCACCAGCTCCCGTCCAATAAGCTGTCGGCACACAACGTCAGGCTTTTCACAGTAAAGGGGCGGGTACCTGCAGCTCAGCACGAAGTCCACAAAGGCAGCTCTAAGAATCACAAGAATGTCACACACACACACACACACACACACACACACACACTTTATTACTCCGTCATAACACACACTGTCTCTTCTTTCAGGAAGTACATCATTTCACGCAAGCAGGCTGAAGTGCCGTTGTCTGTCCCCTGGGACCCGAGAAACCAGGTGAGACAAGTGTTTCAGAACCCCTGAGGACATGACGGTGTCCACACCTGAAGAGGACTGCTTTTGACTCCCTGAGTGTGTGTGTGTGTGTGTGTGTGTGTGTGTGTGTGTGTGTGTGTTTCAAGGTGTATCTGAGCTTCAACAATGTGTCCGCTCTGAAGATGTTGGCTGCCAGAAAACGCTGGCGCCTGAGCTCTGAGAAAGACGAGGTCGGTGGTGTTTCCTGAGGAACAGGGAGGAGCTGGTGTGTAGGAGCGGGTCAGCCTGACGTGTGCTCTGTGTCCAGGTCCGTCTGTTCACCCTGGAGCAGAAGTCCATGCTGAGCATCAGGGTGGAGTCGGAGGTGGACGTTCCTGCACAACGAGCCTTTTGTCTGCTGGCCGAGCTGAGCAACAGGCCGAGCTGGGACACACATTATCAGTAAGACTGAAAACATGTCCTCTCAGCGGGACAGACCTCGTCCATCAGTCCTTCTGGTCCACTAAATTATCTTACCCAGCGCTGCTCCCCCTCTCTCTGCTCTGAAACCACCTGCAGCACCACACGGTCCACCACTAGGGGGGGGTGTAGAGTCCTCTGTCTCATATACAGCCTTAAAAGAATGGAACCAAATCCCCATGAACTAAAAGTACACACTGACTGTAAATAACACGTCCTGATCACGTTAGATTGACTTTCCTTCCTCTTTGTGTTCAGTATGTGAACCTTGACGTCTTTGTGTGGACTCTGAGCACACGTGTGTAATGATATGAATCTATATGATTTGTTGTATTGTGTGTCGACCTGCAGATTGAAATGATCAAACTGCTTAAATGTGGTACGAAGCATCTTTCCTCCCCACTAATGAACTAAACTAAGAACCTGTAGCGTCACACGCCACAACAAGCAGCATGACCTACAACATAACCTGAGGAACTTAAGGCAGAACGTCTTTTGTTTCTCAGGTCACATAGTATTAGTACGATACACTTCACCATGTTTTTCTCACACTGATGTTTGTGTGACAGGTAGAGTGCTTCTCTTCTATCAGCACCCTGATCCTCTCTCTCTCTCTCTCTCTCTCTCTCTCTCTCTCTCTCTCTCTCTCTCTCTCTCTCTCTCTCTCTCTCTCTCTCTCTCTCTCTCTCTCTCTCTCTCTCTCTCTCTCTCTCTCTCTCTCTCTCTCTCTCTCTCTCTCTCTCTCTCTCTCTCTCTCTCTCTCTCTCTCTCCTCTCTCTCTCCTCCACATCAGCCACTGTGAGCTCATCTACCCGGTCGACGACGACGACTTCTTGTACCGTGTGGTGACTCCGTCCGTGCATCAGGGCGGAGTGGCGTCCTCTGACTCAGCCCGTCAGGGAGAAGGCCTTCTCCAGGACTTCATCTTGTTGGCCTCCAACAGGAAGCCGTGTGGCAGCGGGTCAGTGCTGATGTCTGTGACGGCACAGAGGAGCGACGGCACATCATTAACCATCAACTCGTGTTTCCCTCCGCAGAGATCCGTATGTCATCGCTCTGCCGGTCGGTGTCCTCTGCCCACTCATCCTCCGACTGAAGGCTATCACAGAGGAGAGGTTCTGTGTGCAGGATTTACCATCCTGGAGACCAAAGGACAACAAGTCACTCGTAAGATGATCAATCCTTTAGTCTGATTTACATTGAAACATCCAAACTAAACATCGTGTTTTTGTCTTTCTCAGATCAGTTACTATAACCAGGCATCTCCAGAGGTCCTTCCCTACATCTCCACAGACATCGCCGGCCTCTCCTCGTCCTTCTACCACACCTTCTGCTCCTGCAGCCGCTACCTGACCAGGAACCGGCTGTGGTCCATCCCCAGCATGCAAACAGGCCAGAACCCGGACTGGAGCCCAGACAGTCCTACCTGTGAGGACCAAGCTGAGCGCCTGTCAGCGGCCCTCCGGAGCACCCAGCTGTAGGAGCTTTGTGTCCATCAGAGATCTGCAGCTTGTACTACATCAGTGGTTCTCAGCTGGGAGAGCTTCAGGACCCAACACCATAATAACCATATTCTGTCAATCATTCTGATTTGTTTGATTCAACGGAAACAGAAACTGAACAACACAAAAAGTTCTTCTGAGACTTTCTGTCTCAATTTGTCTTCAAGGCACAACTTGGTGACCCCTGTTTGGGTCCAGAGCCACCAGTTGAGAACCGCTGTACGACATGGTACGGTTAACTGCGTCAAAGAAATCAGAGGATGAAACTTGTTTACAATATTCTGAATCTTTTTATTTTGTTTTTAAAAAATGTGATGTGATGGTTGAATAATAGGAAAGTGAAATCAAAGGGTTTTTTAATTTTCTGTATTTTATAAGATGTATGTTTGGGCTTTTATTGTAGAGATAGGAGACAGAAATCAGGGAGAGAGAGTCGGGACTGAGGTGGGAAAGGAGCCATAGGCCAGATTTGACTGTAGCCTCCATCCATGAGGACACGCCCACGAACACCAGCGCCCACGAAACCAACATGATAATACAACATGATGAGAAAAGACACTTCGTGCTAACTGATGAACCAGAATCATGTTTTTAAAATCTGTGTGAACACAAATGAAAAGTGTATTTTTCTGTTTTACTGAGGTGTAGAGTTCATTTAGAAGTGTTGAGAGCATCATCAGTCCTTTGTTGTTCACTGATCTGTTTGATGTAAGGACTGATACCATAGAGTACACTACATAATGCCACCTGTGATTAGAGATGCGAGGTCACATTTCACATCAGTTACATTTACTATGTGCTCAGTCTGAGTCTGAAACAAACATGAGGAAGTAGGCCAGTAACAGCCTTAAAGCTTTATGCTTCAGGGCCCTTGTAATGTGTCGTAACAGCACCAGGCTGTAAACATGTTCATGTCTGATGTGAAAACTGGCTTTTTGAATGGGTGTGTATGGGACTTCCTGTGCTGCTGCAGCCAGCCTCTAGTGGACACTGGATGAACTGCAGGGTTAGATTTATTGCTGACGATGTAACATGAGGATGACCAAAGAAAGGCACTGAGACACAGAAACAAACTCAAGGTCAGGATCTCTTTTAACAATTAAATTCACACGCAACCGTTTTCTTTTTTGTCCAGACCTTAAAAGTTATTTTTATTGTGCAAAGCAGGAGAACATGAATTAAAATGTGACGAGGTCATAAAGAGAGACGAAGACTATTGAGTTCAACAACAGGAAAAAGACTAAGAGAGAAATAAGGCAGACAAACAAACTAAAGACAAAAAACAAAACTGTTTTTAAAGATCAACATAGATGATAGTGATCATGATTGTTATTAATAAATGATTAATAAATGAAATGATGTGTAGTAGTGTCAGTCTTAATTAGAGCTCTTTGCGTGCACTAGTTTTGGGTTGCTCGTCTCTTCAGATATCACGTACAGGTTCGTGTTTCTTCTCCCTCCTCGCTCTCTCTTCAGTCTTTTCAAGTCTCTAAAAGCTCCAGCTGGGTGTTTTGTGTCCTCCTCTAATATGAGGTCATATCTGTCCATCATGTCCATCAGAGACGGAGGTCCCTCGGGTCCGTATGGCAGTGTGTTCAGATGTACAGCCACCCTCTGAGACACGCTGCTCAGTGTGTCTGGGACCTGAGGGGGCCAGTTCTGCTCCCGATGGACGAGGGTGACGTACGGAAACAGCCTGTCCACCGTGGACACAAACTCCTGAAAGAGAGGACACGTTTTAATCCTGAGGTCATCCACATTGGATGTAAACAACGTTTTAACTGTGTCTTTATTTCAAGCATTTTACGTTTAGTTTTTTTAGGATTTTCAATCGTGTTTTGTTTTTTTAATATACGATCCCCAGCTCCTGCAGCCATATGTCCGATGTGTCCTTGTGCAAGTTTCTCCCGCTGCTTGGTTGGCAGGCATAAATGCATATAAATGGATCTGCTGTGTAAAAACTACAATCTACAGAAGTTGGACTACAAAGACGACCTCTTCCTGTTGCGTTCTTTAAAGCAGCCCAAACATTTAAAAACCTCTCTGATAATGGTGACCTCTGTAAACATGATGAACCAGAGGAGCGCTGTGTGTGTGTGTGTGTGTGTGTGGGGGGGGGGGGGGGGGGGGGGGGGGGGGGGAGTGATGAGGTGGGAGAAGGCTACATGCCTCTGTGTTGTGAGAGCTCTGTCCACCCTCCATGCTGACCCAGACCGGTCTGTACAGCTCCTCTCTGCTGTAAGCTGAATGCAACAGTTTGAGAGAAGCTTCCAGAAGCTGCTGAGTGCGGATCTGCAGGTGAACACCCCAGGGTGCCTCAGGTGTCTGACCGAGCAGCAACAGGACGTCCTGCAAACACAAAAAGGCCTCAGCTATCAACATGTGCGTGTCTGCATGATCTGACTTACTGTATGTGAGCCGTTTATAAAGCGTCCACATTTAGCTCTGACGGGATTGACGATATAACTGAGCTTTTCTTTTGAAGTATTATTATTACAGCAATGTAATCCAGAAATCAAAAGACCAAACAATCTGTTATTATTACCTGCAGCGTGAGGGCCCCCGAGAGCTCTCCAGAACTTTCCACCAGAGGGACTCCAGGTCGTTCACTGTCAGGAGCAACACGAAGAACCAACAGACCACCAGCAGCACCTGGACTCACACAACACAGGTGAACACCAGAAGAGAACAAAGGCACTCAAGTCCTGCACACCCAGAACACCCACCAAGACACCAATCATAAATACAGAGAACAATGATGACCATCTGACCAAAACCTGAAGACGATGAACATGAATGATAGAACTGTTGCATTAGATTGGGGGGGGGGTCATAATGTTGTTAATAACTGGTGAAGCTGTTCATCCTAAAAGGTCGTCAGTGCATTGTCTGTCCTCGTCTTTAGCGTCTTTGTACCTGTAAGCTGAGCCATCAAGGAGGACAGATCTCTGACGGTGAACCAGCGGAGCTCCTCACTGTTGGGCCGTGTGACTGTTGACATGTGACTGTAGTCCAGGTCTGAGTTGTGAGCCGGAAAGAGGAAGTTCATGAGGTCTCCTCCAGGGTAGAATCTCCTGACACGACCCTGCTGCCCTGTGGACAGTATTCAGACATTAAAGAGGACATATTATTCCCCTTTTCAAACAGTCCTCTGTTGTTGGACTGCTGTTCTTTCACATCTTAGTCCTGACCCTGTCAGACCCCCACCCCCCCTGTCCGTCACGCATAGCCTCCCGCTAACAGGTGCGTGTGTGAACAACCAACTCAGGAGCATTTCTGTGGCGAGCTACCAGACTTACTATAAATGTTCAGGTGCTCGTGTGAAAACAGCCTTTGTTTGTTACTTTTAGCTTAGCTTCATTTAGCATGCGTTCACCATTGGTGGATCTCAAAGCGACCCTTCCTTACTTGCAGACTGTTTGAATGCAGACAGAGTTGGTTCATAGATGTCGTAGTAGACTCTGGCAGGATGGGAGTTGTCTCGAACGAACAGCAGGTCACTGATGTTTGGATGAATTGAACCCTGCCACAACGTCAGACTGAACCTGGACACCAAACCACAACAACAAAAACAGTCCGAGTGTCACAAAGTACCGAGCGATGTGTTTCAGTAATGTTAATAAAGTCTCAGTCTTGATTTGTTTCTTTAATCTGAGACAGCTGGGACAGAGGGTTTATTAATGTATGTGAGCTGTTTGTGCGTAGGTCTCTATGGTAACGCTTGATCTTAACTTATAGCTATGATACAGATTTCAATTGTCTTGGTTACCGTGGTGACTGACTGAGCAGCCAGCTGATGTGCTGCCAGCCCCTCTGAACCAGCAGGGCGTGGACTGGGAACGTCACCTACGAGAAAAATCCACTTCATGTTTTATTACATATCAATTATACGTTAGCAAAAGTGTCATCTTTTCTACAAGTGTAACAACCAGATACTGTCATTATTTCACTCTCATAAATGTGAACGACTACGACATCATTACAGTCTTAAAGAGACAGTCCCTCTATCTGTCACTTCAAACTCTCTCCTGCTGCAGTCAGTGAAACTGCTGCATCATGGTCTGCTGCTGCTCAGTCTATACAAACGTGTAGATACATGTACACATTACACATATGACAGGAAGAGTTACAGTCAGTATGAACTCATCCATTCATACACATTCATAAACCAATGACGAAGCACTACCTGAAGGTTGGGGGTTCGATCCCCAGCTCCTGCAGCAACATGTCCGATTAACCCCGAAGTTCCCGCTGCTTCATCAGCACTGTATGATTGGTATTAAATACTTCTAGCAGCCTCTACCATCAGTGTGTGGATGTGTAAAGGCACTGTGAGTAGTTCCCCTCCTGTGGGTCAGGAGGAGTATAATGTGCCGCCTCTATTGACTCAGATCACTAAAGATGTCATGCACTTATTTAAGATAAGGATTGGAACAATAACAATTGTGTTTGGGGGGAGTGGCCTTCACGTTCTCCTGTGTGTTGTTTGAAATTGTTAAACTGAAACTTGTCTTCCCAGCTTTAAGGTTATTTAATGCATGTTGAAAGCTTACCCTCTGGGGGACATCTTTGATCATCTCATACATGTCCTCCACCATGTGTCTGCTGTAGGTTTGAGTGAAAAGAGGGGGCGAATAGGCCACCTGTCAATCAGAAGCAATAACAGGACTACAGCAGGAGTCAGAGTGTGAAGGTCATCTGATCTGATAAGATTACTAGCCATTACCATCCATCCAGGGGACACGGTCACATCCGGAAACTTCTCCTGAATTAACTCTAGAAATCTGGAAAAGAAAATAACAGCATTTATTGTTGACCACAAACACTGAATGTATCTTTTTATTGGTGGATGCTTCTGTCCTTCATCTGGTGTGAGTAAGAGCCAGCTCCTCCCGTCTTATCATCTCACTCTGCTCATCCTCTACAAACAGCTGCTTCCTGTCAACAATCAAACTCAGTATGTAAACCTCCCCTGTTCACCCACTCTCCTCCAGATAGTTCTTTTTGATCCCATGCAAGACTCTCCATTCCACGAGCTGTGGACCTGCAGTCATAACATCTCTCTGTGTCTGTGAGGAGAGCCTGGGACTCTACACTGCGCTGCGTTCACCCAGGAGCTTCTCCTTCACCAGCTGGCCTGCTAGACTAACATGTCCGAGGGAGACCCGCTTCTTGGTGAAGGCTCTGTCCGTCACACCTGGGCTAAGCTAGGTGGATATGACCGATCTGCCCCCCCCCGCCGGAGCTGGAGGCACGGGGATCCGAGACAGACAGACAGACAGACAGACAGACAGACAGACAGACAGACAGACAGACAGACAGACAGACAGACAGACAGACAGACAGACAGACAGACAGGCAGGCAGGCAGGCAGACAGACAGACAGACAGACAGGCAGATAAGGAGGGAACTGGAGCTTCACCCAGCCAAGACAAGCTATAACAATATTACAAACGCACCGTCACAATTGAACCGGGGTTATGTAAATAACCTAAAGTTGGCTGCTTTGTGAATTAACGATACAGAGTGTTTTCCTGAACACTCCCCGTTGATCCCTGTGCTCCTCCAATAGGGACACATTTGTCTGGCTGTCAACACTTTCCTGGTGGCTCCGAGAACCGTCATCTGGCTCCGACTTACTATCTGCCTGTTCCCCACTGGCTTCACCTGACTGCTTCCTTAGACTTCGACCTGCTCCCAGTATCTCACACATCTTTGTACTGTAGTTTCTCTCTGTTAGGCACAACGTCCTAGCCTTCAGTAAAACCTGACCTGTTTGGCTGCACCTGTGCAGGATGTACCTGAAATCATTGGCTGTTTGTCAGCAGCATTTGGCTCATTCCTGACCCGTCACCACATGGTAGATCATGCATGCACATTTCAAGCTTGTGCTCAGTAAGGAACTGATGGACACCCATGACCTTTTTTCGTACCTGGTTCCATTGACTTGAGGCATGAATGCTGGTACATTAGGACCCCTGAGGATGTCAGCATTAAGCCATACAGGTCTGTTTATTCCACTGCTGCTGTTCTTCATTCTCAGCAGGTCCAATGAATGACCCACAGAGGCCAGAGACTTAAAATCCAACTTAATGCCTGCAGACAGACGCAGCATTCAGATCTGTGTTTTAACTCTGAAGACTCCCTTTTAATGTTATTATAACACGAAGAAACATTTCCGTCTTTATTCTGAAACATACCTTTTCTAGAGGCTAGAACAGCGTCCAACCATTGGTCCAAGGTGTTGTCACTATATATGTCGGGAGGGTGGGCCATGATAGGGATTGGCTTCTCATTGGCTGTTCCATAACCCTGCAGAGTGACGTCTGCCTCCAGAATCATGGACTCACCTGAGGGGATAAGAGACGGTTGTCTCTCTCTTTTCTTGTTCTGCTCTTGATGTTTTTGTGCAGCACAGTCTGTAAACGTTTTATCTGGTGGAGGTGCAGAGACTAACAACTCCTTCAAAGTACCAGGATGTGTTTGTGTGCACGTGGCAGGGTGGGGGGGGCGGGGCTTACTTGTCAGAGCTTTGTTCATCTCTTCTTTGCTGTTGGCTCTGTGAAACCAGGACGCCAGGAGGCCATCTTGTTTGCTGATAACACCTGACTCAAGCAGGAAGTCCAGCATGTCTCCACCAGTCGAAAATGAGGAGAGAGAAGCCGAGGAGTCTTAATGGTGAGACAAACACAGGTTCATGTCAAACATTAAGAACAGCTACGGTTTTCAGGTCATTACGCTTCACTTATCTCTTCTCTCTATCAGGAAATCTACAACAGCTGTCGTCGGTTCATTGTGTCATTAAATGAACCGTGCATGTAAACACACTCAGCAAACACAGCTTTAACCAACATATCAAGGTTCCATCAGTGGGGCGTGATCAGGGTTTGATCCTGACATGATCCTGAGAGGATTCATCTCTGACTCAAAGCACGTCCCATTCATCCTGTCCCGAGGACGAGCCTCTGTGAAGGGTGAGCGGGAACATGAGATCTTTAAAACTCTCCATACACACAAAGTCTGGACTCTTAAAACCTTCATTCAGAAAGAACTTTAGAGGTATTTTTCTTTGTCCTCACTGCAGTCTGTTCTGTCTTTTTCTATCCTCGAGGTTTTTCTCTGGTGTCATCAGGACTTTTTAAAAGGTCACATTTACACACTATGCAGTGTGTCCATCAGCATGAACCCATTCATTCACACTCACACACTGCTGGTCAGGCCATTGAGAACAGTTTGAGGTTTAATGTATCACCCAAGAACACTTGAACATGTGTGAGCCACAGCTGCCCTCATGTGTCTGAATCAGCTGCTTAAAAACAACCCAGTGATATTTCATCCAATCACAGAGCTCAATGTAGTGTATCATAGGATCTCTGGTTAATATTTACGCACCTGACGTTGAGATCAAAAACACGGCCGTGAGAGAGCTGACGCTCAGCAGGAGGACAAGTCCAACAGCCACAGATATCGCTATCAGGTGTTGCTTTGTTAGACATCCAAGATAAAGGTCTCGCTGTGATTTCTGTCCTGAGCTGTGGGAACACGCCAACATGGACAAGCAGATCACTCAGTCATGTATGTGAAATAGAACATGTCCATGTTCTGTCCTGTGGTGTGATTATAGATGCATGGAAACAGCCTCGTTGTGTTTGATCTGAAAACACTGATTCATCTGTGACTGACCTGTTGGACGGTTCGTCTGTCTCTTCCTGTCTTCGGTCGTCCTGTCTTCCAGCCATCCTCGTCTGCCTGCTCAGTGCGCTCTGCGTGTGGAAGGATCCTCAGAGCGCGCTGACTCGTTCATACGAGCCTTATCTAAAGAGCAGAGATCACCGTCCTCAGGCTGATAAGAGACGCATGCTGTCTTCAGTCTCTCAGCAGGCGAGAGCCCTCGACTAGCTTTGACCTTTAACCCCTTAATGTCCACAGTGGGAACTTATGATTGAAAGATTTCAGCTGGAATCTTTCAGTCAAAGTACGATGTTAATCTGAGACGATGTGGCGGCTGCTCTGATATTTTTCACAGTGTAACTTCAGAATCATTGGATTAGGAATATTATATATTCATTTCTCTTCATAGGATACATGGACATTGTTGAACTCAACCTTTTTTTGGCTCTTTTTGTGCCGTTCTCTGTCGGTGAGTTTCTCTGTGGATTTACAAAGTGAATAGAAACTTGAGACATCCTCACTTACTGAGAAGCTCTTATTTCTGCCCGATGACAAAGGTGAAATAATCCAGGCTAAAGGAGAAGGTTGGCGGCTAAAACCCAGAAACATACGTAACTGGTGGCGTGGAGGGTTAGGATGTGTTTATCGTCAGTATCCTGCTAAACATTAAGATTGACTGATCTTAAATTCAGTGTTTACACTCTGTGAATATGAAACATGCTTAACGGATCAAACACACACATGCACACTCAAACAGGATCCTACGGACATGCACGACAGGAGTGACTTGCTCAAGGGCATCCAGGCAATGTTCAGAAAGTGGACTGGCACCTCTCCAGCTACCAGACGAGTTTGCAGATTTGGTCCACACCGGGATTTGAACCGGCAACGCTCCGAATCCCAACCCAAGTCCCTACGGACTAAGGTCACATCATGTATTATTAATAACAGTAAAACCAATGAAGTCAAACAGAATCCAGATATAATATAAACATGTTAATTACATTCCAAACACGTTTATTAATCAATCTTTATTTATCTTAAGACAACATCCATGAAGCAGGTAAAACACCTGAGTCAGGTGAGTGTTTCCATGTGTCTTTTATAATGTTGGATACATGTTCTGACAGGAGACGAGCTCAACGTTACATTCACATTCAATTCACTCATTTATTTATCAACATAAGAATGAGGTATAAAAGACCCTGAGTACGATTTCATAAATATTCAAAATATAAAAACATTCATGATCAATAAGAGACTTCAATCACTTGTCAACATCAGTAATAAATAATGAATTTATCTTTCAGCGTTGCAGCAGCCATTAGACCGCGTGTTAGCACCAAAACAAACAAACTGTGAACCCTTCAAAGTCAAGATGTTTACAGCTACAATTCAAAAATGAACTACGTGAACAGTGAAGCTGCAACGTGCAAACTAAGAGCTTCAGCTTCATAAGTCAGCCGTCTGATGCATATTTATATTCATGGTAAGCAGCTCTGGGGGGGCTGGTCCAGCTAACACCCGGGTACAGAGGCTGTCCTTTCTCTCACCTGCTGTTCTGACCATTCAAGTCCAAAAATAACAACAAAAAAAGATCAAACTTTATTGAACAAAAACAGGTTTTCATTTTAAAGCCATCTGCACTCATTGTTTGAACATCAGCTGATCTGTTTGGAACTTGGTTGTGTTTTAGAAACTGTGAAGTCCGAGTTACATTAAACATGGAGACATCCAGAGACTTGAGCGACACGCCCAGACAACCCGAGCAGCGAGACTTTAAACCCGAGATGGGCTGACGAAGTCTAAAGGAAGTTTTCTTTGGTTGTGCAGGATGAGAATTGAAGCTTCAGGGCTTCAAATTTAAAAAAACAGTGACATCTGGTGGCGCGTTCAACTTGTGCATCCTTTTTGAGACAGAAGTTGAAGAACAACCTTTGCTCATTGTTTTCTTACAGATCAGTCAGAAAACTCCGGGCTCCACCGTGTCACTACTGACAGTTTGATTTTACAGTGACGGGCTGAAGCCCCTCGGTCGGGTGGAGCTGAGTGAGAGTGATGACAGACGGCTAATTTAAAGGAGGTGTTGTCAGCTGACGGAGATAAAGGCTGCAGGCTCTGAAGTATGGTGGCCCAAAGGTCAATGCAAACAACAAAACTATATTTAATGAAATGCAAGAAAACATTGAATAAAACATAAAATGTGTTACATGTTTGTGTGTTTTTGCAGTTGACTTCTCAGGGCCACCGTACTTTTGTTTACTTTCTGTTTTGCTCATTAAGTCCTTGTTGATTTTATAAACGTATTCTTCGTGTCTCACAGTCGATCAGTCAGTTTGTGGGAAGTTGTCAAACCTGACCCAGATCGAGGCTGTGATTGATCCTGGGAGTTAAAGATAACTCCAGTTCATTACACACTGTTTAATCGTTCATTCGTATGCACATGGCACCACATGGCTGCAGCTGCTGCTCACTGTGATGCTGCTGAAGGTCAGAGTGTAAGAACAACACTGATGTTGGATATCACAGATTCTGTTTGACCAGCTGATTTCCCTCCTGAGTGTTGAGGGTCATTTATCTCTGCTCTGGTTACGTTACACACTGATGTACTTTTACTGAATGACTGTAGTGTCAGGACAGAAAGGTTGGGAGATTCTACTCGCCCACTCTTAATACAGTCTTCATGATAGATGACCTGGACGTCTCCTACCATGTGTGTGTTTCCTACCACAGGCACACAAGAACTGAGCGCCGCCTCGCTCCTCATGCTCGTGCACAGTTCACTCTATAAAGATGACCATAAAGAGTTCTGCTTGTCTGGACGTCCTTTTGACAGTCATCATCATAACAGCTGTGGAGTGTAAGGCGAAGACGACTGGTGAGCAGTCCTGCAGGAGAGGAGGGAGGTCAGGGAACGACAGCAGGCCTGGCACTGAACAGACTGAGGCTGAAGGGACTGTGGAGACACACAACAAGATCATGTCAGGTTCATTCAGAGGCCATGACAGCCGAACTTCAGACACACACAGACAATCCTGCTCAGCTTCTGCTAAGAGTAAAGAAACACTCGGAGCAGCTTTCTGCTCTGACGACTTCTAGCTTCTGTTTTTATTTCCTGCTTGTGAGACAGAGAAGAGTGTGTGTGTGTGTGTGTGTGTGTGTGTGTGTGTGTGTGTGTGTGTGTCTGCAGGTCCACATCAAAGCATGAACAGAAGAAGTCCATCCTTCTTTAAATCAACCCAACATCTCTAAGATGAACATCATGCAGCAGTAAATATAACATGTACTCACACAGCATTGTGTGTGTGTGTGTGTGTGTGTGTGTGTTGCACTAAAGGGAATCTGCACAGTTAAGTCAAACCTTTGACCTACAGTGACACGTTTGATATTCTTTGTCCTATCTCTGTTTGTTTTTGTGTCCATCACATTTGTCTTCCAGGGACGATAAAGGTCTGTTTCCTGTTTCAGCTGTTTCCACGCTCTTCAGTTGGATCTTACTGAGAAGGAACCAAAGCACGCACTCTCACCTCTTGATTTGTGCGGCGGATGAAGAGGAGCTGCGCACCAGCTTCTTGGAGGAGGAGGGCGATAAGGTGAAGGAGAACGGCGTTCTAGAGGACTTTGGCGGTGACAGGATGGAGGAGTGAGATGTCAGGTTCAACCTGAAGGAGAAACACAAATCAACCTGTGCTGACTGTTTGAAAACCTTGTATTGTCCAAATCAGTCACCGCTGAGATGTGACATGTGGAACTATTTCTGGACGCTCCTGGCGTTGAAACAAACATGTCTAATATTGTTTTCCAATCTGTTTATTTTAGTTCATGATCGGGGTTCAATAATGATCAGAAACATTTTAATCTGTCCAATAGAAGATCAAACATAAACTGTTACATTAAGTCCACACGGTCAAACAAATATACACAATACTTCCAAACACACCTGAATTCAATGAATCCAATGGTTTATGCAAGACTCCCCCCAGTGGCCAAAGTCTGAATTACACTCACACGCAAACTGACTGAAAGGAGCATTTTGACTCCTACACTTGTTTCATTTGTTGGCTCATTTACAAACTGTTTATTATGACGCAGCTTCAATGAAACACCTTGACTGAAAGGTGAAAACCGACCTGACAGGATTTTATCAGAACCAATCATGACGGATGCGTCTGTGAGGGGTAACCAATCATCAACCAGTCTGCTGGTGAAAGATGAAGCCAGTGTAAAAAGGCCAAACCTGCAGTTCACCCAATATCATAACGTCCATGTTGACAGCATGTTTTCATATCTCTATGAGGACTCTGTTCTGACTGAAAGAGGCAGCCCACCTCTTTGTCTTAGTTTAGCATGAGTCAGCATTTCCAACATGGTGACCGCCATCATTGGTTGCCGTCTCTGAGACGACGTCCAAATATTGTACTGCTGCTGCCTTCATTCAGTTTGTCTTATAGTGGAGACACATCCTCAGATAACAACAGATCCTGGTGAGCTCTTTATTTATGTTGGAGGGATCAGAATGTGGTGTCGCTCGCAGCTTCATTACCTTTAAAGGAGTGTGACTGATCTTCTCGTCTTACAATCTGAAAACATTGAATTTCTCACCAACGACTCGATGCTTCGCCCGTGAGCACGACGTCAGCGCTAAACAAAAACAAAGTGTGACGCCAAGTCCTACCTCGAGGTGGAGGAGGCCGACTGAGGCGGGCGTTTGGCCTTCAGCGTTCTCAGTTTGTCTCCTTGAGTAAGACTGCTGCCCTTCAAGGTAATCTTCAGTGTCACACACACACACACACACACACACACACACACACACACACACAGTTTTAGGTATGGAAGTCAAATAAAACTTTAAATGGCAGAAAGTCCCTCGCTCACCTCATCCAAGCTGTATGTTTTCGAAAGGGAAGTGTTGATTGACAGGTCCTCCATGCTTGAGAGGAGGCGGGACATGGCTTCCTGTCGGACCCCGTCAGAACCAGGACTCTGCAGCTGTAGACGCTGCTGTTGGAGCTGCTGTTGCCGACTCAGTCTCTGCTGCACCAGTTTCTGTTTGGAGCGATGGACATCACCTTGGATCCACAAACTGTGTTGTTTTCTACACAAATAAGAAACAGGACATACTGAGCATGTGCACAACAGCTGATAAAAACATATAAATGACAGATTTCATTCATACAAGAAAAACGTTCAGCAGCTTCTGTTCACATTGTTTAACACTTTCACCAGCCTGAACTTTTCACTACAAACTAAAGTTAAGCCTGACAAAGATTTAAAAAAAAAAAGAACAGGACAAAAACATTGTTAAAGTTTCATGGTAATCCAACATAAATAATATAACAATAGCAAAACAAAATCTCACTCCTCTAAGAAGTTCTGCTGGGGCCCGATGATGGATCCAGGCCTGCAAATCCGGATCCAAGCGATGGCCTCGGCTGCAGTGAACCGGTAGTGCTTCATCAGGTAGCAGCCAATCAGAGTGCCGGTGCGGCCCAGGCCTGCTGTGATTGGGTGACAGTTTGTTTCTTCAGAAAGTGAAGAAAAGCAGAACGACTTGCAACACACTGCTCGGTTCTGTCTGCAGGACGCAGGAACTTTAACTCTTTCTCCTGACAAACTCCGGAGCAGCTGTGTGTGTGAAGGCAAACCAGACAACTTTGTCTTTTTACTGCAGAAAGTCCAAGTGAGCTGATGTGGGAACGCAGCAGCATGTACTATACGACCACGATGATCTCTGTGCACTAAGTTTCCTGTTAAGTTGTTCTCTGTTCTTTAGTGGATGAATTTTATAAATTAGCATTTTATATTTATAAAGACAAATATTTTATCTTTATAGCTTTTTACGTCAGGTCTGACCCCCCCCCCCCCCCCCCCCCCCCTGTCTGGCTGGGACCGTCTCCAGCTGTGAGGAGAATAATGTGAACATCCAGGTCGGGAGAATCTCCGGAGCAGTCCTCCTGTGATTATCTAAATGTCATCCGGAGTGCGTGTGTGAAAGCGGCTACAGACTGTGATTAAAACATGAACGCAGACTCAAACCTTTACAGTGCACAGCCACAGCTCCTCCTGTGCTCTCACACACGTGCAGGAAGCGCCTGATGATGAGGTCAGACGGCGTGGTCCCGTCCAGAAAGAAGAGGTCATGGTGCTCAAAGCCTGCGTCTTCAAATCGCTTGGCTTCGTACATCTTCCTGTTCAAGCGGACCACGGCGGTGACGTTGTGCTGAAGAAAGTACGAGAAATAGGCCTCTGGAGCGTGCAGAGGATAACCTGCAAACAGATGAGGAACCAGGGAAGCTGGTTAGTCAACAACCTGAGGGCGTGAACTCAGAGGTCACGCTCAGAGGGAAGACAAGTCTCACAAGGTAAGAGCCATGTTCAGAGGGGACTTTTAAAGCGAGGGGGAGGAGCCTGTAAAATGTAACTCACCGTTCTCTATCTTACTGCGGTGGTGAGGGCTGCTGAACGCCAACACTTTCCCCGGGATGATCCAGTTCAGATCGCCATTTTCTACCCGCTGCAACACAGAGAGACGGCGTGTTAACATATCACATTATGACTGTTAAACTGTGATGATACAGATGAAACCCTGCTGGAGCTTCCTGTGACACAAACATGTTCATCTCTTGGCTGAAAAGGAAGAGGCTAACACTGAGAGCAGGAAGTACTCAAACATGCACCAGCAGCCCCTCCCATGATGATAAGGAACCCCGATGCAGACTCTAGTTTGTCTCTTTCTACTCTTCTGACGACTGGGGCGACTTGTGTTTAGTGCCTTGCCCAAGGGCACGTCGACATGT